>NC_141695.1:1116823373-1117444639 GCF_964263255.1 Lissotriton vulgaris
ATGGCAAACAACTTTGCATATACAAGACGGAGGGAAGAGAGGGGAGGGGGGAGGAGAAATGCGACACGGCGGGAAGGGGAGGGGGCGGAGCGGGTAAAAGAAACAAACAAGACGGAGGGAAGAGAGGGGAGGGGGGAGGAGAAATGCGACACGGCGGGAAGGGGAGGGGGCGGAGCGGGTAAAATAAACAAACAAGACGGAGGGAAGAGAGGGGAGGGGGGAGGAGAAATGCGACACGGCGGGAAGGGGAGGGGGCGGAGCGGGTAAGACAAGACGGAAGTGCACGCGCTTTTAAGCTCAATGCGCATGCGCATTGAGCTTAAAAGTCACGGGCACTGCAAGGAATCGCCACGATTCCTTGCAGTGGATAAAGAGTGGATAAGCCCCCATAGTCTCGCTTGCTCGATGCGCATGCGCATCGACAGGCGAGACCTAAAAAGAGGAGGTGGTTGGTAAGATTGTGGAAAAAAAGAAGTTTTACGCCGGTCAAAAAAAATACGAGAAGAAAAAACCAAATAGTTTTGACAAGAAAAAGTATGAAAGCAGGGAACAGAAAACGTTTAGTAATGTTGTGTGTTACAGGTGTGGCAGTTATGCACATTCCGCCACGTATGAAAGATGTCCAGCTAAAGCTGCTAAGTGTTTAGAGTGTGGCTTAATTGGTCATTTTTCAAGGGTCTGTAATCGCAAGTCGAAACAAATACCAAAAAGCAAGATAGCTTGTGTTCAAGAAGATAGTGATAACAATTCATCTTCCTCAGAAAATGACTCACATGTGAATCTTATAAAAAGAAAAGATGTTGTAGTAAACATTACAGGGTCTTCCTCATCTAAACCTTTATGTTTAATATCAGTGGGAGGTATTGTCATCTAGGTGGCTGCGGATTCGGGGTCTCCTTACACAATTGTCTCACAAGATGTTTGGAGAGATCAGTTTGTGGACAAAATAGGTCCTTGGTTAGAAACCAATGATGTTTCCGCTGAAAGCTATACAGGGAATGACATTGATTTCTTAGGTTTTAGAACATTAATTTTTCGCTTTAAAGAAAGAAAAGCAATCGGAAAATTGTATGTGGCAAGAGTTGGTCCATCTGTTTTAGGGTGGAAGGACCAGAAATCGCTGGATATCATTCTTAACCCCAATAGCAAAGAACAAGTTTTGATTTCATGTGAGTCTGAGGATACAAAGAAGTGGGTACTTAAGGAATTTCCTGAGGTATTTTCGGGTCATACTGCCGCTGCAGTATTTCAACGTATGATGTCTAATCTCTTCTGCCATATCCCTGAGGTCGTGTTTTTTCAGGACGATATTTTGATTATGGGAAGAGATAAGACACATCATGACTCTATCCTTAGAGAGGTTTTAGAAATACTCAGAAGCAATGGACTTGTGGCTGAAGGAAATAAATGTAAGTTCTCAGAAAGGTCCCTTACATACTTGGGACATGAGATTGGCACTTTCGATATCAGACCCAAGACAGAATTAGTTGAGGCCATTCTTAAAGCTACTGCACCCAAATCCAAGGACGATCTGTGATCCTTTTTGGGTTTAGCAGAATTCTATGCGAAGTTTGTAAATAATTTTTCCCAAAAGACGTACGAAATGCGTCTTTTGATGAAAAATAAGGTTGTGTTTGAATGGAGTGATGCTTGCCAACAAGCGTTTGAAAACATAAAGAGAGATATTGCACAGGCACCAACACTACAAGGTTTTGATCCTCATGCTGAATCCATTATAACCACGGATGCAAGTGCTACTGGCATTGGTGGTGTCCTCACACAAGTATCTAGTTCTGGGAATTAAGTGATTATAGCTTTTGCCTCTCGTTCATTGTCACCTTCTGAAGTAAAATATTCGTTCATAGAGCGGGAGGCATTGGCATGTGTGTGGGCCATGGAGCACTACAGAAAATTTGTAGGGGGAAAGAAGTTTTTACTAAGGTCTGATCACAAACCTTTGACGAAACTGCTCACCACTGATGGTCTTTCCAGAGCATCTGCCAGGATTGCTAGATTGTCGATGAGGTTACAGGATTATGTATATGATGTGCAGTATGTGCCTGGCACCAAAAATGTCATAGCGGATTTTTTAAGCCGGTTCTCTTTACCCCTTAGAGAATTAGACAATGATCCATGGAAGGATTACTGTGTGGCTGGTGTATTTGATGATGTTCCTGGTCTTTCTAAACTAGTCTGGCAGAAGGAATACCAGGATGACGCAATTTTGCATGAGGTCAAGGAGAAAATTGTTAGTGGATGGTCAAATGAAGCTAAGGTCGATCCTAATTTAAGGCCATTTTGGGAGGTTAGAGATGAGTTAAGTGTTGAGATGGATTTTGTTTGCAGGGCAGGAAGAATTGTTCCTCCATCTGGCATCAGGAACAAGATCATCGATATAGGCCATGAAGGACACCCTGGTATAGCTCGTACCAAAAGAAACATTAAAATTTTGTATTGGTGGCCGAAAATTGACATCGATATAGAAAGAAAAGTTTGTGAGTGTTTCAGTTGTGAGCATGCAGACAAGACCCAGAAGACTTTGAATCCTCCTTTGTCGTCTTTAGGATGTCCTAATTTACCTTGGGAATGTGTTGCATTAGATATCCTTGGACCTGTTTGTTGGCAGGATGGTTCTTTAAGATACATTTTAGTCTTAGTTGATCTTTTCTCTAGGTGGTTGGAAGTGGATATTGTTCAGGTTGTGGATACTAAAGCAGTAATTAGATTTCTGGAAGGATGTTTCTTGAAAGAAGGTTTTCCAGCCTCAATTTTAACGGACAATGGCGTCCAATTTAAGTCTGAGGCTATGAAAGTATTTTTGGGCAATTTTGGAATCGAACAGAAGTTTACAGCTTTGTATCATACCCCTAGGGGAGGGGGATGTGCGGGATGTTGTTGAACCTTTTGATGATGCAGTTGTGCCTGGAACTAGCTCTACTGTTCCTGAGTGTCTCAATGGTTCCCTCGTACCTCTCTGTCCTGATGCGAACACTATAGTTGGTCCTTGTCCTCATCATGAAAATCCTGCAGATGTTGTTTCCGACCTTCCTTCTGCAGAGGACACACAAAATGCTGGTGTTATTAAGTCTAGCAGTTTTGGTAGACCTATTCGCACTCCTAGCAAATTTGATGATTTTGTTCTTCAGTAATTATTATTTATTTTCTTTCTTTTGTGTTTTAAGGAAGGGGGATGTGTGGTGATTGCTTGTTGCTTTAAGACCTGGTAGAATTGTTATATGTAATAGAACCTTTTATGCTGTACTGTACTTAGTAGGAATGTTATGATTCAGTATGCTGTTTCCTGTTGGTACTACTGCATGCACTTTATTTCATCTGAACTTCTACTTGAATAAATACTTAATACCACTTCAAGGAGTTTGTCTTATTCATGAAGAGGAGGTCACTACAACCAGCTTGACGTTTTAAGTCTTTTATTATAAGTTTCAAAGTTTAGTCTCAAAATCTTTATTAGCTCATTTATTAATTTCAAAATTTTTTATTAAATCAGTTTTATTCATTAGTTTATTGGCTCAAAGGTCTGGCACTTCAACATTGCACAAAATTAATGAATTAAAATAAACATCAACCCTAATTCCCTATGTTAAGCTTTCTGACCTGAAAAATAAAAACATTTATTATGCATTCAGAATCCTTATGTGTCCAAGGGAAATTCGGACAGCACTTCGCCCTCAGGAACAGTCAGCCCGCTCCCCTCAAAAGGCTAAGTTCTTATACTTTTTCTGACCCACTAATCTAACTAAAAATGATATTTTTATAAAATCCAGCAACCCAATTGGTTGTTGTCCATCAGACCACCGAGAGGCCACCGCACCAGTATTTGTGACATCATTATGTCATTGTCCATTGACATGAAGTGACACCGGCTTCCTAGAAATCGCAACATTAAACTAAATGTTCACAGTTTCCTCCAGGATTTTAGCCAAGCTGCCTCTACTCACTTCCTTGGCCTTGACGTATTTACTTTCGGAGCATGTTGCACACAATGTCCTTTGTTTGAGCTTCAGTACGTTTCCGAGGAAATATTTTATTAAAAATCTTCAATACTGCTGTGCTCAGCTCCTTTCAGTCAGGCCAACCAACTTCCATTAGAACTAGGTCTCAAGCCTTTCTCTCGAGCTAGTATTTAAACAAACACAAAAAAGTGATTAATTCAAGTAAAATAAACCCTTCTGTTACCCACCCTCCATTGCTAATATTTAACCCATTAATATATGTCACCTAGCAGAAGCGCACAAATAAAGCAGCACATTTAATATCTACCATTCTTCATAAAGTCCAGCTGGATACTTCATATATCTGAAAGAGTAAAAAGATAGACGAACAAAACATGGATAAACAGGCACAACATAGACAAACACTTAAGCACACATAATAAAAGCACATGCCATCAAATGATCAGCCGCATTAATAGTGATAAAGACAATAAGACGAACAAAACAATATTAGTTATGTGTTACAAAACAAACTCGCAAATGCAACATGAGCACATTGATATTAATTCCGCGTGTGATGTGAAGTAAAACTTTTAATCTAGATTGATTAATACAACAAATCATGCAACAATTCATTAATAAATTAGTTCATGTTACAGAGAATCAATTTCGCGAGCCAGAATTAAATAATTTCTGAAACTCGCTCCATCAATACCGAGTGTCATCAATTTTTCTAAAAGGTGTGTGATCTGACAAGGGACTCCACTACCTCTTGGAAACACAAGAGCTTGGCAACAGTGGAATTGTGTGGATAGTGGTAAAGAATCCAAGCTCATTCTAGAGATGCTAGTGCCTGGCAACTCCAGAACTTTGAATACTCAGGAGGGAGAAAACAAGCATCTCAGGGAATTATCAATACTCTCACTATAGAGCTGAAATAGGAGTGGCCCAGCCATCCACTGAAGATATCAAAGTTCCAGCTGCTGGATATATATGCAATAAAGAAGGCAAACCTCAGCATCCCTTGGAATTACTAATGCTAGCACCTATAGGGTGAAATATAGACTGGAATAACATCTGAAGATACCAATTTCCCTATCTCTACATCTGTAGGTATTGAGGAACAAGGACCCACATATTTCCAGTAGAAGCCAACACACACAGCTTCTGAACTGTAAGTAGACAAATACACTTTGCAAGAACTTCCTAGAAACACTATTCTGTATAACCCCAGATTTCTATTTTGGTAGGCCAGGGAATCTGGAGGGAGAATTCACGCTTACTGTTGTGAACAGGAGGGAGAACTTACCTGTCTACATAACAAAGACTTACATCTTCGGAGTGGTACATTGTCAGACTCTGCTTTTTTCCTGGAGATCCCACAGATCATAATATCAAAGCTTTGCATACACAAGATAGAAGACCCAGCAGCTTCTTACAGTTGTGTTGCGTACAAAAAAAAAGCACTTGAACAGAAGATGGAGAACACAGCACTCATCTGGAGATGCCAAGACTGATGCCAACTGTTGCTCTATGTATAGACAAGATAGAGCATAAATCCGGAGAATTTGACTTGTACAGCACTGGAGCATCACCTAATTGGGAGTGAGACCTTGCACAATGTGCTTCAATCACATTTTAGTAATTTGTTTTATTTTCTCTCTCAACCTCTGCTTTATTGAGTTGATTCCAGTATATGAACTGAAAGTCACTGAAACCTCCCCTGAAGCAATAAGTAGTCTCATAAACATCTTCACTACAGGCAGAAGAATCTATATTCTACCGAGCATGCAGGCAACACCTTCAGAAACTATTTTGAAAGTGGGACAGTTTAAGATTCCAATCATACAAACTTCTGGGTTTGATAACCACAGGATCGTAAAGAAACCAAGCAACATTTCAGACAAATCCACAGTAGCCATCACATGGGGAAGTCTGGCTTTTATTACGCAGGAACGGCCAGAATACACCATGCCCAAAGGTAACAGCTTCTTGAATATTATAACCATATCAGGCCCTGATGTGGACAATTAGTTGATGCAGATCGCCCCTGTTGCTGTGGATATGCCATCAATTTACAAGTACAGAACCACAGAGATGTCAAATGGGCAAGAACCTAAACTCTGCCAATAGCATTGGACAACTCACACTGTTTGTTTTATGGCAGGACAATAGCTAACAGGCTGTATTACACTATTGGGGAAAGAAATTTGAAGTTCAGAGAACTTGCATCAGCAGTAGTTCCTTAAGAAGACCTTTGTCCAACTTGTCAATAAAACAAAGTGACTAAATGATGACTTTGCAATTATCACTGTTAGAACTTGCAAACAAATGTGTGACTAACAGATAAGTCAACAAAGAAAATCTCTTTAGCTTTTAAACTAAAGTCTCACAAGTACATTTTTAAACCGTTATGAGTCTATGGGGAATGTTCTAGCACTATTAGTTAATGTTTTAGATTGCATTATCATAATCTAACTGCCTTTCACACATGAGCCCTCTACATTGACCCATCATGTATAACCCAGAAAGCAGGCACATATCTTATGATAATGACAATTAGAATGTTTGTTATAGTTCTATAATTTTGATGAGTTTTGGATTCACACAAAAAACTGTAGCTTTATTACAAAGAAGGCAATTACACAATGCTACTTATTGCGGTTTATTGCTATTTTAGAATGGGACTGGTGCATTATAGGCAGTGTCAGTGTCATCCCTCTCCTACAGTGTAGTCCTACGGAGACTAAAGGACACACTGGGAGTTGAGAGGATAAATGGCCTTGCAAAAGAAAATCCGGTGTGCCGTGGAAGTTTGAAGGGTCGAAATGCGTATTAGAGCACTGGGATTTTGCTAGCTGTATTGAAACAATGTAGTGGGAGGGAGAAAATGAGACTTGAATGAGGACTTCTGTGTTTGTCTGTATGACTCCATTTTTTTCATTTAGAACATTCTGCTACTAATAGGTTTGGTGTTCATGTATTATTTTTAGCCAATCTGCCTTTGGCTAAACAGATCATAGAGTGAATATCCCATTTATAGTCCTAGCCCAGCGGGCATTTAATGCAGGGAGATGGCACATTTAATGCATCATACAATCAACTAAATACTAGAGTGTTACCTACTTCAACAGCATTTCTGAAAAGGCATATCATAAAAAATGTGTAGTTGTGGCAGCAAAGTTCAGCAAAAGCACAACATGACAGTTGCGCAATCCTTAAGGGTTGAAGGGGCACAAGTGGACTTTTGTTGTAATGTGCTATTTACTAATGCAGTCTCTCCATGCTATACATCCCTTTTACATTGCAACTTCAGTGACTACATAACTATACTTCGTTTTACCAACTTTCAAGTGTCAAGCTGTCGGCAGAACCGTCGCTTTCGAGGACTGCTTGCGACACTTTACAAAGATTGGTTTGTGAGGCACGAACTCTCACAGAACCCTCGATTGATTAGCCAAAGTCTAGTAATAAGTGGAACTGCATTAGGTGAGGTAAAAAAAAACCTTTTTTCTTTCCCATAGCAAAAGACAGAAAGCATGGTGTTTTGTCTAGTATGTGTATTAACACGCATGACTGTGCATGCATCTTTCTTATGTATATATTTCACGTACACATTCTTATTATTATTTTAATTAAGAAGTTATGCTTGTGCCTCTGCAGTGTTCTAGATCTCACGGGAGTTAGAACTGGCCCATTGTCATGAACAGAAATAAGTCCATTCTTTGTGATTTAAATGTTGTAGTATTTATTCAAGAAGTATTGATGAAGAGAGCCCCGCCAGGAGCAGTCTGTGCTCTGCTCAGCCCATTCAGCAACTGATCTTAACATCCCAACATTCTAACATTCAACGTTCCACGCATCATCACACATCCTGGCTGAGCAGTACACTACACCCATGCAAGGGAACAGAGCAGGAAAGTCTGTGTCTGATGTCCGCTCCGTATACCAGTGTTTCAACTTAATAAAGGGGTTTACTTTTTGCATTCTGTGGACTACATCATTACAATTTGGCAACGAGCTGGTTGAAACACCAAGAACCTGTGTATTTGGAGGAAAAAGGAGTCTTTGCATGTTATCCCTTTGAGAAGAAAGCAGATCATCCTAGGACTTGTGAGGATTTTTGAGCACTTCTACTGGAATAACTGCAAGAGTATTCATGCGCTAAGAATCTTTACATTTACTTATGAGTGCATTTAACCATGTCTATTGTGGTACCTTTTGCAGGGCTGAAGCGTCTTTTGAAGGTTCTTCAAAGCCCCTTCACAATGGCACCACAAATTTCGATTCAAGGATTCTCAGTTTGCAAGGCTCCATCTCTTTATTTTTCCGGCTTGGCAAGTTATGCTCCATGTCTGTAACGTGTGGAGCACATATGTAAGCTAGCCATTGTGAGCAAGCGCATGTCTATTAGGAGGCTGTGGAACGCTTTTTTTGGAACATAGTGCAGCACACGATTTCCCGCATTACAGGATCATGCAACGTGCAACATGCTGCCATCTTTGCTTCTTGTGGGAAGCCTACGGGGGAGCTTATTGTGTGCTACGCATTTGCAGCATTTGTGCCTGCTGGCAACAACATATAGAAACTGGGTGAAGTACAGTTTCTTGTTTTATTTGCAACATTTTAGGTAAATTCTGGTTTTCATTCAGTTCTTGCTAATTTGGAATTGAGGATAAGTGAACCAGTCCCTACTGGGTGAAGTGAGGACACTTGTCCAGGATTTACCTTTCAACAGTTACGTCTACAGTAATTCAGCTAATCCCCATTTTGGGTGAAGAAAGGATGCCGAAATTGCTTTGTAAACTTCACCATGGCTGCACAGAATTTTTCTCTTCAACCACCGCAAGCATTTTGACTGGCTGGGAGACGCCCATGCATAAAATGGGTGTAGAGAAACGCTTACTTCCTAAAATTCATTGACACTATAGAGGAGGATGGAAAAAATGGCTCCAGCATGGACAAAGAAAGGTATTTTACATTCAGTGGGGCCAGAGGTATTGAAGGTTTATGACGAAATATCGAAAACGCCTGGTGGCGGGGATGTAAATGTGTTTGAAGAAACACTTAATGATTTTGCTAACCATTTTGCACCTAAAATATGCATAGGTATTGTGAGACATACGTTCTTTAGGAGGAAGCAAGAAACAACTGAAACGATGGACGAGTATGTGGCTGCGCTAAAAAGTAGTTATGCATACCAAAGATTCAGTTATACAGGAAAATCTATGGATAAATGGAGATGCTGAACTTAAGGATATTTTATTCATTGTATGTAAGCCAGAATTTTTTGTCGTAGTGCCAGAGCATTAACAAACTTAACCTAAGGAGTCCTCTGAGGAGATTCTACCCAAGATTAGAGCCATGGCACTGAGAAAATCCAAGAAAGAGATTGCTAAATGTCAAAAGTATCCAAAAAAGAAAGTGGCTTTTAGGTGTTATTGATGTGATAGTAGTTTACATCTTGCATATTGCGTAGCACTTTAACAAAAGTGTCCAGCATGTGGTGTGATAGGGCATTACACTAAAGTGTGTAAGAAATAGAAGGGCAATAACGTTAAGTGTGTAGATGAAGGTAAGTCTATTGATGAAGAGGGCAAAGTCAAAAGACTTACTATTTATGATTCTGATGAGAATGCAAGAGTTTTGAGTCCAAGGAAGTGTTCATTTTGAATGCAACTGATAGCAGAGTGTAGTATTGGAATGATAAGAAGAATCAAGTAATGTATAGTTTCAAGAAGATTTATTCCCAGTAGAAAAGCACGTCTGGTTAGATCCACAACCAACAGGAAACTAACCAACAGTAAAGTATAGAACAAGAACAATGTATAGTTTCAAGAAGATTTATTCCCAGTAGAAAAGCACGTCTGGTTAGATCCACAACCAACAGGAAACTAACCAACTGTAAAGTATAGAACAAGAACATTCAATGACAGCATGACTAGAATGTGGAACATGACAGCATTCAAAGAATACACAAGTCTTAAAGCGATACTTACTAAAAGCTATAATCTAACTAAATAAATAATAAATAATAAACTAACATACTACACAGAGCAGGAGGAAGGAAAAAACCTTTATGTTTGATGATTGAGGGTGTGGAAGTATATATGTATGCAGACTCTGGATCTCCTTACACAATTATTAATGAAGATGTATGGAAACAAAATTTGCCAACCAGTTAGTAGAGGAACTTCTACAAACTATTATTCGCCCAGAGGGATTTTCAGTGGGTAACATAGACAATATTGGGCACAGACCTTTGGTTTTAAGGGTTTAAAATAGAGAGTGTTGGGGTAAGTTATACATTTCAAGGAAATATTCTTCAGTTCTGGGTTGGAGAGATCAAGGAGAGCTAGACATTATTCTGAATTCAAACACTCTAGTCCCTGTCAGGATAATGGTTGAGGCTGAAATTATTGGTGGAGAAGTGTTAAAGGATTTCCCAGAAGTGTTCAGTGGTGCCATTGGTATACTCAAGAACTTTAAGCAGTGTATACGTTTGAAAAAGGATGCATGTCCTAAGATACACAAAGTGAGGAATATTCATATTTCTCTCAGGGAAGAGGTGGAAAAGAAATTAGAGAAATTAGTTAAAGGAGATATCATTGAGACTATTGAGTCCTCATAGAGGATTTCTCTGGTCGAGGTTGCAAGATGGAGTAATGGGAAGATAAGATTATGCTTAGATGTGTGCCATTTAAGTAACAACATTGTTGTGGACAGATTTCCACTCCCCCACATTTCTGAAATTTTAGCCTTAGTGAAGGGAGCAGGATGTTTTTTAATTATTGATCTCTCAGAAGCTTATCACCAAATACAGTTAAGTGTAGAGAGTAAATGTTTTACAGCATTCATCTCCCCCATAGGGTGTTTGCAATATAAAAGGAGGCCTTTCTGACTTGCGTCCGCTGCTGCAATCTTCCAAATGCTAATGTTTCAACTGTTTGGTAAACATATGAATGTCAGATACTTTCAAGATGACATCTTGGTGTTTGGAAAGGACAGAAGTGAACATGACAAACTTTTGGCTGAAGTTGTGAGTATTTTGAGAGAAAGCAGTTTGAATGTGGCGCACTATAAGCACAAGTTTGGGGTACAGTCTGTGACATACCTTGTTCATGCCTTGTGTAGGAAAGGGGTCACCACCACACCATCACTAGTTGAAGCCATCAAAAATGCTCTATATCCAACCAATATGGATGAAGTGAGATCCTTTCTTGATTAAGGGAATTTTATGCTAAATTTGTTAAAGGTTTCTCTAATAGGGTTTTTAGTATAAGACAATTGTTGAAATGTAAAGTGAAATATCTTTGGCCATTGGACAGATGCATGCAATTTAGAATTTGAAGACATAAAAAAGGCTATCAGGGAAGCATTGGTTTTAAACAGCTTTGACTCTGGATTGGAGAATGTGGTCATGTTGGATGCAAGTAACAAAGGGTTGGGGAGAGTACTCTCGCAGATAACTTTAAAAGAGAAGGAGAACATTAATGTGTATGCTTGTCATGCACTGCCCCCCACTGAACCTGGGCCTTGGAGCACTTTCGATCTTTCATTTGGAGTAGGCATTGTAAAGTTCACTCCGCTCACAAGCCTCTGGTTAAGATGCTTTCTACTGAAGGTCTATTTAAAGCATCGGCCAGGATAGCAAAAATGTCCATGAGGCTTCAGGATTTATTGGCTGATTTATTTTATGAGATGCATGAATTCCAGGAAAGTGAGTGGATGGATTTCCATATTGCATTGGTCCATGACCAAGCTATGACACCAGTTGATGAAGACAAATGGAAGACACATTATTCCTGAGATATTACTTTATAACAGCTTATTGTTTATATGGAACATGGTTGGCCCATGAAGCATAATATAGAGAAAGAATTTAAAGTTTTCGGGAAGTAAGAAATTAGTTGTCTGTTGTACAGGGAAATATGTATAGAGGAGATAGAGTGATCCCCCTGCCAATTTGCAAGTCAGAATTATAAAATTGTGCAATGAAGGGCATGCAGGCATTGTTAAAACCAAACAAGGAATTACAGGATTGTACTGGTGGCCTGGCATAAACATGAGCTGAGAGAAGGCTGAGAAGTTGCATATGGTGTGCAAACTCTGATAAGTCTCTTAAAACTTTAAAACCAAACATGTGTGGACCTATAATTTCAAACAAACACCATGGCGCACAGTGGCTATTGCCTTTATGGGCCCCATTGGTTCTCCTTCCAAGTGCATTATTGCACTTATTGATGTCTTTTCCAGGTAGCCTGTAGTCAAAGTGATGTAAAAGGTGGATTCTGAAAAAAGTTCTTACATTTGTTGACATAGTCTTTGTGGATGAGGAATTACTTGTTACAGTTTGTATCTAAATTGGCTAAATAGTTTTTTAGTAAAGTTGGTGTCAAGCAAAGGCCCATGCTTTTGTACGATCCCAGTGAGAATGGCATGATTGAGAATTTTAACAGAGTACTTAAGAATTCCATTCAGCTTGCTTCCAAGACTTGATGTGATTTGGAAATGCAGATTTTCAAGTCTCTGTGGGTGTATAGGACCACCACCCATGAAGCTTTGGAAGCTTCTCCTTTTGAAGTTATGAGGGGAAGAGCAGCTAGGACTAAATGTAATCCTGAATGGTTGATACAGGCAGAAGATACCACCACATCGGTGGAGAAGGTAAGGGAAAATATTAAGGCTAAACGTCTAAAGTACAAACAGATGTTTGATCTCAAGAGAGGATCTGAGAATGTTGTGCTTACAAAGGGTATGTGGGTCAAAGTTAAGAATCCCTGGAAACTAAAGAAAGGTGAGAGTCCGTTTTCTGATCCTTTGCAAATTAGCAAGGTTTTGAAGAATGCAGTGTTATTAAGTGATAGTAAAGTGTTTAGCCCTAGGAGAATTGCTGTTTTAGGAAGTGATTGCATTTCCTGGAATACTGCTTGAGGCAGTGATAGGGCAAGATTTGAGTTGGATGAGGAATTTGGTCTGGAGAATAATAATGATTCTGGGTCAAGTCACAAGAACAATTGCAGAGAGGAGTATGTTTAGTTGGAAGAAGATAGAGTTGCTGAGGAGGAAGTAAAGAGAAGTGAAGAAGTTGCTGAGCCTGATCAGTGTAGTAAAGAGGTTGTTAAGTCTGAGGATATTGAGAAGAGGAGTGGTGGCAGAGAGACAACCTCAACCCATGCAGGTAAGAGCCGTGGGGCCATGGGAATAGGTGTGGGGGATTTTGATGGCCGATGACGAGTGGAAATTAATGTATCAATTTAATTTCCCCCCATCATCGTCTTTTGAAATCCCTCCCACCCAGCCCCACCACCCCACCTGCATGGGGCACGGCTGCAGAGAGACAGTTGACTCACACTCCGGTGGTAATAAGAGAGTGCGGGTTAAACCCAGGTGGATGTCTGATTTTGTGTGAGATGCAGATTTTATTGAGTGAATTTTAGTTACATTTATAGATATGTTTTAGTTTATTAAAAGGGGTAAGAATTGTTATGTCTAGTATGTGTATTTATTTATTATTTATTTATTTAAAGTTTTGTAGAGCGCGTAGTCACCCAGTGGGTATCCCAGCGCTAAAACCATTTTACTCACGAGGGGGTGTAGTCCGGAAAAGTGACAGTTTTAGGGGAAGAGAAGAGTTTTGAGGGCTTTTCTGATGCGTATTAATGCGTGTGACTGCTCGTGCATCTTTCTTATGTATATATTGCACTGTATATTCTTGTTACTATTTGTCTTAAGCAGGTATGCCCGTGCCTCTGTCGTGTTCTAGATCCTACAGGAGTTAGGACTGGCAGATGCAAGGGAAATGAGCAGGGAAGGCTGCGTCTGGTGACCGCTACATATACCGGTGGTTCAACCTAAGAAAGGAGTTTACTTTTCACATAGACTGGACTACATCATTACGGATGTATGACATTACAACGCATGCTTTTACCACGCATGGTTTTACAACGTAAGTATTACAATGCAAACCTTTACAACGCATAGTGCTTTGGGGTGCTGGATAGTGAATAGTTTAATTTACTATTCCAACTCCAGTCCCCGTGGACACTAGGGAAGGTGTTGGATAGTAAATTAAATCTATTCCCTATCCTAGAGCGCCCCCCAGTGCAATGCGTTGTAATGGTTTGCGTTGTATTAGTTGCGTCGTAAAGGCACTGAGTGGTAAAAGTTGCGTTGTAAAGGATGTTTCCCCATCATTACACATGGTATAGCGATCAGAGTCAGGCTGGCTAGTTGGACCAATGTGTTCACTGCAGGGACCTGTATTTGACCTTATGGCTCTAGGTTCTAATTCCAATAGGTTTCAGGCTCCGAAGTAGGATAAAGGTTGTACCACTGACCTGGGTAAAAAAAAAAACAGTTTTTTAAGGCCAAGAAAAATTGAGGTGAAAGTGCACTTTACATCAACACTTATTACTTTATAGCTGTGGCATACACACCAGGTTTCCCTTCCCAATATCTGAATGCACATGGGATTGCCCAAGACTACGCACCTGAATGTTTTTAGATTTAGAGTCCTCGGTAATCCGAACAGGAAACTGCCATAGAAAACAAATTAATCTCAAGCCTCTTCATGGGGTGGAAGCCACTGGCACTCCTTGAGCTGCAGCGATGAGTGAAGCAGCTTCAACCTATCATAACTTAAAACTGTGTGTGTGCAGTGCCTCTCCTTATCTTGGGCCTGGCCCGGGATAAAAGAACTTGACGGGAAGGATGTTGTGGTGCACATCTTACATGAAGTGAGAACACTATGTCTAAGCTATTTCTTTTGCAACTCTAGAGCCCTTCTTTGCGATGCAGGTGGAGGAACCTTGGGCTCAATCACCAGTACCAAAATGAGGAGACTCCATAAATAAGGACAAGTTTGGTGTCAAAGACGAAAGCTGTCGCTGTTGAGAACATAGCAAAACCAAAAGGGACGATGGACGGAGTGTTGAACAATGCAAGCACTCACCACCAGTCAACTAATCTGGGTTTAATCCATCATCATTATTTAGCTCACTCCGCCACCTCAGTTCAGCCATGCTGATGTGCAGATCAGTCTGACCCTGTGCCTTATGGGAACAGTCCGGCCCAAACTGCCAAGTCATGTCTTTTCTGGACCGGAAACAAGCATCCTGGGACCGGTTTCTGGCTAATCAGCCATTCTCAGCCAGGCTAGCTTGAATCCAGTGGCAAAGTGAGCAAGGGACCCACGTCTGGGCATACCCTGCCAATTTAGGCCGAACAAAGCAAAACCAAAGGGGATGATGGACTGAGTGTTGAACAATGCAAGCACTCACCTCCAGTCAACTGATCTAGGTTTAATCCATCATCATTCTTTAGCTCACTCCGCCACTCCAGTTCAGACATGGCCATATGCAAATCAGTCTGACCCTGTGCCTCATGGGAACAGTCCAGCCCGAACTGCCAAGCCATGTCTTCCCTGGACCGAAAACAAGCTTCCTGGGACTGGTTTCTGGCTGATCAGCCGTCATCAGCAAGGCTAGCTTGAATCCACTGGCAAAGTGAACAAGGTTGAGGACATTCCTTGTTCTTGTTCTTGTTCTTCATAAAATCTTTACGTTATGCTGCAGAGGTCTGTGGCATTGAAATATGTAAAGCATAATTATACTCTTTGTTCTTGACCCTAAATACACAGTGCACCCCTTATCGACGGTGTAGTTCTGGGTTAATCGAGTGCATGATAAGAGAGATATCATGATGCGCTTTAGGGAGAACAATGAGAGCACATGGTCAACTAGAACTCATTACATCTGTGGGCTACATACTTTTGGTGCTCTCTACTGGCAGCGGGGAGTGCTTTGCACCTGGTTGTAATGTACCAAGTGCTCTGTGTGGAGATGTGTGTTTCATAAACTACCTCGTAAACATATATGGTTTACGTTGTTTATTTTGCACATGTACAAGAGCCCACTGTCCTCTGTCTCATCTTCTCACATCCCATTCTTACTGAGCAAAGGAGTCATTACCTGGGATACAAACAACATAGCAACCACGAGAACATGCACAAGCTTAACACTGAGCACAAGCGCACTCTTAACGCGGACCAGGAGCACACTCTTAACACTGACCACAAGCACACTCTTAACGCTGACCACGAGTGCACTCTTAACATTGAGCATGAGCGCACTCTTAATGCTGACCACGAGCACACGCTTAACACAGAGCACAAGCACACTCCTAACACTGAGCATGAGCACTCACTCAACATTGGACCCCCTTTCCCCTGCTCCAACACTCTGCTGAATTTTTTGGTAGCATTTAATATTAACATTGACCATACTTTCCAAACCTAAAGAGAGCCTTTTTTCTTGCAAAGTTCTAAAAGTTCTAAAAAAAAAGAAAAAAAGGCTTGTAGATGGATTTGGATTACAAATAAGTAATACACGCTAAAGAAGGGAATTCTTTAAGGGAAAAGTACATTTTAGCAAGTTAAAAGAGTATGTTTTAAAGTATTATGGTAATGTTTGTTGTCTTACTGTTGTATCTCTGCAGCTGGCGAACTGTAGAGGTGCTGGGAATTGAAGTGCAACAAATAACAAAAGAAGTGCCAGTGCTGATGATATTTATTCAATTATCACTCTTAACATCCACACCAAGAAAACTAATTCAAAATGGGGTATTTGCTCATTACTCGCAATTTTTATTTTTGAAAATTAACAATGGAATTGAAGTGGCCACCTCTTTTTACTTTTATTTAGTATTGAGTATTGATTGAGTTTTAACCCACACCTTTATTTTCCTGTGCATACAGTTGGATATTCAACCACACAAAAGATGATGGCATGAATGCATGTAATTTGTCTGACCACTGTTGTTTTGCCCACTATGCCACCTCAGTTTGGGCCCAGTCGTATGCAAATCAGTGTTGCCCCAGTCCCAATAGGAACAGTCTAGTAGCCTGAACTGCCATGCCATTTCCTCCCTGAACCAGAATACAAACAACCCAAGACTGGTTTCACTTTGCTTGAGTATCTTCAGTCAGGTGTAGCCTGGTTTCCGTCATTGGCGTAACAAAGGCCCCCGCAGCCCCTGCAGGTTGGGGGGACCCTGAGCTCCAGCCTAGCATGAGAGTTCCTGAGTGAATCCAGAGCGGGCCCTTCCATGCACTTTGCATCGGGTCCCCTCAATTTTCGTTACGCCACTGGTTTCAGTGGCACAGTGAGTACAGATGTCTGGACATAACCTTGCCAATTAGGGCGGTACATCAAACATACAAAACGTGATGGGATGCTTGCTATTTGTATAACCACTGGCAATTGCTCAGGGTAGTATTCCAACCTACCATTCTTTTGCCCACCCTGCCACCTCAGTTTGGACCAAGTCATATGCAAATCACAATCGTCGAGGCTCCAATAGGAACAGTCCAGCCTCAAGACCGGTTCCATCCTGATTGTAGGTCTTCAGTAACATGTAGCTTGGATCCATTAGCAGATTGCAAGCGTTTATCCCCTCACCTTTTGTGTATTTA
Organism: Lissotriton vulgaris; assembly: GCF_964263255.1. Lineage (NCBI taxonomy): Eukaryota > Metazoa > Chordata > Amphibia > Caudata > Salamandridae > Lissotriton > Lissotriton vulgaris. The sequence continues at coordinate 1,116,840,801 of NC_141695.1, forward strand.
GTAGACTTTTATATTACCTCAACAATTTTTTAGTTGAGAAAAGTATTTTCCCATTGCCATCCTTAGGCTAAGATATGGCCTGGTCCATCTTGGCAGTTATAAATTTACGAAGTTGTAAAATGCTGACTCTCCCAACATGCTAGTTTCCAAATTTGGATTGTTAGAGCCACAGTTGATTAACTTTGAGAGGCTGCTCAAATGGCGTAGTGTTTGCATTTAGTCCACAGTAGTTGTGGTTGATCAATAGCAATTCCATCATGTCTTTAGTCGGCCTGGTGCTTTCTGGCCAGTAGTGCCAGTGGTGCACCTTCCATTTCTTTGCTGTGTATTTCACACACAAAGGGTGCTTGTATCTTGAAAGAGGAGATTAAGAAAAACCTCCGCATTTTGTATGCATAGTCATGTAGGGAGAGGTTGGCTGGGCTCTTGGAATAAACCTACAAACTCATCTTCACTATTCCAGTGTATTTATCTATTTAACATTGGACCGCTCAAGAGTGGCCCAAAAGCAGCCCATTTCAGTCAACCTACTCTTCATGTTTGAGGGAAATAAGGCATGTATCTTACAAATAAATGTACCTCACATACTCAACCTCTAAGGTTTAGCTCAAATACAGGGGAGAGTAATCTGAACGCATACTGTGATGGCTGGCTTCTGGTGTTAGAAAGTACCATTTAGTAATATGCCTGATAATATATAAACAATGTCTTTCCTAATTGTAAGTATATTTCCATTCTAAGTGCTTTGCTTGTATACGATGGTGTTAAGGTCCTTCTTCTTTTAACTCTTCTCAAATATCGACAGATGTTCTGTAAGCATGTCCCTAGATACTTTAACATGTGTGTGTGTGTGTGCACGTGCATCTGTGTGTGTGTATTTTATGGAGTGGCATCATTGTCTTACAAGAGGGCAATGGCTTAGTAAAGATCATTTATACCTGTTAGAGAGAAGCGGCCTTGGCAACAGTGGAATTCTATGGACAGTGGTAAAGAATCCAACCACATTCTGGAGATGCTAGTGCCTGGCAACTCCAGAATTTCACACACTCAGAAGGGAGAACCCAAGCATCTCTGGGAATTACCAAAGCTCTCACCTACAGAGCTGAACATAGACAGGATGGACATCCCAACCATCTTCTGAAGCAAAATTCCCACCTCTGGATCTATCTGCAGAAATGAAGGAGAAGCCAAGAATCCTGTGGAATTACCAATTTTCACAGCTATACAGCTGAACATAGAGAGGAGTGACAGCCAAACCATCTCCTCTAGATAGCAATGTCTCTACTTCTGGATGTGTATGTAAATATAAAGGATAATTCAAGCATTTCCTGGAGAAACCAACAATCATAACTCCAGAACTGTAACTAGAGAAGATGGCGGTCTCAAGAACTTCGTAACCATACTATCCTCTATAAACCCAGAACTATACAATACTAAGATAGAGAACCTGGGAGGAAAGATCAAACTAAAAAGTGTACGTACAGAGGATATAGAACCTAAGCATCTTCTAAAAAAGGCAAACGCGTATATCTTCAGATATCTTCAGAACTGTGTATTGCCAGAACCTGACAACTTCCTGAAGAGCCCAATGGTCACAATACAGGATCTCTCGATAGACAAGAGAGCACCTGGCAGTTTGCTGATGCTTTTCCGTGTATGAGAACAGAGGTATTTACGGATAGGTGGGCGAACACAGTCCTCATTTGAAGAGTCCAATGCTCTCAACTGCAAGTCGGATGACAGACCCAAGCTGAGGATCCATTAGGAGCAAAGAAAAACCTACAGCACTGGAGCAGGGGTGAGAACCAAGCCACAGCATTTAGATTCCATTGGCCCCATGATTAGAGGAATACAAACGTATCCAAAGTCACCATCACATTTCTCATAAGCATTCCTCTGTTGGGCTTTATTTAAACAGGGGCTTGGCTATTGGCTGGAAAAAGTGGGCAATGTACTTTTGTCAGATTTTGGAAATTTCTTTCGTTGTATCTCTCAATCTTTATATTGCTGACTTGCTTCCAATTTATGAACTGAAGGTCACCGAAATGTCGCCTGAAATAATTAGCAGTCTGGTCAACAGCGCTACTACCCGCAGACGCATTGAAATAATCCCGACTCTGGTGGTAAGCACTCCAGAAAGGCATTGGAAAGAAGAGCAGTTTATGATTCCAATGGTATTAACAGCTGGGGTAGATTCAGGCAACCCAGGGGAAGAAAGCCTCAAGTCTGAGGTAGAACACGGCGCTGAGTATGGCACGTTTGAGGTAGGCCGTAGCACATCTGGGGTAGAACACGGTACATTCAAAATAACACGCAGCACACCTTGGGTGGAAAAAGGAACATTCATTTTAATACATGGCAGTAATGGAACAGAACATGACACATCAGGGTTACAATACACCACATTGGGGGTAACAACTGGCACATTTACAGTAACACATGACATGACACAGAGCACATCTGGGGTAGAAAACGCCACACTTGCCACAAATGGAGAAGAACATGGCACAACGGGGGTAAACCCCAACGTGACTGGAGAAGAAAATGGCACAGTTAGTGTAGAACCTGGCACAAGTGAAGCAGAACTTAACCACAGCATAGCTGGCGTAGACAATGGCACACTTAATGCAGATCAAAGCATAAATGGAACAAAACATGGCATATCTGGGGTAGAAAACGCCACAATTAGTTTAGATTATAGCATAAAGGTATCAGCACATGGCGCATCTAGAGTAGAAAACACAATAAATGGGGCACAGAACGTCACATTTAGTCTAGAACATGCCATAAATGGAGCCGAACATGACACATCTGGGGTAAAAGGCATTCCACCTGGGGTAGAAAATGTGACATTTAATGCAGAACCTGCCATGAATGGAGAAGAACATGGCACACCTGGGGTAAAACCCATCATACCTGTGGTAGAAAATAGTACATTTAGTGCAGATCATAGCATAAATGGAGCAAAACATGACACGTCTGGGGTAAAACAAGGCATACCTGGGGTAGAAAATGGCACAGTTAGTGGCACATTCGGGGTAGAAAGCACCATCACTGTGGCAGCAAACGTCACATTTAGTGCCATAAATGGAGCAGCACATGACACATCAGGAGTAAAACAGAGCATATCTGGGGTAGAAACTGCCACACCTGTAGTAAAACATTTCACAAAATGTGTAGAACATGGCCCAACTGGGGCAATACACAACATGTCTGTGGAAGATCATGGCACATTTGTAGCAGAACGTGGCATAAATGGAGTAGAACATCACACGTTTGGAGCAAAACAAGGCATAACTGGGGGACAACAAGGCATGGCTGGAGTAGAACATGGCACACCAGCACTAAAAGACTGTAACACTACAGCAGAGCACGTGGCACCAGTAGAACATGGCACATCTGGAGCAGAACATGGCATCCCAGTGGCAGAAGTTGGCAAGTCTAGGGTACAACGTGGCAAAGCCTTAAAGAGAACACACGCCATTACTGGAAAATCCACTGAGAGAACCTCAAGGAGACCCTCGTTATTGTATTACCGTAAAAATTTGTTCTAATCCACGCCAGAATAGTCAGGACGTTGATTTGGCAAGAACTGAAGTAGCTTGATCACTTCAGACTTTGAGGCAGAGAGTTGGATGGATATGGACCTCCCCTCACGCCAATGGTCTACCACTTCACAGGACTAAAACCACAGCGGTCTTCGATAGAGATGAGTCTAATGTCCACCCAAAGACCACCTCGAATGATTGTCCACAAGCAACTCACCGATTTAAAAGCGCACTGTTTGTGGTTGCAGGACATTGGCCAAGACTACTTTTCGAAACATCTGTCAAGCAAGTTGAAGCAGAGAACATGCATGAAAGTTCATTCCCAAAGGAGTACTGTTGCCTCCTTGTCAATAAACAAAGTGGCTCTCATTTGTGGCTTTGCAATGATCACTATTAGCATGCAAATTATTCCTCCTGCTTTTGTAAGGCTTCAGTGCACAGCCTACCTCCATTACCTCCATTACATGGAAGTAAAGGCCTGCACCCCTCAACATTAAATCAAGCACTGTAATAATGCTCCACTAGATAAGCAGATATAGGCTGTTTCCATCACAGATTTCTGCTGATCACTCCCTATGATCTCACCAAAGAATGAGTTTTCTATTACTTTGATAACCACTGGATTAGTCAACCAGAAGAGTGTAATTTTGCTTTTAAACAAAAGCCTTGAGATGGAATTATCACAAGATAAACGCCCTTTACTCTCTATATTTACATAATCTTTGAAATGCATTGCATAACTTCAAAGCAAGGCAATTATTTCATGATAATACCCTCTACAATATGTGTTAATGTTCCACCAGTTTATACATTTTAGGTGGAATGTTCAAACCAGTAGAAAATGGGCTTTATGACCACCAAGGCATATACAATATGCTATTTGGTGCCTATGAAAGTATTGCCTTATGGACTCGATTGATACAGCATGGGCAGTGCCAGTTTGAGTTCCTCATGCGCTCAACTACCGAGGAATGTGGGCTCTGCTTTGGGACCAGGAAAGCATGTCTGGATTTGAAAAACTGAGTCGGCTTAAAAAAGGAAATATTATGGGAGGGAGCATGCTCCCTGGAATATAATGGCACATTTCTCAAAAAACACATTGAGGTGCATGATAACAGTCACTTTGGTTAAACTCACAAGCCTTTGCAATATTCACAATTTTCTGCAGCGGCCGGTGCAGGTAAGTGCGGTGGGGGTTGGCACAGCGCTTTGGAGGGGGGGGGAGAGAGGGGGGATGCCTTTACGACGCAACTATTACAACGCAAACCATTACAACGCATTGCGCTGGGGGGCACTCTAAGATAGGGAATAGATTTAATTTACTATCCAACACCTTCCCTAGTGTCCACGGGTACTGGAGTTGGAATAGTAAATTAAACTATTCACTATCCAGCACCCCAAAGCACTATGCGTTGTAAAGGTTTGCGTTGTAATACTTACGTTGTAAAAGCATGCGTGGTAAAAGCATGCGTTATAATGTCATACATCCACCAGGGCCGGCCACCACTGTACACTCTCCAATATTGGTGAATACTAAAAAGGGTTTTGAGTTTAAATAAAGTGAGTGTCCTCATGCACTGCATTTATCTCTGTGCATCTGGAAAGCATGTGTGCTGGTGTACCAGGCAGTGTGCTCCTTCACCCTTTTTCCAAAAGGAAGCCTTTGTGTGCCACTGCAGCTTGACGCAAGAGATAAGTGAACTGTTCCTTTCATCAAGGGCACGTCTGCAGGATGTGAACAGAAAAGGGACTTTAGTATTTGTAGGACAGGGTGCACCAGCACAACAGCCAAGGACTGTATTTCCACACTATTACAAGTGCATTATATTCAATGGCACTCCAAATACAAAGGGCAGGACATCCACTACTTTTTCACAGAGTACCGTGCCCACTAAGGGCCATATGTATCATGCAAATTCGTAATCGCAAAGGCCGAAATTCCCAGAATTTCGGCCTTTGCGAATGCGAATTTGCGAAATGGAATGTATGAAGCAAAACTGGGGCAAAATAAAGAATCGCAAAATTTGCGATTCCTTATTTTGCAATTGAATTTAAGGAATCACAAATTTTGCGATTCCTTAAATGCAATGTATGTAGCAAAAAAAAATAGCAAAATGCCCTTAAGGAATCGCAAATTACCACCAACTTCTAGCTGGTGGTAAGTTGCGAATTCCTTAAAAAATGCAAATTTTTTGCATTTTTCAAAGTGACATGTGACGCACATACATGCCCTTAGGGCATGTATGTGCGCCACATGTGCACCCATGCATATTTCAGGGGTGCACCCTTGAAATTATTCTCAATTTGCGAATCGCATATTGAGAATAACTTCCCATTCATTCCTACGGGCCTCCTGGCCCATAGAAATGAATGGGAAATTATTCCTTAATTGTGATTCGCAATTTGCTAATCGCAATTAAGGATTTCTAAGGAATCACACAAAAAATGCGATTTTGTACATACATACCCATTTGCGATTCTCAAATAGCGATTTCTTAAAAATCGCTATTTGAGAATCGCAAATGGTTATCTTGATACATATGGCCCTAAGCTCTAAATAAATCGCTTTTTTGTGTCAGTCATCTTGAGTAAAGTTGACAATCCTTTTGGTTGTACAACCCTTAAAGATTAAAGGTACGAAAGAAGCTTTTTGAACATGGCACTGTCAGCAGAATCCAAACCTTCATGAGCATTTTAAGATACCTTAAAGAGTCTCAGCCTGTCATCTGATATTCTCCTCAACTGTTACGTCAAAGTGAAGTAGGAAGTGGAACTCAGTTGAAGACGGTGTGCATGTTCTTATGGTGATAGCCAGGGTCACTGAAATAATGAGGCAATGGAAGACCAAATTATGCACAAGAGTAAATTAAATTATGAGGTAATAAAACGTAAATAAGACTGCACATTCTATGGGAGTATTATGTCCTTATTTTGGACATTTTAACACAAATTACTGCTGTCTGGGCAAGGGTTCTATTCTTCATAAGTGTTAACAGTTTAACATTGGAATACAGTAACCATCAACTAAAATGGTACCAATTAACCTTTGCAACTTTTTAGTAACTTTTTGTCTGTATGAGTATAATGCAGCAGATTGTGGAATATGTACCAAAAAGGTAAATCCATAATTATGGTGTGAATTCTGCAACCACAAAATCCCAAAATGTTCAGAGGTCCTGTGTATAGCAGTGTGTTTCTGGCCAGGAGTTACTTCTCAACATATGTATACATTAGCCCAAATACTGACTTGCATGTGCTTAAATATATTCATTTGAATGAGTACTGCGACCCAGTTTCAGACACCCCTTATAAAGCACTGCCATTTGAAAGTAAATAATCACAAGGCTCGCCATGTAGGAGAGTAAACACCCTACATAAAGTAAGAGAATACTCCACCTTTGCTAACTCTTTTGTAGTTTACTGCTGAGCTCCTGAATTGCACACCCTTGTTGAAGCACCTCACGGAAAATCAAATGTACTAGGTGAAATTACATTGCCCAGTCTATTGCAGATATATTTTGCAACAAAATAAGTGCATGGACTCTCATCAGGAGACAGCTTGTTCAAGCCCATTTCTCCTGTTAGTGCTGCCTAAAACAGAACCAACTACTAACCAAGAAAGTGCTCAGTGGATGTGGTGTAATGTGTAGAGCTGCCAACTATGGAGCTGGGGAACCAGCTTCGAGTCTCGGCATCAGCTCAACTTCCTGTGATTCTGGGCAAATCACTTAAACTACTTGTAAATGAATGTGTCCTTAACTGGTGCTCATGAAAAAAGCAGGGGGTGATGATTAAGTGTCGGTGCTGAGCACCGGAATCCACAGGCTCAAGTTAAGCACTTGCCATTGATTAAGAGGAAGTAACTTTATTCTCCTCTGTGTCCCAAATCTTATCACTACTGTCCTGCCTGCCATTTTCTAGTGATGCAGTATTAGTTGCATATACCACAATCTCCTCTTTATTCATTAAGCGATAATACAACTATGCACAAAAAGTCTGGTAGATGAAACTGAATTGTACAAGTTGTTGATGAATGCTTAGTAGAACAATTTGCTCGAAGGGTTACTCTGAAAAAGAGACATAACCCTTCAATTTCCTTCCACAGCGCCTGTACCTTTTAGATTGCTCATTGTGACAATCATGTATCCTCAGTTTTACACACAACTGTTTCTCTTTTTCCTCACTCCCACTTTCCTTTGACCTTTATATTCTCGCAACAGTTGTCTTTCTATGCCTTACATATCTATTCTCATTAAATTTCACCGCTCAATTTTCTTTCATACTGCACCAGCTTCCAAAGTCACTTCGTTCCTTTCCATTGTTCCTACTCACAAGAGTTTGGTGAACATTGGTGATCCGATTTTGTATTCTTCTTGTCTTCTTTAACTTCATCATCTGACCTGCTTTCCCATGACATTCAAATATGTCCACCTTTTCTCTTGTCAAAATACACTTTATACTTTATCTGTTTCTCTTGGACTCCGATATATGTTGTTGTTTGTAATGACGCGTGTGGTCACAGGTGCCGGTTTCTATTCATTCAGTGGTTTCCTGTACTAGTGAAGACTTGAGGAATAAAGTACCCGTGCTTCATCTTTACCTGGATTTTGTTGTTTCTTCTTCTTTGGATGTTTACTGGCATTTTACAACAGACTCTTTCTGCATTTGTCCACAAATCAATCTTATTTGCTGTCATAAATGAACTATCACCTTGGTCCTAGATGTTCTTCTTCTCATCAGAAAATCAAATACAAGAGAGAGTTATTCAAGAAGGTTTGACTGAGATGGAAAATGTCGGAAGAGTTTTCAGAATATTAATGTTGGGATCAAGGAGTCTCCAGTCCTAAGGGTGTTCAAATAAAAAATTAAAAATAATCACATCAGTCTGACAGAGGGTGCTGGTACCAATGGTGTTAAGTTAGATAGACATGAGCAAAGCAATGTCAATTGTATAAGGATCATGCTCATGAAGTATGATAAAAAAGGAATATTCGGTAATGAAAGGTGTTACTGTTTTGAATTTGTTAAACTATAACTAATTGTTAACTGTTTTTTTCATTGATTTGTGACATTTTCTATGACAGACTTCATTTATCTGCTGTGTATCCCACCACTGCCTATATAATATCACTGTGTACAGTAATTGTTAGGTGCAAGGTGAATCGGGTTCCTTTTTTTTCACTTTACTCTCCGATGGTACATGGACCTGACTAGGAACTGTCCGCAGACTTAAACAGCCAAAACTAACATCACCCACCATGTTTTACTCTTCCTAGGTGGTAATGCATACTCATCAACACACTCGCACTATCACTCATTGTGAAATGTATGCATTTTGAGCTTTGTTGCTGTGGGCACTCTGTTGACTTTAACTTCCCAGTAACTTTTGTGCTTTTGCAAAAAATTGACTATTTGTGGTATCTATGCAGTTGGAGAATTGTAGTGATTTGATGGTTTGAATTGTCTTCATTTTTTTCTACACCAAACATTTTTCTATTTAACCTGAATTGGTTCTCCTATTTCTTGACCTTTTTTTCTGCATGCATCATAATTGAGGAATTGTATTTTTTCATCAACTTCATGTGCAGAGGTGGCGCATAGTGTTTTTTCTCAGTTCTACATTTCCTTACTTATAAAAAGCTCACCCAATATCCGTGCATTAAATCTGGCCACATGTGACTAGATGCACGTGGCCGCTCAGGCAAATCAGTATTTGTAGAGAAGGCAGGGGCAGAGAGAGTGGTGGGTTGGAACATGAATGACAGAACTATATTGGTGTATTCTTGTGGAATAGAGTGTGAACATACAAACTGCATATTGTTAATGTTGCCCCAAAATATCAATTCACCAAATTCTTCAACAATTGTACAAAATCATATATTACCAAAGGAAATTGATATTGGTACTTCTGCTATGTTAGATATTTTATGAAGTATTTGTAAGATACTTATATTTAAACATTAAGTAGATGTGCTCTGGCATGACTGTTAGGAGCAACTCATACCTATTTTTGGATCAGGACTAACTTCATTTTTTGGGCAGTGGACATTGATATTTTTTTTAAATACATGCCTGGAAAGCTATGATTTGGGAAATAAATGGAGATAATAAGGAATAGGAATTTGATGAAATAATTGTGAGAATTAACTGTCTGGAACAGTAATTAAATCTATGACTGCTGTTGTTTTGCAAACATTTTGGGGTGGTGATACACTCCCAGTGGTCTGGAACGAATGCCGTTTTGAAGGCATTATGAATCTTTGTTATTTGACTGTCCAGTCACGAATAGGTTTATGTTTTTGTGTCATACACAGGTTGAAAGAAGGATGGCAAATTGTCCTGATGGTCATCTGTTTCATTATTGGTGGAAGGAGATTTAAAGTCTCAAGAGGTTTGACATACATGGTCGTAAGTGGGTGTGATGTTTTTATTTGGTTGTTTTCATCATGCTATATTTCATTTTTTTCTTTCTTTGCATCCTGACGGTGTTTCGAGCTCTTGCTAGAGATTCTGGAACGGAGATAGCTCAACTTTGGATTTTTACTGAATGTAAAGATGAGACTGAGGAATTTAGTGGGAGGGGAGGTGAAGTTTGATTTAGCTGTCAGTGTCAATATCTGTCAACATGCTGAATTTAATTAATGGTGACTGGTCCATGGCAGCCACCTTGCTTTTTTGTTTGAGGCTATTTTCTTTCCTTACTATCACACTAGGTCTTCTTTGTTGTAGGTCACATTTGTCTTGCTTTTGTCAAGAGTCTTTTGTGAGATGATATGGCTAGTTTCTCTTGCCTTTTCTCTTGGTGTGCAAAGTGTATGGTGGCAATGAAGACCATTTAAAAGTGCTCTTTACCCTTTGTTATCATGAGGGCTGACTCGTTGTCTAGAATCTTAAAAGCTTGAATACTGTGATTAAGAAAAAAGTGTTGATACTTATGCATAGAGAAAAAGGTGACATTGTATTTCTTCATGAAACACATTTGATTCGGGGATTTCTGTGCTTCTTATGTAAGACCCAATTAGCAAAATAAATATTTAGCAAATGTGGATGAAAATCAAGAGGGACTTCAATCCTTCATCATAAAAAAAGAAAATGGCCACATAATATGTTTTTTTGCATAGAGGAGGCTAGGTTTCTATTTTTAAAAGTTAGTAAAGTAGGCTCAAAGACATCTTAAATTTAAACCAGTTTCTCACAAGTTAGCTGAGCTTCATTTGCTGCCGATCAAAAAGTGAGTTGCTTTTTCGGCACTCTGATTGGTCAAAAAAACTCTCTGTATAATACAGGCCCAGGGTATCTGAGGAAGTCCTTTTCCTGGCATATGCCTAGGAGACCCCTTGGTTCTAAGACATCCAAAACTTTGATTATCCCCAAATGTAAAAGTCTCTTGGGGGGTTGGGCGGCGGCGGGGGGGGGTAGGGCAGAGGTTTTGTCTTTTTAACATGCAAACTCTGAAGAAAACAACCTGCCCATCCAGTTAAAAAAAGTCAACCTAATTTGACATGTTTCAGGAAACAACGGAAATCTTGGGTTTTATGCTACAGTATTAGTCTGGGCTTTACTTAATATATTGTTTATCATCTTTTATACTCTTCCTTTATCGCTTATCTTTCATATGCCAGTGCCAAGAAGCCTTTGGACATTGGTTGCGCTCTATAAAAAATATCAATATCAATATTATCAATATCAATTGTTGAATAAATGTTTATGAACCAACTGGTGTTGTTAAGTTTTCTTTTGACACCTTCAGATTCTGATGGAAGCCTTTCTCAGTAATGATGTAGATATTGTGTAGCATTTTGATGGAATTCTAGAGAATAATGTATACTACATTATGAGCTGCTCTTAATAATTGATGCTATTTTTCGATGTGTAATTACCATTACCGGAGGTCATTGTAATTTATGGTGTGGAGAAATAATGTAAATTGTGAATTTTTGAGGACTATCATTCAGACATTGGATTTACCATAGTGATTTTCACAAGTTTGGTGTTCCTGCAAAACACCTAATTCAGTTGGGACGATATTTCCTATTACCATAAGCGTGCTTGGATGAATCTTTTCCTGGGCAGAAGAGGCGCTTCTCTATTTCGGTACAATTGGTGTAGGGAATTAATATTGGTATTGGGTGCTTAGAGAAGGGTTAACCATCCAAATTACCCCCAAAAAATGATGAGAGATCATCAACAATTTATGCAAATCTCTATCACACCAAATAGACATTCCATTGAAATGTATACACTTATATCAGAGGAGAACACAATATAGTATGGTTCTTCAGGAATCTTTTAATGTGTAGTATCTTGTATGATTTCCACCAACACGCGTTTCGTCGTAAAGGAAATACCCACGACTTCCTCAGGGCTGAGAAAAAATACAGAGAAGACATCATGTAGTCCCCCATTCTAGAGTGTAAATATCATATTACATAGCTATGCTGCATAAGCATGCAAAGTCTTTATGATAAATACTACTGTTCAGTTTTTGATATTCAGAACCTGATTCTTTCTACATTGACTCCATTCTGGATGGTGCATTTCATTTCTGTCCCTCACCTTTCTGTTCCCTACTTCATCAAAAACTGAATGTGGTATGTTCTCCTCTGATATAAGTGTATACATTACAATGGAATGTCTATTTGGTGTGATAGAGATTTGCATACATTTCCTATTTCATAAATTTCCTATTACCAGACTGGAATTATCAAGGATAATTCTATTCCGGATCTTAGAATTATTTAAAAAAAAAATACTTTGCTCCTTGACAAAGTGAGTAAGACTTAAATGAGTTCACAATGAAACATGTTAGCTCAGCTGCTTATTAAATAGTAGGTGTAAAGATATTGGGAAGGAGCTACTGGCACAAAGATTAAAGACAATCCAGGAATCTTGCCTAAATATCTTTGTAAAAGACAGTCAGGTCAACGTATGGGTAAAGAGAACATTGTTGACAAAATGTATTCCTTGTGACAAAAAAATGTGCATTTTCACAACAGAAATTAAATAAATACTCTCAGTACAGGGCGAATAGGAGCCCTTGGTAACATGTCACATATCATTCCAAGTCATATGTCTGCAAATATGCTTTTGGTCCAATTTTCTGGACATAGTAGTGGGAAAATTTGAGATTTGGGTAAAAAATAAACATATGCTGAGGCAGAGATCCAAATATTATCTTGTACTTTTAAGTTTTGTTCGCGACTGTGCTCCATTGTGAGTTAAGTATATCATGAAGTACTATAGAAGCACTATAGAAGACTTTAAATGAGCAAGAGATTGTTCAAGCCATGAAGTTGATGAGAGTAGGTTAGAGACCTGTGTTAAGTGGACGTTTGGTTGAATTTTGTTCTAGGTTTAGTTCTGTTGCCGCTCCCATTTTCATGCAAGGTTTATAGACAAATAGTGCACAGCTCTTTTACAACAGTATCTGGCCATCTTTAATCACTTCAATCAATTTTACCCCCCCCCCTCACTCTGGACAAGGATAAAGCTCTGTTTGCTAATTAAAGGGCCATTTCCCTACTGAGTGTGGACTTCACAATATAGATTCAGATCCCATCACTGATGTTAAAATGCTTTGTAATTCAGTTCTTCTAATATTCACAAAGACTGGTTAAACTAACAACATCATATACTGTTGATTTACTTGGATTGTGTAAAGATGCATGCATGTCTATGCTGTCACATTTGGATAGGAAGAATTGGGCTGGGTGTAATGGACTAATTCTGCCTTGTTTTATCCTAGACAGAGGAATGTGCCAGGTTGCCAATTGCTTATTATTCTCTTCAATCTTAATCTTGCTTTGTATTGAAAGTAAAGATATTAACAGTTGGTGTGAGCATAAAAATACGCTCTGCTTGCGGAGTTTGAGGAATTCAACTCTGCGTAGAACGTGGGGTTACCGATAAACTCTGCACCCCGCAAAGAAGGTTTTTTTTGTTAGCGTGATCAAAATGTCCTTTTGCACATGCGGGAGCGACCTGCCGGCGCTTGAGTTCGCCCACGAGTTTACCAGAGCCATTTGGGATCACAATGAGATTTGCTAGACAGCCGCTTGCTTCTGCGAGATTTTGGGGACGCCAACCCATCATAGGGTGCGCCAGCGATTTCCGGCAGATGTTTTGTGACAAAGGCGATCCCGAAAGTCCAGGATCCACCGCAGCTGCAACCCATGGAAGATTCTCTCCTCGAGAAGCATCAAAATCTTCCCAAAATTATTATTTGGAGTTAAAAACCTCCTCAAATGGACCTTTGGCGTTGGGTTTTTGTGTGAGGAGTCCTTTTCTTTTTTACTATTTTTCTAACAGGAAGGAAGTGCCCCAGAATCTCCAACTTCCTGCACCTGTCCAGCAGACTCCTCTCAGTGCTTTGTCCATCTCCTGGTCACCTTTCATTTGGATTTGGAGATGGAAGGATCTCGCTTTGTGTCTGCTGCATATACCTTTGGATTTAAGGACTTTGTATTTCAGATTTCACAAGTAAGTTGAAAAACTGATGTTGTTTGTTTTTATTGGGGCCATGCACCTGCATTTATATTACTTTTAAATCGATTTTTAAAATGCATTGTGGTGAGTGGCCTGTAGTTTCAGTAGGGGCCTAGTTATTTATTTGCAAATAGTTTTTCTTCTTTTATAAAGAAAAACATTGCACAGTTCACTATGTTTTCTCAATGTTTAAAAAAAAATTGCAATATTGATTACATTAACTATGTGGCTTAGTCTGACAATGGGCCAGTAGGCCCAGTGCTAGTCGTGGCTGTATGAAACAACTTTTACTGGGGTGTCTGTTGAATTGAAACATCATTTATGTCATGGATGGCATTGGGTTAAAATACAAAATGTGTTTTTTTTGTCGTATTTCACTTTTTTTCCCCCTGCATACAGTGTTTAGGTGGAGTAATCTCTTTGGAGGATAGTGTTATTTTAAACATTTTTAGCCCTGTTAATTTAGTTTTTGTCATTGCGGAATTAATGCTGTCATTATGTAACTATGTTAACCATAGGCCACCATTGGTCTTTGTTCCCCATGTGGCCATGGGCCATTTTGTGTAGTCAGTGTCCATAGGCCTGCATGTGCTCTTTGTTTTCCAGGCCTCCTACTTGTTCTGACCATGTGGCTGGTGGCCATTTTTGTATAGGCAGCCAGTGTGCTTTTGCCATTGGCCTGCATATCTTCTTTGTTTTGGCCATGCCTCCTTGCTGTTAGACCATGTGGTCTGTGGGCATTTTGTGTAGGCAGCCAGTGTGCTTTTGTCATAGGCCTGCATGTGTTCTTTTTTTTGGCCATGCCTCCTTGCTTTCTGTTTGACCATGTGGCTGGCAGCCATTTTGTGTAGCTAGCCAGTGTGGTTTTGCCATAGGCCTGCATGGCTTCTATGATGTGGCCATGCCTTCTTGTTGGTTGTTGTTGCTCTAACCATGTGGCTGCCAGCCATTTTGAATAGACAGTCAGTGTGCTTTTGCCATAGGCCTGCGTGTGTTCTTTGTTTGCGGTCATGCCATCTTGCTGGTTATTCTTGTTTTTTTTCATGTGATTTTTCTTCTTTTGTAAAGGAATAATGTTGCCCAGCATAGTGTATTTTCTCCATTTCTTTTAAATAAATTTGCTATCTTCTTTTAATTCACTATGCGGCCTAGTCTGCCAATGGAAATGGGCCTTCCAGCCAGTAGGCCCAGTACTAGCCATGGGTGCATGAATAACAGTTGTTTCTGTGTTATCTGTTATATTGAAATATTATCTAGGCCATGGATGGCACTGGATTAAAATACAAAAAGGGATTTTTGTGGTTATTTCATTTTATCTTTTCTTCTGCAAGCTTTGTATAAGTGATATAATGTCTTTGAAGGATGTGTGTTGTTGTAAAATCTTTTAGCCCTGTTGATGTTAATTTTTGGCATTGCTGAATTAATTAATGCTGTGTTCTCTCTGTCTTATCACGCCTCCTGTGTGTATTTGCCATTCACCACCATATGCTTTTGTTCCCCATGCCATGTGGCCAGGGGTCATTTTGTATAGGCAGTATCCACAGGCCTGCATGTGTTCTTTGATTTCTAGGCCTCCTGTTTCTTATTGCCATGTGGATGGCAGTCATTTTGCGTAGGCAGTCAGTGTGCTTTTGCCATAGGCCTGCATGTGTCCTTTGTTTGTGACAATGCTTTCTTGCTCGTTGTTGTGTGACCATGTGGCTAGCAGCCATTTTGTGTTGCCAGAAAGTGTGCTTTTGTTATAGGCCTGCATGAATTCTTTGTTGTGGCCATCTCTTCTTAATGGTTGTTGCTGTTTTTTCACATGTGATTTTTCTTCTTTTGTAAAGGAAAATGTTGCCCACTTTAGTAAATTTTCTCAATGTTTTTGAATAAATTTGCTATGTATTTTGAATTCACTTTGTGGCCTAGTCTGCTAATGGAATGGGCCATCCAGCCAGTAGGCCCAGTGCTAGTTATGGGTGCATGAAAAACAACTGTTTCAGTGGTGTCTTTTAAATTGAAACATCATCTAGGCCATGGATGGCATTGGATTAAAATTCAAAAAGTGTTTTTTGGGGTATTTCTCATTTTTTTTTCTGCAAACAGTGCCTATCGGTTGTATAAGGCTTTTGGAGGATTTGTGATGTTGTAAAAAGTTTTAGCCTGTTTTTGGCATTGCTGAATTAATGAATGCTGTGTTCTCTCTGTCTTACCATGCCACCTGTGTTTGTTTGCCATAGGACACTGTTTGCCTTTGTTTACCATGCCACGTGGCCAGGGACCATTTCGTATAGTCAGTGTCCATAGGCCTTCATGTGTTCTTTGTTTTCCAGGCTTCATGCTTCTTTTTGCCAGGTGGCTGGCTGCCATTTTGCATAGGCAGTCAGTGTGCTTTTGCCATACGCCTGCAAGCATTCTTTACTTGTGGCCATGCCTTCTTGATGGTTGTTATTGTTGTTGTGACCATGTGGCTGGCGGCCATTTTGTGTAGTCAGGCAGTTGGCTTTCCCTATAGGCCTACATGTGTTCTTCTTAGTTTCTTCCCCATGCCTTCTTGCTGGTCATTGTCACTATGTGGCTGGCGGTCATTTCTTGTAAACAAGTCATTGTGTTTTTGCAATAGGTCTACATGTCTTCTCTTTGTTCCCAATGCCTTCTTGCTCAGTGTTGTTGATGATTATGTGGCAATAGCAGGCAGCAATTTTGTGCGTCCGGACAGTGTGGCCCTGTGCCATATGCTTGCATGGATGGTTGAGCAAAGAGATAGCAGTTTACAGTATTATTATATATTTGAGGATTCTTTCACTTATTTACTATTGTTTTTTTCAATTTTAGTTGTTTTTAATTTTGAAATTAAAAATTTTGAAATTTGTTAATTGTTGTTTTTAATTTTAATTTTGTATTTTTAATGTTTTTACTTTGATTATTTTTTGTTAATTTTCTTTTATTTTTTGTTAATAGATTCTTTTTTTGAGCATTTACATATCATCTGGCATCAATGAATCGACCCCATGTCTGCTATAGAAGCAGAACAGCATTCATTGTCTAAGGATTCTTCCATTATTATTTGTCATCTGCACATCCTAGGTGGTGCACATCTTTATGTTGTTGTTGCTCTTTCTTATCCTTCCTGAGTGTACACCATGAAAGTTTATGTTGGTGTGTTTTTCCTTTTTACAAATGGATACACTGAGTTGTTAATTATTTATAATAACTTAAGTAACCAGTAACTTCACTAAATACTATTGTTTGTTTATACCACTAATTGAACTGCAACAATGCCAAGCTTCACTGATGCTCTTTTTGCTTCATTGTTTTTAGGTGCACAAGAGACAACATCACCCACAAAACTGCCAGACAGGACAATACTGCCAGACATAAGGCCTGTGCTCAGAATGATGCATGACCACACATCACAGACATCTCTTCAACTTGTGAAGCTAAGTGCCACTGTTAACTGACAGCTCCAAGGTATGTCGACCCAGACCTTTTTTGGTGAAACAAAACTATGCCTGTCGCACCAGCCCCTGGGAGCAATCTGGTAGCAGCACCTCTGCATCAGTGGACCCACACCAACCTAGGCTAAAGGTCTTTTACAGATGCAGCCGGTCTAATCAGGGCAATGCCGATGAGCAGTGATGTTGAAATTGACTTATCCCTATCGCAAAGTAGTACCTAATCATTGCAGGAAACTCAGAGAAGTTGACAACAACAACAGCTGCTTCCACCAAAAGTAGTTCCTCCTGAAGTAGGAGCAGTTCAGGAGATTGAGCTTCATGCTAAGGAAGTAGAGGAAGCCACTCTTTCAGAAGATCCATTGTCTTCCAGATCTCCAGCAATAAAAAGGAGGGTTAGTGCATCATCTTCTTCTCCTAGTCCCCCTTCTGATGATCTATACACCACTTAATCCTGCCTCAGTTTGAGAGTGAGACACGCCACGAGAGGCTAGGGAAAGGGAAGGTTCCCGAAAGCCTTAGAGTAATGGATGCAGATATACAAGAGGAGGATGATGACAAGTTAGTCATCATGAATGTTTGCACAGCCCCAGTGGAGACCGATGTTACCCCATCCCAAATTGCTGCGAGGGATGTGGCACCACAGATACCACCTGCAGCTGCCATATTTGCAAAGTCCCGGCAGTGGCCTACAGCCACAACCACCTCAGTAGAAGTAGGTACTGCAGAGAGTGAAACATCAAAACACTACCTACTGTCAGTTAATCTGACATTGGCAGTGGCACTAGCATCAGTAAGATGACCTCCCCAGTTTGGGACTTTTTTATGGTTAGCAAGAAGGAGGTGAATTGTCATATGCTCCACTTGTGGAGGAAGCGTTAGTTGGGGTAAGCTTGGTACAAACTATAGTACCGGAGGCCAAACAATCCACTTAAGAAAGCACCATATGATCCAGTGGGAGGTGCACCTTAGCCGCCAAAAAAGTGCAAGTGTTGTTGGTGAAAGGGTGAATGGCTGAGCAAGGAATCCGACCCAATCATGGTGAAAGGTGATGAAGAGGAAGACATTTTTGTGAAGCAATGCCCCCAGCAGTGCAGTAATATCGCCCACATCAGCAACATCGCAATGGCAGAAGACTCAGGTCGAGACAACAAGGCAAGAGAGTACAGTGAATGCCCAGCAGAAACGCACATTGAGCCTACTAACGACTGCTCTCAAGAAGTCATCTGCATCAGGGGCACCAGAAAAGAAAAGAATCCAGGATACTATTCCTGCTTGTTTAGGCACGAGGGGCAGTACAAACGCAACAACCAAAGGCATGTTTGTACAGTGCCATGGTGGCTAAAATGTTAGCACTGGATCTCCTTCTTTTTTTGTGGAAGGGGTTGGTTTTCTTGAATTTATGGCAGCCATCTGTCCGAAACGGAAGGTGTCCAGCAGGACCTATGGATGTATGACATCACAACTCATGCTTTTACATCGCAGGTTTTACAACGCATGCCTTTACAGCGCATAGTGTTGAGGGGTGCTGGATAGTGAATAGTTTAATTTACTATTCCAAATCCAGTCCCCGTGGATCGTAGGGAAGGTGTTGGATAGTAAATTAAATCTATTCCCTATCCTAGAGCACCCCCCAGCGCAATTTGTTGTAATGGCTTGCGTTGTAAAAGTTGCGATGTAAAAGCACTGCGTGGTAAAAGTTGCGTTGTAAAGGATGTTTCCCGCAGAGTGCTGTTCACACTATCCACCTGACGACAAACATGTGGACTAGTTGCCAAGCCACTGATTGAATGTGCATCCCTGCACACTGGATCTCTTTTGTGTGGGTCAGAGAAAAGATATCTACAGGTTTTGACACTGCAGAGATTTTTTAATGGTGTCCAGGGGCATGCAACAGTAGTCATGTTAACCATGGAGAAATCCCATACTGCTGCAAACATTTTGGAAGACTTTAACAACGTCTTTGACTGGCTGCAGCCAAGAGGGCTTAGCATTGGATTTGTTGCCACTGACAGTAATATAGTTAAGGCCATGGTCGATGGTAGCTATTTCAGGGTCCTGTGTTTGGCCCACTACATCAACATCATTTTACGGGACTTTCTCAAAAAGAGGACCAAGTAAGCAACTTATTGTCCACCTGCAAAAGAATCTGCACTCATTTCAGCCAATCATTTAAAGTCCGGAAACAGCTGAGAGTCATTCAGCGTGATAATAGAATGCCAGCTAAAATACTCATACAGGAGGTACCAAAATGTTGGAACTAAACTCATTACATGCTTGAACACCTGTTGTGAGAAAACTTTGATCACACCAGCGGCGTGCTGTTATTTTCGAGCAGGACGGCAAATTGAGAGCACATTTCCAAAAATTAAAAAGGGAATAGAAATACATCATTAAGGAGCCTACCTTCATGATGGTGGATTATATATAAGAATGCCGGTTGGCGGCAGTCGACAATAGCAAGGTTGTCCTGCCTGGCCACATTTAGAAATATTTGGTTTGAAATCCTTTATGCCTTAATGCCCTGCTCTACTCACAACCAAGTTTGATACAAAGAATAAAACAGCCCTGATGAGAGATCAGCGACACTGTGCCTGATCTCGAAACACGTCGGCACTTTCATAGGGTGGAATAAAATGTCACCTCTACGATACCCATTGGTTTACTGGTATGGGAAGAGGTGCCAATTGCCGGTGCTGACCAGGCTGGCAATAAACTATCTGCTTGCCCAGTAGCTATTGTCTCAGCTGAGCATGTTTTCAGTGTTGCTAGTGCTGTTGTCACCGTGAAAAGGACCAGTCTCTCGCTCCAAAATGTGGAAAGATTAACCCTGATTAAAATGACTCAGCAATTTTTACCACCAGATTACTCCATGCCTTAAGTATGACAGAAGGAAGATAAGAGAGACTCCGGCCATGGAAGCAGTGTGTTAGTTGATCTACTTCTGGGCAAACAACCTAAGTTTGAGGACAAGCTCTACTTTCCTGACTACTAGGCCTGGGCCAACGGACATAGAACTTTCTCTCTCTATCGCGGATCTGCTTTCTTTGATGCCAAAAATAAAAGATATATCTGGGGGAACATTATTTAATTTTATTTGTTTGTGTCTGGTTGACTAATTCAGCCCCACCATCTTACTCTTACACATGCTTTATTGCCAGATTGGTGTTGCAACTGTGTGCAGTGAAGAAGTGCCCCACCGCCCATTCTCTCAAGGACACTGGAAATACAAACAAATGTGTGCCTGCCTCCAACTCTGGGCCGTGACTGTCCTTTCCTAGTATATTATTCCCCTAGCATGACTGCCCCACATTATTTGATTTAGACTGGCCAATGTCTATTTTGTGAACAATGGATTGGCAATGTACCACAGTAATCACGCCTGAATTAAAAGAATTGGTTTATCACATGCATTGTACACTGAGTGATTGTTGTCTGTGAGTGTGTTGAGATGGTTCATGTGGTGGCAGGCAGTGACACTAGGTGTTTGTTTATATGTATCTGTTACGCTTAAATGTGTTTGAGATGATTGACAATGTTGGTAGAGTACTAACGGCTAATCATTTTTTCCCTGAAGGTTATTTTTTTCCTTCCCCTTTGAGAATTAGCAAGATTTGTTCATCGACACTGGGTCCACTCCACACTGCTTTGTTTTCTTTATACTCATCAAAGAGTCAGACCCAACCAGTCCCTTTAGAATAGATAATACAAAGACAAAATATTCTACACAAAAAATGAGTCAATGTTTCTCTTGTTGTGCATCAACAGCATTGTACTACAGGTCAATCAGTTGCATTGAGTCGGGACACAGTTGGTACAGAGTTGGACACCGTACTCAGGGTCAGGAGAATCAAGGATGATGAAAGGACTTATGGCGTGAACAGGGCCAGACTGGGAACCGAAACGGGCCCTGGCAAACTGCTCGGCCCTGATGTGGGGCATGGGGGCGCGGCCAAGCTCTTTGCTAGGACCGATTTCAGACGATTTTGTTACAGGGGGCCAATATTGGCAACCCCTGGTAACACAAATGGCCCCCCAAGGGCCCAAAACCGGCCCACACCCTGGCGGCCCACCGGGGAAATGCCCGGTGCTCGCTACAGCCAATCCAACCCTGGGCGTGAACGTGACTACTTCGAGAAGTGCCACCAAAAGAAGGACGTTTTCAACTCCATTGAACCCAACCAATTTGGTGATGACTTTGACTCTGTGGAGTGTTGGTGAGTGGTGACAGTGGTGCATTGATTTGACTTGATAGTTACATGTAGCTACTGTTGTGTGATTTGTGGTGTTGTAAAATTTTCATCGCCTCATTGTTCACACACCAGTCATAAATTGAATGTGTGCAAAAAAGACTGATCCTATCTTCTCTTTTGCACTGCCTCTGAGTCTTCTCTGTGCACACCTTATGAAGTTTAACTTCTTTCTTTTTCCTTCATTCTATAATATCATTTTTGTTTTTCAATCCACAGTTTGCCAAACTGGAAAAGAAACATTACTTTCACACTTACCTTCCGGACCCCATCCGCCAGGCACTCAAGATTGACAGACAGTCCAAGAGGAATGCAAATGCAACTCAAAATCTGGCAATATTGTATCATTTTTTCTTGTAATAATTATTAGAACTGTGTGTGTTGTTCGCTTGACTCCTCCATAATTTGTAGTATGTTTTTTGTCTTTCAAAGCTAGGTAACACAGGATATTTAGAAATGTAATGTAACTTGGGTCCCTCTTGGAGGGGACTATTTGGTTTGGTTTGCATTTAAGTTACTTGCACTCATTCGTTATTTGCTTTTCCTCCCAAAACAGATTTATGATGGTTGGCTCCTCAATACCCAGATGAATGTTGTCCTTATGTAGTGTTTGTCTTTGTCAAACCTTTCCCCAAAACCCTCTTGCCCCGGGCTGTGTGATTTATTGAGGTGTGGCTTAATTTACAACATCAATTGATCACACACTTGGCTGGGTGGATGTGGTGAAAGCAACACCAACTCAGTGCAGGATCTTCAGTTTTGGTCCTATTACTGAAACAATAGTCCACACTGGCCCAATTAACCCACCCACACATAAAAGTTGTCAATATTTTAGTTAGAGAAAAACATTATTCATCAGTATTATCATTCAGGCATTGTGTGTTGCTTTAAACGATCAATCAACAATACCCATGTCCTCCAGACTTTAAGTGCTCTTCCTAATGAATCAGATTGCAAGACTAAGAGTCTCTTTTGTTTCCTCAAAATACTAGCTCCCCAAACATTGCTCTGACTAAGTTAGTATTGTTCTTGTTTGTTATTCTGCATCAGGTATTCTTTGTTGTGTGCTAGTCTGGTCTCAAGTGTTTGTAATACATCAATCAATCAATCAATCAGGGGTTTATAAAGCACGCTACTCACCCATGATGGTCTCAAGGCGCTTGGGGGGGGCAGCTCCTGATCACTCGAAGAGCCAGGTCTTGAGGTCCTTCCTGAACGTGTGCAAGGTTAGGGAGCGTCTGCTGTTCACAGGGAGCTTGTTCCAGGTCTTGGCTGCGATGTAGGAGAAACCTCTCCCGCCTGCTCCGTTCCTGCAGATGCGCGGGACCTCTGTCAGGGCGAGGTCGGCAGAGCGGAGGTTCCTCTTGGGTACATGGAAGGAGACTCTTGTTGAGCTATTTGGGTCCAATGTCATTGAGGGATTTGTAGGTGTGGGTGAGGAGCTTGTAGGGGACCCTATTCTCAATGGGTAGCCAGTGCGAGGGGGGCCATGTAGAGAGTCGGGCTGAGCAATTATCCTTGGGGTACTCCGCAGATGATGTAAGTGGGTTTGGAAGGAAGGGAGAGAGTCTGATCCTCTGCCTTCTGCCGGAGAGGAAGGACTGGATCCAGTCGAAGGAGGCACCTTGTATCCCTGCGTCGTGAAGTCTGGCAGGGAGCATGCGGTGATAGACAGTGTCAAAAGCTGCTGAGTGGTCTAGGAGGCTGAGGGCTGCGGTGTGTCCCTGGTCGAGTAGCATGAGTATGTCGTCTGTTGCGGCGAGGAGGGCTAACTCGGTGCTGTGGTTGCTGCAGAATCCAGATTGTGAGGGGTCAAGGATGGAGTTCTCTTCCATGAAGGTGGTCAGCTGGGTGTTTACGAGTCTCTCTGTGACTTTGGCCGCAAAGAGATGGACGTTAGTTTTTCAGGTCAGTTTGGTTGGCTGTTGGTTTCTGGAGAAGGGGTTTAACCTCCGCCCGCTTTCAGTCGAATGGGAAGAATCTGAATAATAATATAAATATATATACATTGAATAATATAATTAATCTGAGTTATTGAAGTGCAATGAAGTGGTTCAATTATTGGTCAACGAAGGACATATGGTCCTAGTTGGCAAATGCAATGGGGCCATCCTCCTCATCCTACGTCAAGGTTCTAGTCATTGACCAAAAGTAAATACACGCACAACACTGGGGGGTCCACCATGACCATGGCCACTCTCTCGTTTTACAGTAGTATTTGAACTTGAGCAAGAAAAAGAAAGCCTTCTCAACAAACGCTTAGAATACCTTGACTGCATTCAACCTTCACAGTAGAGTACCTGACTTAAAATGGTTTCCCTGAGTCTTACTGTACCACTAGTCTAAAAAGGGAAAGGGAAAGGTTACTGACAAAGCAAACAAAAAAGGAAGCTACAGTCTAGTACAGATAGTTTTGAAGTACAGAAACCTGAAATATAGAGAAAGTAATTAATTAATAGGATAATTAGGGATAAGAAGGATTTAGAAAACAGATAGAGTTGGGAAAAAAATTAAAAACAGGCACAGTAAAAAGGAAACTAATAATTCTAAATCTGGAGAGGTAAAAGAAGGA
Source organism: Lissotriton vulgaris (assembly GCF_964263255.1). Classification (NCBI taxonomy): domain Eukaryota; kingdom Metazoa; phylum Chordata; class Amphibia; order Caudata; family Salamandridae; genus Lissotriton; species Lissotriton vulgaris. Next base: position 1,116,865,093 of record NC_141695.1, read on the forward strand.
TCAAAATAGGGAAATAAATTATATTAACAAGAGAATTTACTGGGCCCAACAGAGCCATCTGTGCTCGTGGAGGCACCTCCAACCCCCTCATCTGTCTGCGCCACTGTGGTGGTACTCACCATATCCCTCCGGCCCCTGGATGCTGATTTTAGAAATAACCAAAATTACATTTAAAAAAGATTAGTGGTACAGTTATTCTTCCCCCTCGCAAATTTTTGACTGGGAAAGGCAAATGCAGTAACATTTGATTTAATGTTTATAAATCAGCTCTCCTCTGCTATTACTATTGTGGAGCTATTCCTTAATTTCGTAACCCTACCCTATTCCAAATTTCCCAAACTGCATTGGAACTACTAATAAATTGCAACAATGGATCTTTGCTTCTCATCTCGTTCTGAGTCTCTCAACCTTGGACGGGCCAACTCAGTCTTGATGTTTTTTCAATGCGTACATGCTGATGCATGCATAGTTACTAGTTACTTAATACGTTCTACATATCACTGGGAAATCACTTGGTGTTGAGAGTTGGGACTGTACAAGCTACAAAAATAATGGCACAGAGAAGTGGCAGAAAATGTACTCGCTCACTGTCTAATACACCACTTTCTCAGTGGCAGGGCAGGGGAGTCTCTGCAAGACTTCGTAAATAAACAGTCCAAGTGAGCACCAATGGCATGAGTAGGATTAGGTGGTGCGCCTGTCTTCTCTAAGATGATCATATAATATCTGTAATATAAACGTAACTTGCCTGAGTGTGAGCAGCATGCTTGCTAATTGGGAAACAAATATTAGCATCGATAGGACACAATAAATTAATCATTATTACTCACCAAGACCTGCAGCATCCACGCCGAGCAGTTCAAGCAGGTCCTTGTCCCGGTTCAAGATGTCCGCCCCCAGTGCATCAGCAGTTCTTGGGTGTGCTTGATGTCCGAACAGCGGTAAAAATCCCAGTGCACCCTCTCCCAATGTTTCTACCTCTTCTGGAGGGCATAGCCGCTACAAGGCCTGTCGCCTGCTGCCAGGGTGGCGCTGCATATCAAAAAGCAGTGCTGCCACCTCCTCCTCAGTGAATAGTGCACAGGGCAGCACCTCTTCTCTGCACGGCCTACCACAAGGTAGGTAGCTGTGGCTGGTGGTTCAGGGTGCCTCGTGCTGGCGCTCCCCTGCTCGTGCTCCCCTGCTTGTGCTGGGTGGGGATGAGAAAAAAGTAGAAGAATGAAAAAGAAGGAAGAAAGGTAATAGAAAGTAAAGCAAACAATAAAGTACCAAAAGTCACACAAAAAATTAGATAAAAATGTAAAACACAAAAACACAGGGTAAAGATAAAATAAAAAAATAGGGGTAGGTAGGTTTTAGAGGGGTCTAATTAAGAAGATTAGGAGGAGATTGAAAAATACGTCCAAAGCCATAAACAGAGCAAAACCAAGATGGCCGTGTCCATGCAAAATCGCATGGTGCTGTACATGAGCGATTTCCAACATGAGAGCGCATGTCACGTTACATTTGATGGAAAACGTAACACGAACAGGCGTGGCAAGCACCTCCACAAATTCATGGAACTCTGCGTAGCTCACTAAGTTTTTTAATCACTTTGCAGAGTTCCGCGTAGCTGAACTTCACCAACTCTGCCCACCCCTAGTTAACATAAAGTGGTTGTATAAAGGAGTACTGTTTTTAAAATACATGAGTACGCTGATGATGTCCTGTTATTACTCTCAAATCTAGATTTCTATTTGGGTCTGCAACCTATGTTTAAGTGACCTGTATAAGGATATTTCTGGTTATACATTCATTTTGTCTGACACTGTCCAGGTTACATCATCGAGGTCATATTCAGCCACTTGGGATCAAACGGAGCAACTATACTGCTGTGAACCTTTTGGATATTAAAACACCAGACTTAAGTAACATGGGGTCCATGTTGTTTTCCATGATTAAAGGCAGATCTACAAACAGATAAGAACTTTATATAAATGTTCATACATTGTGGTGACAAAGAACGATGCTTTGCCATCTTATGGAAAACTGCCATCCAAGTTTTGGATTTGATCGCAACTTGTAAATCGTGACTAGAGTCCATTACTGCCTAAAGAGAATGTCTCAGACTAGAAGTTTGTTTCCACAATTTCACAACTATGGCCTAATTGTGAAAAGCCTTAATGGAATTCCAGAATGGAACAAAATGTGTTTACGGGGCTGGCAACTTATATAAACACTGTATTAAATTGAATGTTTGTCTGATCGGAAGACTGGCAGTGGCATCCTATGTTGATTCTGAGAACTCTCAATTGAGGCGATAAACTCTCTATAACAATTTTGATGGACTAACACCTGATGCTGATAATGCCTTTTTTGATTAAGACAGTGGTGTATTCAAACTGATGCCCCATCCCACAGAATGTGAACAGGGCCCCCTGAGTCTCCAATATCTCACAGCTATTCATTGACCTTGGGCTAAAGTGGGACTGCCATAAAGGATTGAGGGAACCTTGATGGCTTGAGGGCCCCTGTGCTGCAACCCCTCCAGAGGCCTGTGTTGCGCCTCTGGCACCTGGGTTGTGGGAGTGTCAAGTTTTAGGCGATGGTGCAGGGGCATTGTGGTTTCTCCTAAAGCGCCTGCCCTACTCAAGGCGCTATGAGTGAAGGTTGTGGGCATGTCACTTTCTGTTGCTCTCCTGTAGCCCCTGCACATCCTCGCAGATCTGCTTGTAGCTAGGAGCCACAAGTTTGATTTCTGGCAGGGTTGACTCCGCCGTTCATCCTAGAGCCGGCCCTGGCATTGGTGAAGTGGACCAACACAGAGTGCTTCACTGACAGGACAACATTTGCTCCTTCCCGTCCCTCTCTGCTTCTCTGATGAATTTCCTCTACGCTCACATGCAAAGTGACAGGGTCTGGGGCCAGAGTGCTTGTCAGCTTGAAACAATTATTTGGCAACATTGTTGTCAACACTTTTGTGCTCACTGTTCAGGGACGACCCAGTGCTGGAAACAGACTGTATGCAGACTGAGAGGCTGGCACTCTTCTCGCTGATTGAGCAGGCTATTCACACAGACTGAGATTGATGACGGCCCCCTCTAGCCTTACCCCCGCACTGCAGGGGCTTCAGAGGCTTGTGGTATGCCCCTGGCGTAAAAATACAAAACTGTTTTTGGTGCCAATTGAATGGACCACTGCTTATGTGAAGTATCTTCGAGTGCTCCTTTTAGATGCTTGTTCTATTGGTTTGCAAAATTGGGGCTCAGTGGCAGCAGACACCATAAGAGGAAAAGCACCACATTATTGAAACCACTACTGGAGTATGTGCAATATGATTGAGCCTTAGCTTCTGTATCGTGTATCTTCAGCCAAAGATGGGCGGAAAATCAGGCTGCGGGCAAATGCTTTTCTCCTCTGTTACTAAGTTCTGCGCTTAAAACAGAGTGGCACAGAATAGCCACTGTTCAGCCGATGCGCACTTCCCATCCATCACTGCCAGAAATATCTGCTCTCAGACTTCTAGCAACAAGAAATGGGATGTATGCAGTTTGGGAGACTAGGAGATGGTTATACCATGACCAAGATCGTGTGTAGCTACATCAAAGGGGGGAGGGGTGGGGAGGGGGTAGAGAAGCGGATGATCCATATGGGTGGATTCAGCTTCCAAATACAGCATAATAATCAAAGAGAGAGTCAACCTATTAGCGTGCCACAGGGGAGACTCCCTAAGTCTATTTCAAGGGAAAAAATGATCCTGTGTAGGCGGTGGTCATTAGTGTTGTTGGGAATGTAAGTATTGATGTGGGCATATGTGTTTTATGTGTAGTTTGCTGGGTTAAGGCAGTCTGTAGGGTGTGGGTGAGGTGGCTTCGGAGAAGAGCAGGCCAAGGTCAAGGGAAAATAAAAACGACCCCCACTTTGAGTCATATCTCTGCTCAAAGTGAGCCTGTAAAGCCAGCGAACCCGACCCTCCTTAGAAGAGTTCCATTCATACTTTCTTTCTCCTTTCAATTATCTTATCTATCCTCTCACCTTACCATCTATCCATTCATCAACCTTTTCTTCCTTTCATCTTTCCATTCACTCACACATCCATCTAAACTTTCATAAATCCCTCAATCCATTCACTGTTTCATACATACATTCATTCTTGCACCTATCAATATAACCGTGTATCCATCCATCGTTCCACCCATCAATCCTTTGTCTCTTCCATTCTCATCATTTCACATTCCTGTTCATTCTTGTGTAGGTGATGCACGTCCGGGGCGGCTGGGAGGAGCCGGCGGGAGTATTTCTGTCCACTTCCCCGCTGGGGAGGCCTCTTTGCCGCTCCGGACGTCGATGTAGTTCCATGTTGGGACACTCTTTTGATCGCTCGTCCCGGCCCTGTGTTTGGCCTCCGTTTGCGGGCTGCGCCGCCGCCCTCTTCCCCTGCGTGCTGTCGTGTGTTATTCGGGTCGATGAGGTGTATCTTCACCCGACAGGTACGTGTGCCACTCTCCTGCCTACCCCCCCTTACCCCGCCATGTGGCTGGTATTGTTTCTGGTCAATCGGGGCCCTGTGGTGGATACCACGGGGGGGGGGGGTGTTGAGATGGCTACCGACGGGAATCGCGAGTTGTTTTAGTTAGTGGCGGCACTGCTTCACACGGGTCTCGGGCGTGGGGTGGTGCAGCCTGCTTTGGGGACGCGGTAGTGCGCAACGCGGCCGGGCAGACGGAGATCGTTAATTCAGTTTGCCATGTGGCAGAGCGGGCAGTCCGTCGGTTACGCGGATCTGCCGTCTGCTCTCCCGCAGTGGTCTTAAAGCGCTTCGAGCCAGCAATTAGCGGGCTGTGCTCCGATGCTCATGGATCTACATTGTGTGATTTGTAGAGGTAGCAGGTGGTCCGAGGTTATATTCCCGGTTGTCCAGTAATAAGGGACACGTGAGAAAGTATTCCGGGCTCGTACAACAGCAATTCATGAAGCATGAGCGGTACTCAGCGAGCAGGGAAAGAATTGTTAAGCGGAGCGGGCATAATCCTTTATCTATTGGAAATGCTAGGACGGGTATAATGTGGTGTACCTATCTGTCATGTTTGATCACTGTATATGCAACCCCCCCTTTTTTTCGCCGCCTGCTCCCTCCTTGTGAGGTGTGCGCCTGGCGAGGCGGCCCACTAGAGCGGGCTGCTGTGGGGGGGGGGGACGTCCGGTCGTTCTCGGGCTCCCGGCCTTTTTCCGCCTGTGGTGACGTTTAAGTTTACTGCGGGTCCGGCCTGTACATGTCGGGCCCCGCCGTAGTGCCCTATTAACCGCTAGTCCCGTTCCACGCCTCTTTCATGACTTTCCATGCATTTGTGTATGTTGTTCCGGCCTGGGGGGGGGGGGGGGGGGGGTATTATTGTACAGATCCCGCAAAATGGGTGGTCCGCACACCTGGCAAACGCGTGCCCTCGGAACCCCCCTCCCCCATCTCGGGATTTTCGGTGGCCAACTTGGAGAAGGTATTGTTGGGCGGACATGTAAGATTCTTGTGCGGGCCGCGTGTCAGATCGGTGAATGTTGTGCATGTTGTGCGCGCGTGCGATGGTTGTAGGGTTCGCAAAGTGAGCAGGAATGTGGAAAGTAATAAGGTGCGTGGCCGCGGGACCCCACGAGCGCTTGCTACAAAAAAGCTCGCCCCCCCCCCCCCCCCCCCCCCCCCTGATCGGCCTAACGCTCATCGGTTCATTGCTGTTTGTTTCATTTTAAAAAAGGGATATTCATTGCTGTGTTTACGATTTCTATCGTCATGTTTTGAATGCCACGAGTTTGCCATTTTATGAATAGCACAGTGTGATGTTGGTCTAGTTTGAGCGGTTGCTAGCATGGTGCAGCGTATATGCTATGTGGGCGTTCGCGCCTGTCCTGCGACTATGTGTTCTCCAGCGAGGGTGGGGGCTTCCATCTGCCTTGCTTCCGGGTCGTGCACCCCGAATGGGATGGTGGGGGTCGGGGCTACGGTGTCCCAGGCATGCCGGTGGCCGCTCGGTCGTTCAGACAGTCCAGAAGGGAATTGTTCGTACCTAAACTTTGTTGTTTAGCGGGTAGTGCGCTGCTTGATCCAGTCTGGCTGCCATGCCAGCTGTTTGACATGCCTCCGTAGGCATTTGTCGCGCGTGGGGCCCCGCAGTTGATCAATCCTATTCCGGCATGCTTTGAGCGTGACCAGTGTCCGGCATCGTTGGGGCGGCCGCCCCAATCGCATATGGAACTTGCAGCCGGTGAACCTTCCCCCAGCTAGTAGCACTTCCCGGGGGTTATTTAAGTACTTAAGTGTGCGCTGCGAGCGGTTTGGTTTCAAGTTCTGTGCGTGAATTGCGTGTCCAAGACGGGTGTACTAATAGATAGTTGTACAGACGGAAATATAATTAATTGGGCAGAGATTTTGCCGTGTCTGGCGCTGAGGGCGCTCTGCGTGACAAGATTGCAGGAGTGAGAAGAGGTTCATATTTCAAGGTGTTTTTCCGTTAAACATTCACGTTCCCTTCTTGCACATTCATATTGGAGCTTGGTAATGATCCTGGTTACAGAAATGCGTTTTGACAACACTTGAAATGCTTTATCATTTTGTAAGAAAGTAGTTTAAGGATACGAACCAACGGTGTATGCCGATCATTGTCTTCATGATTCAAAAATATATCTGCACATTGTGATGATTAATTAGAGACGTGCTAAAGTGCGAACTACCATGTTTTCTCAGTTGTGCCTTTGGCGCGGTAGAGAAACTGTGGCTGGAGCTAGAGGGGGGGTTGTGCTCCAGGTGTCCGAGGGTCAAGGGTTGTGTAAGCATGCAGGGAGTGATGCGCTATTTTCCTCGGCAGCCTTGTTCATTTCCGGTATGGTAGAGGTTGGCATTCTGAAGTGCGATGATTTCGTGTGGTCCTTGCGCGGGTTCTAAACAGGTTGCAGGTGGATCTTGTCTACACTATTTCCCATGTATGCCTCAGTGAATTATCGATCAGAGGATAAAAGATGTCTTTACAGTCTGCTGGAAACATAGACTCCATGCTCCTGGGCAGCCGGCCATTTCTTTGGGCTGTATCTCTTTCATTGTCCGGCGCACGTGGGTAATGGCGTCCACTTGCCACCATTGTCATGGGAAGTACTCTCACCATGTCCGCGGCACGCGGGTAATGGCGCCCGTGTCCGGCCATTTTTAAAAGGCAATTTTGTGCGAGATGTCCGCGCAATGATGCGCCATCAGGCTTCGGGGCAAATTTTTGTGGGGCACAGGCATGTTGGCTTTATTTATGTGTTTTGGCATGCACGTTTTCAAGTGGCAGACTGGTGGAGTGGCCTTCCACCCACCACCCCTAATCCCCCCCCTGGCGGGCAATGTACACATGGTTCCACACAGCCGCCCTCCAGGGCATGGTACACAGAACAAGGGTGCTTGTACATGCCTTTAGGCCGGGCAACGACGGGAGCGGAGAGACGTTTTCGCTGGATGTCCTGGCCACCCCTTTACCTGCTGGGGTGGTTCTCGTGCCGTTACAGCAACACCGCACTTTGGCAATTGCTGGGCATAATTTGGTCATGCATGTGTTAGCAATTGTTTCGCTCGGCCTTTTTACTTGGGCAGTGGGGCGTGTTGGCCACCAGGGGGAACAGTCTCTCGGTTTCAGTTTCTTCGCACACGCTGGAATTTTGTATGTCCTTTCCACCTTTTCCCATAGAATTTCATTTCTCAGCACGGCAGGCTATCATTCGTCCTTGCCCTCGAGTGGTGTTTTGCAATCGGGCATGTTCAATTTCACGGACTGTCATAAACCTGATGATTCTTAAAATGTATTATGACTACACAGCAGGTACCTCTACTGTTTCTAATACGTGGTTCTCACCCCTGAATGTTTGCTTTAAGATGTTTAAATTACCTTTACATTTTAGGGTATTTATCGTTTAATCTGTGGCTAGATTTCGGGACACTTCATGCAATGATTCCCCAAGTAAACTGCATTCAGTGGCAATTAAGTTAGCTGATTTACACAGGTGCCAATATTATAGATGCCACTGCTCCGGCATTATGCGTTATGATTTGGTCCCATTTTTCCTCTAATGAGGCCTTCCTAGTACAAATAGGCACAACTACAGTTCGCCTTGCCCTCGAGTGGTGTTTTGCAAACGGGCATGTTCAATTGCACGGACTGTCGTACACCTGATGTTTTTTTTAAAATGTATTATGACTACTCAGCAGGTACCTCTACTGTTTCTAATACTTGGTTCCCATCCCTGAATGTTTGCTTTAAGATGTTTTATTACCTTTAAATTTATTTTAGGGTATTTATCGGTAAATATGTGGCTAGATTTCGGGACACTTCATCCCCAAGTAAACGGCATTCAGTGGCAATTAAGTTAGATGATTAACACAGGTGCCAATATTATATATGCCACTGCTCTGGCATTATACGTTATGATTTGGTCCCATTTTCCCTAATGAGGCCTTCCTAGTACAAATAGGCACAACTACAGTGCGTTATTCAGTCCTTGGTTTTCTAGCATGCGGCGTACTGCCACACATAAGACTTTCATATGTCACACGTGGCCGACTGGATATATGGCTATGCCACTCATACATAGTCCCAAACTGGGTTAGCTTGGGTTGATCACGGCAATCTCTCCAGTGGGTCAAACGAGAGGCATTCTATTATTTGGAATACCAGGGATTAACGTGTTTCTCTGTTAGCATAAATATTAGTTGTGTGTGAATGAGGTGTGAGTTTGCAAGCCCACAAATAGGGTATACGCTAGGGCGCAAGTCATTATGATCAGTGGATTAAGATTCCTTGCTGAGCAGCTGCTGTCTCCCTCAGCTTCACAAGGAAGTGTCACTGCTGGCTATTGAACTGTCAGTCAAAATTTCACTCAATTCATAAAACTTCACACATAGCAACTTCTCCTTCCAGGGTTTGTACCTGCTACCCAGACTGTACTCAGCATATTTGGGTGGGTATGAATTTTCCTCCTCGCACCTTTAGTATCCTTTTTTACAATTCCCAGGCTAGGTACGGTGTTACACCAGAGAATTTTGAATGGATCCACATTTGGACTCCACCCCCGATGTTATCGCATCCTAATTATACCTTTTCACAACAAATTCGTCCCTGTTAGACATGTTCTCTTATGCAAGAGGTTTTAGGGTATGGCTATTCCTAGGCTACCTCTGAGCAGGTCCTGTAAGCGAATTCCGGAGTGTGGAATTACTAACTAGGGTAATCAGAAATGCTTGGAACTCTGGGAGTTGATAGTTCCCCCCTAGTATTTTGGGTAGGCGAAAGGGGTGCAGCACAAGGTTTGTGCCTTGTGTGGTCGGCAAACATGCCAACCTGTGTATGGTCCAATGGGTATTGCGCGTAATACGCACCAGGCACAGAACTAACGTTACGTAGGCTATGGTTGAGGAAGGAGTGGTCTCCTAGTTCATTGATCTTGATGCCCGAGGCCTCCTCCTGGATTGGCTGTCCTTCTAGCTCAGGTACCATTACACTCCATGTAGTGTGTGCGTGAGGCAAGTAGTGTGCTTCTTTTATATTACACATACCCTTCTTGGGACAGGAACACACGGATGCATGTTTCGCTAGAAGATGCTGCCCAGGGTATGCTTGGTGATGGGAGCGATCTGAACACCCTGTATTCTGCTCCCGGCATAAGTCTCCCTGGTTCACGAGTTCCTATGTTGCACCGGTGCAAGTGTAAGATAAACTCGTGGGAAATAGCAAACTGTGCGTTAAAAGAAGTGGCGTGGTATGCAACATAAAGTACCAAACACAGGTACATAGGGAGCACTGCAATAATGGCAACAGCTTGAAACTGAGTAATTGTACCTGTGCACCCTCGATTACGGCTCATGTGTTGCTCTTCCTTGCTTGGGAGGGTCATACTTTATAGTCATCCCCTCCCCCTTCCTTTGGTCCTCCTGCCTTTTTTCACGAGCACGGACTGACAATAATGGTTTAGGGTGGGCCTGAGAAGTCTTTTAAGAAATAATGCATTTTCCAGGGGGGGCAAGTGTTCCCGGCTGTACCCGTGTTTTTCAGTTTGCCTCTTGTAGGACCACTTCACTAGTCGCTCCAATGTATGCATTTGCGTACCGCAATAGACTTCTGTATCCTGTAGGGGATTTATTGCCAAAGCGTAATCTTGCAGTTGATTGGTTTTGTGACGGCACTTGTCTTCCCGGGGGGGGGTTCTCTGCTGGGGGGGCCCTTCCCATCACCTGGTCTCTTGCCTGGGATAGTCTTCCCTATTGGGGTAGAGGGATTGTTCCCGGGTGGTCATGCCTATTGGAGTCGGGGTGGCTGGCATTTACCCGTGCATGCCCCTGCGCAGGTCAGCTTAGGGGGCTCTCTGTGGCGCTGCGGTCCCCGGGAGGTGGTCGTAGTTGGCCTTCAGTCTAGCTAACTTAACAGTATTACGTCTGAAGCCGCCTCCAGCCTAAAACACATGAGGCCAGGGGATGCCGGCTGCTTGGCCTGTGGTCCCGGTATATCGCTTAACTGGGACTCGTCCAAGTTCTATAGTATGTCTGGTGCCCTCCTATTCCCTCGTGTCAGTAAGCACACTTACTCTCCTTGCTGGATTATGAAGATGGTGATTCAGCGGTATCAGTGACTCCTGGCGCAGTTTTCTGTCGCTCAGTGGGAAGGGATGTGTGGGTGCCCCAGCGGCATGTGCTGGACAGCTTATTTCATGTTACTTTGGGCCTCTGTAGTAGGGCCCCCTTCCTATCCCTTTAGTTTCCTGAGGGGTGGTAGGACAGGTTTATTGGTGCCTGATGGTAGCACCCCAAGCCTATGGGCGTTGCCCTGTTCCTCCTGTCTGGAGGTAGCAATTCTAGGTGTAGGTTGCAGGTAAAGAGCAGTAATAATGGTGGGGGGCCCGTGCGGCAGCGGGAACCACCTCACGGGCTGTGGCGGAGTTACTGGGCGATCCGGAAGAAGAGAGGTGCAAACGCTGGACGTCAGCGGGCACATAGGGGTGCCAGAGCATAACCTCAGAGCCTAACCTGGAACCTCATGGGAGGCGCAGGAATCCGTGTCGGCGCCCCAGTAGTCCTTCGGGCGGTTGTGGGCCTGTGCAACCGGGGGTTTGCCTAGTCACGCCCAGCAAATGGGCGTGTCATATAATTATGGTATTTGTACAACAGTTGGGTGGTTCGCCACTGTGTTGTTTGGCTCAACAGGCGGGCAGGTGGCGAGAATGCGGCCTGCCCTAGGATCGCCCGTAAGCTAACCCACCGTCATTACATATGTTGTATGTAATAAACCTGCAGCAATTTTTACCCAAACCTAACATTTGTGTCCGTGTGTTATTTGCGGGTTTGGGCATGTGGGGCGGGTGTTCATGTGGGCCCTGAGGTGACTATGCGCCTGCCCGAGGCCACGCAGTGGCCATCAGGAGGGCGGGCTCTTAGTCATGGAGGGCTGTCCCGCCCCCACATGACATAGTACTTCCTCACCCAGGGCAGTCTCCCCTGGTTGGTGGAGACTGTGTAGGTGATGCACGTCCGGGGCGGCTGGGAGGAGCCGGCGGGAGTATTTCTGTCCACTTCCCCGCTGGGGAGGCCTCTTTGCCGCTCCGGACGTCGATGTAGTTCCATGTTGGGACACTCTTTTCCCGCCCTTCCTCTAACCCAGAGTGTCTGCTTGAGGGGGCTCAGGGGGGAGCATTTAATGTGTTCCTTTTTCGTTGCAGGCGGAGTTACTGGGCGATCCGGAAGAAGAGAGGTGCAAACGCTGGACGTCAGCGGGCACATAGGGGTGCCAGAGCATAACCTCAGAGCCTAACCTGGAACCTCATGGGAGGCGCAGGAATCCGTGTCGGCGCCCCAGTAGTCCTTCGGGCGGTTGTGGGCCTGTGCAACCGGGGGTTTGCCTAGTCACGCCCAGCAAATGGGCGTGTCATATAATTATGGTATTTGTACAACAGTTGGGTGGTTCGCCACTGTGTTGTTTGGCTCAACAGGCGGGCAGGTGGCGAGAATGCGGCCTGCCCTAGGATCGCCCGTAAGCTAACCCACCGTCATTACATATGTTGTATGTAATAAACCTGCAGCAATTTTTACCCAAACCTAACATTTGTGTCCGTGTGTTATTTGCGGGTTTGGGCATGTGGGGCGGGTGTTCATGTGGGCCCTGAGGTGACTATGCGTAGCTCACTAAGTTTTTTAACCACTTTGCAGAGTTCCGCGTAGCTGAACTTCACCAACTCTGCCCACCCCTAGTTAACATAAAGTGGTTGTATAAAGGAGTACTGTTTTTAAAATACATGAGTACGCTGATGATGTCCTGTTATTACTCTCAAATCTAGATTTCTATTTGGGTCTGCAACCTATGTTTAAGTGACCTGTATAAGGATATTTCTGGTTATACATTCATTTTGTCTGACACTGTCCAGGTTACATCATCGAGGTCATATTCAGCCACTTGGGATCAAACGGAGCAACTATACTGCTGTGAACCTTTTGGATATTAAAACACCAGACTTAAGTAACATGGGGTCCATGTTGTTTTCCATGATTAAAGGCAGATCTACAAACAGATAAGAACTTGATATAAATGTTCATACATTGTGGTGACAAAGAACGATGCTTTGCCATCTTATGGAAAACTGCCATCCAAGTTTTGGATTTGATCGCAACTTGTAAATCGTGACTAGAGTCCATTACTGCCTAAAGAGAATGTCTCAGACTAGAAGTTTGTTTCCACAATTTCACAACTATGGCCTAATTTTGAAAAGCCTTAATGGAATTCCAGAATGGAACAAAATGTGTTTACGGGGCTGGCAACTTATATAAACACTGTATTAAATTGAATGTTTGTCTGATCGGAAGACTGGCAGTGGCATCCTATGTTGATTCTGAGAACTCTCAATTGAGGCGATAAACTCTCTATAACAATTTTGATGGACTAACACCTGATGCTGATAATGCCTTTTTTGATTAAGACAGTGGTGTATTCAAACTGATGCCCCATCCCACAGAATGTGAACAGGGCCCCCTGAGTCTCCAATATCTCACAGCTATTCATTGACCTTGGGCTAAAGTGGGACTGCCATAAAGGATTGAGGGAACCTTGATGGCTTGAGGGCCCCTGTGCTGCAACCCCTCCAGAGGCCTGTGTTGCGCCTCTGGCACCTGGGTTGTGGGAGTGTCAAGTTTTAGGCGATGGTGCAGGGGCATTGTGGTTTCTCCTAAAGCGCCTGCCCTACTCAAGGCGCTATGAGTGAAGGTTGTGGGCATGTCACTTTCTGTTGCTCTCCTGTAGCCCCTGCACATCCTCGCAGATCTGCTTGTAGCTAGGAGCCACAAGTTTGATTTCTGGCAGGGTTGACTCCGCCGTTCATCCTAGAGCCGGCCCTGGCATTGGTGAAGTGGACCAACACAGAGTGCTTCACTGACAGGACAACATTTGCTCCTTCCCGTCCCTCTCTGCTTCTCTGATGAATTTCCTCTACGCTCACATGCAAAGTGACAGGGTCTGGGGCCAGAGTGCTTGTCAGCTTGAAACAATTATTTGGCAACATTGTTGTCAACACTTTTGTGCTCACTGTTCAGGGACGACCCAGTGCTGGAAACAGACTGTATGCAGACTGAGAGGCTGGCACTCTTCTCGCTGATTGAGCAGGCTATTCACACAGACTGAGATTGATGACGGCCCCCTCTAGCCTTACCCCCGCACTGCAGGGGCTTCAGAGGCTTGTGGTATGCCCCTGGCGTAAAAATACAAAACTGTTTTTGGTGCCAATTGAATGGACCACTGCTTATGTGAAGTATCTTCGAGTGCTCCTTTTAGATGCTTGTTCTATTGGTTTGCAAAATTGGGGCTCAGTGGCAGCAGACACCATAAGAGGAAAAGCACCACATTATTGAAACCACTACTGGAGTATGTGCAATATGATTGAGCCTTAGCTTCTGTATCGTGTATCTTCAGCCAAAGATGGGCGGAAAATCAGGCTGCGGGCAAATGCTTTTCTCCTCTGTTACTAAGTTCTGCGCTTAAAACAGAGTGGCACAGAATAGCCACTGTTCAGCCGATGCGCACTTCCCATCCATCACTGCCAGAAATATCTGCTCTCAGACTTCTAGCAACAAGAAATGGGATGTATGCAGTTTGGGAGACTAGGAGATGGTTATACCATGACCAAGATCGTGTGTAGCTACATCAAAGGGGGGAGGGGTGGGGAGGGGGTAGAGAAGCGGATGATCCATATGGGTGGATTCAGCTTCCAAATACAGCATAATAATCAAAGAGAGAGTCAACCTATTAGCGTGCCACAGGGGAGACTCCCTAAGTCTATTTCAAGGGAAAAAATGATCCTGTGTAGGCGGTGGTCATTAGTGTTGTTGGGAATGTAAGTATTGATGTGGGCATATGTGTTTTATGTGTAGTTTGCTGGGTTAAGGCAGTCTGTAGGGTGTGGGTGAGGTGGCTTCGGAGAAGAGCAGGCCAAGGTCAAGGGAAAATAAAAACGACCCCCACTTTGAGTCATATCTCTGCTCAAAGTGAGCCTGTAAAGCCAGCGAACCCGACCCTCCTTAGAAGAGTTCCATTCATACTTTCTTTCTCCTTTCAATTATCTTATCTATCCTCTCACCTTACCATCTATCCATTCATCAACCTTTTCTTCCTTTCATCTTTCCATTCACTCACACATCCATCTAAACTTTCATAAATCCCTCAATCCATTCACTGTTTCATACATACATTCATTCTTGCACCTATCAATATAACCGTGTATCCATCCATCGTTCCACCCATCAATCCTTTGTCTCTTCCATTCTCATCATTTCACATTCCTGTTCATTCTTCCATTCACTCAGACGCTCACTTATCGATCCTTTCACTCTTCAGACTGTGCTTTCACCATTCCTATATTCACCTTTTCACCCTTCCATTTATCGTTTTACCCTTGCATTTTGTACATCCCTTCACCCTGCTATTAATTCACTCACTCTATCACTAATTCATCTACCTTTCGCCTTTTCTTCGTTCTTCCCTTTCATGTCTCATTACTTTCGTTCACCCTTCTTCCCTTCCTTTATTTCCTATTTGCATCAACTCATCTTTCTACTCCTCTTCTTTACTTTTACATTCTTTTTTTTATCTCTCTCACTTACACTTTCCATTTTTTTTTCTCTCTGGGTCCCTATATTTCTTTTTTTGCTTTCTTCACTGTGCCTGCCAGCCCAAGGACACAACATTCTGATATAACATTTTCCAAGGGTGTTTCTGAGCATTTTGTGGTAAACATGCAAACACATGAGGCCCATAAATAATAAATATTTTAGAGGCAGTGAGTTCACTAGCCCAAGGGCCCAGTCACACCCTGCTTAAGCTGCTATAGCGGGGGTCGCTACGCTTCTGGTCAAGGTGAGGGTATGTAGGTACTCAAACAATCAATGCCCCTAAATCCTTATTTAAGCGGTTCCCATGACGGCTCCATTAGGTACATGAAAGAAGTTACAATGATCAATTCCAACACCAGCGCTGCACAATGGATACCATCTTTTGCAGTGGATAACAATATGCACTGTGTCTGCACCATTCTCCTAATTCCAAAGCCAGAGTTTATCCCCACATAGCTAAAACACCCCTACTTAAAAAACAAACAATTATAACTAACAAGGTTAGCTCGGAGAGTCAAAATGAGCTGAAGTGATTACATAAACTGATGGTGTGCGGTACCATAGCTTGATGGGTCTGGCAGGCCCATTTGAATTTTAATTGACAATCCCAATTCATTCCTGTGTACTCCATCGCCCAAAATAAGGCAGACTAAATCACGGGTGCCACTTGGTGAGGCAGAAAGGGACTGGTTTTGAATTGTCAAGGTAAATAGGCACACCTATGGATCAATGAGGTGTAGCCAGGAATAACACTTACACTGGCAAATTGGTAGCTCTTACACTTGCTGCCACTGAACACAGGGGCCAGAAATGTCATGCCCGGAACAGAAAGGGTATTTACAACAAGGGGTGGTGAGGGACAGAGTCTCTGAAATAAGCAGAAATCTCTCACCCAGTCAAGAGATCAGGGCTAGATCCAACACCGTTTTTTAGCTCACTGCACCATCCCAGTTTCAGAACCTGGCTGTATGCAAATTAGTCTGTTCCTGTCCCAGTGTATGATGGGAACAGGGCAAACCAAACTACAAAAGCCAATTCTTACACTGGGAAGGAAACAAGCTCCCGGGGACCGGTTTCTGGCATTACAGCCGTCTTCGGCCCGGTTTGCTTGAATCCTGATGGTGCAATGAGCAAGGGACTCATGTCTGAGTATACCCTTCCACGCTTAGGGTGGACAAAAATATTTACAACAAGGGGTGGTGCGGGACAGAGTCTCTGAATTAAGCAGAAATCTCTCACCCAGTCAAGAGATCAGGGCTAGATCCAACACCATTTTTTAGCTCACTGCACCATCCCAGTTTCAGAACCTGGCTGTATGCAAATTAGTCTGTTCCTGTCCCAGTGCATGATGGGAACAGGGCAAACCAAACTACAAAAGCCAATTCTTACACTGGGAAGGAAACAAGCTCCCGGGGACCGGTTTCTGGCATTACAGCCGTCTTCGGCCCGGTTTGCTTGAATCCTGATGGTGCAATGAGCAAGGGACTCATGTCTGAGTATACCCTTCCACGCTTAGGGTGGACAAAAATATTTACAACAAGGGGTGGTGAGGGACAGAGTCTCTGAATTAAGCAGAAATCTCTCACCCAGTCAAGAGATCAGGGCTAGATCCAACACCATTTTTTTTTTTTTTAGCTCACTGCACCATCCCAGTTTTAGAACCTGGCTGTATGCAAATTAGCCTGTTCCTGTCCCAGTGCATGATGGGAACAGGGCAAACCAAACTACAAAAGCCAATTCTTACACTGGGAAGGAAACAAGCTCCCGGGGACCGGGTTCTGGCATTACAGCCGTCTTCGGCCCGGTTTGCTTGAATCCTGATGGTGCAATGAGCAAGGGACTCATGTCTGAGTATACCCTTCCACGCTTAGGGTGGACAAAAATATTTACAACAAAGGGTGGTGAGAGACAGAGTCTCTGAATTAAGCAGAAATCTCTCACCCAGTCAAGAGATCAGGGCTAGATCCAACACCATTTTTTAGCTCACTGCACCATCCCAGTTTCAGAACCTGGCTGTATGCAAATTAGTCTGTTCCTGTCCCAGTGCATGATGGGAACAGGGCAAACCAAACTACAAAAGCCAATTCTTACACTGGGAAGGAAACAAGCTCCCGGGGACCGGTTTCTGGCATTACAGCCGTCTTCGGCCCGGTTTGCTTGAATCCTGATGGTGCAATGAGCAAGGGACTCATGTCTGAGTATACCCTTCCACGCTTAGGGTGGACAAAAATATTTACAACAAGGGGTGGTGAGGGACAGAGTCTCTGAATTAAGCAGAAATCTCTCACCCAGTCAAGAGATCAGGGCTAGATCCAACACCATTTTTTAGCTCACTGCACCATCCCAGTTTCAGAACCTGGCTGTATGCAAATTAGTCTGTTCCTGTCCCAGTGCATGATGGGAACAGGGCAAACCAAACTACAAAAGCCAATTCTGGCCAGGGTCAGACTAATTTGCATACAGCCAAGTTCTGAGCTGGGATGGTGCAGTGAGCTGAAAAACGGTGATGGGTCAAGCCCTGATCTTTGGACTGGGTAAGAGTGGTCTGCTTAATTCAGACACTCTGTTCATCACCACCCCCTTTTCTGAATCATTTTTGTCCACCATAAGCGTGGAAGGGTATACTCAGATGTGAGTCCCTAGCTCATTGCACCATCAGGATTCTAGCAAGCCGGGCCGAAGACGGCTGAAATGCCAGAAACCGGTCCCCGGCAGCTTGTTTACTTCCCAGTATAAGAAGTGGCTTGGTAGTTTGTTCTGCCCTGTTCCCATGATGCACTGGGCCAGGGTCAGACTAATTTGCATACAGCCAAGTTCTGAGCTGGGATGGTGCAGTGAGCTGAAAAACGGTGATGGGTCAAGCCCTGATCTTTGGACTGGGTAAGAGTGGTCTGCTTAATTCATACACTCTGTTCATCACCACCCCCTTTTCTGAATCATTTTTGCCCACCATAAGCGTGGAAGGGTATACTCAGATGTGAGTCCCTAGCTCATTACACCATCAGGATTCAAACAAGCAGGGCCGAAGACGGCTGAAATGCCAGAAACCGGTCCCCGGTAGCTTGTTTCCTTCCCAGTATAAGAAGTGGCTTGGTAGTTTGGTCTGCCCTGTTCCCATGATGCACTGGGCCAGGGTCAGATTAATTTGCATACAGCCAAGTTCTGAGCTGGGATGGTGCAGTGAGCTGAAAAACGGTGATGGGTCAAGCCCTGATCTTTGGACTTGGTAAGAGTGGTCTGCTTAATTCAGACACTCTGTTCATCACCACCCCCTTTTCTGAATCATTTTTGTCCACCATAAGCGTGGAAGGGTATACTCAGATGTGAGTCCCTAGCTCATTGCAACATCAGGATTCAAGCAAGCCGGGCCGAAGACGGCTGAAATGCCAGAAACCGGTCCCCGGTAGCTTGTTTCCTTCCCAGTATAAGAAGTGGCTTGGTAGTTTGGTCTGCCCTGTTCCCATGATGCACTGGGCCAGGGTCAGACTAATTTGCATACAGCCAAGTTCTGAGCTGGGATGGTGCAGTGAGCTGAAAAACTGTGATGGGTCAAGCCCTGATCTTTGGACTGGGTAAGAGTGGTCGGCTTAATTCAGACACTCTGTTCATCACCACCCCCTTTTCTGAATCATTTTTGTCCACCATAAGCGTGGAAGGGTATACTCAGATGTGAGTCCCTAGCTCATTGCACCATCAGGATTCAAGCAAGCCGGGCCGAAGACGGCTGAAATGCCAGAAACCGGTCCCCGGTAGCTTGTTTCCTTCCCCGTATAAGAAGTGGCTTGGTAGTTTGGTCTGCCCTGTTCCCATGATGCACTGGGCCAGGGTCAGACTAATTTGCATACAGCCAAGTTCTGTGCTGGGATGGTGCAGTGAGCTAAAAAACGGTGATGGGTCAAGCCCTGATCTTTGGACTGGGTAAGAGTGGTCTGCTTAATTCAGACACTCTGTTCATCACCACCCCCTTTTCGGAACAGAAAGGGATCAGAGTCCGATATACATTCTGTAGATTGCACTTATCGTCCCTCCCCTAGCCCTGTACCAGCCAATAGCAAGGAGTTGTTGAGGGATTTGAGTGGAACAAGTGGCCTGCCACAGAATGTTATTGTGGTCACAAGGTGCATGCTGTAATCGACATCCATGAGTTCCATAACTGCTGCCTGCAAAGTTGAACTGGAGTTTGCGGTTGTGTGATTAACGGATAGAATGAGGCCACCCTGTTTTGCTGATGCTTTTTGTCTAGAGGCACTTGGGATAGTGCAGGCTGAGCTCCACTGAGCATGGAAGTGCTTAACAGGGCACACTTTCGCTGTAGCTGGAGCAATTCAAACATGAGGCAATGCACATAGATCCAAAGGGAATTACTTCACCGAAGCTACATGGAAGGCCACGAATAATTGGGTGAGGGCCTTACAGCATATGGCACAGTTTCCTATTTAAGACCATACTTAGAATTTCAGGCCGAATAGCTGAAGTGATTTGCCAAGAAGTTCTCAATTTTTGGTCAGGTGAAAACCCCAGGATTGGATTGATACTTTCTAGGGACCGTGGTCGCTAACAATAACCACTACAATTCACGACCTCCGTTTTTTCGAGACTCTCTGCAATGGATCAAATGCAACTCACAGCCCCAGGGCACAGAAAAGCGTAATCTATAGGGGGATCAGAGATGAATTATTTGATGGAGTCTAGAGCTCGACACACATGGAGTCGATAGCGCCGAGACGCCCACGGGTATTCGCCGCGCTCTACAAATGTCAATAAATAAATAAATAAATAAATAAATAAATAAATAA
This sequence comes from Lissotriton vulgaris, assembly GCF_964263255.1. NCBI lineage: Eukaryota > Metazoa > Chordata > Amphibia > Caudata > Salamandridae > Lissotriton > Lissotriton vulgaris. Next base: position 1,116,885,025 of record NC_141695.1, read on the forward strand.
ATAAATAATATATCATCCAACAGTAATATATGGCTTTCTGCTTGTGCTTATGCTCATGAAACCAACACTAGTTTCATGTGAACACCTTCACGCAGAATTGTTTGGGGTGTGAGGTAAGGGTGGGAGGCAGTTACCTAATTTTAAAACTTGAGATGACCCATTTTAGGTCTGTAACTCATTTGAAATGCTAATGTTCAGGTTTAATTAGGTCATATTATCCTGAGTCACAAGGATGTGCTTGTGCAGTGTTTCTCGATTATGCACATTGTACGACAAAAACTAGCAAGATGCCTCGATGAATTATACATTTGATGCTGATAGCTGTAGTGAACTAGGGATCATGAGTTAGGTCATTCAAATTAGTGCCATGGCACCTGTTGTTTGTAGCACTTAGGAATGGCAGACATGAAAGGCAAAGGCGCCTGCCTAGGCTGTTTATTGGTCACACACTGTATGTGACTTCCAACAAGAAAGAGTGGATGGCGGAAGGACCTAACAATTGCGCGTAACTTTGTAATTCCTAGTCATTATTTTAGGATTTTGAAGATTCCTGTTCTGTCATTTAAAGTTTTTCTTTAATCCAAAACTTTCTCTGCATTTAATAGTGTCTGTCTGTCTGTCTGTCTGGTCAAACAACATCTGTTCAGCTCTGATTGCTTCTAAACACAATCGCCCACCCAGTATCTAAGTGAACAGTAGGCGCGCAACACCCATTGGGCTCAAAGCCCCCCCCCCCCACCCCCCTCCCTCCCGTCGTGTGTGTCAGCCCGGCTGAGGCCGCTTCCTGGGCACACACACAGCCGCACCCGAGTACATCACAGGTCTTTAAAAGACAATTTACTTGCTATCAAGGCTTTATTGTGTTTTCACCCCTTCTTAGAGGCCCTGCATCTCCACTCTGCATATTGCTGGAAGAATCAGCCCCCCTCATAACTTTTTATTAGCCCCCCCCCCCCCTCGCTTACATTTGGCTCTAGGTGCGCCTCTGGCCGACAGACCCAATCACATATCACAAGTGTTTTTAAGTGTTTGCTGAATTCCATTATTTAAATGGACAGAACTGAACGTTTGATTAGTAGCACATACATTTCTTGTTGTTTCGCTATACTTGGCAGACAAGGGAGCCTGGGGGCCTCATTTACTATCATTTGATGCATGGCAGCGCAGCATGCATTACAAGATACAACACATTCTGTCCTTCCCCCTGCGCTGGCGCACAAACAGCAGCCTTGCACCAATGCAGACACCCTTGTGTTATGTTGCAAGGATGCCTGCGTTGCGGGGATGATTTTTTTTGGGCATGAAGGTATCCCTTCCTGGGCAGCCAACGGTTTCAAGGCGGGCGGCGAAGGGCGCGCCGCTGCGGGAGGGCCGGGACGTGAGGGGAGGGGCGGGCCAGGGGGAGGGGATGGGAGGGAAAAAACCCACGAGCAAACAGCAGGGACGTCAAGCGGATCTCCCAAGCATGTAGGCGGGTGGTGGGGAGACCCAGTCAGAATCGGACCCGGGAGAGGGGCGGACTAAGAGAGGATGGGGGAAGAGGACAGGGGGTAGGTGGGACAAAGGGGGCGTGTGCGTTCCCACGGGTTTGGCAGGCTCGGGGCGAGGAGGTAAGAAGGCCCAGAAGAGAGCAGGCCCTCCCGACAGGGGGCAGGTGGGGAAGCCCCAAAGGTAGGGGAGGAGGGAAAGCCCGTCACCAGCCAAACGGGGGGGAGACACAGTGGTTGGGAGGGGCAGACAGGGGGCAGGGACAGGGACCAGAAGGGGGGTTCAACACTAAATTGCACAACTGTGGTCTCAAACATGTGTGTGTAACAGATGTGCTCAGTTGCCTCTCTCATAACCGATGTGATACTACAAACATGACTGGGGGAGACATCCCTTAAGGATAAGAACCCTCACTCACCCAAGGGTGACATGCTTCATCATATGGGTCCTCCTTACCAGTGTAGAAATCCTAGTCAACACTGGGAGCTACTACTCCGGTGTTTAAGGGAGGAGCTCAGAGATGTTTTTTGACAAAAGGATGGTAATCCCATATGTGAGAGAATAGGTGTAGTGAGGTATGCAGCGCTGTGTGAAGGATAAGTGAGTGAATATTAAAACTATCTAAGTGGATACACTATAGTATTTTATTCTTGTGTTCCGCTTGACAGGGTTAAAAGTAACAGCACAGTGGTATAGAAATAGAACCACTGTCACTTGATGGTCAACATGTTTCAGCCTATCGATCCAAGCGGTATCATCGGCTTTCTTCAGGACCAGATGGAAAATAGTGTGAAACTGCTGCTGCGATAATATGTGACAACAAAATACAGAATAAAGTGAATTTGTATACTCCACCGGTATTCCTGTCTTATATTTGTTGATCAGGTCATACCCAGGTATCTAAAGAAGCAAGTAGCAAAACAGGGGGAAACAAGGGAGAGAAACATATACACATTGTTTAGTTTACATATGTTTTAGAACAACAAACTAGGGTGATATGTCATTGATTTGCTGGTGTATTGATTATTTACACTCAATAAGACTTACCCTCACTAGTAGGAAAATCCTGCCTCACCTCTACCTGGCTGGCTGCTCTGGGAGGAGGCCCCGCGCTATGGGGAGGAAAATATAAATATATATGTGTATATATAGATCTGCAGGTGTCTAGAAAAGTACGCCTTACAAAAACTTCCAAAACTAAGCTCTACAGTGAAGAAAAGGTCACAAAGTTACTCTTATGTGCACTTGGTACTGTCCCATAATGTATATTAAAATTGTAAGGGATTCAGTTTAGAGTTTAAAAGCTGAGGAGAATGTTATTGGCTATATAAAATTTTTGTTTACCAAAGTAAAGAGCCCTTACTACAATTACAATACTTTCCAAAGCCCTTAAAAAAGGTTGGTGCAGCAAAGATAAGGGATTAGCGTTTCAGCAGTCTTACCTGTCCGTCGGTACCTCGTTGCTCGGTAGAGCTAGCCCCGGGAGGTACCGATCGGCAGGAAGACTCGATGTATAAATAGCGCATTCGTGATAGCTGGCAGCTGTGTAAACGGGGTCCTGCCCTCTAAAAGCCGTCTTCTGCATTGCCTGAATCGGACCTGCGCAAGGACGAGTGATAAGGTCCCGCGCATTGAAAGAAGGCGGACTCTGGTATCTTGTATCATTTGCGCAGGCGTCAAGGAGCGCTACTGATAAAATCGCACATGCGCAGTGTGTCAAAACACGAGAGTGCCGTGATTTAGTAATTTTAACGCTTTAACCTAGTCTAGGGTTTTACTAGGTATGGCATATAACAAAAGGAAGAACATGACAGGGAGACCTGGAGAAATCCCCAATTCGGAAAGGAACTTATACTGTTTGAAACAAGGAACTTATACTGTGTGAAAAGTAACCCTCATGCCTCTTGTATAGGCAAATACACATGCAGTATTGTGTATAATACTCAAATGTGTATATGTCTTGACAGGCTTTTTGGCTCTATTTCGGAGTGATAAAGACTTTAATCTTGCTCACATCTAGGATATGTATTCTTAGCTTGTGTTGGCCCTTTTAAGCCCTTTCTTCCAGACCTAGAAGAGGATAGCTGCTTTATATGATGATAGATCCCTTACTCTAATCCATCTATTGCCTATTGGCTTTGCCTTTCATTATTTTGCCTATAGTAGAAGGTGGATTCTGTGGTCCTGACTTTATATTATGGTTTGTGTAGGTACTCTGACAGAGCTAAGGGTTATTTCATCCTTCTCAGGCCTACAAGGCCCAGAACTAGAGAAACTCCATTTTGCTTTCCATCCCTGCAGAGCTGAGATGCTTCAAGGGGAAAGGTAATATTTTGGTTTTGAGCTGTTGTTCGCCCTAAGCGAAACGGAGAGAACCGGCCAGAGCTGAATCTAATCAAGAAGTGTCCCTGGGCTCAGGTCTCTAGACGAAACAAGCAGCTGATCACTGTGGGAGTGTCTAGAGCGAGGAGCCCGGTGCATGGACCTGGTGGGAGGAGGCTGCTGGCTGGAGCTTTGCACTAGAGGAGAGGAATCCATATTAGCGAATTGCAGGAGAGGAGGAGTGGTCAGTTTGGTTCTTGAAGAGTGGAGAGTAGGATGTCTGCTGGAGCTGCAGAATACAGTGCAGTTCTATTGGTTTTCTGGAATGGAGAAAGAAGGCAGATGATTGCTGAAGCTGAAGAGAGAGCAGTAACTATCAGCTGGGACTGCCAGTTTGTCAGAGAGCATTAAAGCAGATGGAGGAGTTGAGGCTGTCAGCTGAAGTAATTGAGCCAGAGGCGTGGAGCTGTGGTGACGGAGGGAGAGACAGAGAGAGCCCTGATCCCACCAGAGACAGAGAGAAATCTTCCTTCTAATAGGTGAGGTAGTCTAAACTAGTCCGCTTTACACTTACACCTTAATCTTGTCTTTATTCCCTAGGCTATTGTATGTCTAATCCTTTTCTTTCAGCGGTGTGTTAAAGTTCCTGTTAGTCATAGAGACCCCGCAGATTTGTGTATGTGTATTTTATGATTATTGTAATAAAGATACCCCAGTTCTTAGTGAACTAGTGTGCATGTGTTGTTCTTATGATAGAGAGCGTTTTTACTCCTGCATACAGTGTGTCCACTATTTCAAAAGCACAGGTAACCTTTTCTTCTAGTCAGATGTTACAGCCAGAACAGATGTTGCCCCTGATCCGGTAAGTCTGAATAATTAGGGAGAGAGAGGAGCCCTTGAGCTAGGGAATTATTGACACTAAGTGATTCGGCCATCCCATAATATTATTGTAGTAGCGAACCCTTAGTGAATAGTGAGAGAGACTTCCCAACATAGAGAGTCAGAGAGCTGAAGGTATTCATAGGAAAGTGGTCGTCATTGGTAAGTGGCGTTAGTGAGAGCACTGATTGTGGTCAGTGTGTATACCCGCAAGATTGCGGCTTGAGTGAGCACTGAGGGTAGTCAGTGTGTAGATCCGCCGGATTGTGGATCGTGTTGTAAGTGAATGAGGGCACCAGGGGGACACGGTGTGTAGGTCCGCCGGATTGTGGACCGGATAAGAGAGAGAGAGCACTGGGACTGCAGGCCCGTGTGTAGGCACGCCGGATTGCGTGTCGAGTGAGCACTGAGGGTAATCAGTGTGTAATGATAGATAATCAGAACTGCCCCAGGGTAGATTAGTCTGGACCCATGTGGTCGCGAGACTATGAGGTATGAGTGTGGTGTAGGTTATGGATGTCCTTAGTAATCAGTGAGTATTCTCAGTATCCCTATAGATTTAGTGGTGTTTCTGATGATATGAGCTTGTATATTGCGAGTTCCCCATCCTCAGGTAGGTACCCAGGTGCCTGGATAGATGGGTCCTGAGGAGGGAGGTGGTTGCGTTCCCGCTGGGTTGGAGGGGCTCTCAGGAGCTGATCCCATCTGGTCTAGAACCCGGTCGTTACAGTATAACAATAGTTTTTTAACAAGGCTTATTTGTGACGGTCAACCCAGTGTTGATCAAAATTTGTTTATCTCACGTCAAATCTACTGGGTGAATCATTAACCTATTTGATGTATGAGGTGTCTAAGGGGATATAAACTACAGAGCATGGTAGACCACGAAGGGTAGTCTCTACCGTTAAAGAGTGAGTTTTAATGTATATATATGATATTGTATAGATGTTATCGAAAAAAAAGGTAGTCTACAGGTAGTCTACAGATCTCTCTAGCTTTAATGGATCCACCCCATTGATGTAGTTAAAGGATAGCTCAAGCATCCAACCAGTCATATCCTTATATAGACACCCATGGTATATCATCATTCAGACCTAGGGTGTCTGTTTTTAATTTATACACCCACTGTTGCTCTCTACGAAGTAAGAATTTTGTGGGGTCTGTCAAATGTGGGGGTATCCAAGGCTTATCCAAAACCACCCAATGTAAGTCAGTGTCCTGATGTCCTTTATCAATGAAATGGTTGGTCGGTTTAGTTGACCGTTTTCCGCATCTAATAGTGCTTTTATGCTCTTGGATGCGAATCTTAATCCTCCTAGTGGTCATGCCCACATAACGGAGTAAGCAGGGGCACCAAAGCAGGTAAATTAAACGATCACTATTATAATTCGTGTGTTTTAATATTTTCCAGGGTCTTGATGTACCTATGTCAATTTCAAGAGTTCTTTCTGTCTGTGGACACACTGAGCAAGTACCACATGGGAAATGACCAACTACCGGTGGTAGATTCCACAGTGTAGTCTGTGGCTGATTGGGGGGTACCTGGGGTTCTGAGGCAGGGGGGGCAGGCCGGCAGCAGGTGGGGGAGAGGGAGTGGATGGGGGTGGAGGGAGGAGCTGAGTGGGAGCGGTTGGGTGTCCCCCCTAGGGTGCAGGGGAGGGGGGGTATCCCCAGAGGCAGGGGGGCCGGGGAAGGGGGACTGGCATGGAGCGACGAAGAGGTGGAGGGTGAGGCCCGGGGTTTACAAGACGGGCGGCAGGACGGTGGGGGGGCCGCGCAGTGGCAGGGACCCAGCACATCAGCAGTGCCGTTTTTATTGCAGAGGGATGGTCAGGGCGGGGTTGCTGACTTGGCCAGGCTTGGTGCGGCGGATCGGCGCCAAGGTGAAGGGTTGGGCTGTGTTTCTCGCAACAGGCCCGGAGACTGCGAGGGAACTCGACATGGCTGGCACACGAAGGCCCCTGGCGGGCTCGCTGGCCCATCACCCCACAGGGCCCCCACGCCTTGGGGTTCAGCGGAGGACAGAGAGCGGCAGAGAAGAAGACTGTTTTGTGTGGGCTGGTGGTAGCGGGGGAGAGAGGGTTGTGAATAGGGTGCAGTCTGCGCCTCCGCTGGCTCGCCGAGTGTATAGATGGGGTGGAGTAGAATTGTGTGAGGGTGAGGATGAGAGTTTGGAGGAAGGAGAGTTACGGGAGGGTGAGGGTGGACGGGGTCCGTTAATGGTTTGAGTTCCCTTTTACAGGTGTCACGGGGCCTGGGTGCAACCGCGGCCCGGACACAAAGTGGAGACTGGTCAGCGATGGAGCGGAGAGGTGTGGAGCGACACGGGGAGGCGTTGGTGCCAGGTAAAAGCATTGCGGCGTGCACGGTGTCAGTGGGGGTGGGGGATGGGGGGCGGAATTAGGTGACCGGTTGTGCAAAGGCAGGTACGTGACTGATAAAGGGGTGGGTTCCGAGGAGCTGTTGTTGGCCCAGGCGGGGAACACAACGCCGGTTGCGGCGGGAGCAGCGGCCAGGGAACCGCCCGGGACGTCGGGAAGTGCGGCGGGGGACTCAGGGGCGGTCAACAGCGGAGAAAAAGTAGAGAGTAAGGAGCTGAATATAAAGCGGCTCCCTTATATGGGGGTCACGAAGCCGCTGGGGGCGCACTTAATGGCATCCATTAAGGAAAGGATTTGGAAAGGGGAGTATGTGGAGCTGTTGAAATTGCTGCACCGCGAGGTCAGGTCAAAAGAAGGGTCAAAGGAGGAGGAATATGAGCTCCAGAAGCGACCACGGGTTCCCTTGACCATTGAGAATTGGACGGCGGCGTTTCTGATTTTCGCGAGATCTATTGCGAGAAGTTCCCGGAGCGGTCGGTGTCCATGTTTAAATACATGGATGTTGTACGGAAAGCACAGATCACAGGGGGGGGGGGATTGCGTGGGCTCAGTACGACGAGGAGTTTCAGGCTAGGATGGCGTGGTATCCAGAGGCAAAGTGGGGTGAGCTGGACTGCGACCTCTGGCAGCACACGATGGGGCTGGCGGGGTCGGGGAAGGCTATCTTCACCGCCAGCGGTTTGCCAATAGTGTACCAGCCCTTTCAGGGGCGCCCCACCCGTGGAGGGGTGGGGGCAGAGGCCAAGAGCCAACCCGGAGCGGCAGGCGCCTGGTGGGACTTTAACCGGAGGGGCGTGTGCCAGGGAGCATTGCCGTTTTAAGCACGAATGCTCGGGTTGCGGCAGGTACGGACACCCAGTGGTGCGTTGCTGGGGCCCCACACGTGGGGGAGCCCAGGCGCCAGGAGGAGGCGCTCGGCTGGGACCCGCCCCACAGGCAGGCGGCGGGCGAGGGGGTAGGGGCTCTGGGACCTAGGGCTCGTACTCCGGTTAAGATGGAACAACTGACGGCGGCCCTGGGTACATACCCGGACATGGGGGCCGCTGAGTGCTTGTGAGACGGTTTCCGGGTGGGGTTTCGTTTAGGTTACGCGGGCCCGCGTCGGAGGCGTTGGGCGGACAACCTGCGTTCAGCGCGGGAACACCCGTAGGTGGTGCAAAGCAAGTTGGACAAGGAAGTGCAGGAGGGCCGCATGGCAGGTCCGTTTTCAGAGTGGCCGTTGGAACACTTGATAGTGTCCCCCATCGGGGTGGTGCCCAAGAAAGAGGTATGGCAGTTTCGCCTCATACAACATTTGTCCTGGCCGTAAGGGGGGTCGGTGAATGACTTCATTGTGGAGGAGGAGGCCACGGTGTCGTACTCCTCGGTGGAGGCGGCGATGGAGTTGGTGGTGCAGGCAGGCCCCGGTGCGAAAATGGCTAAGTGCGATATCAAATCGGCTTTCTGGCTGTTGCCGGTTCACCCAGACGACTGGTGCCTACTGGGGATCCAGTTACGCGGCCGCTGGTATGTGGACAAGGCGCTGCTGATGGGCTGTTCAATGTCTTGTGCCCTTTTTGAGTGTTTTAGTACGTTTATCCAATGGTTTTTTTACGGAACGCACGGGTCACCAGGGAGTGACTCACTACCTGGATGACTTTTTCTTGGTCGGGGCCCCAGACTCCACGGACTGCCAGGTGGCGCTGGACAGGTTTCAGGAGCTCATTGAGGACCTAGGGGTGCCTTTGGCGCTGGAGAAGACAGTGGGACCAGGCACGGCGCTGTCGTTTTTGGTCATTGAGCTTGACTCGGTGCAGATGGAGGCACGGTTGCCCGAGGACAAAAAGAGGCAGATGTTGGGGTTGCTGGAAGTGATGGTGGCCAAGAACAAGGTGGCAGTACTGGACGTTCAGGTGCTGTTGGGTCACTTGAATTTTGCATGCAGAGTGGTGCGCGTGCGGAGGACATTCTGTAGGCGGTTGGGTAGGGCGCTGGCAGGCAATAGGCCGCCACACCACCACGTGCGTTTGTCGGCGGGCGTGGGGGAGGATTTGCGGATGTGGTGGTTTTTCTTGAACCAGTTCAACGGTGTGCCCTTACAGCGGGACGTGGACATGGTTTGGGAAGTACAGATCTTCTCGAATGCGGCGGGCAGCGACGGTTTCGGTTTGTACTGGAACGGAAAATGGTGTGCAGAGAGTTGGCCCGTAGAGTGGCGAGGAGGGGGCCGGAGCATCGCTTTTCTGGAGCTTTTCCCTCTGGTGGTGGCAATTTGGTTGTGGGGAGCGGTGCTTGCACACCGGCGGGTGACGTTTCATGTGGACAATATGGCCGTGGTACAGGTGGTGAATCGTCAGTCGTCCAGGGACGAGCTGGTGTTGAAGCTGTTGCGTGTGTTCGTGCTTGGCTGCTTGCGTCATGACATTGCCTTTCGCGCGGTGCACGTTCCGGGAGTCGACAATGACATTGTGCCTCCATCTGCACCGAGTCAAGCTCAATGACCAAAAACGACAGCGCCGTGCCTGGTCCCACTGTCTTCTCCGGCGCCAAAGGCACCCCTAGGTCCTCAATGAGCTCCTGAAACCTGTCCAGCGCCACCTGGCAGTCCGTGGAGTCTGGGGCCCCGACCAAGAAAAAGTCATCCAGGTAGTGAGTCACTCCCTGGTGACCCGTGCGTTCCGTAAAAAACCATTGGATAAACGTGAAGTAGTGTGGCTCACTGGTTAGAGGCGGCAGACCCGAGAGCAGAGGACGGCCCGGGACCAGGGTTCGATTCCCGGGGGGCGGCAGGTTTCTGGACCAGGGTCAGCGGACTCGATAATTCTCTCGCCTCGGTGCCCACTCTGATCAGCGATCACACTCGGCAACTCTGGGCATTAGCTTGCCTCATCTTCACTAACGGCCCCACCAGACTGCCGGGGATGCCTGGTCTCACCCTGGGGATACCCATTAAGGGACCATCTCTCAGGGAAGCCAGGAAGGGTTTTGCAGCGGTCGAAGCGCCTTGGGACCCTACGGGTAAGTAGTGCGCTATATAAATGCCAATACATTTACATTTACATTTACATTGCGGATGCCTGGTCTCGTTCGCAGTGGGCGAGATTCCGTGGGTTGGCCGAGGACGCGGAGCAGGACCCGTCGCCCATGCTGAGGCGGCTGTGGCAAGTGGGCAACACCGGATGTTACAGCTGGTTCTAAGATCATTGGCGGATTCAACCAGGGCAATGTATGTGGTGGCTTGGGGGGAGTTTTTGGCGTCCGGGGCGCGCTGGAGGCCGCCGGGAGCTGCAAGGCGCGAAAATGTGGTTTGATTCATGCTCTCATTGATACATAGAGACCTCACGAGGGTGACCATAGCGGGCAAGTTGGCAGGGATTGCATTCATGGGGAAGCTATACTGGGGATACGCACCATCCGCGGGAGAGCTCGGGTCAAGGATGTTGGAGGGGTGGGCCCGGGAGTGCGGACAGACAGGGGCAGTGCGGCGGCCGTTGTCGGAGGACCTGCTGGGGAGAGTACTGAAGGTATTACATTGGGTGTGTTTGGACGAACGGGAGAAGTGCTTGTTTGCGACCCTGATGGTGTGGATGTTTGCGGAGGCTTTTTGGGTGTCGGAGCTGGTAGGGGGTAGAGGGGGCCAGGGACTTGGTTGGGCAGAGGTGTGTTTGGGGCACCGGGAAGTGCGCATTTGGCTGCGGCGGTCGAAAACGGACCAGCGTGGGGTGGGAGCCTGGGTGACGCTGCAGGAGGGGCCCAGTGCGCTGGGGGTGGATCTGGTACGGCTTTCGTCGGGGGGATGGGTTGGTCTTTCAGCATGCGGATGGTGCTCGGACGACGGGGGCGCAGTTGCTGGGTGTGTTGAGGAAGGCTCTGGTCAGGCTGGGGGTCGATGGCGGGCAGTATGGCACTCATTCGTTCAGAATTGGGGCGACAACGGAAGCCCATAGGCGAGGGTGCGGGAGAGGGGCCATTATGCGCTTGGGGAGGTGGTCTTCGGCTTGTTACAGGCGGTATGTGCGTAGCGCTGAGTTGGCGTAAGTGCGCGCTGGATGTTTGGGGGGGAACAATGTGACTTACATCTGTTTTTTCGTTTCAGGTTCGGTGGCGGGCCCAGCGGCTCAGGGGATGTTGATCTGGATTGTGGGCCATTCTTTTGTGAAGAGGGCGAAGTTACAGGCCCAGGATAGCTATTTCGGGGAGAACGTACGTTTCAAACCGGCCTTGTTTCAGGTGGTGTGGCTGGGGAGGGAGGCATGTGTTGGAAAGAACTAATGTCCACGTTGAACGGCATGGTGCAAAGGGGGCGGTGCCCAGATGTTTTGGTCCTCCACTTGGGGGAGAACGACATGGTTCGGGAGACTGGTCTGGTGTTGATGAGGGCGATGCGGCGGGATCTGGCGGAATTGCGGAGACGTTGGGCCGGGTGTTCGGTGGTGTGGACGGAGCTGGTTCCGCGGAGGGTTTGGCGCGGGGCGAGTCGGCCGCAGGGGGTGGATAAGGCACGGAAAAAGATCAACGTGGCGATGGTCCGTTTTTGTCGGCATCTGGGTTTCGTGAGGATTTGGAACAGAGATATCCATTATGACGCACCGGAAATGTTTAGGGGGGACGGGGTGCATCTCTCGAGGATAGGGATGGACTTGTACCTGTTGGAGCTCCAGAAAGTGTTGTCTCGCTTGTTAGGTGTGCGTCGGGAGTAGGAGCTGTTGTTGAGGTTCTTGCGGCTGCGTGGGACAGTCGGAGTGGTTTTTTGGGGGGGGGGGGGGGCAGGGAAAGGGGGAGGCGGTGTATTCACCTACAATCCACCTTTCCCTGGGTGGCGAAGTTTGGTGGGGATGTTGGCCAAGTTTGGCTGAGTTCGGTATTTTGGCGTTAAGTTGGGGACTTGGGGACTGGGAGCGGGGAAAGGGGTAAATAGTTGGGGGTTACATTAGAGGGTAGTTTGGTTACAGTTGCAAGAGGACAGACAGGAATGTAGCATTTGTGAGGGCTTGGAGTTAATAGGTAGGGGACAAATTTGGATACTCAGAGGATGTAATGCTGTGATATATATTGTAATGTTGCGGGTGGAGGGATATTATCATGTGGGATCGTAGGGGTGGAGGGAGAAAAACAAAAAGGGGGGTCAGGTAATTTGATGTTTAGAGAGGTTATAGTTTTGTAAGGCGGTTTGCCAGTTGGGAAATAATGTGATGTGCACCTGTTTCAATAAAGCGGCCTTTTTCACACACAAAATGGTAGTCGGTCGTGCTTGCCTCCCTCTCTCCCTCCCAAGAGGGGTTTGGGGTCAGCCGAGCCGCGAGGTCTGCCCCCGGCAGTTTTGGGAGGGGGAGGGAGCGGAGCATGGGCGCGGCCATTTTGCCGTTGGGCTGCTTTTGGTTTGTAGCCCAAAGGCAGCCCAAAGCCAACGTTACGCTAGGGGTATAAATTGCGCCCCTCACGTGACCCAGCCACCATTTTAGGTATCTGAACTTTGTGGCTGGGAGAGGAGCGAGGTTTTTGCCCTTCCCACCCACCCTAATTTTGGGGGTTTTCTTTCAGGCTGCAGTATTGGGACAGGTACACTGGGCAGGACTAAGTTGTATGATCGCCGCTGGAAGCAGGTGCAGGCGGAGTTTGGTGGGGATGTTGGCCAAGTTTGGCTGGAGTTCGGTATTTTGGCGTTAAGTTGGGGACTTGGGAACCGGGAGCGGGGAAAGGGGTAAATAGTTGGGGGTTACATTAGAGGGTAGTTTGGTTACAGTTGCAAGAGGACAGACAGGAATGTAGCATTTGTGAGGGCTTGGAGTTAATAGGTAGGGGACAAATTTGGATACTCAGAGGATGTAATGCTGTGATATATATTGTAATGTTGCGGGTGGAGGGATATTATCATGTGGGATCGTAGGGGTGGAGGGAGAAAAACAAAAAGGGAGGTCAGGTAATTTGATGTTTAGAGAGGTTATAGTTTTGTAAGGGGGTTTGCCAGTTGGGAAATAATGTGATGTGCACCTGTTTCAATAAAGCGGCCTTTTTCACACACAAAATGGTAGTCGGTCGTGCTTGCCTCCCTCTCTCCCTCCCAATAAAGGGAAACTGATGGGAGAACATGGCGGCAGCAGGCGGAGCTGCGGCTGCACCTGAAGGCCCACCCGTTCCCCACGCCATGTGAAGCTGTGTATCCAGCGTGTAATGCGTGAGAGCTCTAAAAAGTTCATACGAAGATATCTACTTTTTTTCCCGGCCCTTTTCATCACGAGGTGTGTCTGTTGCTTCGAGTGGCTGCAGGGGGTGGTCCAGGCTCTGGTCCGGGCTCCTCTCCTGGCTGTTCCCGCAGCCGGTTTTCTGCAGATCTGTGTTGGGGCAGTACAGGCTGATGCTCTGGCCCAGCTTCTGCTCCTTCCGCTCCTTCTTCACCTCCCTGCCTGACGCGGTGGAGACGGCAGCGCTGGAGCTAAGGAGGAGCCTGAGAGTTGCAGTCCGCGGTCTCCTCAGGAGTTGTACCAGAGGAGTAGCGCCCAAACTAGAGCACATCGAGGGAGAAGAACATTTGGAGGGGAACAGCGAGGACGATCACGAGAAGAGTGCTTGCGATGTTGGGGAAGCCTGTATACTTTTACAGGTGCCCTCGTAGGCACAGCCTCAGGATTTTGGAGGTCTGTCAGTTGGTGGGGTGTCCCATACTTAGGTAGGATTATTTCAGCTGACGTGGATTTCCCCATTCTGATTTTTGCTTCTGCCTTCACTTTTGCCTCCCCCTTGGGTAACAGTAAGGGTTCTAAGAAGGACAAAAGACATAGGGGAGCAGGAGGGTTTGCAAGGGCTAAGTCTGCCAGGAAAGTCATTGACCAGTTGCAACTGAGCAGTCTGGGGGGTAGTCTGGTCACAAGTACAGTAATTGCTGGAAACACCACGAATAGTAGCACCAGGGAAGACCACGGCAATAGCACCACTAAGAGGAAGATAACGTCTGAAAATACCGAAAAGAAAAATACCTCAACCTTCTTATCTGTGGAAGTTAAAGAAAAGAATTCCAAAACAACCATGGCTAAGGGTTTTTTTTCAGGCACTAAGCCCAAGATAACCCCTTCCCTAAGGTCGTACTTTAAGGTCCTGCCGGAAGTCTTGTGCCTTGCGAGGCAGGGAGAGGCTGGAAACTTAGGGGAAAAGGCCATAACTAAGCTAGAACCCAGATCTGTTGGACCTGTTAACCCAGACATAAAAGCAGCAAAGATAAAGTCGAGGGGTCACACGCTTGTTGAGAGTTTCGTCCCAGTTGATATTGAAAGCTCTGTGTTGGCGGAGAGAGATAACATGATGGAGGTAGTGAAAGAGGTGAAAGAGGGTGCTGACCAGACACCTAATGTTGTTTCTTCAGAAAACCTTCAGGTTCCACATAAGAATCCGGTCCCTGCGGAAAGATGCTCAGATGGAGGAGCAACAGCTCTAAATTTAGAGGCTCCAATTTCAGAGGTACATTTGACTTCTTCCTTGGAGCTTCTTATGGCCTCACTATCTGTAGATATAAAAAAGGGATTCGAGGTTTCTGCAGCAAATCAAGGAGAGATTAGGAGCTTCTGTGAGTCGCTGGATAAAAAAGTGGACCTCCTAAACACAAGGACAAAACACTAGAGTCTAACGTGGTGGCATTAACGGAGCACCTTGACGTCATGAAAGTCGATCTGGTAGCTCTTAAGAAAGAAGAGGGGTCCTTTCAGGACAGGTTGGAAACATTAGAAAATAACTCCCGTAGGAACAATCTGTGAATACTGAATGTTTCAGAGGGGAGTGAAGGTGACGATCTTAAACCCTTCATGATCAAGCTTTTAAAATAATCACTCGATCTAGAGATCTCAGACGAGGAATTGGACCAGGACATTCAGAGAATCCATTGTGACCCCTTCAGAAGAAATCCGAACCGATCTAAGCCAAGGAAAATCCGTATTCATTTCCACACCTACTCATTGAAAGAGAGGATTCTTAATCTATCCCTCAAATATAAATCACTGAAGGGTAGGGATTTTCCATTCCAGATTAGATCAGAGCTGGCCAGAGTTACGTTAGATAGGCAGTGGGAACTGGATAGGAAGTTGGAGGGTTTAAAAAAGTTAGGAGCAGTGGCCCAACTTAAATTTCCTGCCTCTTTGAAGATTATGTTTAAAAATAAAATGTACAATGTGAGAACAGTACAGGAGGCAGAAGATTTGCTGGCAAATATAGAGTTGGGCTAGGTATATTCTATTCTCTAGCCTCCATTCCCAGTTTCTCCCTTGGCTCCACCTGCTCCGTGGATAGCTTACTCTAAAAAAAATACAATATAAGTATTCCTCTATGTAGCAAGCTCATGAGGGGGGGGGAAAGATAATGTTTTAAAGATATGGAGGAGGGAAAAAGGATAAGTAAAAATAAAAAAAAGGTAGAATAAGATGGGTATAGATAAGATTCTATTCCTTTTTCTTTTTCCTCCTCCTTTTCGCAATACATTTCAGACTTCACATCTATAGCACTTCTTTAGGTTGGTTTAGGTAAAGTTAGGTTGGTTTCTTTTTCTTTTCTTTCTCAGTAATTCTGGGTGTGTTTTCTTTGGGGTGGATGTGGGTGGGAATTTTCAGGGTGCAAATATCTGGACTTTATTTGTCCGGATGACTGGGGGTAGGGTTCTCTATGGGTGGGGCATGTTTGGGCACAGGGGCAGGGGTAGGGGAGGGGGGTAGGGGAGAAAAATATATTTAAAATCCTCATTTTCACCACTCTTTGTATGTCCATCTATAGAGTTAAGGTTAGGGGCGTATGCAATGGGAGGATTAGCGCGCAGATGCCGATGGTGTTGAAAGCTGATATTTCACATTCTGATAGATTTGTGAATTTAGAGCCATCATGAGTTCATTTCAGATTCTTTCCTGGAATGTCAATGGTCTGTGCACTAGACCAAGGAGAGATAAGATCTTGCAGTACCTGCGAGACTCTTCAGCGTAGGTCATTGTCCTCCAGGAAACTCATTTATTGGAAGAAGAAATGATCTCCTTGTTAAAGTCTTAGAGCTGGGTAGGTTCCCATGTTAGCACAAGCCAGTCAACAAATATTAGAGAGGTGTCAAATTTTTTTTTTAAACAGCTAGGGCCCATATATTATCTCAGATAAAAGACCCAAGTGGCAGATGGGTCATCGTAAAAGTTTCAATAATGGAGACCTTGCTAACTTTAATTGGATATTATGGTTCCAAACATGGTGACCCCACTAGCTTGAAGTCTATTATTTCACACTTATTGGACTTCCTGGAGCCAATGGTCCTGGCAGGAGATTTTAATATTGTCTTGAACCCTGCATTATATAAAACTCCAACTAATAGGGCTGTGGTATTTTCTAAATCTCGAGAATATCTGCTCGGGCCATGAGACAGTTTACTCTATCGGACATCTGGAGGGACAGATCAGGGCAGCAGTTAGGGGTGTCATAACAAAATTATAAATATAGGCATCAGTCAAGAATTGACTTTGTTTTGGTCAGTTATTCACTAAGGAGCCTGTTTAAGAACATAGCATATTTGGCATCCCATCTCTCGGATCATTCCGGGGTCCTTCTGGTTCTGAAATGCCCAGCACCCAGTTTAATTAGGACTTGGTCCTTTAACCGAGTCATACTCTTGGAGGAGGAAGAAGCACTCTTTCTCTCACGAGAAGTGGCATGGTTTCTGGAGGTGACGGCTGGTACAGCCTCAATAATCTCAGTATGGGACTCTATGAAAGCCTTTTTACACGGCCATATTACCAACAATTCCTGCTATAAGAGCAAAAAATATAAGGAAGAGATCATGGATATTGGAGCTAGGTTGAAAGGCGCAGAGGTAGATCTCTCAGGTTCAGTACCCCCTGAAATTTTCCAGGAAAAACTTGATAAGGTTAGTGGATTAAAATCCCAGCTTGAAAATGTTCTAAATGCTAGGCTTACTCGAAGGTTGGAAGCCAGCAAGATCTCCCATTTCGAATACGGAGAAAGAGCGGGCAAACTCCTTGCTTGGAAGAGTCAATCAGACCGAGCAAGGAGTTATATTAAGGAGATCAGAAATGAGAAAGGTACCCTCGTTACTGATGAGGAAATTCGGGATGCCTTTCAGGCCTTCTTTCAATCCATTTATCAGGAGGATGGCAACGTAGATAACCAAAGTGCCCAGAGGTGGCTTTTTTTTTAAGTTTCTTTATTGGTTTTCTCCAAATCGGCAGTGCACATTCAAAACAATATGGTTACAGATCATCCACCTCAGCCGAGGCAAAAAACAACCCTGAAGGAATATATAGCTACTACAATAACCACCTTCGCCATCATGAAGAAACCCTTCCCTTCCCCCCTAACATTATATTCTGTACCAGAACTTCCCCAACTGTAGGAACCTCCCCCCTCCCCTCCCAACCCTCTTCCCCTCCCAACAACCCCCCTCCCTGCCCATCCCCCCACCACCGGGTCTATGTAACTCAAGGTCCATATAACTTGGTACTCATGCAGGATCACCCTGCATCTTCCTTTCTTGTCCAGGGGCCCTCCCCTCTCCGGAAGACAGCTCAATCTCATCGTCTATAGAATCTTGGGAGGCCTGTCCCCCTATTTCCTGCATGGCATTAGCACCTCGGGTAGCTTGGGGTCCCTCCTGGTATTCCTCATATGCCCCTCCTCTGCCAAGGCCCATTCCCGGAGATCCCCCCTCCATTTTGTCAGTAGCGGTCCCTGCTGCGACAACCAGTGGATCGAGCTACGCCTCTTGGCTATGACAAGACCCAGGACCAGGAACCGCCTACTTGTTTTGCTTTTTGGGTCCCTAGGTATCAAGCCCAGTAAGCAGGCTTGTGAATCTAATTCTATAGTCCATCCCGTAATTCGGGTTATGTCCCCAATAACCTCCCCCCAATACGTCTGCATCTTTGGGCACAACGATACAATATGCAGAAAGTCTTCGGGGGGAAAGCGACACCTGGGGCAGTGCGAGTCCCTGGAGACATCAATGGCATGCAGCCTCCTGAGTGAGAGATACGTCATATGTATTATGTTATACTGGATTTGCTTAAAGAGATTACTCACCGCCATCTTCCGCACACTCCCATTTTTTCCCAGTCGCGCATCGTGACCTCCTGTGAACACACCTGCTGCCATTTATCTTTTATCCATAGAGGGGCATTCTTTCTGTCATCCCTCAACGCTCTGTAGAGGTGAGTGACACACTTTCACCCTCCCGCCATAGCGATCATCGTGAACAGGGTGTGAGTGTGTCCCGGGGCCCCTGGAAATGTGGGCCACATTTGCCGTGCCGTTGCCGCCAGTTTGGCGTACTGCAAAAATTGCCCGGTTCCTAGCTCAAAGGTGGCCACTGCCTCTTGATAAGAGATAAACTTCTCCTCCGGGTAAAGGTCCGACAACATTAGGCAACCCCCCCGCCTTCCAGGCTTCCACGGACATTACCTGGGCAATCCGAGCAAAGGGCGGCATCATCCAGAAGTCCGCCTCCGGGGCAAAGGGGTTGTCTCGGATTTGTCACGCAGTTCCCAATTGCAGTTCCAAGCCACACCAGCGTGGGACCGCGTTCCACGAGCCCCCCCAGCCCGCCAGAACAAAGCCCCTAGCTGCCGGTCTCCATACATATTGGCCGACAAGGACCTCTACCAGGAGGGGTCCGCGTCCAGCCAGGCAATGGCATGTTGCAACTGTGATGCAAAGTGATAAAGTTCCAAGTCTGAGATTTACTACCCCCCTTTACCCCAGCTGCGTTTCATGACTGCTAAACTGACCCTACATTGTTTCCCGTTTAACAGTAATTGGACCAGCAGTTTATAGAGCTCCTTAAATATCCGGTGCAGAGTTGCATAGTATAGAGACATCGGGGCAGGACCACCATCTTTATTAACGCATAGATAGAAACAATTTAACCAGTGCACATCCCTACTCGTAACTATTATCCAGTACAATCAGTTCAGTACTTCGGTTCTTTTCCAGTCCACACAGTTATTTAGATAGCACAGAGTCCATTGGTTGTTAACGTTCTTATTTATTGATTATTCTTGCCACATCGTCACAGCCGACGCGCGTTTCGCCCTCCACGGGCTTTTTCAAGGCAGAAGAGTATAGTATGGTGAGTGGCGTATTTGCGTATAATTCAATAAAAACCGTAAAATTCCTTTATCATTAGTCCTTAAAAGCCTGTGATCATGGAAGTGAGAATTATTCTTTTGTATTCTTGTACTTCACTATTCTTTTAGTCACTCAGTAGTCTGGTATTTAATAAAGCACTGCAGGAGCCATAATAAGTTCCATCGCCATCGCGAAGACCGGTCGCGTCTCAGCAAGGCGTCTCTCTTCCTCGTTCATCTAGCAGCTGCTAGATGAACGAGGAAGAGAGACGCCTTGCTGAAGTACTGAACTGATTGTACTGGATAATAGTTACGAGTAGGGATGTGCACTGGTTAAATTGTTTCTATCTATGGTTCACGAAATTCTGCTACACTTGCTGTGGGCAGAGGATCGTGACAAAAAGTGCTTAAGGGTGAATAAGCATCCTATCAGTTGGGCACTCCCAAATTGAGTATCTCTGCATGACTGGATAATTGAATACCAGGGGACAAATACAAAACTGATGTGCAGATCACAGTAGCAAATTCACCCCGGCTTTTTGTATGTGTATCTTTATTAACGCACTCTTTCCCATCAGGGATAGGTTAAGAGTGTTCCAAAAAGTAATGCTACTCTGCAGCCCTCTAATGATCCTCCCCATATTATGTTGATAGAATGTGTGACTGTACCGTCCCCTTAGAGATAGACACTAATCAAACGTATACAGGAAAAAAATATGGCCCACATACAGAAATGGGGCAAACAGCTATGAAACCGGGCTACCTTATGAACTCAAGATCGCTTGTGAAAAACAGCGTAGCTTTTAGGGATTTTGTCATCGCCAGAGATCCCCCTTGGGTCTTTATCACGGAGACCTGGGGCTCTGAAGTTGCGGGTCCTGATCTTGTGGATGCAGTCCCAGAAGGATACACTCTGTCCAGATTGGACCGTGAGCGGCGGAGAGGGGGTGGTCTCGGGATTCTCTGCAAAGCGGAATTTATCTGCCGCATTGACCCGTTATCATCCCCCTGGGACAAGTTGGAGGCTCTGTATTTTTCCATACAGTTGAATTCCACCACATCTTTTTCTGGCATTCTGTGTTATAGGCCGCCCGGTCCCCGCTCCGCATTCACCAATGATATGTTTTCACTATTAGAGCCCTTTATGAATAGAGCGTATTTTACTCTTCTAGGTGACTTTAATGTTCACCTGGAAAAGATGGAGGACATTGACACTATTTCTCTGATGGAAGGTTTGAAGACATATGGATTCAACCAATTGGTCACTAGTCCGACTCATCGGGCGGGCCACACGTTAGATGGTATTTTCACGAACGATGATAGGCTCTCTTTAGAGACACCCATTCCTCTTACATGGTCCGACCACTTGGCTGTCATTTTTATCTTACATACGCCTGTGGCATTTTTACCGGTAAGACAGTCCTGGGAGATTAGAAGAAATTTCAAAGAAGTCAACAATGATACGTTGGCTCCTTTGTTTCCACCGGCCAGCACTTGTGCTAGATTAGACCAAGATGTGGCTGCACAGAACTGGTCTAATGTGCTGTGGAAAGCTATGAACATCTTAGCGCCCCCGAAAAGGCACTATGTTGCTAGGAAAAGTCCTTCGGCCCCCTGGTATTCCGAGTGACTTAGAGGGCTGCGGCAGATCTGTAGACGAAAGGAGAGGGCCTGGCTTGCAATGCCTAATGCTTTGAAGAAAATACAACATAAACTAGCGCTTAAGGAATACAAAAAAGCCATAATGGAGGAAAAAAGGAACCATTTTAATAAGATCACCGCCGGGATGAGATCATCTAGGGAGCTCTTTAAAGTTATAAACTCCCTCTCCGTCCCTAAGTCAGCCAACTCTGTGATTGATTCGCAGATGTTATGTAATAACATTGCTGACTTTTTCTTAACTAAAATAGCGGACATTCACTCCTCATCGGAAATTTCTAATCAAATGCTGAATAGTGAAGCTGACTCCCCTGTCCCCACAGCGCAGTTGGACGTCCCGACTACCGAAGAGGGAGCCGTTTATACTTCTCTCCATTTGAAATTTCCTGCCGCTTTTGCATGCAGAAAGCGGCAGGCACAGCGCGGTGCCTGCCTCTTTCTGCATGCAAATGCAATGCGTGCATTTTTAACATTGCCGCGGGTGCAGCTTCAAGCTGCACCCGCGGCAATGTTAAAAATAGAGGATGTGACCGCCAGGGTGGCGGTCACATCCTAATTGCACAGGAGGGAACTCCGCATGCCATGCGGAGGTTCCCTCCTGCTCTGGGGTCGCGGACGGACGCAAGTCCGTCCGCGATCCTAATCGACCCCTAAATCGGCACCTGACAGCATTCCTGGAAAGGGAGAACTGCTTGGACTTCTCTCAACATGGATTTCGTGTGGCTCTCAGCACGGAGACTGCCCTTACAGTCGTGGTAAACAATATTAGATCTCAGGTGGACAATGGCCAGACCACTTTGTTGGTCCTGCTGGATCTTATAGCAGCCTTTGATACCCTATAACCCCTCTATTCTTGTGGACAGACTGAGGGGGATAGGGGTCGAAGGGAGTGCCCTGAGCCTCCTGTCCTCCTTTTGCACCAAAGACAACAAAAGGTGAAACTCGGTGACTTAATGTCCCCCACTCAGGCGGTGCAATGTGGAGTCCCACAGGGCTCGGCGCTAAGCCCGGTTCTGTTCAACATATATGTGACCCTCCTTGCTAAAATAATAAGAGCATTTGGATATTAGGTGCTATCCTACACCGATGATACACAGATCATCGTCTCAACAACCCAATCGGGGCATGACTGTGCTGCAAAATTTAAGACCTGTATGGAATTAGTATCATCATGGATGATAAGGAACTTTTTCAAGCTCAACGGTGAGAAACTGAGGTTCTGGTATTTGGGGGGAATCAAGATCTGTGGAGTGAGGAATGGCGGCCTACCTCCCTGGGCGAATGCCCTCGTCCCGCCAAACTTGCTAAGAACTTAGGTGTAATTATAGACCCTGCCCTGTCATTTGATCTACAGGTCAATAAAACGGTTGGCACCTGCAGCTCCATTATTCGGACTCTAAAGAAGATAGCCCCTTTCTTATCCCCTGAGGCGCGCAAGCAATCTACGGTCGCCCTGGTATTGTCCAGGATCGACTATTGTAACGCTCTCTACGGTGGTATAAATAAGAAAGCGATCCAAAAACTACACGTAACTCAGAATGCGGCCGCCAGGTTAGCTCTGAACTTGCCTAGACGATTGTCAGCAACGGCGGCTAGAAGAGAGCTACACTGGTTGCCGATTCAGGCGAGAATATCATTTAAGATTCTTTGTTTTGCCCATAGTGTGTTCTTTGGATCAGGTCCCGAAGGGGTTAAATCCTTACTGACTCCCTATATCCCCTGCAGATGTTTGCGATCTGCCTCAAAAAATCTGCTCATAGTTCCGAGGGTCAACAAGGCGAGATGGGGTGGTAGAGCATTTTCCTTGTTGGCCCCTAAATTATGGAATTCGCTTCCGCCGAAAATTGCTAGTCAACCTTCTTTGATTATTTTTCGCAAACTTATAAAAACTTGGTAGTCTTCATCAGTTTATTAATCTCAACACGATTGGCGTCCCTACTCTGTTTCTGTTTTTCGGCCTCAGTTACGTTTCTGTCTTTTCCATCTGACAGCACCTTGATGCCCTTTTGGGGTTAAGTTTTCTTGCGCGATAGAAATAATTATTAATTCATTCATTCATTCAACACCGCCTCTGTCCTTCCGACCCATATTCTCAGGTAGCGGACCGTGTCCTCAACCCATGGGAGCTCCAACACTGGACGGTGGTCCCCTCCCCAGTCTTCATCTATCCCGATCGAATATAGCTGTGACTTTGTTCTATTAATGTGAAGCCCAGAGGCCCCTGCGAATTGGGCCAGCATGGCTATCAAATCCGACAATGACTGGGACGGCCGGTTTAGATATATGAGTGCATCATCGGCGTACAGTGACACTACATGATCCGAACCTCCCACGCATATGCCCCATCCCACCAGTAACTGTCGCAGATGACACGCCAAAAGCTCCATTGCCAGAGCAAATAGCAAGGGGCAACCCTGCCGTGTCCCTCTTGCTATGGGGAATGCGTCAGACACATAACGCCCTATATGGACCAGGGCCCTCGGACGAGCATATAGCAGCTTAATCCAGTTAACAAATCTCTCCTCTAGGCTTATTTTAAATAATACCAGTCAAAGGTAAGCCCAACTAATAGAATCAAATGCCTGTTCGATATCTAGGAACACCAAGGTGCTCTGTTGGCCCCGTCCCTCCAAAGCTTACATTATGTGCGCCTGGTGGCGGATATTCTTCAATGTATTTATTTATTTATTCAGCTTACAGAGCGCACTATCACCTTGCAGGCATCCTGGTACTAAACGGTTCAGAGACAAGGAGGGTGCATCAGATACATGGTCAGGCAACTAAGACTTGGGGAACAGCCAGGTTTTTACACTTTTTCTAAAAGGAAGGAGCTCCCTAATTTGTCTGATTTCCCAAGGGAGCTTGTTCCACAGTTTGGCCGTTGCCACCCCAAAAGATCTACCCCCTGACCTAACTTTCCTAAACCTTGGTACCTTCACCAGTCTCACAGATGAAGAGCGGAGCCTTCTTGTAGGCGTGTAAAAATCAAATATTTTCTGCATGAGCACAGGACCCATCCCATGAAGGGCTTTAAAGACAAGGCACAGGGATTTAAATTGAACTCTGTCTCAGAGGAAGCCAGTGCAGTTCTGTCAAGGTCGCAGATGCGGAGGACCTTCTAGGCAGCCCTAGAACTAACTTGGCTGCTGCTGACTGGATCCTCTGTTCAGAAGGAATTTCGGGGAATCAAGCAGAAGGGCGTTACAGTAGTCTAACCTACTGAGAATTGTACACCTTGCCACTAGCGCGCGCGCCTGAGGAGGTAACAAAGGGAAGATTTTTCGCAGAGACCTAATGATCGCAAAACAACAAACTGTCATTTTTGTAACCTGAGCTTCCATGGTAAGTTTGTTGTCAAACATAATGCCCAGATTACGGACCGTTTTTACAGACCGAACTGCGGTAGAAGTTCCAGAGGGCCAAAAATTCTAGGGAAGGACATGAGGAATCCTGTTCACAGAGCAAAAAATCAACTCAGTCTTCCCTGCATTAAATTGTAGGGAGTTGTCCTGAAGCCAGCGAGCTGTGTCACGCAGACAGTTGTGAAACACATCCACTGATGTCGAATCCTCTCCCTCAAAGGAGAGAATCAGCTGCGTGTCATCAGCATCATTTATGATGTCAATATTATATGCTTTGATGACCGCAATCAGAGGTTTCAAATAAATGTTAAATGAAATTGAGCTATTTGCCGAGTTGCCCACGATATAGTCCTCTAGCCCCTTCGATAATTCGTCTTTCTAAACCGGGTCACCAAAGGCTTCTAGATTGAGCCTCCAGAGCAGCACCTTAGACCGTGGTCGGGCCAGCGAGTATACAATCAGGAGTGGGGAATGATCAGATAAGTAACGGGCTAGATATTGTGCCTCTGTTACCCGATAGTCTGCCGCCTTTTGAATGAAGAAGTAGTCCAACCTACTGTCAGTATTGGCAGCAGGAGTGTGACACGAGTGCACTCTATGACTAGGGTTACTGTGGTGCCACATGTCCAGTAGACCATAATTGTGAAGCATCTGGCCCATTGCGTCCCGAACCAGAGGCTTAGCATCTAGCTTTGGGGGGAATTGGTCAAGCTCTCCATCCAGGGCACAATTAAAATCTCCCGTCACTACCAGTTCTGTATCCGGGTCCAGATCCAGCTGCCCCATGACTCGGCTTAAAAAAAAACCATCATCACTGTTTTGGCATAAACATTGACAAGGCATAAATTGCATCCATCTAGGGTCCCCACCACCACCACAAACCTCCCATCGGGATCCAGCTTAACATCCACAGCCTTAAATGGGACTCCTGGTGCCACCCAAATAAGCGCTCCCCTAGCAAACCCTGAATAGGATGTAGCAAAAAACGGACCCCTCCATCTGTTGGACGAATTTCAGTCACCCCACAGGTGGGTTTCTTGGAGTAGGGCTATGCTGACCCCATAGCTCCTAAGGTACAAAGCCACCGGAGTCCTTTTCACCCTATTATTGAGCCCCGCACGTTCTACGTGATCAAATTATATTTCTGGTTATCCCCTGGCATGAGCGTGTAGTTGACCTCACAATCCCCTGCCTAAAGTGAGGGGACCCCCCAACAGCATCTTGTGTTGCCCCTCTCAGAGGGGGACGCCTTCGTTCTCCTGCATTCCATCTTCGGCCAGAACCGGCAGCAATCCCAACAACCCTATAACTGGAAACCCCAACTCCCCCCACCCACAGGCGGTCGCCCTTCATTCTCACAGCCAACCCTGTTTTGAGGACTCGAACCCCGCCACAAAGCTCCACCCACCACCCTAAGAAACCCCTCTCAACTTGTAGAAAGTACGATTACAATCACACAGACCCACCAGGTCAGTGCAAACCTCCCTCTCCACGTAGACTCAATGAATCAGTCGACTGCCTGGCACCATGCAGCCCCGCCTGACCGAAGTCTAGCCGGGTTGCCTCGGCACTCCACAACCGGTGAACCTAACCAGCTGTTATGCGAAACGGTATACCCTCCACCACTCTTTCATCGAACCCTCCCCCCTCAGGACCACCAGGCTCAAACTCATTTGTCTGAGTCACATGAGAACGTCAGATGCCCTGTGGGCCGAACCCGGCACTCCCAGTGTCCATGGGTGTGAATCCCTCGAGTACATCATCCTGACCCTTGCTCATTCATTTCCAGAGCCCCCAGTAGCTGGGCCCGTGGCTCCATCCACGTCGGACTGCGTTTCCTGCACCAGACAGAGTGGAAAAAACTGGTTCTGTGTCGGAATCATCTCTATTTCTGTGCACAGAGTGCCATCCGGCCCTAAAGTGCCCAGAGGTGGCTTGACGATATTTTGCTTCCTTCCCTTAGCTTAGAACAACAGCAATATTTGGACAGGGATTTTTCCTGTGTGGAGGTAAGGGATGATATCTTCAATAGTAAGAACGGTAAGGCCGCAGGGTCAGATGGCTTACCCACCGAGATTTATAGAGTATTAGGGGATCAGGTTATTCCTATCATGACTAAACTTTTTTATCAGATCTCGCAAGAAGGACTGATCCCGCCAGATTCATGGAACAACGCTACCATAGAACTGATCCTGAAACCAGGGAAAGCGGCATTCAATTGTGGGTCTTATAGACCCATATCTTTATTGAATGCAAATTATAAAATCTTTACCTTTACATTGGCAGAAAGATTGGGCAGTGGCCGGGGATATTTTACATTCAGACCAGAAGGGGTTTGTGAAGGGTCGCCAGATATCGCACCTAACATACGATCTAATTTGGGCAATTGATCTGGCCTCCACATATTCCATCCCTTTAGCAGCTATGACCTTAGACGCCACCAAGGCCTTCGACAGGGTGAATTGGATATACCTTTCGGAGATCTTGGAAAAATTCTATCTTGGTGAAGTTTTGTCGTACAGTACAATCTATCTATAGGAGCCCTTCTGCCAGAATTCTGGTAAATGGCAATATCACGGAACACTTTAATATATCTAGGGGCACCAGGCAGGGCAGCCCACTCTCCCCTCTCCTTTTTGACTTTTAAACTGAGCCATTTGCTCAATGGCTTAGAGAGGACTCCAGCCTTCAGCCTTTCAGGTATGGGGAGTGGGAGAGGAAGGTAGCCCTGTATGCTGATGATATCCTGATTTTTACTGCCGACCTAGAGAAGGCATTTCCAGCTGTCATCAGCCAAGCCCAGGAGTTTGGACTAGTCTCGGGGTACAAAAATAATGCTGCTAAAACTGAGATAAGGGTCTGGAATCAGGTGGGAAATCAGTATCAGCACCAGATAAGCCCCATAATGAGATATTTGGGGGTCAACATTGTGCAAGATATAGCTAAGATTGCCAAGACTAATTTGACTACGGTGGCGAGAGAGTGTGAAGTTAATGAAGACATGGGCTTCGCTCCCTCTCTCTATCATCAGCAGAGTCAACTTGGCTAAAATGTCGATACTCCAGAAAATCACCTTCCTTTTTAACTGTATCCCTCTCCAGTTCGTAAAATCACAAAGTGACTGAATTCAGAGGGATATAAACTCCTTTGTTTGGGATTATAAATTCTTGAGGGTAGCTTGGAAAAAGCTGAGACCTCGAAGGGAGAAAGGGGGCCTTGCCTTGCCAGATAGCCAGCTTTATGCCTCGGCCTTCCAACTCTCCCATGCGCGCATGTTATTGAAAATGCCAGGCAATATAGGAGTAGGAGGTATGTTTTTAGCAATTTTTTTAAGGGTGCACACTTACCGGAGAAGGGTTTTTTGTTTAAATTTGGGGATGTTAAGTTTTTCAAAAAAGTCAGGCTTAAGGTTTTGCAGGGTCTGGGTAAAACATGGGCAGATTTGAGGAGGTCGGTCACTCTTGGATACTTCTCCAGTATGGTGCCCTTATGGGATTCTCTCGGAGGTTCAGAGTGTCTGAGTGACAGTTTGGAGGCCCCTCTAAGGGAATCCGGTTTGGCTGTTTGGGGAGACCTGATCTCAGACGGTACTCTAGTTACATGGGAACAACTTAGGGAGAGGGTTGAGCCTGACCTTTCTACATTTAACTACCTCCAGTTGGCCAGTTGGGTTAAGGCTCAATTAAAAACAACCCATGGAAGCTTACTAGGGAGAGGTAATGATTTAGAGTACAACCTTGTGACCAGACCCCAAGGGAAGAAAGAAGTTTCCTTCTGGTATCAGGCAGTTTTGGAGGCAGTGGATGGAGAGTTTAATCTTGCTGAAGAATTATGGGGAAGTGCCTTACCAGCCCAAGAATTTGACACCTTGTGGCAGTCTTCGTGTAATCTCCTGTATGATATTGTAAAGCCGGTGTGGTTAAAAAGGAACCATCTATTCACCATCCACAGGGCTTGTTGAACCCCATTGAAGCTCTCCAAAATCAATAAAGACCTGCCTGTATGCTGTAAGAAATGTGAACTGGCCTCGGCTTCCAATATTCATATCTTTAAAGAGTGTCCAGCTCTGATATCTTTTTGATACAGTGTTGGTAAATTTTTGTCGGACACAATAGGAAGCCCTGTTATTATCGTCTTATCCTTGGTTATTTTTGGCATAAAGGATAATGTTAGAGGCCCTGCAGGATCGCTACTTTTTTATGCTATGCTCCTGGCTACGAGGCAAATATGTATAAAATGGGCAGACTCTATCCCTCCCTCCTTCTTTAATTGGCAATTTTCTGTTCTGGTGACTTCCAAGTTGGATCTATTGAGAACAGGCAGCAAAAAGAAGAGAACATTTTGGAACATATTGAAAACAAGATGGGACCTGGAGTTGAGTGTGTAGTTTTTGTTGTTGTTTTTTTTCGGGTCCTATGATTATGCTGCCTGAATTTTCTATGGGCCAGGTCGGTAACCCCCTGCATGGAGCTGGAGGTTCGAAGACAGATGCCGTCTAGCTCTGGAAGCTTTAAATATAGAGTTATCTCAGTGGGTGCCTTTGTGTACACATAAGCAAGTCTAAGTGCCGGTAGTTGGGCGATTTCAATCCTTAGCCGTCTACGCCTCTCAGCTTGCTGAGTGTGGGTATGGACTGCTTGAGTGTGCATTCAAATCGAGATTGGTGGCGATTGAGGACAAAAAGATTTTAGAGAAAAAAAATAATAATAATAAAGGGAAACTGTGAAAAATAGGCTCCCGAGGGAAAAGAACAAACAAGAGTGCTGATAACAACAAAACAATGGGAAAAATCTCCGTTAGTTTACTAAGCCATTATTATGGAAAGGCCATAAAAAAATCATCACCCCCAAAAATATTTTATCAACAGTGTCTATAAGAGGGCCTTGGTGCAGTATTCAATAGAGGGCCTAAGAGAACCAAGCATGTTCACTGCAGGCCACGGCAGAGTCGTTTACTTTGGTCCATGTACACTGATGCTCTGGTGGTATCCCAACGTTAAAATATGTATGCTGGTGCCTCAGCCTAGACACAAGGGAAATGTGCATCTTCTCAAACTGTTTTGACCATGACCCCAATGACTCTTTCTTCTGTAGCCAGGTGAGGTTGTCACAAGGATTCATGACTTTCCAAGCTGTTTCAAGGTACAAAAATAACACTTAATACTTCGGTACACAGAGAGGAGCAGAAATGAGGAACCACGGCTGTCAAGCTGACAAGATTATTTGTTGAAGTCACCAGCATCTCTCTTTTCATTGTGTACCACAGCGCCACGTTACTCCGACTGCCAGGCACTTGGGGGCATATTTACTAGGCTTAATGAAGCACACACAGAAGTTGCAAAGCATAATTATTTTTAATTGATTGTTTATGTGCAATGGCTTTTTGCTGTTTGTATGTGTGCTGCACAATGCAGCACACATAGAAACATCAATAATGAGGAGAAATGAAACATGTAATCCTAGTTGCACCTGTGTAAGACCAGGTTTTCACTGGTCTTAATTTTGACGCTGCCCCATATTTACACTGCCCTTGTAATAAATCAATGGGTGTTGTGGTGAAACGCCCACCACAACACCCATTTCCCATCTTTTTACGCTAAGTATAGCATGTAAGGGGGCCTCATTTACGTTAAATGGTTTAACGTTGCCTTCTAAATAATGCTTAGACCTTATTGCCACAGGAATGTCACTAAGAGTGACATTCCTGTGGAGATAAGGGCTTGTAAATATGCCCCTTGGTTTTCCTGAAACAGGCAAACAGAACAAAGCACTGAACCTTGGGTCTGTTTAGGAGCTGGCTGGTTCAACTTTGGAAGTCAGGCATAAATTAACAGGGACATGGAAAAGCAGGGGCACATGATTTTCTTTCTTTCTTCAGAATGACTGATTCTTCCAGCCACACAAGAAAGAGAATATAGATTTTATTAAAGGCAGCAAGGCTAATATTATTTTTTTCACTCTTTAATGACACCCCACAGCAACATCAACAAGTTAGAAATACCTTACTCCAAACAAATATTTCCTCCTATAAAGAACCCTGACATTTTATAACTGCTCCCTTAATACTATGGAAACAGACATCCAAACCTAGCACCAGAAGATAAAAGCTTTGCTCTTTATACACAATACGTTGATTGCATCCCATCACACTCGAGGGGAGCTAGAATCACGATCCATTATTTTTCAGTATGAAGCAGTATGTTGTGCAGTCGCCACTGGGCTTCCTTGAGAAGCATCCCTGATCTTTAAAGTGAAACTGTTGGGACATTCCCAGTCTTCGCTTAGTTTCTCCTAGTCCACCCACCTCCAGAATCAAGTGGGAATAAGCAATCTGATGGAACGTCTGTGGAAAATTAGAGAGAATAAAATGAGCTGGCTACTTCTAAAATCATGATTGTTCTGAGTGCTCTGATTTATGATTGTGAGAGGCAAAAGAGAATAGTGAATTAGTCACTGGTTACATTGGGGGGACCTTGGTGTTGTCCACTGTGTTTTAAGAGCAACAATAAGATACAATTATGGGTTTGCCGATGTAGGGCAATTTGAGGTGCTGTGGAGTGAACTTTTGCTATGAGATACTCTTTCTCTCTTGGAAGGCCTGCATGCAGTTGGATGGTGGCTGGGGGCGGTGCTGAGTAATGGATATTGTTCACTTTTTAGAATGTTATGGTAAATTCCCAATGACAATGTACATGGCATTACCTGCTGTGTAGACTTCATACAATGGGTACATACCATGTGAGTTGCAGTAGCAGCTGCTACCGGGAAGCAGCAGTGGGACGGGGAAGGTGGAAGTGGGGGAGGAGTGGGGTTTGAAAAAATCACTTACCTGCCAGCTGCAGCTTCTCCTCCATCCTCTCCATCCTCTTCCTGGCTTCTTCTATGCAAACAGGAAGCAGGAAGCACCCAGGCTCCCCATAGCCAATCACAACCCTGCAATGCAGAGTTTGGCGCTCAGCCAGGGAACAGGGGCCTGGGTATGTTCTCCACCCAGCCATGGTGGAGAATGTACAGAGTGTGCATGAATGCTTGGCCAGCCCAAGAGGGCGGCCTAAACATTCATGCATACTTACATTGTAGCCACCACTCCTCCACCCTGCCCCGCCAAGATCTCACAGCAGGAGCACAGAAAAATTTAATAACATCGAGTTATTATCATTGTATTTTTCCTTTTTTTTCACTGCAAAAAACAGTGAGGCAATGCTCCTCCACCTTAGCGGAAGAGCCACCACTGTGCTACCCCATATTCTCTTCTTGTCTCTTTAGTTTGTTTTCTGGGATCAGAGCCAAGAGCACATAATTCCGTACAGAAGCTCACCTAACACTTAGTCTCTTCACTTGTGTTGCTTGTTTTCATTTCCTAACAAGCACTCCTTGCGAATGCATCTGCAGGCCATGTTGCTCCTCCCAAGTCTTGCAGCCTCCTGCAGGGTCACACCTCGTTGCTTCCCCCCTTGTTTTATTTATTTATTTTTTCAAAGATACAGATTCCATCCTATTGATATCATTCGCCCCATCCAATAAACTAATTTTGGGGTCTTTTAAATCTTTTCCCTTCAGACTATGGGATGAACATTAAGTCCTCTGTGCTGAGGCACACAAGGGACCCCCTTTCTCACGACTCAGCATTCATCACTGTGAGATGTCTTTCCAGTCAGAGCAAGGTGCAGCCAGCAACATGCAGTGCAGTCTCATCTAATCTCGGTCCCAGGCCTCATCTGCATTCACACTAAGGAGCCAGGGGCTGACATGAGCTGCCAATTGATCAAGGAAACGGGAAATCACTGTTCTCTGTAACATGGAGAACCACTGGCTCTGGTAAATGTTGCATAAGACCAGACAAGCCAAGGGGACGCATCTATGGATTTTTCCGGAGCATGCGATACAACCATGCTTATCATTTTAAGTATTTTGTTTCACTTCTATTGTATTATTTTGTTTCTGTGTAATGCCAGCACAACCAAACTAGTACTTCTAAGTGCTCAGGGGACAGCCATTAACAATTTGAGATATAACTCGCCAAACACACAGCAATTACCATATGGCCCGGATACCCGTCACCCCCTCCCAACACAATCCCCAAGAATGGGAAGACGGATGCAGTTCTTGAGCTTTTGGAAGGCGGGAGGGAGTTACCCTCCCGGCCGTATTTATTAAAATATGAAACAAAATTAAAACATTAAATTAACAGTTTCATATCATGTACAATTTCATTTTTACATTACGATGTTTATTGGCTAACCTTAACATATCTCTAATACAAAGGTTCTCCTAGCCGATTCTAAAACATCCTGTAAATGCATTTCTCAACTTCAAATTGTACATCCTAACATTACGGGCCAACGGCAAGGTCGTAACCGGTGTCAGATCCCTAAACCAGACTTCCCCCCTTACTTGTAAGGGGCGGGCGCACAGAGGACTGTACCTCTGTGCCAACTTCCAATTTCCCTTGTCTTAACGGGGGCCCATATTTACTCGACGCCATCTTGGTGGTCGTCCGAGGACTCGTGTGAGGTGTCTAGAAGGTAGCGTAGACCCCCCTCCCACCCCACACTGCTTACCACATCCGCCGTCGCGGATGTCCTGGCCCCGGGAAATTCCAAGGAGGGGACCCGTAGCCCCTCCTCCCCAGGAAGGGGCCTTGACCGCCTTCCCTTTCGGCTGTCCCATCCTTAGAAGGGTACCGCCTCCCCGTGTGAGGGGCCAATGGCCGCCTCCCCCTGGGCGCTCCCATCCATAATGGGTGGCGCCCCACCTCTAGGGATCTTCCAATTACTGCTCACCGATCATGACCTTACCGCCCGACCAAAATAAATACGACATTGTTTAATGAGAAGGAACTAAACCATTATACTAGCATTTCAAGTATAGTCTTTTATCACTACCATACACTTTTCCAACACTACTGCGATACTCGCCTTACTTCATGCCTAAAAGGGGCAACCGTTTATTGCATATCAAAACACCAAACTTTTATTAGAAACAACCTGTAAAAAGAGGTAATATCATTATCAATCCACTTTATTGCAATATAAATCGCTGTCCTCAGGGGCTGGTGGGTGGGTCAAAATTGGCTCTTGTTCCGTCAAGGGCTCACGTGCAACGACGGGGTGCAGCTTCCAAGCACAGGAACAAGAGGATGCTTCCTTGGATTGTTGCTCCTTTTATTCTTCTCCGGGAGGGCGTGGACCCTCCTCCGCCCGCCTTCAGGGCGTGGCCAACGGTGTGAGTGTCTAGGACAACCTCTCTTGGGCGGGAAAAGGCGCGCCCCGGCTACGCCGCTTCGGGCATACCAGCCGTGACACACCTCCCGCCCAAAATGGTTTCCCGGGGGGATCGGGGCACCTGACCATACGTTCGGGGGGACCGAGTGGTCGCCCCTTTCCATATGGCCCGGATACCCGTCACCCCCTCCCAACACAATCCCCAAGAATGGGAAGACGGATGCAGTTCTTGAGCTTTTGGAAGGCGGGAGGGAGTTACCCTCCCGGCCGTATTTATTAAAATATGAAACAAAATTAAAACATTAAATTAACAGTTTCATATCATGTACAATTTCATTTTTACATTACGATGTTTATTGGCTAACCTTAACATATCTCTAATACAAAGGTTCTCCTAGCCGATTCTAAAACATCCTGTAAATGCATTTCTCAACTTCAAATTGTACATCCTAACATTACGGGCCAATGGCAAGGTCGTAACCGGTGTCAGATCCCTAAACCAGACTTCCCCCCTTACTTGTAAGGGGCGGGCGCACAGAGGACTGTACCTCTGTGCCAACTCCCAATTTCCCTTGTCTTAACGGGGGCCCATATTTACTCGACGCCATCTTGGTGGTCGTCCGAGGACTCGTGTGAGGTGTCTAGAAGGTAGCGTAGACCCCCCTCCCACCCCACACTGCTTACCACATCCGCCGTCGCGGATGTCCTGGCCCCGGGAAATTCCAAGGAGGGGACCCGTAGCCCCTCCTCCCCAGGGAGGGGCCTTGACCGCCTTCCCTTTCGGCGGTCCCATCCTTAGAAGGGTACCGCCTCCCCGTGTGAGGGGCCAATGGCCGCCTCCCCCCGGGCGCTCCCATCCATAATGGGTGGCGCCCCACCTCTAGGGATCTTCCAATTACTGCTCACCGATCATGACCTTACCGCCACAGGCCGGATAGTTGACCGGCTATCCGGACCCCCCACAAAGCTCCTACTAAAGGTCATAGTTACATAAACACTTTAACCAAGCCAAGAAGTCTCCTATGAGTAAGACATTTCCCTCCCGGGACAAATGGACCCCATCCGCCAAATACATATGGTCCCCCCTGATACACCCGTGTGGGATACACTGCAATTTTCCTGTACGAAACAACCTGCGCAATTTGCTATTAACCTTCTTCACTGACTGGTTCAAAGCTGGCACAGAGAGGGCCCCCCGCCACACTTTCCGAGGAATCATGTGTGACCATGCGATTGTGCACCCCGGAATTCTTCTCGCCAACCAACTTACTGTGGACAAAATTAACTCGAGAAGTACTCGTCGACCAATGGTCACCAGATCATTGCCCCCAAGATGCACTATGATTACAGATGGCGGTGACCTCGTCCGCCCTAACAGTCCCTCAATGAAACTTTGAAACTGGTCAAAACAGAGCCCGCCCCTTCCGTAGAAGGTCACCCTGTACCCGTATTCCCCAGCCACGTGAATCATGTCACCTGCTTTGAATACGTCTGCGGCGCGCCTCACGTATGAGTGGCCAACGACCCACACCACTCTTTCCTCAGCCGGTGATCTTTGACCGCTGGTACCCAGGTGTTGGGTCAACTGCACAGTCCGCCCCGCATAGCCTGCTCGCGAAACTGAAAACCAAACAGAAAACAAGAAGCGTGAGTTCATGACATTAGCTTCACAACATGTGCAAACGCACATACCTTTTATAACAGTTCGAGGACCAACGCCCCAACGGCTTCACTTTTTCAACACTCAGACCCCTGGCTGTAGCCTCTGTAGCAGCCCCTATCCGGAAGGAATGGGTCCCAAAATCGCTCGGGTTCAAGCCCGCCTTCGCGATTACCATTGTTAACACCCGCTGAAACTGAAACCTAGTCAGTGGGGTGGCATCGGTGTGCCTCAGCAAGTTTCCCCCCCATGCTGCCGCCCTCAGCGCTAAGTACTCTTCAACGCATGCAACCGGGCACATGGGAGATCCCGGAATCCGCTGGACTACCACACTGTCCCCGATCGCTCCCTGATCGGTCTTGGACCTGGCTATCGAGATCACCATTGTCTCGCCCTTAATTTGCATGTGTTCTCGACACAGTCCTCCCCCCGTGTCCTGTTTGTTCCTCGCTACCAGTTCGCTTACCCGCATCGCCCCATGGAATGCTAATGCAAAAGCGGCCCGGAACAGCACTGTCTCTGATTGAGATGAACATGTCGCAGGAAGCACGGACATTAACAGGGACAACCTTTCCAAACCTATCGGATGTCTCTCATCCACTCTACGACCCTCAAGGCGTTGCCACCCCCGCAGCGCCTTCTGTACCAGAAAGGACGATGTGGGGTCCTGCATGCCATGAGCCCGTGCCATGAAAGAAATGGCGGCCCGGTGCGTATTGGCCGTAGCCACTGATCTGCCTACCTGATGTAACGCTACCAGAAACTTCAGGACATACTCTTCCTGCCCCCAATGCTCCCCCCTAGCTGAACCCAAAAAGGACCAATAGGAACGGAACGCCCCTTCATATGCCTTCCTTGTCCTGGGTGCTAGACTCTCTCCCACGAGGTTTTGTAATCCGGAGTACCGAGAGACCAGAGAGCTTCGGGAAATGGTGCCGCCACTGAGTCCGCTGAGGGCAGAAAACCCCGGAAGGCCTGCATATGGGAACGAGAGAGTGCATCAGCTGCCTGGTTCAGTACCCCTGGCACGTGTCGTGCCCTAAAATGGACGTTAAGTCTCAGACATAGTAGGACAATTTCTTTCAGTAGTCTCAAAATCCATTTGCAGCGTGCTGCCTGATTATTGATACATTCGACCACGGTCATATTATCAGACCAGAACACCACAGAGCGATCACGAAACCCCTCCGGCCATGTTTTCAAGGCCACCAAAATGGGGAACAGCTCCAGAAACCCTATGTTACCTGTGAGCCCCTTATCGTGCCACCACCCTGGCCAGGTTTGTGCCGACCAATGCTTGCCAAATATGGCGCCAAAACCCACACTCTCTGCCGAGTCGGTCCACAACCCCAGCTCTTCCGAGGAGACTGGCGGTTTGGTCCACACGACACGACCGTTGAAATCCGCCAGAAATGCCAGCCATATGCGCATATCCTGGCGAACCTCTGCTGACAGTCTTGTGCGGTGGTGCCCTTCTTTGAGGCCAACCATGGCTTGTGCGATAGAGCGGGAAAAGGGGCGAGCCATCGGTATCACTCTAAGGGCAAAGTTAAGTTGACCCACAGCCTGTTGTAACTGATGAAGAGTTACTTTTTCTCTGCCCAGGCACATTCCGAGCAAGGCCCTGAACTTCATTACCTTTTCTTTGGGCAAGCGGAAGCACCCTTCCACCGAATCGAGCTCAATTCCCAGAAACTCGAGTGTAGTGGATGGCCCTACCGTCTTACCTGGTGCCAGCGGCACCCCAAATTCCTTCATCAGAATACAGAATTCCCTCAAAGCCTGTGCACATCCCGTGTCCCCGGCTGCCCCCAGAAACAGAAAATCATCAAGGTAATGCATAACTTGCGTAAAGCCCGTGGCTTTTGTGAACGCCCATTGCAAAAAACTACTAAACTTCTCAAAATAAGCACAAGATATGGAGCAACCCATTGGCATACATTTATCCATGTAGTAGCGCCCCTGAAACATAAAACCTAGGAGACGCTGATCATCTGGGTGTACCGGGAGCAACCGGAATGCTGACTCGATGTCTGATTTTGCCATCAGCGCTCCGGGCCCCAGGCGATTCAAAATGGCGACGGCCTCATCAAAGGATGCGTACCGCACCGAACAGACTCCCGGGTCAATCGCATCGTTCACCGAAAGACCCCTTGGAGCGGACAAATTGTGTATTAACCTGAACTCACCTGAGTCCTTCTTGGGGACCACTCCCAACGGTGAACAAACAAAATCGTCAACTGGTGGCATGCCGTATGGTCCAGCAACCCGACCTCGGGCCACTTCCTTCCCAATCTTTGCCTGTACCACCCCCGTATTCTGTTGAACCGATAGTTGGTTCTTACATTGTGCCTCCCCCCAAAAATCCCCCACCGGGATGCGGAAACCATATGAGAAACCGTCTCGCAACACCCCGGCGGAGACATAATCAGGGTATTCGTTCAGCCACGGGATCAGTGCCATGATATCAACAGGAGTAGGTAATGGTGCCCCTCGGTCAAACTTAGACCTGTTTGGCGCCTCCTCTACCTCCCGTATCACCATTCTTGGCTCTGCACGAACTCTCGGGATGTGAGGACTGTCCGCACCCTGCACACTCATGCCTAAACTTGCATGTCCCCTGTGGCCTAGTACACTTTCCTCTGTTAAAGCTCCAACAGACCCCTTTCCTACCTGAGTTCCCAGTATTCTTTGCGTTCTGATCACTGCTTGTGCCCGCTCCAAAGGGCGCCCCCCCAGAATGGCGGGAAGGCTCAAGCCCGTTCCTGCCCAAAGAAGGCGACTTCGCCGTGTCTGACCCTGCAAGTTTCTGCCAGGAAATGGAGTCGAAACAATCCCACGTCAGGGATGAGTCGTACTCCTTGGACTTACGAAATGTGCTATCGTAACCACACCATTTATTGCTCCCGTATGATTCATAGAATTCCATGATACGTGTCTGATAAACCGCTAGTTCCACCAATAATTCGGGCTTACGTTCCCCCATAATTGCAGTGAACATTCCAAACGCCCTGGCCCAATTGGCGATCGTTTCCTCCACTTTGAAACCCGCCATCTTTGCACGCCATACACTAGGATGCAACAATTCCTTCTGATTCCTCACATGCTCAATCTCATAATGATCGGTCAACAAGGAAAACATGTTCACATATTTATCCGCCCAAATCCTTTCTTTCACATCCATCGGGATATGTTGAACCATTTTCTCCCTCCTTGAGGGTAACGATCCCTCCCCCGCCATCGGTAATGGCTGCTTACCCGAACAAGTAGCTGAGACTGTTGTCGCTGCCGATCCAACGCTTGATACTAGTTGTTCCACAGGAACCTGCGGGGAAACAAGAGGACAAGGTGCCTTCGCAGCATCTTTCGATTGCCGCAACTGCTTCATTATCGACCTGGCCTCTTCAGCCGTGGCCCCCCCGTTCTCTCTGCCCAACCATGCCGCCAACTGGGCAGCCAGCTCAGGAGGCATATCCCCCTCGTTCACCGGAGTGACTACTACAGGGATCGGTTGTCCCGTCTGCGGGACCGGAACTGGGGCCTCAATCGGAGTGACCGGGCTCGCTGGAGGTGATTCGGGAACCGGGGTCTCCCCACCTGATGCCCCCTTCCTGGCCCTTCTACCCCTCCCGTTAGGGATTACTCCCGGCAATGCAGGTCCGATGACCCTCTTCGGTCCACCCGCACCATTCATTGCCGCCATTTGCTTTTTCATGTTCGCCATGTCCTTCACCCGCATACGAAGCATCTGTTCGGTTCCAACCTTCTTTCCGACCTTCTTGCCAGGCATCGTTCCGGGATATTCCATGAGGTCCAGGGCCAACCAGCTCGGAAAATGCTGAAAGAAGAAACACAAAATTACAAGGTTCAAAATTGGCTCTTGTTCCGTCAAGGGCTCACGTGCAACGACGGGGTGCAGCTTCCAAGCACAGGAACAAGAGGATGCTTCCTTGGATTGTTGCTCCTTTTATTCTTCTCCGGGAGGGCGTGGACCCTCCTCCGCCCGCCTTCAGGGCGTGGCCAACGGTGTGAGTGTCTAGGACAACCCCTCTTGGGCGGGAAAAGGCGCACCCCGGCTACGCCGCTTCGGGCATACCAGCCGTGACATACCTCCCGCCCAAAATGGTTTCCCGGGGGGATCGGGGCACCTGACCATACGTTCGGGGGGACCGAGTGGTCGCCCCTTTCCATGTAGTGCTGTAAATAGGTTCTCTCTAGGGTTTTGTGGCGATATCCTACCATAGTTTGAGATCTGCTGCGTGCACTAGGTGAATTTACAAAATATTAGGATTGATATCTGTTGAATACAAAAGGCTCTTTTTTCATTAACTCTGCATGTGCTGTAACAGCAAAGAAGTTCGATTGGCGATTCAGAGGCCCGTCATCTGTGTGGCTGTTGGAACTGCTTAGCGGTTCGACCGTGTTTTAATTTCACTTTTTAAACATTTACTTATTTACTTAGGGTTGCTGGGGGGTGACTTTGATCACCTTCCTCCTTGCGCCACGCTCATTCCACTCTCCTTGACTGGCTGGGGTCCGTCCGTGCGAACGGACCCGCCATCTTGGAATTAGCGGTCTAGTCTTTTTGGTCTGGCCAGGATAAAAATCAATGCTGACGCGAGCGCGCTGCGTTCGATTGGCAATTCAGAGGCCCGTCATCTGTGTGGCTGTTGGGAACTGCTTGGCGGTTCGACCGTGTTTTAATTTCACTTTTTAAACATTTACTTATTTACTTAGGGTTGCTGGGGGGTGACTTTGATTATCTTCCTCCTTGCGCCACGCTCATTCCGCTCTCCTTGACTGGCAGGGGTCTGTCTGTGCGAGAAGACCTGCCATCTTGGAGTTAGCCGTCTAGTCTTTTTGGTCTGGCCAGGATAAAAATCGATGTGGACGCAAACGAAGGCGTGGCAAAGGCAAGCCCGCCTGCTCCCATCCGCGCTAAGGACGCGCTCAGCGCCAGCCATGCTGCTTCTCTCTCTGCCAACTTGGGATCTGATAGAGAGTGCCTCTCATTCAGCTATTCCAGTGAAGAACTTCACCATATTGATGTGGTGGGTAGTGGTAGGGGGGCTCTTTGCTTTGCTGAGTCTGCCTCTCCTCTGTCTGATTTCTTTGTCAAGGGCTTTTTATCTTGTGGGCTCTTAAACGTTAGATCGCTGCAAAAGCACAAGGTGGACATTCAGTTGTTGCTGGAAGTTCATGAACTTGAGGTTCTGTTCATGACAGAGTCTAAAAAACATGAAACTTGAATTTAAACATGCTGAGAGGAGACATGGCTATCAGGATGAGGATAAGCTCATCTGGAAAATTAAGGTTGTGGGCTATAAGAAGGCGATTACCAGGGCCAAGGCGGAAATTTTTCCACTCTGATCCTTAATGCCCCTATTAGTTCTAGAAGTATTTTTAACATCTTGAATAGCCTGACCTGCCCTGACTGTTCTAAGATCGTGATACACTCCTCTCAAGAACTATGCGAGAACCTGGCTAGGTTCTTTCATGATAAAATTAAAAACATCATTGATGATTTGGGTGGGGTTTATCATCAATCAATCTGAGGCGATAAACACTATGACTTTGGGCACTGAGGGAATGGTGGTGATTGGTTCTGAGGCTTCGGGTGTTAATTTAGAAGGCGGAGCCGCCAATTACCTATTTGAGTTTCTGCCCCTGGAGGTGGAGGACTTTTTTAGATTAGCTTGCGGTATTCCTTCTGGGTCTCCTTTAGACCCGGTGCCTTATAAAATCTGGAAAGAGTTTAAGGCAGAGTTGTTTCCCACTTTCCGTCAGATCTGTAATCAGTCTCTTACTGACGGAGTGGTCCCATCCCAGTGGAAACAAGCACTGGTGACACCCCGGCTAAAGAAGCCTTTCCTCAACCAGGAGTGCCCCAAAAACTATAGGCCCATCTCTCTCTTGCCTTTTCCTGCTAACATTGTGGAACGAGTGGTGAGTAGCACTTCGTCCAAGCATTTGGAACAACATAATTTACTGGAGGAGGTTTAGTTTGGTTTTCGGCCGGCCATGGTACCAAGACGGCATTGGTGACCGTGATGGACGACCTTCAGAGGCGGGCAGACAGGGGTCAGGCAGCAGTACTTATTCTGCTTGATCAGTCTGCTGCCTTCGATACGGTCAACCATGGAATCCTGCTGAGAAGACTGAGAGAGGTGGGGGTGACGGGCTGTGCTTTGAGGTGGTTCCAGTCTTTTTTACTGGACAGACAGCAAGCAGTGTCCCTCTCCCCTTACCAATCTGCTTATACCAATATCTCGTATGGCGTCCCCCAGGGCTCGGCCATCAGACCCATCCTATTTAATATCTATATGAAACCCTTGATTGCGTTCATCAAACAACATAATATTAACATCGTAAATTATGCTGATGACACGCAGCTGATCTTCTCCCTTGAGGGAGATCAGTTAACCTCATTGGAAGTGTTTCATAGCTGCCTGTGGGATATGGCGCTCTGGCTGAAGGAAAACTCGCTGCAATTTAATGCAAGCAAGTCGGAGGTGCTCTACTGTGCTACGGAAAGGGTTCCCTCCGTGTTGCCCAGTAAGTTCTGGCCCATCGACACCTCAACCGTTGTTCTGCCTGTAAAGAAGGTTTGTAATCTGATCGATAGTAAATTTTCTATGGAGGCGCAGGTGACGAAAAAAGTGAGCTGTTGCTTGGCCATTATTAGATCTTTGCGGAAGATTTTCCCTCTGCTACCCCTCCTGGCGCGTGCGTTAATAGCACGTAGCACTATTCTTAGCAGACTAGATTATTGCAATGCCTTGCTACTTGAGTTTCCGAAATTTCTTCTTGATAGACTGCAGAGGATTCAGTCAACGGCAGCCAAATTAAGACTAGGCTGGTTACAGAAGGTCCTCTTCTTCTTTGGCCTTGGCTGTGTTGCATTGGCTCCGGTTGAGACAGAGAGTTCAGTTCAAGTCTCTCTGCTTAGTGTTTAAATCCCTGCATGGGCTGGGACCTGTCTCCTTCCAAAGAAAGTTTGAGTGGTATGTTCCTACGAGAACTTTGCGTTCATCATGGGCAAGACTGCTGAAGATACCTAGATTCAGGAAAGTCAGATCAGGCGGCAGATCCTTTGGGGTAACAGCTGCTAAACTTTGGAAAGCATTGCCTCTGGAGCTTAGACAAGTCAGTGACCTCCTGCTTTTTAGAAGGAGATTAAAAACATGGTTGTTTCCCAAGACTTAGGTGGTTGTCGGCAGTGGGGCCCACTACTTCTTCTGTTACTCTGAATTGCCAGCGCCAGGATGCCAGGTAGGTGACAGTGCTCTCTATAAGTATAATAAATAAAAAAAATAATAAGTCTGACGCCACTCTTGGGTGGTTGACAAAGAACATGGAAGATATGGTGCATTGACCCATTTGAAAACCATGGACTCTGCTCCCATCCTTTCAAGATGGAACTCAACCCTTTTGGCAGATTTACTTTCAGCAGCAGCAGGATCTTGCTGCGAGTGCAAAGGAAGGATGCGTTACGACTGTATTATTCAGCGCTCCTTCAAATCAAATCACACCTCTTTCAAACTGTTTACAGTTTACCCACTCCACCTGAGCAGTTAAATAGCACTAAAAACCAATAGAGACTGCTACACAACACTACAAACAGCCTGCTGTTGTTATAAAAAATACAATATACAGCCTGCAGTATATTTGATTATATTTGAGTTGATTTCACATGTTTTCTGTCATTGGCATGTGAGGGAGGAGAATTATTATGCATTTATAATAAGTTAAATTCTTTTGCTTGTAGTTTAGTAAAATGTACTTTGCACTTTACATGAGCATCAGTTACATTACAGATTCATTTTTTGTAGTTGCAGGGAGATTAAATGTTTTGCCCAATATCAAAGGATGTTGAGCCAACACTGAAACTTGAACCATGGTACCCAGACAGCAGCTCTGACTGCTACACCATACCCTCTGCTCATCTCTTTAGTTTGTCTCTCCCTGTGTCTTTTAGTCTCCTTCTGCACCAGACCTTGTTGCCTTCTCCCTCGTTTTATTTATTTCTGTTTCCACAAATACAGCTCCCACCTTTTTAGCATCATCTGCCCCATCCAATAACCTAATCTCTAGGTCTTTTAAATAATTTCCCTTCAGGCTGCAGGGATACATATTAAGTCCTCTGTGCAGAGGCATACAAGGAACCCGTGGCACAACTCAGCATTTATCACTGCAAGATGTCTTTCCAGTCAGAGCAAGATGAAGCCAGTGCCATGGAGCAATTTTGCCTAATCTCAGTCCCTGCCTCATATGTATTCACACTGTACTTATCGGGTACATGGTTTTCTTTCTTTGTCCTCCCCCATTTACCTAATCTTCCCACTTTATAATACCACCAGTAAAAGCACAATATATTGCCTTTCTCAAATTACAAGTCATAACACTTTAATGGAGTTTTAGTAACTTGCACAAATACTTACCAAGCTTCAAATTACAACAAAAAACAGCTTATTAATAATCACACAGGTAGGTGAAACCTATTGCATTTACTAATGCTTGTTCTACCATTCTTGTCTGAGGACTTACTAGTCAGGAAAGGCAAATATGTGGTCAAATCCTGATTGGCGTGTACAAGACTATCTGCTGGAAGAATGTATCCAACTGTCTATATTTGAGCCACAGGCAATGTTGCCCATCGAAAGAAGGCTACAATAGCATATTATTTCCTTCTCCTCCTTCCAGAACCTGAAATCTTTCTGCCTAGCACCTTAGTAAGTGACAACCCATCAAAGTACCATTATCTAGTAGTGCTTCAATATACTCGTAATTACACTTCAGACATACTTCAATGGTTTGGGTATACTTTGTATGTATTCTGTGTTCTAGCCTAATGGAAGCATGTGCATTGTGGAATGTTACAAGGAAGTACTGGTTTTGT
Organism: Lissotriton vulgaris; assembly: GCF_964263255.1. Classification (NCBI taxonomy): domain Eukaryota; kingdom Metazoa; phylum Chordata; class Amphibia; order Caudata; family Salamandridae; genus Lissotriton; species Lissotriton vulgaris. The sequence continues at coordinate 1,116,928,969 of NC_141695.1, forward strand.
TACTTTCACTCAGACAGTAAATAAGGACACATACAAACTGGGCGAAAAATGGTTCTAAGAAGAAATACGACCACTTAAACACCCTCTGTGTATAACGTTAAATAACCAGACCAGTGGTTAAAACTTAAAATAGTACAGAGTTCCTTCACATCTGCCCTTTTACAGCAGAGTTGCTAAATCTAACAAACACAGCAGTCATTAAAACCGCTCTCATCAGGTGTTTGTTAAGTGGGACTACTAAGCCGTAAGATTCTTAAAGGCGCTGGGGGTGTGCAAGGGGGGTTTGCATGTTCCAGTCCATCAAGAAGGGGGTCTGTCGAAGAGCCAGGTTTTGAGGTTTCTTGCGAAGATGAGGAGCGATGTTATCTGTCTGAGGTGGAGCGGAAGGTCGGTCTAGGCACTGGCCGCGTGGAAGGAGAAGGAGCGGCCTCCCGATCTGGTCTTTCTGGTGCGGTGAACCACAGAGTAGGAGAGCTGGGCTGATCATAGGGTCCTTTGGGGTGCGTGGAATTTGAATCGGCTGTTCAGATATGCTGGTCCGGTGTCGTGGAGGGCCTTGTGAGCGTGGGTTAGCATCTTGAAGGTGACTCTAGCTTCAATGGGGAGCCAGTGGAGTGTGCACAGGTGCCGGGAGATGTGGCAGTGGCTTAGCAGGTTGAGAACCAGTCTTGCGGCAGCGTTTTGGATGTTATGTAGCTTACGGGTGAGGTTTTTGTTTATTCCAGCATAGAGTGCGTTGCCGTAGTCAAGCCTGCGTGAGGGCGTGAGTGACGGTCTTTCTGTGTTCAAGGGGGATCCATTTGGAAGTGGGCGGGCTTCCGAGAGCGGGGGGCCACCAGGTGTCGTTCCAGGCGGTAGGTGTAGGGTCTGAGAAGAAAGGGGGTAGTTTGGCCCGCTGTGTTCTGCCGGAGAGGAAGGAGCGGATCCAGTTGAGGGCCTTGTCATGGATCCCTGAGTCGTGGAGTCTGTGTATTAGGGTGCGGTGACAGACTGTGTTGAACGCTGCTGAGAGGTCGAGGAGGATGAGGGCAGCTGTTTCTCCTTTGTCCAGTAAGGATGTCGTCTGTTGCATCAAGGAGGGTGGTTTCCGTACTGTGGTTTTTTCTGAAGCCGGATTGTGAAGGGTCGAGGATGTTGTGCTCTTCGATGAATGCGGCGAGTTGGCTGTTGATGACATTCGCTGGGAACGGGAGCAGGGAGATGGGTCTGTAGTTTTTGAAGTCTTTGGGGTCCGCCGAGGGTTTCTTCAGGAGGGGGTTGATCTCAGCGTGTTTCCAGTCATCAGGGAACGAGGCGGTTGCCAGGGAGCGGTTGATGGTGTGGAGGGGCATGGGTACGATGGTGTCAGCGGCTCTGTTGAAAATGCGGTGAGAGCAGAGGACCGTGGGGGCCCCGGAGTGGATTGACTTCATCATATTTAGTGTATTTTCGGTGTTGAGATCTGTCCAGTTGTCGATCGCTGGCTTCAGGATGTCGGGGGTGGTTGTTGAGGGTTCAGTGTGTTGGTTGTCTTCGTCGAAGTTGTCGTAGATGCTCTTGATTTTGTGGTGGAAAAAGGTGCTGAGTTTGTTGCAGAGGTCTTGTGAGGGAGGGATGTCGGTGGATTCGCTGGTGGTTTGGGGGAACTCCTTGATGATGTTGAAGAGGTCTTTGCTGTTGTGTGCATGAGTGGAGATTCTGTCTTCAATAGCTTTTTTCCTCATTTTTCTGATGAGTTGGTGGTGGGCTCTGAAGTTGTTGTGGGCTTCTGTGGATTTGGTGCTCTTCCAGCCTTTTCGAGGCGGTGGCAAGTGCGTCTGGACTCTTAAAGTTCGGTGGTGAACCATCTAGCTTTCTTGGCGTGAGTGTTGTTGTTTTTCTTGAGGAGGGCTATGGTGTTGGTGCTGTTGGAGATCCATCTGTGCAGGGTTCGGACTGAGGTGTTGGCGTCGTCGCTTTCCGCGATAGTTTGGGGTGGAGTTGCTGAGTGATGAGGTTAGCTGGTCGGCGGTGATTCTGGTCCAGTTTCTTCGTGGGAGCAGGTGCTGGTGTCTGTGCATGGTGGGTGTTCTGAAGGTGAAGTGGACGCATCGATGGTCAGTCCATGGGAGTTTGGTGGTGTGGCTGAAGGTGATGGAGTTTCCTGTTGTGAGGAGGGGGTCGAGGGTGTGTCCTGCTGAGTGCGTGGGTTCAGTCACAATCTGGCGGAGTCCAATGTTGTGGAGGTTGTAAAGGAGGGATGTGGTGCTGGGGTCCAGTTGGTTGTCGAGGTGGAAGTTGAGGTCTCCCAGTAGGGTGTAGTTGGTGGACGCGATGGCATGTGGAGAGTTGTTGCCCGTGAAGGAGTTGGCAAAAAGTCAGCGGGGTCCAGGGGGTCGGTAGATGAGGGTTCTATGGAGGGTGGAGGTAGGGCTGGCCAGTATCTTGAAGTGAAGGTGTTCCATCAGGTCTGTGGGCTCGTTGGGGAGTGTGCTCAGGCAGTGGGTGGATTCGTGGACGATGGTGATTCCTCCTCCAGGGTGGGTGGGGCGGTCCTTCCTGGAGATCTTATATCCTTGGGGAATGGCGATGGCGATGTCCGGTCTCGAGGTGGTGTTGGTCCAGGTTTCGGTAAAGAATGCTACGTCTGGGGTAGTGCTGTTGAGGAGGTTCCAGATTTCGGTGGCGTGTTTGTGGAGGGATCAGACGTTGAGGAGGATGCATTGCAGGGTCTTCAGTTTGGTTGTGTTCTTGCTGGCGGATTGCGCTGGGTCAGAGGTCTTGGCGCGGCAGCAGTGTGCCGGCAGCGGTGACAGCTGAAGGGTCCATGGGTGTCGGCTGGTGATGCTAGCTTGCAGTTGTTTTGCGGCCTGGGTTGAGAGCATGGAGTGTCGCTGGGTCGTAGCGTTGGTGGTGCAGAGATCCAGGGTTCCTGGCATTGGTCGCAGTCCGGTCGCGGAAGGGCCACCATTAAGTAGGGGTCAGGGAGGGTTGGTCAGCTGGGAGGTGAGAGCGGGGATTGGAGCTGGATTGGACCAGTCGCACTGGTTGTGCTAGGGGGAGGGGCCGCGGGGCAGCTGCGGCAGGGAAAAACGGTCTAAAAAAGGCAAAAAGAGACAGAAAAGTGCAAATAAGGCAGCAAAAGTGCAATAAAGAGTGAAGGAAAGACACAGTGGACAAAGGAGAGTGAAAGGGGGAGATTGAGATGAGAGTAAGAAACAAGTGAAAAACGAAGGAAAGACACAGGAGAGTGAAGGGGGGAGCTTGAAATGAGGGAAAAAGCAAGTAAAAAAGGAGAGAAAAAGTGGAGAAAGAGAATGTAGACAGAGGTCCACTGGATCACCGGGGATGAGGCGCAGGTGAAACCTGCGGGTGGAGGAGGGCCTCGAACATCAACACTCGAAAGTGCAGGGGCTCAGGGGAAGGCCTCACTTAATGGTGGAGCTGCGAAGGAGGGAGAGCAATTTCACTGACAGTGAGTCACTGGTCTTGCTGGCCTGTCCCTGCAGTGGCCGCCATTAAATAGGGGCCGGAGAGGGCTGGATAGCTGGTAGGCGGGAGCTGGGAGGGGAGCTGGATTGGGCCTGCCGCACTGGTCGTGCTGGGGGGAGAGGCCAAGGGGGCAGCAGCGGCCGGGAAAAACTGGCTAAAAAAGCAAAAAGAGAGAGAAAAGTGCAAATAAGGCAGCAAAAGAGCAAGAAAGAGTGGAGGAAAGACACAGAGGAGACAGGAGAGTGAAAGGGGGAGATTGAGATGAGGGTAAAAAACAAGTGAAAAACAGAGAAAAGACACAGGAGAGTGAAGGGGGGAGCTTGAAATTAGGGGAAAACTACAGAAAATGGAGGTTAAGACCCAGAAGGACAGTAAAGGGGGAGATAGAAGTGCAGGAAAAACCAAGTAAAAAAGGAGAGAAAAAGAGGAGCAAGAGACTGGAGACAGAGGTCCACGGGAACACCAGGGATGAGGCACAGGTGGAACCTGTGGGTAGAGGAGGGCCTCAAACCTGAGTGCAGGGGCTTGGGGAAAGGCCTCACTTAATGGTGGAGCTGCGAGGGAGGGAGAGCAATTTTACTGACAATGAGCCCTCTACTGACATACATGCCTAAGCAGGAGTCCGCTCTGTCAAGACGAGAACATTTAATGACGGTGATAGGCCTCAGCAGATGAGTTCTATTGTCATCATAGCACCATGAAGTAAAATATATTTATCAATCAGTATTCACTCTGCCAATCCATTGTCTTCAGAAAAGCTCACAACGTTTTAATGTTCCCATGCAACAACATTGTCGGCTGATGAGCGATATACGAGTGATTAAGAGCCCTCTCTATTCATGATAGTGCAGAGTAGCATGCTAGGCCTATAAATGAGGACAGAACATGTAATGGCCAATAGAGTATGAAGCATAAGTGATATAATAAGATTAGTATATACCCTCCACTAATGGTACATTGTTCTAAATCAAGCAAGGAAAAACAAAAAGACAACCGATAGAAAGATGGAGTAGAAGAGATATTTTAGCTGTTAATTGTTCTCTTCCGCTCCATTGTCTTCAATGAAACTCAACAAAATTCCTCTTTTTTAATCACTGATGAAGACTTTCCTAACTCCTGCGAGAGGCAGTAAATTTGTTTGGAATCATATAGGCATTTCATTCAGCCTTCTACAGTATGTCTACAAAATGGTTCTGGCAAAGAAACCAGGCACTAGCTGGTCCATTGGAATTTATCCATACTGTTCTATCTGAATATTTAGTATATGCTTTCTTCATTGAGTGGTGCCTAGAAGGTCCTTATATGGCCATCAAGCAAGTCTTTGGCAAAAATGGCTCTCCAAGGTATATATTTCTATATCTTTTACGATACCTATGGGTAAGGAATGTATTCTTTATCGATAACATAGAGATATGATTGAAATCCTCTTAAACTTAATTACAATTATTCTATATAGAAAACTCTATTATCCCTATCAGTATTATGTTTTACATATTTTACTGCTCACAACACAATTCATTAATTAATTATAAAAATATTGTATAAATGAAAACACTTTGTTTAAATGTTAATTCTCTGTAATTAGCTTGTCCTCGAGTCTCAATGGCTCATGTAAGACTAATGCTTCTGAGTGGAAGCAAAAGGTATAATAGAAGAGCCTTATATAACTGTCTTTTTTCAAGTGATCTTTTTATTGGTCAAATTCTGCTTCACTCAGTGATATATTGCAATTGATTTTGATTTTATTCCCGTGTCTCTGGGGTCACTTGGAAAACAACACCCTCAATTAGGTTAGGAATTATAAAATATAGATCGCAAGAGGCCATTGCAGGCCTGGACTGTAGGTGTTAAAAATTCACGCAATTTGGTTTTGCGTAATTATGCAACATTTCTGAAAAATTACAGGAAACTGCATGTAATATTGTGAAATGCAAAACTGGCATTTAATACTGTACTTTGGCACAAAATGCATGTTTTTCAAAATATTTTTTAAGTAGGTTTGCCAATAAAATAATACAGCAATATAGTATTTGACTTTGAGAGGGTTATATGCTTTCATAGCTCTTTTAACTGATTAAAAAAAGAAAGGGGCTACATCGGGGAGGGGATGCAGGCCCTCCCAGTAGACAAAGTTGGGGGGGGGAGTTGCATGAGATCAGTAGGAGATCCAGCAACTACGGGGGAAGGGTAGGAAAGCCACAACCTAGTGTTGCATATTTGATGTAGTGATGGGAGATAGTGGTAGTGGCGGAAGTAGGGAAGCCAAGAGGTCAGGGGGGCGGTCGTCATTCTTGATGAGCTGTAAGAATTGTGTTAGGAGGACCGCCCAGTGTGGGGAAATAGGCTGTGTTTGCAAATATTGCACTTCTTCGTAAGGAAGGGCATTTACCTCCGCTATTGCCGATTTATACACTGCTCCATACCAGGACCTCTAGTTGCGGGGCAGTTGGAGAGTGTCACTGTAATGTGAGTTCGCGTTTGGCAAGGAGTGCTAGGGAGGCAAACCGAATACGTACTTTATGTTGCTTACGGAGTCTGAAGATGCCTAGTGAGTAAGTTTACCTGGTGTGGATATCAGTCAGTTCCGTGAGTTCACACTTGGAGGAGTCAGTAAGCCTTGCTGCAAGTTGTCCAACAAGAAAGTGTCATCATCTGTGGAGAAGATGTGTGGGCCCTTATCTTCATCAATATCAGTGGAAGTGGCTGCTATGGTAGCAGCTGCTTGAAGGGCCCGAGATTGGGTTTCTATAATCTGTTCCAGACTCAGGAGTCTCATCGGGGAGGATCGGGATGTAGGGGTCTGTTGGGGTTTCCTCCATCCGTTCTGGCATGGCTTGGCAAATGGTGAGGGCTGAGTCGGATGATGTGAGTACCAAGTGCTATAATGTTGGTTTACCCAGTCCCATGCCTCTTTGGGATCTGTGAAGAAGTTAGAGGCCCCATCCACCATGATCTTGAGGCACACCAGGAATAGGAGTGCGTATTAGACACCCAATTGTCGCTGGTGGCATTTGATTTCAAGGAAGGCGGCTCATTGCTGTTGAACTGTCCTGGTGTAATCAAGGAATACCATGATCACTTTGTCCTCGATCCAGAGAGGGCCGGTGCGGTTAGCAGCACAGAGTATTGAATCCCGGTCTTTAAAGTGTAGCAACTTTGACAATACCGGACGTGGAGAGGAGCCAAGAGGGTATTGTCTAGTTGGTATGCAGTGCACTCTCTCCCGTGTGAAGAAGGGTGTGAGGTCAGAGGCAGGGGTGAAAAACCTCAACCAGTTCTCCAAGTAAATGATGGATCAAGTCCATCCACTCCCTCTGGCAGCCCCGGTAGTCTTATGTTGCTTCTCCGAGATTGACCTTCTATTTCCTCTGCATCTCTCCTCCAGGTAGTGGGCTCAATCCTGCAAGTCAAGAATAGTGCACTTGATGTTTTCTACCGCTGGATGGAGAGTAGCAAAAAATGTTTTGCCCTCCTTGACTCTTGTCTAAAAGTTTTCAATGATTGTCGCGGAGGAAACTGAGCTCGGTAGTCAGTGTGCCAAACCGTGTCTCCATTGTGATGGGGGAGCATTCGTTTGCAGCCAACACTTGGTCGAACATTTCAGAAGTGTACATCTTCGGAGAAGGATCCATCATTGGTGGGTCAGGGATGCCTGACGGTGGAGCTGTGTTGGTGTAAGACGGGCCTGGAGTGGTTGACTGAAGTCTGCCCATGATGAAGAGTCCAGAGTGTCTCCTTTCCCAGGCAATCTTATGTTACCAGGATGAGTCCTGCCACCCCATACTTCTACGAGGGTGACAAAGGTAGTCTAGGATGTTCCCTCGATGGGGTCAACAGGGAGTTGGTAGTCTAGTATCAGTGACTGTGGGAGCCTTCCTCCCCGGTCATCAACCCAAGCCCCAATGCAGAGGTGGATGATGCGATAGAATAGGTGTTTGTGGCACAGGGCTCCTAACAGGACTCAAGGGTGATTCCTGGTTGTTGGTGTGGTCCCTGCTCCACCCATGAGCACTCGAGTAGGGGGAAGGGTTCCTCAGTATGTGACCGGAAGGGCTGAAAATGTGCTTCACAAAGGTGGTAGGAATTTTGTTGCAGTCTTGTCAGTTCATACCAGTTATTTCTGGGTCCAGTGGGTCCCCCTCATGCACACTGATATGAGCGCCTATTTGAGGAGGAATGTAGGGGGTACTCTCTGTGTTCAGGGAAGTCACAGTGGGCCCCAGCCAAGGTCAAGCAAACAGGATGGTGCTGTGGCCGGCTCACCAGAAGCTGACGGGGAGAAGCAATAAGTAGGTCAGCACTGGGACGCTCAGGCTATGATGTGCTGCTGGAGAGAATCTTAAGAGGGGGTACAGACCTAGAGGCAGCGCTAGGTACACACGGTGTCTCCAGTAAGAGCGGTCCCCCTTGTACGCACCGATCAGAGCAGTGAGGCGAGGGGGGAAAGTAAAGTGACCCTAGGCATCATTCCAAACCACTTCCGGGCCATGTCTCAGGCCGCCGGGTGTGGACAGAAGGAGCTATGGTTTACTGTGAGCTCCTCGCTCTGCAATGTCAAGGGCCACTGTATGATGTGCCAGCCCTCCTCCATACTCCTATTTGAGCACCAATGCCCAGGAGAGGGGAATTGGTTCCCCCTGGCCCCGGCTAGAGACGGAGGGGGCAACACCAAGCACCGGCCCTGTAGGATGGTAGGATATTTGGGAGTCTTGGTAGCATGAGGGGGGTCAGTGGGGTGTCACATCCAAGGGAGACCCCTCACCCGGGGCCCTCTGCTTTGGATGTTACACTAGGAGGGGTACAGCTCCGGATCATCCCCTCTGTTGGCCCAGGCCACCACTGATCCTGCATCTATCAGGGCCAGGCAGGTGCTCGCTCAGGACCTCTGTAGGTCTCAGCAGGATGTTGTTGAGGATAGGAGGTATTGTTGTGGGCCCACACCGGCCAGGGGCACCCCCGCTAGGGAGAGAGGGGGTGCCATCAAGTACAGGCATGGGAGGGCTGCAGGGACTCAATTTAGCATATTGGGGATATGGGGTGCTGCCTCATTAAAGTGGGGGCCCCACCACACCTCATCTGGGGTCCCCAGCCTCTGTAGGCCCCACCAAGGGGGGGGATTCAGCTACAGATCACCTGTTCCGGTGGCCACGGCTGCAGCTCATCCTGTGTCCATTAGGATTGGCCAGGTGCCAGGCGCAGGGCTGCAACAGGCTCCTGCAGCATGCAGATTTGATTCTGGCTACTAGGGGAAGTCAGTAAAGATACTTCAAAACTGAATGAATGTGGTCATAGGAATTGAACATTATTGCCTACATAACTGTGATGCAGTGCAGAAACTGAGACCTTCTTTACCCCATAACAAATATCCTCACCACTTTAATGGGATTTGATGGCACCATCTTGGGATTCATGTCCTACCTCTTTGACCACTATTGGTTTGAGACTTTGAGTGACCAGCATATCATGAGGATCAATCCGTTTTCCTGTTTTATATAACCTCTGCTAGAATCATTGGAAGATGGTGATTATCCTGGAAGTCGTTGTTTGCCCTCCTATTGGTGCATTCTTTCGTTCCTGCAACTCCCTAGGGATCTCTCTGGTGAGGCACCCTGCTTTTCTGAGTGCTGTTCAGTTTCTAAGACAATAGGTGGTTCTTAACAAGGGTTTCGTTTAAGTACAACGTTGGTATTTATTGGGAAGCCAGACATATTTGAAACTATTTTCTGTAGATTGTGCTAGATTTCTTGGAGGTCTTTCTGTTATCCCTGAATGTGTTGTTATTCTTCTGTCTTCTCACATGCATGCAGAAGGATTGACTTGAACTTTGTCACTGCTTTGTGGTTTGTATATTTTCCGTGTTGGTTGCTGAAGAAATGTGTCTTAGTTTGTTGCTTCGATTAGATTTCCAAGTTGTTTGAAGTCTTTTCACAGCTGAGATGTGCAATTGTATTTTTTATTATTTTATGAATTTTTGTCATATAACTCTCAGTGCAACCAAAAGCCACTTCAGATCGCCCTTTCACTGCCTGTAATAAGAGTGCAGTTTCTTAAAGCAACATACTCAGACTTTCTAGACCACTGAGGGCCTCATTTTTGAGTCCCCTAGCGATCCTTTTGCACCACGGAAGTGTCACTTTTTTGACACCCCAGTGGCGCAATGTGCCACAGCATATTTACAAGGCCACGCAAAGCCACTTTGCGTGGATTTTCATGGGCTTGTAAAAATATGCCCCATTCACGCAGAACGCTGCGTGAAAGGGGCGTTATATGGGTGTTACTGTAGGTATTCCCATTCAACACCCATGGAATCTGAAGCATTCCCAGATTTATGAGGAATCATAAACCTGGGAATGCGTCAGATTCTAACACCACTCAGGGGTGGCCTAGGGAGGCGCAACAAAGAGAAATATCCTTACTTTCCTCTTTCTCATGTGCTGCATTCTGCAGGACCAGGGCCGGACTGGGACCCAAAACCGGCCTTGACAAAGTGCTTGGCCAGTCCCCAGGGGTTTGGGGGTGCGGCTGAGCTGTTTACCAGGGCCGGTTTCTGCCGATTTGGTTATAGCGGCCGATAAAAACAGCCCTGTAACAAAATCGGCCCCCAGGGGCCCAAAACCGGTCCCCAACTGTGGCAGCCCACCGGGGAAATGCCTGGTGCCCCCTATGGCCAGTCCAGCCCTGTTCAGGACACAGGGAAGAGGAAAACACCTCATATGTCCCTTCATGCACAAAAACAATCACCCCTACAACGCAGACACCATTGCACCATCGCGCAAGGGTGTCTGCATTGGCGCATGGCAGCCCATTGTGCGCTAGCGCAAGGGAAAAGGACTGGAATGAGCCTTATCTCAAAGATACGGCTGTACCTGCCCTTTTCTTTTGTTGCAGCGCAGCAAGATTCCTTGCGCCACTGCCATGCGACAATAACCTTGTAAATGAGGCCCTAAGTTGTTACTCAGCAAAGCTCTTCTGTTTTGCCCATTTCAAGTTACAGTGTTCCTGTAAAACATGTTTTACAAGGTCTTTGAAGCCAGCTTATATTTAGTTCAGTGCCTCCTAAAAGTCATGTGGCTAAAAAAAGGACCTTTTGTTCCATCTGCGCTTTTTGATCCAACCACGAACTGTAACCGACTTTTAACAAATATATTTTTGTTGTGCTATGTGCACAAATATAGCCATTCATTTCTAGGTCAGTCAATCTATATCAGTAGAATAATTTGTGAAATAAGGTCATTTTAATCACGTGCTCTACTTCAAAGGGCATCTGACTTCTGTCGATGCAGAATAAAAGTGGATGGAAATGGTTACGTTTCTACCAGTAAGTAACCGAGGTTCAGAAAAAGTTTTTTTTCTGCAATCTTATGCATAGCACACATTGTACGTTTGGTCTAATTTACCAATAATTACTGTTATTAGCTTCTTCGGAATTACAAACTCCTCAGATATTTCAGGGGCTCGGCGATTTACTCCCTGAACTTTCACCTGCTGAAACCTGATGAAATTGAAAGGGGAAACTGCAAGGAAAATATGGGTATTATTGACGGAGTCAGAGCCCGAATTGCCAATCCCAACAGCAATTCCGCTTTTCTCAGGTAAACTTCAGGGTCTCACTTCTACTCCCCTGGTAAATCAGCATCCCATGAGTCACCAATACCCCAGTACCCCTAACTCAGGTGTGTGGTTTTTAACAGGTTAATTATCAGGGCACTCATAGTGAGGGTCAAAGTATAAAATTGTATATCAAGGGCAGTACACGCAAATTAGCTTCTGAAAGAAGGGGAAACGAGGGAACTCTTTTCCTTCTAAAACTGAATTTGGAAAACACTGATAGAATCAAGGGAATGGCCAGCATAGAAACTTTTACTATAAATGCCATGAGGATGTACCCCCAAAGATGTGTTAAGTTTAGAATTTTTGTGAGCACAGAAACTTTTACTATAAATGCCATGAGGATGTACCCCCAAAGATGTGCTAAGTTTAGAATTTTTGTGAGCACAGAAACTTTTACTATAAATGCCATAAGGATGTACCCCCAAAGATGTGCTAAGTTTAGAATTTTTGTGAGTACAGAAACTTTAACTATAAATGCATGAGGATGTATCCCCAAAGATGTGCTAAGTTTAGAATTTGTGTGAGTGGTTAAGGGTGCAACGATGTTTATACTCATCCTGTGGACTGAAATTGTTGCAAAAAAAAGTTTTATAGAAGATTTTTTTAGGAACAGCGGCCCTCATTTACAAACTTTTGACGCACAGGCCTGCTGCGCTGACGGGCATATAAAGGAATGGGCAGGAATGCACTGTATCTCCGAGATATGGCGCATTCCGGTCCTTTTCCCCTACGCTGGCGCACAAACAGCAGCCATGCACCACTGCAGACACCCTTACATCATGTTGCAAGGGTTCCGCATTGCAGGGATAATATCTGTGCAGGAAGCGACACCTTCCTGCACGAAAACAATAATTGATGGCATTTTCCTCTTTCTATGGCTGCTGCAAAAGTCCTGCAAGGGCCTCTTAAATGAGACCCGTTTTTTTAGCTCACTTTCTATCTCTCATTTAAAGTGAGCGTTGCTAAAGTTTAACCCCTTCAGTGCTCATGACGAGCCCAGGCTCGTCATGCAGCACGGTGCTCGTGTGCTCATGACGAGCCTGGGCTCGTCATGAGCCGTGGAACGCTCACACGCGGGGCTAATTTCCCCGCTGTGCTGAGCGTTCCATTGCGCGGGTGGGTTCATGACGAGCCCAGGCTCGTCATGAGCACACGAGCACCGTGCTGCATGACGAGCCTGGGCTCGTCATGAGCACAGCAGCGGCGTGCGCGGCCCCCCTCCCCCCGCACCGCGGGGAAATTAGCCCCGCAGTGAAGGGGTTAAATACATACTTATTTTTACTTGATGTTGTTGTGATGTTATTTAACTTTGTATCATTGTGCAAAGCTTGTGAAAAACAATACATCACAAAGTTTGAGATGAAAATTTTCACAATCTTGCACGGCCCGATATGGGGGAAATGCACTTGGCAAAGAAGTAGCTAATTTACCCTTCCACAAAACAGCACTCAACGCAGTATGAGTGAAGAGAAGGGTTGAGGAGCACGCGGCTCATTCGAAAGATTGGCAAAATCCAAAGGTTAGTGCCTACCTAAAAAATGTTCTTCCTCCATACCCTTCCTCTAAGGCGAGACACAGGTGGAAGAAACAGCCACAGCAGGGGATCCAGTGCTGAGGTGCAAACCTGAATGCATTGTAATGGCGTGGGCATCCAAATGGGTGATCCCTTGTTACCCTTGTACATAAAATAGCACAAGGAAGTAATTTCAGGCCAGCCTCAAATATCTCACTTACTATTTTAATACATATTTGTGAAAAGATGGGCAGCGACCTACCCAACGACCCGCACTAGCCCTGAAAGCAGACTTAGTTACCACAATACACTATAATACATCCCCTTCAGTGTAATATTCCTCAACCCAAAGCTTGGAGTTAAGCGGCATAACTACTTTTCCTATGAAACAGAAATCATTTCGAGGGAATACAAGAAACCAATAGAATATTAAAAATAAATATATAATTATCACTCGAAGAAGTGTTGCCCTGAGGGTGCCAACACATGACACTAGTTACAATAAGGATGTTGTCACAACAAATTCATGGTGGATGAGGTGAAAATCAGCTTGATACTAGTTTTAAACCCTAACGTAATCTTGTAACCATGACATTTTCCACTACTCCTATTCTGAACTACAGGTCTAAGCCTCAAACCGAGGATGACACTACTGTCATCCGCAAGAGAATGTGCCAAGCTGGTACCACTGGTATACCCATGCAGATGCATGGCACCTAGAGGTCAGCATGTAGCATGACGTGAAAAGCTTCAAGTGACATCTTGCACGTTTGCAGACACTGAGGTAGGACTACTCAGAACATACACATTATTGCAATTTGTATATTATTAGACATTCTTTTGTATTGTGTTTAAACAAGTGGGTTCTGGGATAAATTATCATATCACGGTGGTCAAAGGCCAGGGGGTGAGCCACACAGATTCAGAGCAGAGGTGGGCGAGAGAACAACAATTAACAAGAATAGTCGAGCCACAGGCGAGGAGCAGGAGCAGAGACCTATGACTAGTTGGTGTTTAAATCCTGGAACAAACATCGTGGGAAAATATGATAAAGTCTCTTCATAATTCAGACTTTTATTTCTTTAACATGCGGAAGCATTTCACCTTAGTACATCAGATTATAGCACTGCATTGAGAGATATTTTAAAAAAGTGATAATTTTTAAACAAGAACTTAGAAATGCTTTGCCTCCACCCCGATAACAATGCCATAACACAACAATGCTACACCACGAAAACAACATAATGTACCAACTCACTCTCAAACACCGTCTCCACCACCTACACACGCAGACCCATCAAAATGCTTTCTTAGCCTGCTAGACAAGGATCACATTACAGAACAGCTACACAATTGCAATCCCGATACAGCTAATACCAGCACTAAAACACTTCTGCTACAAACCCACACAATACTGATCACTCTTCAACCAAACAAAATCTCATTATCACCAAAGCACATTCTCTAAATTGTCTACTAATAAATGCTCTATCACTTTCTAAAAACAAACATCACATCTATGACCTTCTCACTGATGCAAAACCAGGCATTCTATTCATAACCGAATCATGGTTGGGAGATGATATGGCTCCAATCCTGCATGAAGCTATTCCTCTAGGCTATCAAACGATCACCCAAAATCTTATAGGCAAAAAAGGAGGTGGTCTAGCTGTTGTGTTCAGGCAAACATTATGTATCACTAAAGTTGACAACATCTCCATGAAGAATTGTGAGGCTGTGCTCACCAGATGCATTCCTACATCGTCTTCCACCTGTAACTTCCTGCTCCTTTACAGACCTCCACTGAGCAAGCACTGATAACAATACACTCCAAACTATGTGTTCTGGGTGACCTCAACATTTGGTTTGACAAGCCCAATATGACCCATCCAAAAACAATAATCACTGGCCTAGACGCACTGAACCTGCATCAGATTGTACACAAACCCACACACATTGCTGGACATATCCTAGATGTAATTTTTGCTAATACTGAACTAGTTACCTTTCAAACTATAACACCAGTCACATGGTCAGATCACCATTTGCGTGCTTTCCAACATATAACAACATTAAACGACTCACCTAACACGGCCTTGCATGCATCCACCTATCGACCATGGAACAAACTCAATTTCAAACACCTAGAAACACAACTCACATCCACTACAGATCTGGAAACAATAAATTCTGTTAAAAAACTATATGAGTGGCTACAGGAAGCTTTTGACATCCTGGTACCACTCAAAATCACACAACAGAACAAAAGATAAAAAGCACCTTGGAGAAATATAGAGATAAAAGACATAAAATAACAAATTAGAAAGCTGCAACGTACCTGGCTCAAAACAAACGCCAAACAAGACAAACTTCACCTAGAGAAAATTAACAGATTATACAAGTCAGCTATTAAAAAAGCTAAGAAAAGGTACTATTCAGACAGAATTCTTAATGCTAAATATGCAAATAAAGAATTCTATAAAATGCTAAATGAATTTCGTAAACCAAATTGGCTAGAAGGAACTCATCCTGTTACTCAAGATTTCACAGACGAACTGGCATATCATTACACTGACAAAGCAGACATGTTGCACTCGTAGTTAAAACAGAGACAAAGCACCAGCACTAACTGTTTTACAAAACAACAATCCAAGAATACTCTAACCTAACCTCTCTGTTTCTTCCAACACATCTCACACAATGAATTTATGGACCTGCTCAAAGTAAGCTGACCTGCCGGCAGCCCTTCTGACCTGTGTCCACCGCAAACATTCAAGACAATTCTTTTAACAACCTCTGCTGCAACTCCAGTAAGAAGAATCATCAACAATTCCTTAACTACCGGGATATTTCCAGAAGAACCTTTTCTGGGCACACTGATAGAAAGATCAGCGTTTGCCCAGATGTCACAATTCATTGAAGAGAATCCCATACTTTCAGACTTCCAAACAGGATTCCATCCGGGAAGAGACACTGCATCTGCCCTTCTTGCCATCTGGGATGACCTGAACGTGGTTGCAGTGCTACTCCTAATAGACCCCTCGGCTTCCTATGACACGGTTGACCATGACACTCTGAAACAAAGACTCTATGAAGCCGGCATAGAGGGGACTGCTCTAGACTGGACCGCGCCCTACCTTTGAAACAGAACTAATGTCATCCATACCCCACCTTTCTCATCCAAGCCATACACCACAATAGCAGGGGTCCCTCAAGGCTCTATCATCTTGCCCATGCTTTTCGACATCTACATGAAGTCATTATCGGTATTGATCAATTAATTTCACCTCATGTGCTATTACTATGCAGATGACACACAAATACTCCTTCAACTGAAACGCCCCAAAGACATTGGAAACTTTCCAATTTTTAGTTGTCTCAGAGCCATGGATCAGTGGATGACTTGGAGAAATTTCAAATTGAAAGCTTCCAAAATGGAAATACTCCAGGGTGGCGATTGGAAACATTATTTATTTATTTTTTTTTAAATTTGTTTTTATTGCAGAATTAGAAACCATTGCATACAATAAATCAACCAGCTCACTCATGGTGTCCCCCCGCATAGTTCGAGTAATAGTGTATACACAGCCATTCAGCCCGTATTCCGGGGGCCGGGCGGCATAATGTTCTAGATTGCCAGTAAGACATCACAGTGCGCATCCCTGAGGGACAATGGTCGAAAACCTTTCATGTATCTGCATTTTACCCCACTAACCCTGAACTCAACCCCAACACCGTCCAGCACAAGCTAGCAGCCCAGTCTCATGGTGATACTGCAATCCCGCCCCCCAGACCCTGCGGGGTCCTGTCGCGACAGAGCCATGTGCCTCCACCCCTGCGCCGCTATCTGTCCCTGCTCCACAACCTTAGAGGCGGTCACAGCCCAGAAGTGCCTCCGTCCCCAACCTGGGTCCCGGTGTCTAACCCTCCTCCCAACAGCCCTAGAACAACACCCGCGCCCTCCCCCCCAGCAACCGCTAATGATGTGTGCCGTGCCCCTAGCTCCGGTATGGGTCCCACCACAGATCGACATATATACCTCCATACTCGTAAGCCTCGCAGTGTCCTCATGCCTCAACCATTCAATCCTCATCGTCCACCAGGGAGTCATGCAGAGCTTGCACTATCAATTCCCACGCCCATGCTGATTCCAGGCTCTTTTCGTTGTCAAGCTTAACTGCTTGTCTCATACGGAGCACACTCTCGCATTCAGACCACCTCAGCAATTCGTTCGTCCACCTCCTCACCGATGGCCCCTCCCTGGACTTCCAGTGCCAGGTGATCTCCCTTTGCGCTAATATCAGCCCCAGGTCAATAAATTTGCTGGTCACCTTAGTGTTTTTTGTATGTGGGAACCAGAGCAACAAGCACACCGCCATATCAAACTCCACTTCCCTGTCGGTCACTGCATTGAGGAGTCCCCCAACCTCCTCCCAGTAGTCCTCCAGTTTCGGGCAGCCCCATAACAGGTGATCCAAATCCGCCTCCAACGCCATGCGCCTCGGACACCGCGCCTCCTGTACCTGAAAGTATCGTTTGATTTTCTCCGGAGTCAAATAGGCCCTATGCAAAACATAAAAGTGCACCTGCTGAAAGCGCGCATTCCTCGTGCCCTTCCACGTGCGCTTAAGGATATGACCCCACACCGTGTCCGGAATGGGCCTGCCTATGCTCACCTCCCATTTCGCTTTCAGGCCTAGGAGCGGTTCCAACCCCTCATGCAACATCCTATTATGAAGGCAGGTCACCGCTTTAAAGGTGCCGGCGGCCATCACTACATACTGGCAAGCCATAGTTGTGCCCGGTTCAATGAGCCCCTCTCTCCAATGCTTTTGCATGGCCGCCACCACAGCCGGATGCAAGAGGAAGCTCTCCTCCGGCAGCCCAAACTGTTCTTGTAGCGTGCGGAAGGGTACTAACGTACCATCAACGTACAAGTCCCCCACCACTTGCAGTCCCAGCTCCTCCCACTCCGACAATGGAGACCAGTCACCCCCATGCGTCAGCGCAGTCAGCATGCCTATCGGTATCTCCGGGGCATACGGCCGGGCCGCCTTGGCCCTCCTCAGACTCCTCTGCCAGCACAACCTGAGCGTCCGCTCCTCCATAGTAAGACCTCGCAAGTCCAGTTTCTGCTGCATAATGATATAGGCCAAGACATGGCGCTGTATCCCCTGCTCTCGATCACGTTCCGGTCCCCTATACACCCTAGCCACATGCTGTGTGAGAACCTGAAGCTGCGGTGCCAAATAATACAACTCAAAGTCCGGGACGGCCATCCCCCCCTCAAGCTTAGGACGGAGCAACGTATTAAGTGCCACTCTGCGGCGGCCGCGCCCCCAAAGGAAGTCAATGACCATCGTCCGCAGATCCATGAAGACCCTCTGGGAATCCAAACGGGCAACGTGCGAAAATAGTACAAGAGCCGCGGAAGCGCCACCATCTTCAGCAGCGCCACCCTACCCAACACTGATAGGGGGAGGGACGCCCAGAAAGACATGCAACCCCTCAGGGCCCGTACGCACCGCCCAATATTGCCCTCTAATAAGTCCGCGACCTCGTGGTAAATACGGACTCCCAGATAAGTAAAGCAAGATGGCTCCCAAACCACCCCTATATCACGGGCGGGGCAGGGCGTGGTCGCTCTAAGCGGAAAGACACACGTCTTCGTCCAATTGACCCTGAGGCCCGATAGCCGGCCAAACTCAGACAGCATCTCCACCGCTCCTTCCAGAGCCCGGTCCGTATCCTCCATATACAGTAGTAAATCGTCCGCGTACAATGATATGTAGTGCAACTGGCCACCTCTCTCAATCCCTGCGTACATGTCTCCCGACTTGGCTCATACCGCTAGTGGCTCCATCGCCAGTGCAAACAGAAGGGGGGAAAGGGAGCACCCCTGTCTCGTCCCCCTACCAACAGGATAAGCCGCTGACACCAGATTGCCCAGTCTTACTCACGCCGTCGCCGAGGAATATAACACCTTCGTCCATTTGCGGAACCCTTCACCTATGCCGAACCTCGCTAGGACTTCATCCAAATAAACCCATTCTAAACTATCAAAAGCCTTCTCAATGTCCACAGATAGCACCGCCTGGGTACCGTCCGTTTCCACCGTGCCGTCCAGTATCCCTATCAGACGGCGAATATTCAGCGCCGTATTCCTCGTGGGGATAAACCCCGCTTGGTCCCTGTGCACCAGGCTGGTCATGTGTGGGGCCAACCTGGTGGCCAAGATCCGGCTTAGTATCTTATAGTCCACCGTCAGCATGGACAGGGGCCTATAAGATCTCACGTCAGTCGCTTCCTTGCCGGGCTTTAGCAACGGCACTATCAATGCCTCCCTCAGCGATCCGGGCAGTTTCCCTAACTTGTGAGCCTCCTCATATACCACCAGTAGTCTGGGCGCCAGGCTATCAGCATACTTCTGGTAAAATTCTATGGGCAGACCATCCACCCCTGGTGTCTTATTCCTTGCCATGTGTTTAATGGCTGCCCGAATCTCGGCCAGCGTGACAGGACCTCCCAGGTCCTTCGCATCATCGTCATCAAGCCCCGGAAGCTGCACTGACTCCATATATTCCGCTATTTCGCATGCCCCCACTCCCAATTGATTCTCGTACAACTCAGCATTTTAGGCCCTAAAGCACTCCAGTACCGCCGTTTGGGAGTAGACCGTCTCCCCCAGATCATTTTTGATGCTCAAGACCGGGCAGCCTCTGAGTTCAGGATTAGCGAGTCTAGCCAGTAACGTGCCCACCTTATCCCTCTCATCATGAGCTCTTATGGCATATTGTCTATAGTCATAGCTCCGCAACCGTTCCGTTTCGGTGGCCACCACCTCTTTAGCTTCTAGCAGCTGGGTGTGTAGATCCGGCCGGTTCGGCCTACGCCGCTCCAAGTCCCTCAATTTCTCTTCCGCACTGGCAAGCGCACTCAACACCGACGTTCGAGCATTCGAGAACCTCCCCAGGCATACACCTCTCACCACCACTTCATAGCGTCCCATTCAGTGGACCTACAAGAAGCTGTCCCCTCATTCTCGCCAAAATACTGATCTATGCCCCGCTGGACTGCGTCACTGAACACCGAGTCCTCCAGGGTGTCGGGCCGGAGCCGCCATGTTGGAATCGCGGAGCGCGCTCTCTGCCATTGGATATGCATCAGCAAAGGATTATGATCCGATACGGTCCTGGCCAGATACTCCGTATGGGAGACCAATGGGGCTAAGGATCCGCTGCACAGTACCGAATCAATCCTCACATGCAAGGCGTGGAGGGCTGAAAAAAAGGAATAGTCCCTACTATCCCGGTGCTGTTCCCGCCACACATCCAGTAATCCCCATCTTTCCTGCCAATCCTTCCTGTGTGCGGCTAACTTACGTACAGGGGAATCAACGAGTGGTGGGTGGGATCTATCTAAGGCCACATCTGTGATCGAATTAAAGTCCCCCCCCAGTATCAGAGGCCCCGCTAAGAAAGAGGCCAAGGAGTCAGACAGACCATCAAAGAAGCGGGCCTGATCAACATTGGGAGCGTAAATGCAGCTGAATACCACATCCCGGCCATACAACCTCCGCTCCACTGCCACATATCTGCCCTCAGGATCCACGATTGGAAACATTATGACCCGGTTGCCGCCTGGCCTGATGAACTGGGATCACTGCCTAAAGTATTGTAGGAAGTAAAAAACCTCGGACTAGCCATGGATTCCAAGCTATCAATGAATGCCAAGCGGAAAAACCAGCAAGCTCAAGCTTTGTCACTATAAAATCGCTGCAACAAATGTTCCCCCATTTAGGATTTCCACATAAGGTTCAAGCTACCATCTCCCTTGTTCTGTCCAAACTCGATTACGCCAATAGCACTACAACAGATCACCTTTAACAACCATGAAAGGACTACAATGGAAGAGAGGGTGTAGCCTTACGGCTAGAGCGATCGACCTCGAAGCCCGGGAATCAGGTTCGAGTCTCGGCAACAATGTTCAACATCTTGTGATTCAATGCAAATCACTTAATCTCCCTGTGCCTAACAAAAATGAATGTATTCTTTCTGTAATGAAACTGGTGCTGTGTAATGCGCTCTGAGACCCGATGTCTTGGGTCTATTTCGCGATATATAAAACTCTAAAACAAAAAAAAGAACTCGGCTGCCAGACTACTCTTCCATATCAAACTGTGAGACCACATCTCACCTGCCTTGAAAGCCATGCATTGGTTACTGGTTGCCAGAAGATCCACGTTCAAGCTGCTTTGTATCAACCACAAAGCAATACATGGAATGGGACTGCTCTTCATCAGGAATAAAATCACCAAACACATTCAACAAAGGAACCTCCACTCTAAAGTGGCACCTCTCCTCAAAATCTGAAGATACAAGAAAAAAAAATGGGTTACACATCCTTCTCTGTTCAAGCAGCCAAACTATGGAACACTTTAACCCCTGACATAAGATCCACATACAACCGCCTTACCTTCAGAAAACTACTCAAGAATTGGCTCTTCCCCACATAAGCACCATAAGCAAAAAGACATTTACAGCATATCCCTCTGTATATAAGCATTTATTTTACTATATTTATGTACCTATCTTTGTGTATTGCTTTGTATAAACATGTAGAATAATTATGTTGTTAAAAAATAAATACAACTACATTTTTAAAGTACAATAACACTTGAAAACCAGAGTTTATCTAAATCCTCTTTTGACTTCCTGCATCAATAGCCCTTCCATGTACTTGGATCTATAGATGTATTACTTTTCTCCTAAAAAAGCATATCCAATGCACTACCCTATTTCTCATCCTATACCTCTATCAATATCTGTATTCTACATATACCTACCTCCTTTATGCATCTATATACTTTCCATTTACTTATGGATCTATATATTTATCACTTCCTTCCATTTCAGCATATCCAATGCACTATCCTAGTTCTCACTCTATACTTCTCTCAATATATCTTCTACCCGACTTTCTGACTCCTCTCAAACTTCTTTCTACTAAATACCCCTTTCTAGACTCTCCCATACTCTACCCCTCCTTGCATCATCTGACACTTCTTTTAATATACCGATCCCCCCAAAAAAGCCTTTCTAAACTCTTCCCTCTGACTCTTCCCCTCCACATCCCTTTTTACCCATCCCAAAGCCTCTTCCTACTGCTATGACCTCCCAAAAAAACCAAGTCCAAATCCTTCACTCTTCTATCCCTCCACTATCCTTTTCAATCAAATTAACAGACTAACATGTTCACTTCTCAAATTTCATATTTCACCATACTAATTCATTACTAATCTTTTATGGGTTCCGGAGTAGCGTGCTACTCGCCAATAAAGCGCTTCAACACCCCATCAGGGGTAACAAGTGCTGTATAAATGCAAACATGTTTCCCTTTTCGATCCCTCCCCAACCCTTCTCGATCATAATAACTGACTAACATATCCATCACTCAAATTACTTTCCTATTTCACTATACTAGTTCAAAACTAATCCTTATGGGTTCTGGAGTAGCGTGCTACTTGCCAAAAAAGTGCTTCAACACCCCATCAGGGGTATCAAGTGCTATATAAATGAAAACCTTTTTTCCCTCTTCTATCCCTCCGCTATCCTTCTCACTCCAAATAACTGACTAGTATCCACCACTCAAATTACTTTAATGTTTCACTATACTAATTCACCACTAATCCTTTATGGGTTTCTAGAGTAGCGTGCTGCTAGCCCAAAAAAAAGCACTTCAACACCACTGAACAAAAGTACCTTTAATACTGTGTTACAGCGTGTTGCATGGATCCTCATTGAAGATGTGTTGTGCAGCTGAATCGATGAGTCGGTTCAAAGATGTGGTGAGGCTGCGGCACGAGGTACTATTGCGTCTATGTTGAGGATCCCATTGTCAGGGGCTTGTGCAGCAAAATGCTGAATTGGGGATGTGTCATGTAGTCGAGGCAATGCTTAGGTTCTGAGAAGCTGTGGGGCTGCGATACGGAGTCCAGCAGTGTCGTCCAGGCTGTTGTCAATGAGAGATGTGAGGACCTGCACTGCAGGAGTTCCAATGCGGCGTTCATCTGCGATGCGATGTGTGTCTTTTACAGTGGTTTCGATCCACGCAGTGTGGCTATGCATCAGTTCGGCATGGGTTTGTGCCGCACAGCAAGGAAATTCGTCAGTCCCGCTTGATCCACTTAGGCTGGCAGCGCTCCTTATTCCTACATCCAAGGGTCAAGGACTGGGGTGGCACCAATTGACAGGGATACCAGAGTTGAGGTGCAGATGCTAGGTTGTTGGAAGCTTCTTGGAAGGTTAATAGAAAGCTTCAGATCAGGAGGCCATCCAGCTAGTCTTTGGAGTCATTCTGGATTCTGGGTTCAAGAGATTAAGGTCCAGTCCTTCTTACCCAGACAAGAGGGTAGCAGGTCAGCAGAGCAGGACAGCAGTCCCTTCAGAGCAGCAGTCCAGCAGAGTGTCAGTCCTTGTAGCAGCACAGCAGCCCTTCTTCCTGACAGAGAATCAGCAGATACAGAAGCGTACTGAAGTGGTGGTGTCTGAGGTACTTCTGTTATACACAGTTGTGCCTTTGAAGTGGAGAGAAGCTCTAGAGGCATGCCTTTGAAGTGAACAGATGACTTTCCTTCCCTGCCCTTGACACAGCCTATTCAAGTGTTAGGGAGGCTGCCCTCAGTTTCTCTCTCATCCTGTCCATGATGGCACATCAGCCACACCTAAGCTCCCACTGTGTGTAGCTGTCTAGAAAGAATACAAAAAGGCCAACTGCCACCTACACCCAGTCATGTGACCAGAGACAGGCTGTAGACACCAAATGGCTAAGGCAAGAAAATGCCATCTTTCTAAAAGTAGGACAAAAGATTGATTGAGCCAGATGCTCCGTCCATCACCACCCCTTTTTGTACCACATCTTCCTAAAAGTGCCATTTTTCAGAATTGTAATTTAACATCTGACTTTACCATAAGTTAGGATTTTAAATTAGGATTCCAGAGGCACTAAACATGAACGAGTTGTCTCTTGCCATTTAGAAATTACACTTATAGAATGTAATAAATCAACTTGAATGTCATCATATGGGGGAGATAGGTCTTGCAGTAGTGAAAAACGAATTTAAACGTTTATCACTACTAGTACATGTCTTACTATTTATATACACTGCACTCTGCCCCTGTGGCTGTCCAAGGCCTACCTTAGGGATGACTTATATGTATTAACCGCTTCGCTGCAACGCACATTCACCTGCTGTGCAGGCAAATTGTACGCGTGCGGGAATCAGACAGCCCCGGCCGTCAGACAGACACGCCCACCGTGACATTAGACGGCCGGGGTCAGTCCGATGCACGGAAGAGATTAAAAAGGAAGGTTTGGACACACACTTGGAGAACATTTGCATGCTGAGAGCTGGTGCAGAATCTGATGTGATCCATTTCTGGTAGTACCAGAGGTATGGGGCCGCCCTTGTAATCCCAAAGGACCTTCTGTAGATATAAAATAACCTACTAGCAAGGGGGGGGATGAAATATAGGTATATTTTACACCTGTTTCCATTTAGCATTATAGCATGCTTTCTCCCTTTGTATTTTATGGAATAGTAACTATGCTGATAATCTTGTTGCTTATAATATGTCTGCTTGTATAAGCTAAGATACTGCGCATGAGAACACAGCATTAGAAATAAATATATCAAACTTGCACATGTCTTCTTTTACTCCCTGTTTTGGACTGGTATGATAGTATAACGAAAGAGTGTTCATGTGTTCCACATTGCCTGAGGCAATCTAAGTTCCATGTTCTGGGTTGTCTAATCATTGGTGTTATGGAAGAGCCAATGAGATACTGATGCTAGTCTGGTAGGGGATATTGGGGACTAAGGTGAGTTTTGGCACACCCTAATTCACTGAGGTTCCAAGTCTCTATGCACAGTTCTGTGTAGGAACAGAATCACTGCTACACCACCAAGAGCATACTTTACCCAAATGTGCAACATCTCAGCCCTGTATGAGCACAGAAGTCAAAGGCACACCACATGAAAGGGATAAGGGGCAGCAAAATGCAGCACACACACATAACATTCAGAGCACATCAACATTGACAACAATGTGGTACAAACTGCAACACGTTCACAACAGGATAGAGGACACAACTGGTGTTGCTTGTGTGTAGAAACTGGCCAATCACATTTTGCATAGCAGGGAAATGTAAGTTGATAATGTACAAGTACAAACACACACCTGTGATGTTGTTGAAATGTCAACTGTCCCACATCAAATAGGCAGCTCCTCCCAAACAGTCACAATGTACACTTGTCATGCAGTCTGTATGTAAACTCATATAATGTGTCAACATACATGTGAACATAATGTTAAACTATATCTCTCCTTCACATTGCAGAGGGAAAATCAACACCTCCTGCAGAGCTGACCGAACATCTCTTCACTGATGACGAAGAGTACCTCCACACCATCGACCCTGACGCCCTCCAACAGCTCATAGACATCCTCAGCACCCCACCTCCAGGAGCAGGCCAGCCCAGCTGCATCGAGGGGACCCCACCCCCTGCACAGACCACACAGCAGGAAGCACCCACCACCACAGCTGTCTCCCAGGACCCACCGAACAACACATGGCCTTCCAACGCCGTGTGTTGGGGTGCCAGAAGATGGCTGATCAGGTGCGGGTGGGGTTCGACCTCATGGCATCCAAACTAAATGCCATACGTGGGTGTCTAAGTCCCATCAGGGACCACTCACAGTACCTAACAGACACCTACAGTCTGCTCCATGCTCTCCAACGATCCATGGCTGACATCACTGGAGTCCTGACTCTGAGACAAGAACAACTGTCTAGTCAGAGTGGCTCCAGCGATCTCAGCCGGGAGTTGGGACACATGCGCAGGATCATGGAGAACATGGAGCGGACGCAGGCACAAATAATGGCTGCCACAGCTGCACACCAGCGAGAGGTAGCTGGGTTCTTCCATGCCCTGCAGACCCTCATCATGGCATTTCTGCCACAAGGCCGAGCGCAGATGAATGCTGCTGCTACTACTCCATCTACATCTCCGCCCCTGAAGTGTTAGTGACACACAGTGCTGCAAACAATCCACCTCGGGTCACTGATTTGTCACTGCCACACAATGATGCAGACAAAACAACACCACCCACATGTGAGGCACATGAAACATCAGAGGATGAAGATGCGGCTTGATTCTGCCTCAGTGATAAGAAGGAAGCGGTAGCATTCATCTCCGCCATATGGCCTGTTTCTGCTTGGTTCTGCGCTCTGCATCATCACCTTCCACTGTCCCCTGATACACTCTGCGACACTCACCTTTGACCTCGACATGGACTGCCATATTCTGTTTGGTTACCAAGGACAAAGCAATCAGACTGCGGACTGAACTGTTCCTCTACCGATGAACTTGTCAATCCCTAAAGGTCTCTGGCTGGCCCTCCACTGGGCAACAATGTAAAGTGGGTTTGCATGGCCCTGTATTGCTCCATCCTCAACAGTCCACCAAATGTGAATAAAACATTCTAGTTCACACAGATGTGTCATGTCTATGATCAATCAAGTATGAAAGTATGGATGAATGTAGGGGGAGTGATTCCCCCTCACGTCCATGTTGCTAATGTTGTGGGACTTGAGTCACAGGGTGCAACTTGCTGCATCATGGGTGTAAATATTTGAGCCCAAATGACGCCCTGTTGTCTTTTCTTGGTCACAAATGACAGCCTTTATGTCATGAATTTTGACACATGTGATATGCTGCTGAGTGGGATTACGTACTATCTTTGACACCCTGAAATGGCATTTTGAATATGTGACACCCTAAACAGGCTCTCTGTGCAGAGGTGACGCACCCACCATCTAATTGCCATTTGTGAGATTGTTAGCACTAAATGGTGCACTTACACTTGTCAGAGTGATGAGCTTATGCGGAGGAGTGACATGCACACAGGGAATGTGTGTTGGAATGAATCTATTTGTACATGCTGTGCCTGTGGTCCTTTTGTCCTGTCCCATGATTGCTGAGGACAGTCACAATGTGAAGTGCTCATGTGAAGAAATTGTTAATGATTGTGTTCCTTCCGGCTATTCTAGCTGCACTTGTGTGTGTTCCACCTGCCTCATCTTCATAATCATCATCTGGTGTATCTGGCACTTGGATCCATGGGACATTGGTGCGTACACATATGTTGTGCAACACACAACATGCTATGATCATCTTGCACACTATTTCCGGGTTGTACGCAAGTCTTCCACCTGTGATGTCCAGGCACATGAAACGTGACTTTAACACGCCAAATGAGTGCTCCACAATGCCCCTGGTGCCTTTGTGGGCTGCATTGTACTGCCTCTGGGCCTGGGTGTTCGTGTCTTGGAGGGGTGTCACCATTCACGGGCGGAGTGCATATCCTTACTCACCTGTGACAGGAGAGAGAGATATGTGTCAATCGGTGGCTCTGCATTCTGTGTTGGCTGGTTTATTAGTTTAGTGGTGTGTGGTGTGTGCGACTTTTGGATTCATGTTTGACATGTATTGCTTGTGGCAAATGAGCGGCATTCATGTGTATTACATTGCCTCACAGCTTCTCCTCACACCCCCAAGCCTATTTACTTGTGTGCGCTGTGCGGTTGCATCACTTGCACTCCTAAAACACACCATTGTCATGACTGTCTGCGTCTGTCCACCAAACTGACAACAACACTGGGATATTGGCCATTGAAAGTGGTTGGCCACATGTGTGTAGGCCTATGGTCAGGATTTGTCAGACACAGAGACACACGCAGTATTTACTTTGTTGGCCATCCCGGAGGTGAACCACGCCCAGAGTCCAGGGCTATTTATTTCCCCTCCTACACTGAACTGGCGTATGCCGGCCCAGCTCACTCCACTTACGCTTACAGGGGGGACGACATAGCTACATGTCCAAGGTCTTCCTCACTGCCTGAGGTAACATGGTTGCGTCCACTGTCCACAACACGACAAACACCAGCAGGGTATGTCGACATAGACATGTCTGTGCTCTGCATACTGAAGTCTGTCCAGCACATTACCGCCACACTTGGCATTGTGTACATTCTTATCCATGGGTCACTTGCCTCCTTCACACAGACTTGGTTCCCACCTCTCCCCACATTCAGAAATTATGTGGCAGAGGTACCATGACTTGGATGGTTTGTCTAGATGGCTGGCCACGGTTACCACAGTTACTTGTGTTGTCGTGTCTGGTAGGTGGGCATTTTGGTTGGCATGTTGTAAGTGATTTTGTAACGTGTGCATTCCCAAAGTTGTGAGTTGCATTATTGTGGAGTTGAGGTGTGTAGTGTGTTCATTTGGTACTTGCTAGCGAGCAATGCATTTTTATAGGTGCCATACTGGAAGCGCTGGTTGATGATGGACTGTCGGAAGATGTAGGAATCATGCACACGGCCTGGGTAGTTGGCGACAATGGTAATTGTGTGCAGTGTCGGCAGGGGGCACAAGTAGAACATGTGTGCAGTCAATTGCCCACAACAAGTGCGGGAAGCAAGCTATGGCGTAGAAGCCTTGCTTGGTCTCCAGCTGTTCCTGCTCAGTGTGGGGGAAGTGTAGGTGATGGGGTACAGCGCTGGTGATGGCATCCAAGACAGGTGTGAGGAACTTTGATAGGGCTGGCTGTGAGACTCCTCCGACTCTGGCAGTTGTTGTTTGGAAGGTACCAGAGGCCAACAGGTGCAGCACAGCCAGCAGCTGTGTCTGCAGAGGGATGTTGGTTCTCCGCTGTGCTGGTACCATCAGCCTGTGGGCAATGTGGGTCAGGATGTGGAGGATGGCTGTCCTTTTGAGCCTGTAGTGGGCAATGACATCCTGTGGTGTTAAGTCTGTGAGGCTGGTGCATTTTTGGAAGGTCCGCTGTCTTGTTCTGCTCTGCCTTTGTGGTAGTCCGGGGTGGTTTGGGGACGGGCCTGGGGATGGTGGCGGTAGGTGTTGTGACCCTCTTAGATCTCCGAGCTGCAGGATCAGAAGCTCCATGACATTTGTTGGTCTTCAGATGTGGCTCTGGGCTGGGCTTCCTTTTATACTGCAGGTTGTCGTCCTGCTTAACATCGGTAGAAGGCAGGTGTTAAATCCCTGCTGCTAACGCTCCTTATCGCCTGTTTTTGGATCGCATCGCCAATCTGGCTGATCGTTGAGAATATCGTGAAGTGGTATTTTCGTGTGTTTTTGCACGGGAACGCCTGCTCTGTATATCATTAGCGTTAGTTGTCACTCTCACCCACGCCAAAGTTTTTTGTGCCAGCTATCGCTGGAAAACTGGCGATATCAGCAGATTGCACCAGCTTAAGAATAGGGCGATAAATCTATCTCCACTTTTGCGGTGCTAAAGTACTGATAAATCGGCAATAAGTCCTTGAGAACATGCCCCAAAGTGTATTAGAAAATGTGTCTAGATTGCTACTTAGCTTGAAGAGGAGAGAAGCTCCAGAGACACGCCTTTGATGTTCACAGATGCCCTGCCTTTTCCTGCCCTGGCTCCAGACTAACAACAGGGTATGCAGCCCTTTGTGGACAATGGAGCGCGTCAGGTGAAGGCTCTTTACATTAGACGGACAAAATGCTGCCGATTTCAGTTTATGTGTCCCTTAAATCCAAGCTGGATTAGTGCCAGCACTTGGGAACAGTAAGAGAGGTTTAAAAATGCATATATTTATTGCTTCTACTGCAGTGGCAGCGGAAAGTCCAATATCTCTTATGCAGGTTTGTTCTTAATACCCGGGGGATCCTTTCAGTGAGACGGACGCTTTCTTTGTAAAGTTAGAAATGCTGGGCCTCATTTATGAGGCCCCTTGCGCCACCGGAATGTCACTTTTTATGATGTTCCATGGCGCAGAAGCCTGAGTGATATTTATCAGGCAGCACTAAGCCACTTTTTTTGGCTTAATGCTGCCTGATAAATATCAGTCCCTTTAACGCAGTGTTCTGCGTTAAAGGGACGTGCAATGGGTGTTGCTGGGGGCGTTCCCAACAACCTCCATTGCCTTTTGACACTGCCCCAGATTTACGAGAAATCACAAATCTGAGGCAGTGCCAAAAGCTTACACCTCCCCACGGGAGGCGTAAGGGAGGCGCAACAGGGAGAAATATCTTTATTTCAAAATGTTTTTCCTTTTTCTATGTGTGCTGCATTCTGCAAATGTTCCATCGAAATTCCCACTAAAACTGCCATGTTGATTTAGATTTAAAATACCAGAGTGTGACCCAAATGATACCATGAGTTAATGTCGATTTCACTATGGTTCAACTATCGTTCCTCAGGACATTTTCAGACCCTATGCCCTGTAGTGACTGACGTGATCTGCTTTTGCCTGTAGATGGCAAGATGCAGGTCATGCTGCCTGCACTGTTGTCCACACATAAATACAGAATACAAAGGAACTCAGAATCTTTCATACATCAGAGCTAAAAAACTGGAACAAATCTTAAGACAGAGTAAATAACTTGGCAAGCACTTTATGTAGAACAGGGGCGAAAAGGTATCTCCACAATATAATCTCCTACAATGAGACCATTTTTGGGACAACAATGTTACTTTTACTAAACAGACCAGCTAACATTACACTTTCTTGATGCAACCCCACACTCTCATGCAAACAGATCTGCACCAACATTGGTTTGTCTTGAAGAACAGAATAAATTGCCACTATATGACAAGGAACAGGCACGAATGATAATACAAACCCCCTGTTTTACTTCTTCCTCTTATCTCGTGCACTAGTTGCTACTTGCTGTTGTTAGTCTTTTGATCTGCACTTGTGTGATTTGTTTCCCATTGGAGACATCTGTCTGTTAGAGCTGCTGACAACCTCTCAGGCCAATGAGAGTCCATTGGATATTGATGAAGATCTACCTTTGTTGCCACCATTTCAACTCAGATGTTTTTTATCGCTGTTGCTGAGGCTATTCCTCATTTCCAAAAGGGAGGCTGCTAGGTATGCACTTTTCAGAAACCTGGGAAGTAGATTAAAAACAG
This sequence comes from Lissotriton vulgaris, assembly GCF_964263255.1. NCBI lineage: Eukaryota > Metazoa > Chordata > Amphibia > Caudata > Salamandridae > Lissotriton > Lissotriton vulgaris. The sequence continues at coordinate 1,116,959,569 of NC_141695.1, forward strand.
AGGATGTTGTCCCCAGATTCCAGTGCGGTCTGTCTCTAGACCCAGAAATAGAATGGCTTCTCTTCTTGTGACAGCATGGAAAGATATACTGGGAGTTGTTATGTTACTTATTTTATTGGATATTTCTACTACAGTTGACATGTCAACCACCAATCACTACTCCAGCATCTTAGGTACCAAGTGTGGATCACAGAGGACACTTTCAAACAGAGTTCTGACTTCAAAAGCAACATATTCCAACAGGTAAAACTCACAATTTTTTCTAGGAAAGGAACCAACTTGACCTGCGGGTTGCCCGTTTCTCACCTTTCACATGTTGTAATTAACAAGTAAATGCATGCCTCTTCTTCTATAATTGACGCTTTGTATTAAACCAAGATTCATAAACCAATAGAGTACATATCATGTGTGCTAGATGATGTTGAATTGTATGACACTCCTTATGGACTGCAGTGGTAACACTAGGGAGAGGAGCTTTTACTGGCTTCGACTCAACCATGACCCCAAAGTCATTCTTTCTAGTGAACAAGAGAGGAACTCCATCAACCTGCCTTAGTTATGTTCAGAGCCACTGGAAATATGCGATTGTGTGGCAGCGAGGTTTTTCACATAATTATTGATTTGCAGCTTTTGCCACATAATCCACCATCTACTGCATAATCTGTATGGGTTACCGCTCACTGGAAGGCTCTATGAAAAGGTTGACTGGTCACCTTTCTGTTGCTTGCCTCTATATTTGGGTGTTAAACTGAAACAGATGTGGTGCAACCAATGCCCAAGCAGCGTTAGCAAGCATAAAAATATCAAAATAATCAAGTAATACTATGATAAAATGTGCTAAACGACACCATATAATTTGCCTTTTCTTGCCGGGTAATTTATTCAACCATGCCACATAATTTGGCCCTCCCCTGCCGCATAAAGCAGTGGCCCGGGTTATACTCAACATATCTTTACACTATGTATTATTACCTCCTACAAGATCCAACTTATGGGTGTGGTTTGGTCTCCCAGATTTCTTACTCTCCCCCTTTATACTTCCATCATAATGTCTAATTCCATCAAAATAGTTTTTTTGCATTTCTAGTGTTTGAAAAACATAATCCCATGCATGGTAATTTTGGATAGAGGCATAATCATGAGTCCCTTTTTAGTATATGAATCATCATATACTACTACAATGATATGGATGTAGTTTTCCCTAGCACTCACCTCAGACAGTGTCAAGTAATCCAAAAACACTGTGTGGTCAGGCTGATTTTTTGCCAGAAGAAGCTGCCTAGGCACAAATAAACCTCATTTAACTACTAGTAGAAGTTGGATCTAGTTTGAAACAGCATGTCATTCCTAATAATGCTGTCCTCTTTACGGCCCTTTGTAGTTGAAGCAAAAGTGAATACATTATATGTCTAGAAGATACCTAAAGTCAGGATAGGAAATTTTTTTAACAGTCCCAGTCCTCACACTTACATAGATACAATGGCTCCTGGAAACAAATGGAATGATTTCCCCTTCAAAACATTTCAGGAGGAAATCAAGGGAGATCTGAGGAGACAGATGGAGGAATATTTTATGTTTAATAAGGCCACCGCTCCAGAACAAATAGTGTGGGAAGCTTTCAAGACTTACTTAAGGGGTCTATTTACCACTATAATGATAAAGAGAAGTAAGATTAGAAAGGAAACAGAGAGGAATTCATTACAGGAGATCAAGCAAAAAGAGCAACAGCTGCAGAAGGCTTCACTCGAACAACATGCTAACATACACATCTTACAACAAGAGTTAGAAAATTTGAAAGCGAAATATCAGGCGAATCTTGATAAGGTTATCAAAGAAAAATGTGATTCAAGTAAACTTCGCAACTTCTCATATGGGGAAAAATGTGGCCGCCTTCTTGCATGGAAGGCTAGGTCTGATAGAGCAAGAAATCAAATCAACGGCCTCAGAGTGCAAAGTTCTGGAGATGTCTCCTATGCTAATGAGGTAATATCGGAAGAGGCAAGAAGATACATGCAGACCCTATATTCCGAAACCAAGGATAAATCTAATCTGGATGTAGATGGATGGTTGGAGGGGGTCAGACTTCCGCAGTGTCAGGAGGACGACTTTGACTTTGTAAGATCTGAGATAAAAGAGGGGGAAGTACATAATCAGATGAAGAAGATGGCAAAAGGAAAAGCTGTGGGTCCGGATGGACTCCCTGTGGAGGTATATCAAACTGGTGCGGAGATAATTGTCCCGGTTCTCACTTCTCTGTTTAACAAAATATATCTGGCTGGTGAACCTATTCCAAAGACCTGGTTGGAGGCCTCAGTTGCTTTGATCCTAAAGCCGAATAAGGACCCCCTGACTATTGAATCATATAGGCCAATCTCGCTGCTGAACACTGACTACAAGATTTTTGCAGGAGTCTTGGCGGCGAGGCTGGCCAAAGTAATTAAAACTATCGTGCATGAGGACCAGAGGGGTTTCATGCCAGGTAGGCAGATTAACGAGTTGACTTTTCAGGCCATTACAGCAATAGACTATGCTACTGATAAGAAACTTCCGTTGACCATTGTAGCAATAGACGCCGCAAAGGCATTTGATCAAGTCAATTGGGAATATCTCTGGGATGTACTATCCGGTTTCGGCTTACCAACTAACTTTATCACCTCTGCAAAAGCACTGTACCTGAACCCAAAGGCAAAGATTTTTGTAAATGGGACGCTCACAGACTGGGTTCAAATATCAAGGGGTACTAGGCAGGGGTGCCCCCTTTCCCCCTTATTGTTCAACTTATATATTAAGCCATTAGTGATTAAATTAAGGGCAGATCATTTAATAAAACCCTTTTCCATAACAGATTTGGATCTAAAGTTCGCCTTATATGCAGATGACCTTTTAATGTTTACTTCCAATCCTGAGGTAGCAATACCTAGACTTTTCGAACATGCAGAAGCTTTTGGAGAGACCTCTGGATATAGAATAAATAAGGAAAAAACAGAAACCATGCAATGGAATCAGGAGGTAGTGTTGCCTGAAGCAAAATTAAGGATGAGGTACCTTGGGATCCAGTTAGTCCAGGACATTACTCAGATATCGAAAGTTAATTTGGACAAGGTGTATAAGGACATTTGTGGACAATTGCAGCGTTGGTCCGGGATCCCATTAAACATCTTCGGGAGGGTCAATCTTATAAAGATGATTATACTGCCAAAGGTAACTTTCCTGTTTAACTCAATACCCTTATCTTTTGATACAAATGAGGTGGGTAAACTACAAGGAAAAATAGGTTCATTTATCTTGAACTCCAAAATGCCCAGAATTTCTGCTAAGAAGTTAAGGAGACAATTAAAAATGGGAGGACTGGCGCTACCTGACATCTTGCATTATGGCCATTCCTTCCACTTTAAAAATTTCAGAGTTATGGCAGGCAAGGCAGATGCATCTTTTTTGGGACATTTGTTTCAGCCAATATTGCATGATATCCCCCAAGGCTACGAATATTTCTTATTTAAGTTTGGAGACCCCAGATTTTAAAAAAGGTCAGACTAAAGGTTTTAGTTACGGCTCTGAAGAATTGGGTTTTCTTCAGGAAAAAACTACAAATTCCATACTATGCTCCTCAGGCCCCAATATGGGACTCTCCAGGGACCCCAGAATGTCTTAGAGACCGACTGTCAACCCCTCTCAAATTAGCAGGGCTAATGCAGTGGAGAGATTTACAAAATGACCAACAGCTATTGGGGTGGGATTCCCTCTTCATGTTGACTGGAGGAACCCTTACAAGATTTAAATATTACCAGCTGTCAAGCTGGTGGTCTACTGAAATATTGGATTGTGCATCTAACCCGAAATTTGATTTTGTAAATAGAAAGGGGCGTTGGGATAAAGAGCTCTCTTTCTGGTATGAGGCATTGATGGAAAAAGAGGGAGTTACTGATTTGGAACTTCAGAATCTCTGGGGAAATGTTGAGGGATTGGATAGTAACAAACTGGTAGACCTGTGGGGAGATTCTTTTAGTCTGGTGAACGGAATAGTAAAGTCAGCTCCTCTTAAACGAAACCATCTGTTCACACTGTACAGGGTGTATTTTTCCCCAAAAAGATTGACAAGGATCACAAACCTGCAATATAGCTGCCCACGGTGCAAATCTTTAGAGGCAGATGACTTACATATGTTTGTGAATGCCCTGGTCTCAAGCTGTTTTGGAAAAAAATTGAGTTTTTTTTGGTGGAGGTATTAGGAACACGGATTGTGGTGTCACCGGTAATGATCCTGTTCGGTCTAGAGGCGGATTACCACCTCGATAATCTGCAGACTAAATTTATTTTCTATGTGATGTTATTGGCAAGACGAGAAATATGTAAAGTATGGAAATCTGAAGATGCTCCCACTTTTTCTGAATGTTTAAGGTATATTATAAATATTAGTGAGTCTGATATAGCATGTGATAATTCCTCAGAGTACAAGATCTGGGAGCTCCTTGTCGCATGGCGGAACAGATGAGAGTATTCCGATGATTTCACCTGGGTACTGTCGGTGCTTAGTCCTCAACCAATCCGGGGGTCGCCAAGTCACAGAGGTTGAGGTGGATAAAGCAAACAGTAAACACTAGAGGGGGGTATCTTTTCCTGCCTCCACTGGCATCAAATTCTGTGGTCGTAACATCGAGATGTCAGGGGGGGGGGGGAGAGGATCTCCGTCTAGAGCACCCAAAAAATTGGTATATGAGGAATACAAAAAAATTAAAAATAAATAAATAAATAAAAAAAAAACATTTCTAGCCAGAGTTGCTTGTTATTTTGAGCCTGTATAAGTCCTCGAGGTAGAGTACCAAGGAACTCCCTCTTTCGCTGTTCGGTCTGCTATATAAATACAATATCTATCGATTTCAGATGTCAATTTGTTTGATAAATGAGAATTTTCAAAAATTAACAAATATTTTTAGGCAAAACAGACAAATATAACTATAAGTAAGTGACAAAGTAAGACTATATAAGGAAAACTTGTTCTTTCAAAAGAAGTATCTGAAGGGGATTTGGATATGTGGTGTTCTTAGTGAATTTTAGGAAACAAGACCCTGCTAACTCATTCTGACATCTATTTCTATGATTTTTTAATTCATTGACATTTACCAGTGTTACTGATATCCTCTATTCATAATTCTTCTGCAAGTGTAAGTGGATTTTGATTTCCCTCTATCTTTTTTTAAATTCTTTCATATTCCCCCTTTTATTCCTCTCTTTTTTTTCTTCCCATTCCCATTCCTGCCCTCTAGAGTTCCTTGTGAGCTTTTTTAATTCATTTTTTAAAAAGCACATCTCTCCCAAAAACAGCCACATTTTACCCACTGTCCCATTCACGACCTGCTTTGGGGTAGAGGTTGGAACTCATTCTGTCTTTCTTTCTCACCGCCCTCTTCTCATCTGTGGTCGTCTCTTTTGTCAACATTCAACCTATTTTTTTCAGCCTCCTATCCTATGCATATTCCACTTTCTCATCTCAGCTGTTGCCTTACCTACAACTCCGTAATTTTGTTTTTCATAAACAATTTTTTCATTTCGCTTCATCCCTACTTATTAATTTGCTCTGTCTTGTTCACCATTCCTGATTTCGGTTTAGGATTATGATAGAAAGACACAACTGAAAACATAAATTCTCCTTTTGATTGTTGTAAGTTCTCGTTTTTAAGTATCTTTGAGGTAAAACTTTCCATCCTTATTTAATGGATTATTGAAGGTTTTCGTGTTTCTTTTTTTTAACTGGACTTATTGATTTGGGCTTGTAATCTTGAGCTTTTTTTCCATCAATTTATTGTTTTACAAAATGTACTTTTCCTGAAAGAAGGGTTTCAACAGCTTGTTTGCGTCAACTTTTGTAATTGAAATGTTTGTATTTTTGATATTTACCATCACTGGTGAGAGATTGAGTGTGTCGGTTCCATGACTGATGTGTAATGATACCTCTCAACTTCAGCATGTCACTATCATGGCTCATGGTGGTGATGATCTGGGCTAACGATGTAGCAGCTGGCATATTTGATTTTAAAACAAAATTGATGCAGGCTGCAGCTGTCTTGTATGGAGTACCCAGACCTTGTATAGGGGCTCTGGAAACGTAGTCAGCATTGTTTTGATCCTTTCCTGGTTGATGCACAATGATATAATTGTATTCTTGTAATGATAGAGCCCACCTTTCAATGTGAGTAGGCATCTTGGCTTTTAGATTGCCAAAGTTAGTCAATATAGCTTGATTGCCTTCATGATCAGGTACCAGCATAAAAGGCTTTCCAGACAGGAACACATGGAAATGTTCACAAGCCCACACCACAGCTAAACTTTCTTTCCAAGGTTGTGAGTAAGCATGCTGTGTCTGGGACAAACTTCTACTGGCATTTGCCACAATATGCCTTTGAGCATTTTGTGTCTGCTGTGCTGTGCAAGGATAGTGCAGCATCAACAACTACTATATGATGCTTTGGACTGAAGAAGGCAATTTTGAGCAGCAGTTTCAATGGCTTGAAATGGTTCTCCCATTCTTGTGACCACTAAAATTAAAACATTTTCTTTGTTAACTCTGGCAATGAAGCACTTACAGTAGCAAATTCTTGTATGGATCTTGAACAGTAACTGGACACGCCAAGAATGTAAATGTCTCAGCATTTGACACTGCTTGTACTTTCAGGTATCATATCCCCATTTGAATAGAAATGGCCAAAGAACATTGGGGCATATTACCAACAACTAGCGATAATTATCGCTATGTTGGTTTAGCGGCGATATTTTTATCGCCGAGCTGCGGCGATTTTTATCGCTTAGGAACCTTGCTATTAACAAGGTTTATCTCCTAAGCGATAAAAATCGGTCGAAATGCATGAATATCGCTGAAAAGTCCACGATATTCATGCATTACCAAGCTAATGCTCTTAGCCATGTTATCCACCTACCATTGAATAACATGGCTAAGAACTGCTCAGGGGCGCGAATATCTCCAAAAGTTGGTAATAGGAGATAGCGATGTTAGCGACTGTTTCCAGTCGCTAACATCTTGGCATGCCCACTTTGCATGTCATTAGTGATAAATATCACTGACATGCAAAGCAGGGCCCTAGATGGTCACTATCTCCTACTAGCTGTCGCTAACTGGTGTTAGTGACAGCTAGGTAATAGGGAGATAATTTTATCTCCGCTTTCTTGGCTTTTAAAGCCAAAAAAGCGGAGATAAACCCCCTTGATAATATGCCCCTTTAACTTTGTCTTCCGGAGCTCACACTTGTCTGAATTCAAAGTCAAACCTGCATCAGTAAGTAAATGCAACTTGTGTGAGAGCTTTATAATGCTCCTTCTGTGTAGCTCTGAAAATCAATATGTCATCACTATAACTGAATACAGGTTGTATGACACGTATGGAGAAGAAAGGTTGGAAGTAATGTACATGCAATCTTTTTCAAGTTACAGTTTAAATCAAAGCAAGAAAAGACCTTTGCGCCTTTCAATAGCATTATCACATCAGCAATATGTGGAACTTGATGTCATTCTCGTTAAATTGTCTTGTTTGCTTGACGCATGTCATCACTTATGCATACTGCTCCTTCACTGTCCTTTTTGGACACTATCACTATAGGAGAAACCAATGGCATCAGACCAGTTGAAATGCTCTATGATGTCATGGTAAGTAACAATTAAAGTTCTTTTTCAACCGCACCTTGTAAATCAAAAGCAATTTGTCTATGTCTCTGAGTAACAGGACATACATCTTCCTTAATATGCAACTTTACTTTCATGGTCTTAAGTTTTCCAAAACCATGAAATAACAAAGGGAATTGACAAACCATTTTGTGATGAACATTCATGTTCTAGTTCACCGACATCAGTGCCATGTCAGCATTTGTACTGAAACTGAGCAGGCAGGCATTAGTCTCTGTACATTGAAGCACATGGATGGGTGCTTACACCTTTGTCTTCTTGTATTTCATTTTCATTACAAATTAACCGTGACTTTTTATGGGCGTCGATGCAGCCCATGTGTTCACTTTGGTTTTCGATGGCATGAATCGTGAAAAAGGAGATCATTCATTGTATTTCTCTTTAGGCATTATGTTTATCGATACATCACTATCGATGATGAAAGGAATCGAGCAACCATTTATTTTTAATGTGATCTTTGAACAATGTTTGTATGACTTTGATGCTTTGGCATGTCGTCTTTTCTTTAACTCCCATTTTTCCTCACATGCAGCCAGTCCGACATGCGCTTATTTCTCTGCGGTGAACACCGAGATGGCACAACCATAGTCCTCACCTTCACTTGATATTGAGCTGGAAGATCTATTTACAGTGATTTAGATGACGATCTACTCCGTTCAGTGTCAATTTGCCAGAATTGATGTCGCCGCTTGGCCTTATGGATGTGCATCGAATGTTGCTTCTGGAATGTTCTGGTGGCCATTTTGCTTTTATTGTGCGGTGCGCTTACATTTTCTTATGCTTTACAAACTGTCACAAAACATTTCTCTTTCCCACAGTCTTTACATATCTGTCCAATGGTGGGACATTTACCTTCCTGTGGAAATGAAAACACACATCTAAACATCTAAAACATAACTTCTTTTTACATGTAGACATCATTTTGTGTCCTTCAGTCTTTGCTCACTTACGCTTACTCATCACTGATACACTATAGGCACCTCCTGCCTCTACATCATCAACTTCCCTTTCAGCACGCTCCTCTGCTCTGTCAGCGATCAATATTCACTCCAGACTAAGAGTTTCTCTCAGCATGCATCGTCTGAATGAATCTGACAGGCATCTCTAAGACGTATAACTTCTTCATCGTTAAATTAATTGAACTTACAGTGTTTGATAAATTGATTAATCTCTCCACAAATTCATAAATTGTGTCACCAACTTTATTGCATTCTTGACTGAAAATGTTTCTTTCATAATCAACGTTGGCCCTGGATTGAGCATAAGATTCAACGTTTCTTTAATCTGATGATAGGGGAGTTCTTCATCAGTTTGCAGCATTTTCTTTATAACTTCTTTGATGCCATCACCAGCAAGATTTTTGAGTTATAAATAATCCTTTAGTTTATTTAAGTGCATCAATGAAATCTTCAAATGTCTCTATCAACACAGTCCAATTATCACAAATATTTTGCTTTTTGGCTGTATCGAATGGTGGTGAGGGTTTCAGGAATGCACCAGTGTTGTTGACCAGTGTGGAACTTAATAACACCACTGGTGGATCACTGTGACTTGGTTAATGCAACTCATCTGTGAGACCATGAGACGGTCTGGCCCCTGAATCATCTTTAATGATAGCTGACAATGTGACTTTCTTCCCTGCCAACTGATAAATTTCACTATTCCGAGAATAGCTCATGCCTCTTTATTCATCGAAGACCTGTGACATTGTTCTGAGCCCTCCGCCACAGTTTTGGTGGTTGGCAACTTAAAGTATGGACGCCTCAGTAAAAACAACCTCGGGAACTTCTCCCGGAGCCACTGCACCGAGTGCGCAGTGATACAATGACTCCCTTTATTGGATTCTGTAAGTCATTTATTTCTTGTCTTCTGTCAATTTGCGCTTTCTGACACCTAGTTGATCTCTACCTGGCAGTGCTTCCATTTGCAGCATTATTGTGCAAGTTATGATTCTCAGCAGCTGAGCTTCATAAACCTGGTTGAATGCGCCTTCAGCCTTAACACTCTGTATAGTGTACAACTTTATCTTGCATGGCAAAGCGGTACATTTATGTATGGCCTGACGAGAAGATTCTCAGCCATCCACGTGTAGATTCTTCGCAACGTTTTTGTTGTCTTAAACTGCTTTACACAAGCTAGCACTGGGCTTTGACTCCCTATGCATGAAGCATTGATTCCACACTTTGACAGTGACACTTGGCATGCATGAGCAGTTTACCTGGACCACAGTAAACTCTCTGGGAGAGCACACCATTCTTCAGATTATTTATCCCCTATCTCGTCTCTAGTTGTAGCATCCTCCTCAGCCTGGGCACCTGCCACACACACACACACATACACACCTTAATATTACATGTCTTAATTCGTCTGCGTCATTCTAAAACAAGCTTTCATTACATTCGCTCAGGCACCTACATCACAGCTCTACAGAGTCTGTTTGGAGCCTAAAGTGTTCTGTCCAGCATGATAGTACAGTAGGTTAGGAATACTGGAAAAACTATTTGTGGTTGAAGGTTTTTTGTGAGCTCAAAACATAAAACCCTTCCTTTTGAAAATTATGTTGATGATGCAGTAGGGCTTCTAACCTTGTGTCAAGACTCACAGAAAGAATTGTGTATCACAGAACAGGAAGCATACTCTCCACACTCCCTTTATCTACTTATATGTAAATACAGATTCAGCCAGAGAAAGTTTTGTAAACTTTGGAAGGTTGTACCGTGGAGGTTGCAATGATATACTAGATTGCTAACTAGCACTGATATTCCTTACAGGTTATTTGTTCACTTCCGGTTTGACTTAGACAGCACAAATATCTAATCCAGTTTGGAAGTTGTCTGCCAATGAATTACTTAATTTAATGGCTGTTCCACTTGCCATTTAAGGCAACAAAGCGCAGCACAGCAGGACAACCTGCTGCACTGCATTGCGTGACAGGGAGAGGGCAGGAATGGGCCATATCTATTAAGATATGGCACATTCCTGCCCTCTCCCTGTGCTGGCTCACCGAGTGCAGTCTAGCGACAATGCTGGCACGATTGCTTTTGTGCAGAAAGGGACACTTTCCTGCACAAAAACAATAATCTGAGGCTTTTTCCCGCTGCAACGCACATAGAAAGAGGAAAAAAGGATGGGAAATTAAGATATTTCTCCTCGTTTCACCTTACCTGGAAAAGCATAGCATTTTGACACATTCCCAGGTTTACTAGTGTTGGTAAATCTGGGAAAGTGCCAAAAACCATGGGTGGATGCATGGGAACACCGACGTTCCACCCATGGTATGCCTTCCAAGGCAGAGTAACGCACGGCAGCGGCTTGCACTGCCATTGTGATTCCAAATTTAGCATGCCATACAGAGCCATGCAAGGTGGCTCTTCGTGGCATAGTAAATATCTTAAGGGCTTGCATCGCCTTGGATCGTCTTGCGTAACGCAATGGTGACACAAACCCTCAGCAAATCTGGGCCTTAATTTGTCACCCAGCTTTCTGTTCCTCCGCTTTGTTATTTTCCAATACACCCAGATACTTCGGAGCTGATGATTGGAGAAATGTAGGATTCTCTCTCTCTTTACTCTTTTGTTTGCTTTCCTGTTTAAATTGCTTAGCTGCTGCTCTCATCACTCCCCTGAATCCAGGTTTCCGATTGAAGCAAATACTCATCACTGCCTCATCTGCCCTGGATCTTGGAAATCCTCAAAACTTGCTATGTGTTTATTATGTTCAAGGCAAATACCTATCAAGTCTTGCATTTGTGCAAATTTTCTCTTAAGGTGATCATAAATACTGTGAACACCACACATTTGAAGACTCAGCTACTGAACCTTTTTGCCACAGATGCAGCTTACTCCTGTATGTATCTCTTTCCTGTCCCCTCTTTTTTTTGTATCTTCATTAGGTGTGGATGTGTAAGTCTTGTCCTTGACACCCTCAGCATCACTCTTTAAATCCCCAAACAATACAGTACTTGGTTTGAGCTCCACTAGTGACCGCCTTCACTCTAACCTCTCACTGGCCCTAAAGATGCTTTACATTTCAAAACAAAGCCATCACCTGTGTAAAGGAACATCATGACCGTTTAGAAACAAACGAAAACAAGAAGGCCGCTCCCGAGTGAGCTCCGGTGTTTTTGCGCCCGTTTTTCGATATAAATGCTGATTTTTGGATCCAAATGCAGCCCAAATAAGGTAGCTGTATTGCTACAGCTCTTACCTGTGTTTTGCTGTGTTTTTGGGGCCATTTCTTCGATGTAAGCAGTGTTTTCAGCCCTGCAGCCTCTGCTCCAGCTCTGCCTTTAGGTACAGCCTGCTTTGTTAGTCAGAGGGGCGGAGCAATCTTCTAGGAAAGGGCCTGGCTTCGGCCTAGCCACTCCCATAGCTCATTTTAGGTGCTGCACCAGCTCTTATACAGCTTTTTCACTGCTTCCTCTATATTTTGCCATTCTTTCTACTTTGTTCTGTTTTATTAACTCTAATATTACCTAAAATGTATAATAAAAATAATCTTCATTCAAAAAGGAGGCAACAAGTTTCACCTCCAACGATCAAATCAAAAGCGGTGGTGTCTCCAGAACCCTCTCTAGCCTTAATTTTAGAAGAAATTCAGGCACTTGGTCTCAATACTGATTCTATTTCCTCCGAGATTAAAAATGTGCGAAAGGAAATGGCAAGTTTATCAATGAAAAGTTCTGATAATGCCATTAAAATACAGGATAATAAGACAAAGCTTGAATCCTTTACCCCACTTGTTGCAAAAATATCACCTATGTCTGCGCAGATGTTAGATATGGAAAATCGCAACAGGCAATACAATTTATGAATTTTTAATTTGCCAGAGGATGTTGAGGGTGGCAATTGCAGATTATATTTGGAAAATCTGATTCCTGGCCTTCCACAAATTAAATTCTCAGAAAAATTTGAGATTGACAAGGCTCACAGGATACCTTTTCACCGCAATCCTCAGCATACTAAACCACGACAAATGATATTCAAAGTTCTTCATCATCATCACCTAATTCTGATAAGAAAAGCTGCTCAGGAAATCCCTTCTTTGATGGTCAATGGGAATAAAATCTTTATTCATCAGGAATTTGCTAAAGAGACAGTTGCAATTCGCAAAGAATTCACTGCTATTCGTCCTCAACTACGTAGTCTTGGTTTCAAATATGGCCTTTATGATCCATCGACAAGGCGTAGATGGAAAGACAATCTTTCAAAATCTTTTCACCGTCCGGATGAGCTGCGACAGTTTTTGGATCGTCATTCACAACTTTCCATGGATACTCATGACTCTAATACCTGAATACATCTGGCTGCATTTGTTCTGAATTAATCAACGTTATTATTCTATAAGGCTCCAACGGTTCAGGTCATGCTTGTAAAGCGTGTCCGCGTTTCTTTCTTGATATTTGTGTACTTTGTTTGTCATTTTTTTCCCTTGTTTTACCTTTTCCTGTCCGGGTATGTATTCTGGAGTTACTAATTTCTCTTTTTCATTTCTTATTATATGTGCTTTTTCTGACTAACCTCTTCTTTCCTTTTTTCTTCTTCTTCATCCAGTATGGCTAATCTCAAGATAATTTCCTTAAATGTTAAAGGTTTGCACCATCCAGTTAAGCGTACCAAAATTTTAGATTATTTAGGCAGTTTCAAAGCGGATTTTTGTTTTCTGCAAGAAACTCATGTTCATGATAAAATCCTAAATTATATGAATAGAAAATGGGTTGACAGTATTGTTTCTTCTCCTGCTAATGACAAGAAAAATGGGGTTGCTATACTTTTTTCAAAGAAATCTCAGTGCCAAATTTTAAGTAAAATTATAGATACAGATGGGAGATATTGAATTGTTAAAGTTAAAGTTCATGACTTTTTATTAAATGTATATGGGCCCACGGCAGATGAACCTGGTTTATGGAATATTCTTGCAAAAGAGGTGTTAAAAATTGGGAATGTCCCTTTAATTGTTGCTGGTGATTTTAATGTTATTTATGATCCTTTATTAGATAGACTATCTCGTAAGAGATTTCATCCCCTAAACTTTATTTTGCTTTTAAGAGGTTTCTTCAAACTACTAAATTGGTTGATATCTGGCATCTCCACTTTCCTACTGAAAAAAGGATTACTTTCTTTTCAAATCCACACAATTCTCATTCTAGAATTGATTATATCTTAGTCACAGGACAACTTATTAATTCTATCAAGACTCCTATGAGTGGTAATATTGATGTTTCTGATCATGCTATGATTTATTGTATTTTAAATTTAAATCCATCCTTCAACAAACTCTCTAGATGGAGAATGAACTCTAGCATAGCCCTCAATGATCGTAACAAGCCAAAACTTTTCCATGCCATTACTGAATATTTTCAACTGAATCCTGAAGGTTCTACTTCTATGGTTAATAGATGGGATGCTTTTAAGTCTTATGTTCGAGGTGCTACCATTTCTATTATGGCTCACGAAAATAAGACTTTCAATGCTAGTATTAAGCATTTAGAAAAACAAATTGCAAAGTATGAACGTCTCTTTATTACGTCTAATGATACACAATATAGGGATGTTACAAAAGCTACGTTATGATTTCAGTACAATTCTTAGTAAAAGAGCTGGTATTCAGATTTCTAAGGCCAAGGCTAAATTTAGTTTCAGTGCAAATAAATCAGGAAAACATTTAGCAAACTACCTTCACATTAAAAAAGATTAAACTCAAATTACTTCTATTCATGGCCCTAATGGTAAAATTGCTTTATCTCATAAAGATATTGTTAATGAATTCTTGGAATTTTATTCTAAATTATATAATAAACCTGATTTTAATGATGATTCTTTGGTAGATTTTTTCCTCATGTGATCTACCTAAGATTTCTCCGTCAGATAAACTTGGCCTTGACTCACCCATTACTAAGGAATAAATCCTATCTGCAATAACATCTCTCAAATTAAATAAATCTCCTGGTCCTGATGGTATACCTGCAGAATTTTATAAAGAATTTCAAGCCCAACTCTCACCTTTATTATTTCAACTTTTCACTACGTTTAGTTCTAAAGGAAGTACGTCTGGGTCTTTTACTGAGGCTTTAATTATTGTTCTTTCTAAGCCAGATGAAGATCCCACTCTGGTTTCTAATTACCTCCAAATCTCTTTAATTAAACAGGATTGTAAATTATATGCTAAAATATTGGCCACACGTTTATCCCCTATATTGGATTCTATCATACATTCAGATCAATCTGGGTTTATGAGGAATAGATATTCAGCTAATACTACTAGAACTTTGTTACATGTCATTGAACAAGGACATACGTTGGCTAGTCCTTCAGGAGTCATGGCTTTGGATGCTGAAAAAGCCTTTGATAAACTTCATTGGCAACTTCTTTTTCATACCTTATCGTCTTTTAATTTTGGTGATGCTTTTATTCGCATGGTTTCCACTTTATATTTTGCACCCACTGCACGTTTATTTATTAATGGCCAAATCTCTACTCAATTTCCGCTTTTTAGGGGTACTCGTCAGGGGTGTCCACTTTCCCCTCTATTGTTTTTAATTTGTATTGAACCCTTTCTTGCTACTATAAGGAAATGTGAAAATACTAAAGGAATCATTGTTAAAGATGTTATTATTAAAACCCTAGCATATGCCGATGATGTACTTTTATTTATCAGTGATCCTTTGTCCTCTTTTCCTTCCTTAATTGAAATAATAACAAAGCATTCTATGGTTTCTGGGTATAAATTAAATACTAACAAAACAGATTTTTTTCCTTTACATGTTTACTGTACTCCTGATATGATTTCTATGAATGACATTATTTGGCAAAAGAATAAATTAAAATATCTGGGAATATTTTTCTCTTCCTCTATAAAATCAACATTAACTTTAAACAGTAACTTGTGTTAGATTATATTAAAGATAAATCGTCTAAATGGTATTCATTACATCTGTCATGGTGGAGTAGATTAGAATCTATTAAAATGAATATAGCACCTAAAATCTTTTACACCCTTGCTGTGATCCCCATTCAATTCAATTTTATTAAGATGTTGATAAACTTCTTTCCAAATTTCTCTGGAATAACAAAGCACACCGTATTAGTTATAAAAAATTTAAAATGTCTAAAGGTAATGCTGGATTTGGTATCCCAGATTTTATGCTCTATTATAAAAGCATTATTTTAAAACAAAGTGCCATATGGTTAAATCAATCCTTTCTATTTAATCCACCTACATGGTTCCACATTGAAAATTCCATTCTAAAACCCTTTCGACTTCCCACTCTGTTAACAATGTCCAACAAATCTTCAATTTTTCAAAAATCCAATATCCTTTGATCCACTAAAATGATTTTCAATTATTTAGATTCAATTTTTCAACATCCCATGTGTAGTACTGATAAATTATCTTTATGGTATAGCAATGTTATTAAATTAAATAGTAATGTTAATTTTTGGTTCTCTTGGATGAATGCTGGAATTTTTTACCTTAAAGATGTTTGTTCTAACAACAATTTTATATCATTTGAGGTTTTGCAAACTAAGTTTGGTTTAGCTACTTCTGATCTTATAAAATATGAGTGTTTATGTAATTCGATTTTAGATTCTTTTAAGCAACGTATTCCTGCTAATACTAAAGCTGATTTATCCATATATATCCAAACTATTTCAACTAATCATCATGGTGTCTCTATCCTATATAGGAAATGGTCTAATAATCTAGGAGGTAATATAAATATGATTGCTACGTTCTTGACTGATGAGCTATCACTTTCCTTATCTGATAATACATGGAAACAGATCTGGCTTAGTAATATATCTGGATGGTTACCTGTTTCTCTTTTCAAAACTAATTCTTATATTCTACTTAATTGTTTATGGACTCCAGTGCGTTTATTTAGGGCTAAACTTCTTCAATCTGATACTTGATGGCATTGTTATTTACAGCCTGGTTCGGTTCAACATATGCTTTTTTCTTGTCCTTTAATTTCCATATTCTGGGACGAAGTTTGATTTGTTATTAAAAAGACTCTAAATATCCAGAAAGATATTTCATATATAAGATGTTTCAAAGTTATCAGTTTATGCTTGGTGGGCATGGGTTATTTTTACAAGAAGAGGTGCTCAGTTACCTATGTCTGGGGTTTGTCAAAAATCTGTTGCTTATCATTCATTCTGGAGTCCTGTTGATATTTATTTATCAAATTATAAGTATATTTATTACTTGTTCTCCATTTATTATTCTTTTATTGTATAAATTGATATTGATTAGTAACTCTATTTGTATTTTCTTATCAATTTGCCATTTTATTGTTTCTCTCCCTCCCTCCTCCTTTTTAGATTTTCTATAATTACGTTTATCATTATATCTATTGAATTGTTTAAGCACTTATTGTAATTAAGGTATTATAATTGATTGTTTTGTATTATTTCTCTTTTTTGTATGTCTTGCTTGTTTGTTTCTTATGAAATAATTTGCAATAAAATATTTTGAACTTGAGAAACAAATCCAATTCAACATTATCAATACACCACAGCTATTTTGGTAATGCATTTGCTAATCCAGCATTATTGTTTTACATAAAGGAAAACATACACTATAACATTTTCATTCCTATATTAGTCAAACTTCTTTATATGCTGATTTCTAGAATTCAGGAGAAATCGCCACCAAAAGGTGAGATTTCTCAAACAATTGCCAATTAGAAGCAATAAAGGAATTTTGCAAGCAGGATTGACATAGTCAGAATATGATGGGTGTTTCCAGGCGCAAATTTGTCAGATCACAATTTTAGGAAAGAGTCCAAAATTACCTGGAAATTCTGAATGGCATGCTGTACTCGGTGGAGGGACCTGATTTAGCATGTTATACCTAAACCCCTGGTAGATTACTTATAATCCTATGATAAGTATCCATTCCAAAATTACTGATACCCTCTTCATTTGTAATTTCAGGTTGAAAATTACTGATTCAGGTTGACTTCATAACTTGGACTATGTGCCTGAATATTTACTGCATCAGATATACAAATACAAGCCAAGCATAGGCCAGTCATGACAGAAGAAAAGTATACTGCTCTCCTCACCCAATATTCTTTATTCCAAGAAGATGTTATGCCCAGAGACAGGAAAAACCTTAGGTCGAACGAACTTTGCAATTGCCATATTGACCTAATACATCAGGTGGCTGTTTCATGCAGCTTAATACATATGCTGATGTGACAATATGGATACTGTCTTACGGAGAACTTGGATAGTAACTGGTTAATGGTTTTATTCGACCTTCCCCCTCTTCTTTTTATAACTGGTAAATTAAAGATTTGCACTGACATACGCTCAGTACATCTTTGAATATTCAGTGCATGCTAAAGTTTCATTAACGGGCATTAACAGGTAATGCATACCCTATCTATTTAATTATATGAAGGGTTTTGCTTTGCATCACCATTTCACCTTATGTCCGTGTCACTCTGCTTAATATGTCAGGCGGTATAGATCTAGGAAAAGACTTGCAATGACAATTCGCTTGGATTATATTGATATCTCAAGAGTAACACTTCAAATGTAAAGCTGGGAGATAGTTTCTTGTTCGTTGTTCTCTGTGAGCCTTAGTTGGGTCCAGTTCCTTCATGAAGGGACACAGTACTGATGATGTTTTTCTCAAAGCTAATAACTCCCTTGATATATTTTTTTTACTGTTTTGTATAGTGCTACCTTCACCCAAGGGCATTACAGCACTTCTCTTGAAATTACATTAAACATTTTGATTTATTTAGAAATAAGGAGATTAAGGGTGTTTGACTTGGCATCCTTTGCGTGGTTTCCCCTGACCTTTTGCCTCTACCCCCCGCATTTTTGACTATGTACTGGATTTCGTATATTGCTGGCATAGATGCTTTGGGATAGTCTGTGCCAAAGTACAAGTGCTCCATGTGCAAATTGTTACTATGATTGGTTAGTCATGATTTTTTTTTTTAATTTGTTTTTATTGCAGAATTAGAAACCACAGAATACAAATGTTCAACCAGTCCACTCGTAATGTCCCCCTGATCAATCATGAAATCGTATACCATACACAGCCATTCAGCCCGCATCCCGGAGGCCGGGCGGCATATTACCCTACATAGTAGGAAGGCATCACGGTGAGTGTCCCTTGGGGACAATGGTCGAAAGATCATTTTACGTATCTGCATTTTACCCCCCCACCCACAACAAATAACATCGTCAGCCATCCCACTTGTGCAGTCAGTACTACTAGCCTCTTCCGGACCCGCCCCGAGCACTGTAGGGCCCCCCACACCTGGCACGCACCCCCTTACCGCCTCCCGCTCATCGCCTTCGCCCCACTTGCCCTTCTTAGCTCAGAGTCGCCATCGCGGTCAACCAACCTCCTGGCTTCCGACCCACCCCGAACCCCCACTGAACAATCCCCCAGTGTCCCCTCCCCGGCAACTGCTAATGGTGTGTGTCCCGTCCGTAAGTGTAGTATGGATTCCGCTACAGTGTCAATGACAACTCTGAGTTGGTATGCCTCGCAGTGTCCACAGGTCCCAGTCACTCAGTCCTCATCTTCCACTAAAGAGTCACGCAAGGCTTGCACCACCAATTCCCACGCTCGCACTGCATCCAAGGCTTTCTCATTACCAAGCTTGACAGCCTGTTTCATTCGAAGCACACTCTCACATTCAGACCACCGCAGCAGTTCATTCTTCCACCTCCTCACTGACGGCCCGCTCCTCGACTTCCAATGCCATGAGATCTCTCTTTGCACCAGTATCAGACCCAAGTCAATAAATTTGCTCGTCACCTTAGTGTGTTTGGTGTGCGGGAACCAGAGCAACAAACACGCTGCCATGTCGAAGTCCACCTCCCTGTCAGTCACATCGTTTAGGAGGTCCCCAACCTCCGCCCAGTAGGCCTCCAAATGCGGACAACCCCAGAACAAATGATCCATGTCCGCTTCCGGAGACGAACACCTCGGGCACCGTGCGTCCTGCACCTGGAAGTACCGCCGTATTTTGTCCGGGGTCAGATAGGCCCTATGTAGCACAAAGAAGTGCACTTGTTGGAAACGTGCATTCCTCGTGCCTTTCCATGTGCGCCGTAAAATGTGGCTCCACACCGTGTCTGGAATGGGCCTGCCCACACTCTCCTCCCATTTAGCTTTGAGCCCCTGGAGTGGTTCCAGACCCTCGTGCAACATCCTATTATGAAAGCAGGTCACAGCCTTAAAGGTGCCCGCTGCCATCACCACATACTGGCACGCCATAGTTGTGTCCGGTTCTATGAGCCCTCCCTTCCAGTGCCTCTGTATAGCCGCTACCACCGCCGCATGCAAGAGGAACCCCCCATCAGATAGCCCGAACTGTTCCTGAAGCACTCCGAAGGGCACCAAAGTCCCATCGATGTACAGGTCTCCCACCACCTGAAGTCCCATCTCCTCCCATTCCAGCAACGGGGACCAGTCTCCTCCGTGCGGTAGGGCCGTCAGCATGCCGATCGGAATTTCCGGCGCATAAGGCCGAGTCGCTTTCGCTCTCCTAAGACTCCTCTGCCAGCACAGCCTGAGCGTTCGTTCCTCCATAGTGAGGCCCCGCAGCTCCAGCCTCTGCTGCATAACGATATAAGACAGCACATGGCGTTGTATCCCCAGCTCTCGGTCTCCCTCCGGTCCCCTAAACACCCGGGCCACATTTTGCGTGAGAACCTGTAGTTGCGCCGCCAAGTAATACAGTTCAAAATCAGGTACAGCCAACCCCCCTCAATTCTGGGGCGTAGCAACGTACTCAAAGCCACTCTACGGCGGCCATGTCCCCACAGGAAACCTATAATCATCGTCCTCAGGTCCCTAAAGATCCTCTGAGGAATCCAAATAGGCAACGTCCGAAAGTAGTACAGGAGGCGGGGGAGCGCCACCATTTTCAAGAGAGCAATCCTACCCAGTACCGTCAGCGGGAGGGTCGACCAAAAGGACATACTGCCCCTCAGCGCCCGAACGCACCGGCCAATGTTGCCTTCCAATAGGTCCGTGGCCACGTGGTAGATACGGACTCCCAGATAAGTGAAACAAGATGGCTCCCATACGACCCCTAGGTCACGAGCAGGGCTGGGCGACTCCGCTCTCAGCGGGAACACACAGGTCTTCGCCCAGTTGACCTTAAGGCCCGACAACTGGCCAAACTCCGATAACAGGTCCATCGCTCCTTCCAGGGCCCGCTCCGTGTCGTCTAGGTATAACAGCAGGTCGTCCGCATATAGCGAGATGTAATGTAGCCTCCCGCCGCTATTTATCCCCGCGTATCTGTCACCCGACCTGGCGTGGACCGCCAAGGGTTCTATCGCCAGAGCGAACAGGAGGGGGGAAAGGGAGCACCCCTGTCTCGTGCCCCTGCCCACCGGGTATGCCGCAGACACCAGACCGCCCAAACGTACCCGCGCCGTCGCTGAAGAGTACAAGACCTTCGTCCACCGGCGGAACCCATCACCTATGCCAAACCTCTCCAGCACTCCATCCAGGAAGGCCCATTCCAAACTATCGAATGCCTTCTCTATGTCCACTGATAAGACCGCCTGGGTCCCATCTTCATCCAAAATGGCGTCCATTATCCCAACCAGGCTACGGATATTCAGCGCCGTACTCCTCGTAGGGATAAACCCCGCCTGATCCCCGTGTACCAGGCCCGTCATGTGTGGGGCCAGTCTGGCGGCCAGAATCCAGCTCAGGATTTTGTAGTCCACCGTCAACATGGACAACGGGCGATAGGACCTCACATCTGTTGCATCCCTGCCGGGCTTTAGGAGCGGTACAATCAAAGCCTCCCTCATGGACCCAGGCAAACCCCCTGACTCATAAGCCTCCGTGTACACCACCAGCAGCCTGGGCGCCAAGCTATCTACAAAATGTTGGTAGAATTCTATTGGTAACCCGTCCACTCCGGGTGTTTTATTCCGAGCCATATGTTTAATGGCCGCCCGTATTTCAGTAAGCGTGATCGGTCCGCCCAACTCTGTTGCGTCTTCCTCATCCAGGGCCGGAAGCTGCCTCGCCCCTAAGTCCTCCTCAATTTCCTGTGCCTCTGCACCCAACTGACTCTGGTACAATTCCTCATAATACACCCGAAAGCACTCCAACACCGCCGCCTGGGAATATACCGTCTCCCCCTGTGCGTTGTTAATGCTAAGGACCGGGCAGCCCCTAAGTTCAGGGTTAGCGAGTCTGGCCAAGAGCGTGCCCACCTTATCCCGCTCAGCGTGCGCTCTGATAGCGTATTGCCTGTAGTCATAACACCTCAACCGTTCCGTTTCGGTGGCGACCACCTCCTTTGCTTCCAACAACCGGGCCTGTAAGTCTGGCCTGGCCGGCCTGCGCCTCTCCAAGTCTCTCAGATTCTCCTCCGCTTTCGCAAGTGCATTCAACACAGTCGTACGAGCATTCGAAAAACGACCCAGGCATACCCCTCTCACTACTATTTTCATCGCATCCCATTCAGTGGACCTACTCGTGGCCGTACCCTCGTTTTCACCAAAGTAGTTATCGATGCCCTGTTGGACAGCTTCACTAAACACTGAGTCTTCCAGCGTGTCCGGTCGGAGCCGCCATGTTGGTATCGCCGAGCGCTCCCGCTGCCACTGGATATGTACCAATAGGGGATTATGATCCGAGATAGTTCTAGCCAAATATTCAGAGTGTGAAATCAATGTGGCCAGGGATCCGCTACAGAGCATTGAATCTATCCTCACATGCAGTGCGTGGAGAGCTGAGTAAAAGGAATAGTCCCTGGTGTCCCTGTGCTGTTCCCGCCACACATCCAGCAACCCCCACCTGTCCTGCCAGTCCTTCCTGTGCATGGCCAACTTACGTACCGGGGAATCAACAAGGGGGGGGTGAGACCTATCCAGGACCACATCCGTAATCGAGTTAAAGTCCCCCCCTAGTACCACGGGGCCCGCTGGGAAAGATGCCAAGGACCCGGAAAGGCCATCGAAGTATCGGGCCTGCTCAGTATTTGGCGCATACACACAACAGAGAACCACATCCCTGCCATATAATCTCCCCTCCACCGCCACAAACCTGCCATCAGGGTCCACTACTTGGTTCAGCACCTGGAACGGTATCCCTGCTCTTACCCAAATCAATACCCCCCTGGCATATGCTGAGTAAGTGGTGCCGAACACCTGGCCCCGCCATCGTTTTTGCAACGCAGCGCACTCTTTTTTTGTCAGATGGGTCTCTTGTAACATAGCTATCTGGACCCCCCTTCGCACCAGATATGCGTGCACCTTGTGGCGTTTGATCATGGTTCGTAGTCCCCGGACATTCCACGTTAGGCATTTTAAGTTAGGTAACGTCCCCATACCAGCAGCGATCAGTCCAGGTCAAACAACACCAGTTCACATCCCCCCCACAGCAGTTGCCCCCCCCGACACAAACTTTAAACAGAAAAACCTCCCAAACCCCACTCCCCAGGACAGAGCCTACAAACCCAGTGTCAGCCCCGATCCAAACCTCAAACCAACCACACATTCTCCTAACCTGTGGTCTCCACCACAGAAGGCCTTAAGGGCCCTAGGGGGGTGAGTTATTGCCGACTCCAGCTAGCGGAGTCCACACCCCGCGCTCCCATCCCATCCAGCCTACGTGGCACCCAATCCGGCAACCCACCCATCACCAACAGGATACCGCCCTACCATTAGATCCAGTCCAAGTCCCAACACAGCCTCAACCGTGAAATATCCCATCAGAAGTCTGGGGGGTCACCACCGGCCCCTTCGAGCTTTCCGCTTCCGAGAGGTCCTCTCCTGTCCTGCTGCCTTCTCCGCCAGAGTCAGATTCCACCAGTTCACTTTCCGGTTGCGACCCCGTGATGGCCGCCGTCGCTGCGAGCGCATCTCTCTTTTCCGCTGCCATTTGAGCCTCCCTTTTCTCCCGCTGGCGCCTATTGCGGGACCGGATGCGTTGCGATTGTCTGACCTGAGATTGTTTAGGCCGATCTCGCCTACTTTTGTGCGACCTGTCCGTCCCCGCTCTATACGACTCCAGCCACTGCCATGCCTCGTCCGGAGTCTGAAAGAAGTGCGTGGTCTCATCTAGGATGACCCGTAGCTTGGCCGGGAAGAGCAAGGAGTATTGAATGCCCTCTTCTCGCAGCTCATTCTTCACCGCCAGGAACGATGCTCTATTCCTTTGGACCGCCTGGGTGTAGTCAGGGAAGATTGTGACCCTGCTGTTCTCCACCTCAAACGGGCCCGACATCTGAGCCCTCTGGATGAGGAGGTCCCGGTCCTTATAATGGAGGAGCCGTACCACCATCGGTCGGGGGGGGCGGCCAAGTCCTGGCGGGCGAGCAGGCACCCTGTGGGCTCGTTCCAGGGTAAAGAAAGGAGTGAGCCCCTCCGGCGCCACCACAGTTCGAAACCAGTCCTCCATGTAGGCCACCGCATCCTCCCCCTCAATTCGCTCCGGCAGGCCTACGACCCGCACGTTATTCCTCCTATTGCGGCCTTCGGCATCCTCCGCACGTCGTTCCAACGAGTCCAGCCGGGCCAGTATGTCTGTGATCTCATGTTCCGCGGTCACCACCGACGGTTTCAGATCTAATAGCAGCCGATCATGGTCCTTGACCTTATCCGCCAGCTTCGCATGGTCCGCTCGCAATAGCCCTAGCCCCGTGGCTACTTGCGCGATGTCCTGCTGCAACTCCTCCTTGGTCGAGGTAATTGCATCTAGTATGGCATCCAAACGTCGATTCAGGCGCTGCTCCTGGTCCAACTCCTTCGGAGGGGTCTCGCCCATCTGGGACGACGCCGCTAGGTCCCCCTGTCCGCGCTCCACGGCCACCGGCCCTCCCGTAGCCGCCATTTTAGGGTACTGCGTCTTAAGCCAGGAAACCCGTCCAGTCCCAGCACCCGTGGGTCGGTGCAAACTTTCCAAAATTGAACAGGATCAAGTGCCCCTGCCGGTGCCCTCAATTCCAAGGGCCAAGTGGGTGAGCACTGTTCGACCTTCCCCCTCGTGAGCCTGGAGGAGGATAGGAAAAGGGAGGGATAGCGGCCAGCAAGTGTCCTCAAAGTCCAAGCGGGGTCGGGTCCCTGTCCCCCGACCTTCGGGACTGTCGCCGCAGTCCTCACCGCTTCGATCTCTCGGCCGTAGAGCCTTCCGCCGGTCGATGCCAAAGCAGCTCAATCTCGGTGTCCGGAGCTGCCCGATCGCTCCGCCGCCATCTTCTTCTCACTCTCGGCGACACCTCTGCTGTCGCCCAACTTGGTCTCCTCGGGGCCAGCAGTCCCCCGGCTACTCTCTACCAACGCCCAGCGGTCCCTCTATACTTCGTAGGGAAGGAGTGTCGACCTCGGGTCGCCCAGGGTGCTGAAATCAGGAGAATTAGCGGGATTCCGCGCGGAGTTGCGAGCTCACGCCGCCATCCCGATCGGCGTCCAAGCCACGCCCCCATGATTGGTTAGTCATGATTAGCATATTTGATTCACTGGTAAGTCCCTAGCAAAATGCATTGTGTGTGCCCAGGGCCTGTAAATCAAATGCTACTAGTGGGCCTGTTGCACGGATTGTGCCACCCACACCAGTAGCCTTTCAAAAGTGTCTCAGACCTGACACTGAAGTGTCTACGCATGCAGTTTTAACCGCCATGTCAGCTTGACAAGTGCAGCCACTTGCCAGACCCTAACCATCCCCTTTTCTTACATGTAAGTCACCCCTAAGGTAGGACCAAGGTACCCCCATGGGCAGGTTGCAGTGTACTGGTGTGCTTTACATGTCCTGATAGTGAAATACTGTGTTGGTCACGTTTCACTATTGCTAGGACTATCTCTTCCATATGCAATCATTGGAGCTGCACTGCAACATTTTACATGTGTAACTTTCAATTGGGAACAGTTAGAAATTTGGAGTTTAGGCTCTCTGAACTCAGAATTTAATAACGCACCTTTTAGTAAACATTGTTTTTAAATTGTATGTTTGAAAGTGCCACTTTTAGAAAGTGGGTATTTTATTTTTTAACCATTTCGTGTGCCTCTGCCTGTTTATGTATTCACCGTCTGGTTATGGAGCTGGTGGTGTGTATTCACTTTAGACAGTCACAATGGGGGTTGAGTTTTGTACTGCCTTTCCTTGGTGACTTGTAGACAGGCTAAATCGACCTTTCTGCATTTAGAGTGGCGGGAGGAGATTTCACTAGCACCTGAATAGGCTGTGTCTGCTCTGCACAATGCTGTCTCTACCTCCTGTACTGAAGCTGGATCAGGGAGGACAGAATTGGTTTGTACTGAGCTAAGAGACTACATAGAGAAAATGTGGTATAAGTAGTGGCCCTAAAACCCAGAATTTTAGATTACTTTTGGACTAAGAGGGCCCTACCAAGAAGAAGAGCCGAAGATCTGTCGGGAGGAGTACTGCCCTTTTGCTGTGTGTTGCTTTGCTGATTTGGCCTGATCTTGCTGCTTCTATCTTTGGGCAGTGGAAAGGACTGGACTTTTGACTTGCTGTGGTATCCTGCTTCAGAAGATTCTCCAAGGGATTGAAGTAGAGCTTACCTCCTATTCTGAAGTTTCATGGACACAAAGACTTTACCTGCAACTTGCTAAACAGCACCTGGACTCTACTGCTTGGCTCCTGATTGCCAACGGGTGCCAATTTCAGTTCCTGAGCCTTGGGATTGGGTGCTTGGTATTGCAACCCAAGAAAAACTACATCAACACGGTGAGCGACACCTCCAGTGATGTCGCCACCTGGCCCGAGGCGGTGGGCACCGCAGGTGAAGTGCACGACGCATCCCCCCCCCCCCCCCCCCGAACTGCAGCTCCGATGCCCATCGATGCCTGCAAGTTATCGACATGGGTAATTCCCCGAACTCACAGTAACTGCACTGCTTAATAGAACCAACGCCTCGTCGCCGAAACCACCTCACCCTCCCAGCTAGCCTGGACTCAACAGCTCGCCTCCTCGTGGACTCAACTCCTTGCCTTTCCTGTGGCAGTAAGGAGACGGCCTTACCTCGGGCCATCGACCCTCACCTTGTGCCGCTGTGCACCATCTTCACACCTCATGTCCAAGGTACTGTTACTTCGGGGTCCATGTGATTTTGTGTCTGGCCCGTACACCTCACGTTCGGTGCAGTATTTTGGATTTGTACCTGTCACGATGTCGTAAGAGTTTCAGTTGGAGCTATATGTTTCTACAAGCTTTATTTTTGCAATAATCTTTCTAAAAGTGATATCTTCATTAAGGCTCCTTGTTTTTCGTTTTTACTGATTTTTACAGATAAATACAGACAGAAATCCATTTATTTTCTTGTCTGTATTTATTTTTAAATATGGATAAAAATGAACATTGGGTGCTTTTTGAGTGATTCTAAATACACTTTGCCATGACTGCCAGGCCACTAACTGTGTAGGTTGATAGGTCAGGGGGTTAAAAAAATAATTTTAGTTAAGAGGCTTAAACAGCAGTGGCTAGGCACAAGGCTGATACTGAAATGTGCACATTTTCATACAAGTGCATTGATTTATCTTCTGCGGTTATTGGTATCACTGAAACCTGGGAGGCATTCAAGCACAACTGCATATTTATTGGTTAAATAAATGTGGAAATATACCAGTTTCAGCTTTACTTTTTCAACAAAACCCATAATAAATATGGATAAATATAAATAAAGTTGACAAAAAATAAATAAGGATAAATGCAGATGGAAAGAACAAAAAATGAAATACCATAAAACCGGGAGCCCTAATCTTGATATATGTATGGTGGATTTCGTAGTTTGGATCTTGTTTGGTTTAAATAAAAATACTTAATCAGGGCTGGACTGGGAACCCAAAGCAGCCCTGGAAAATATCAGACCAGCCCCCATTTTGTGTATAGCGAGTGCAGCAAGTGAGCCTGACCACTTTAATGGTGTTTGAAGGAGGGGGGGCTCTCTCGTCAAGAAAACTTGGGAGAAAATGGTGCATTCTACATCACATTTTCATTATATTTTCAATTGTATTCTTTTTTCAAGTATAGTAAATGATGACCTTAAAGCTCACCAGAATATGGCAATATGTATTGTGGCTCTGCACAGATTCCCTCAGTATCACCCTCCAACAGTGCCTCTTATATCTCCATAGCCCTCTCACATGTATTACATTTGTTTTAGAGCACCTCTCATACCAGTGTAGAATGTCGGACAATAGTGGCCGGCACAACACAAAGGTGGGGGGCGGGGGATTGATGGACAAGCAGGCGGGAAGGGGGGTACGACAGAAAAAGGGAAAATAATCTTTTAAAAAGTACCTTTCGCTGCAGTCTCCAACGCCAACGTCCACCTCGCTGCTCTCCTAGTAGTCTCTGGGGGAAAAGCAGAGCTGCCCAGCTAATCCAGACGCTGCTCTCATGCTATGAGAGCAGCACCAGGATTGGTCCTAACAGCCTGCTCTGTCGCTCCGACAATGCCTTGTAGCCTGCAGCTTTTCTCCAACCCAGCTGTGAACACAGCTGGGTTGGAGAAATAGAAGTGTGCATGTCTGTTTGTCAGGCGCAGGTCGGGCGGCCAAACTTACATGCAGACTTCTAAGTGCCCACCACTCCTCCCAACCCGACCCTCCCAACACACATGCTTAAGGCAGTCAGTCTCTGAAAAACACAATGATGTTTTATTATCATTTTATATTTCTGTGACTGAGAAGTGGGGCGATGCTCCTCCACCATTACGGAGGAGCCGCCCCTGTGTTTGAGCATTTTACGTCACACACACACAAAGACTACGAATCATACATGTGTAAATCAGTGTATAGAAAATGTGACATAAAACAAAGGGGACTACAAGGTGTAGGATTCACATGACATTCATACCTGTGGGTATTTTTTAAGAGTCCTTGGTCTGGGGAATCACAAACTTAGGATTCCGATAACACAGTGCTTAGGGTTTTCTTCACTAATAAGCATTTACCTCTACCCAAATAAAACCCTTTTCAGCAAAATTAGGATAATGAAAGACTGGGGAAATAAAATAATTTTCTAACCTAGATTGCGATTGTAACTTATGAACTGCACTGTAACAAATGAAACTCTGTGACAAAAGCAGTAACCAACTGAGCTATGCTCATAAAATACTGTTCTATGATCTGTATAGTACATAAGGAGTGGTGTGTTCACATGAGTGCCAGGGCATTGCCCCCCTGTGTGCCAGCCATCACGCATATATTATATAAACATTTGCAGAATTAAGGTGAATTTCATTATGACCCGGCCCAGCACTGACTTCTATCACCATGGTGCTGCCCGATGAAGTACCGTGGACTGTTCCAAGCATCATTAGTGGCAGCCACCCAATTAAATGAAGTGCACATGCCAGTTTAGCTGTTTTGTTTTCCATGGTCAACTTGACATAGATAATTCAGCTCTCCTCAACCTATGCACTACAAGTAAGCCGAGGGAACACAAATGCAGCCTACTAGTCCCTCTCTGAGCACCGTGTCTGCCTGCCCTATCCAATCCAGGTGCTGCTGACATGCTGTTCACTAATACAAACAACATGAAAGCAGCATTAGGATTGGTTTAGTTGGTGGGCAACATAATTGCCCTTCTCCCAGACTCCACTGTCTCTCTGCACCAATAGTGTTCTCCCTGCACCGCCTTTCACCTGGTACGCGGCTCAAACAACATAGGCATAGGGCTTCATTCAGCCGTTCCATTAGGCACTCTCCCTGTAATTGGCGAACTAACTGAAAGTTAGCTGACTGTGCTGTAATTGATTTATTGAGCCTTCTTTCAGGCATTAAGGCCCATATTTATCAAGGTGTTATTGCCCCTGTGCCAAGCAATGGGTAACAAGGGTGAGATTTATCAAGGCACGTAAGACCACCTTGTGTGGCCCTGAGTGGCTTGATAAATCAAGAGTAACTCAAGGCAGTACAAACTGCTGCCTTGTGTTACTCTGCCCTACGGAGGCATTGCAAGGGTGGTGCGTGGGTCCTACCACACATCCACATATTGGATTTTGAGGCATTCCTAGACTTACCAATAGCGGTAGACCTGAGAATGCGTCAACATGCTACGCCTCCCAAGGTGAAGCAAAAGAGTAAAATGCCTCTCAGGATTGTTTTTGTGCAGGGCATTGCCCCTTCCTGCACAAAAGCAATCCTGACCACAACGCAGACACCCTTGCTCCATGACACAAGGGTGCCTGCATTGGCACTAGACAGCCAAAAGTGTGCAAGTGCTAGAAAAGGACAGGAATGCTCTGTATAATGTTAAATATGACACAGTCCTACCTTTTCCCTTTCAAGTAGTACACCGAGGTGGCTTGCTACGTTGCAGTGCTAGAAATATATATATATATATATATATATATATATATATATATATATATATATATATATATATATATATATATATATATATATATATATATATATATACCCATAGGTATCTTAAAAAAACTAAGTAACAACCACACGTTAACAACGCCACACATTCTGTGATCCTTCGTGGAGTCTCTGGTTCAAATTTCAATATTTCTAATCGTTCACACCATCCGATCTTCCTTCACAAACTCTGGGGCAGATTTACAAGAAACTGACGCATCTATATAGATGCGTCAGTTTCCCTGCGCCTGAGTGAAAAACCCTTGCGCCACCATAGAAGCTCCATATTTACAATACGGCGCACAATGGTGCAAGAATTGACAGATGCGTCAGAAATTCTGAAGCATCTAGTGGTGGAAAAGTCACGCATTTTTGGAGTTGTGTCGCAAGGACGACGCAACTCCAGCAATGCGTGTTGTGACCTATATCAAATACACTGCGTCACTCATTGCGCCTGCTTCAAGCAGGCATAAGGTTTTGACGCAATGGCGTCCTAAAAGTCACGCAGTGAAATCTTGTCGATTTTACTGCATCACTTTTACAAGGCTTTCCTGCGTGGGAACGCGTACCCTGCATACATTATACCTGACGCAGGTATAATGTCACGCAGGGCTTTACAACGTGCCGCATCTCCCTAGATGCGTCACGTTGTAATTTGACACATTTTTTACGCCGTCGTTGCCTCACAAAAGTGACGCGATGACAGCATAAAAGGGACACATGGGGCTTGTAAATCTGCCCCTCTGTATTTTGTGCAACACGATTATTGAAATTTGGGAAGCACTTGCAAGCGAGACCCAGACTTGGGTGTAGAAACGCTTGAAAGTGCCAAGCAGTCGCAAGGTGTCTTTGTTGACCTTTACTGGTTTCCTTGTTGCTTAGAGGCTCTATTGATTGCATGTGTGCAGATTTAGCAAGTGAAACCTGGTTTGTTTCCTAATATAAAAATATAAATAGAATCTTTTGAAAACAAGCCAAGCATCATTATTCAGTGAGGTTTAAGTAATCTGCCTGGCAGCTGAGGCCTATTCCATCGGAAAATGAATTACTTCAAAGTCACTGCACATCCGGGGTTAATTGATCAGAACCTGCAATGCTCTGTCTGCGATATTCCTGTTTTACAACACTGGGACACCAACAACTGCTGCGAGTAATGAAACATCTGCAGATGTAACCACTCAGAATTGATTGCCATCATTTTTCCGCAGTTCTAAAGGTAAAAAGCCTTGAGTAAAAATGAAATCATCATGGTGGTACAAAAATAATACTGCAAAAATGCATCAAATTTAGAATAGCCATTTCAGAATATACAGTGAAGTAAACGAAAATAGGCATCACATTGAGTGCAGAAGAATTAGTGGCTAGTGCTTCGAGGCTAAGAGGTCACGGTCCGTATTCTGACACTGAGACAGACCTGCCCGCCCAATCTTGGCTGAAGAGAATTGGTTGCATAGGTCGTGAGATTCTGAGCACGCCAAGAAGTGATTAAAAGCAGTCTGAGGATTTGATGTATGACAAATAGAGATGTCCTGAATATATGGGTTATAAGCCATCAAGACAACCTGTGTTGTAGCTGAGAACTCACAGAAATCCAGCACAAAGTTTATGTTAACTTTCTTTAAAATAGTGTAAGCTATAATGTGGAATTGGAGTCAATGGACAGATGTGAACGCAGCACCAAGGGGTTTCAGTCACCAATTTCACTTTCCTGAAAGGTTTAGTTTGGCACCCACCATGAAAGAGAGGACAGGCTGCCTTAGGGTGAGGGGCAGCAAGTTTATGTACAATGGGTACCACAGGCTCGCTCTCCTTCTACGCTGTGACATATTACACAACACCGGTTTTCTCATCCACCCTGGCCCTTGTGACTCGAACTTGGGGTATGGCCGAAAATAGAAAAAAGAACTGAGAAGCTTAAAAGCGCACAAAATGATATTCAATTTTGGTTGGTATAGCCTTAGATGTTGGTTTGAGGTTGGCTGTTGTGTTAGGTTGGCCTAAAGTCGGTTTGTTGATCTAGTCCTATACTGCGGTTACTCGCTGCCGAAATTCTGCTTTGGCGAGATGGGAGGGTGTGGCTGGGGTTTGCCGCTTGTTTCAGGTCCTCTCTGTGCTTTGGCATTCATTGGTGTAAATATTCAAATCTACAAGGACTGACAATCAAGGATGTCTACTACACACACATGTATGTATATGAATGTGTTTAGGTCATTTTTCCTGTTAAACTATTCCAAGACATCACACATTTTGTTTCTCATCTGTGATGTTAGATTGTGACAACTACAAGTGTCTTTGCGTAATTATTTGAAATGTGAGCATTTGAGTGAAATTCAAAGACAGAATTGGGTGCTATTTTAGCACACAAAAAACAACAAGCACCACAAACAACAGGCACTTGCGTTTGTGTTGTTCCTGTGTGCTTGCACTACATTTTTGCATTGACTGGCGCATGACGTGCCATTATAGTGTACCTTTGCATAGCGTGTGTAATGCAAAATTAGGCAGGATTATACCCACCTAGTGGAAATTTGTCCTCAGTCTACTAACATCTAGCATTGTGCGAGGAACATTTTAAATTATGCCACGAAATTCGCAAATTTAGCATTTAATGTAATTTCACATTTTGTACTATTTGCTTGCTGATGGTGTCTGGAAACCTAAAGCCCAGGACTGGACTGGGAATCCAAAGCAGCCCTGGCAAACGCTATCAGACCAGCCTCCATATTTAGGGTGACCAACTGGCATAGGTGCAAATTCAGGACGGTGAGAGTAAAAATTAAGGACAAAGGAACTAATTTCAGGACAAAAATTCAGGACAAATAGTTAAAATTCAGGACAAAACTTCGGGACGAAAGGTACATTCTCCAGACACGTCAGAGGTGGTCGCGCAATAGTATATAAGTAAGTAAATTAACAACCACCTAAGTACAAGTCTAAATAAGTTTATATTAGGTTGAGACAATCATGCACTTCACGGTTTTTCAGTATGGCCGCAGCTTGCTACCTTAGACAATTCAAAATTCGCACCTCGCTCCAGCAGGTACATTACTCACCAGACAATGGTGAACTGCACCTGAATATAAGTGAGCCCGCTTTTATTGTTGATTGAAAACTACTGGCTATACAAGGAATAGAACTACGTATAAAACGGCAAGGGTGACTCGACAAGCATAGGGAGAAAATCAATATATTAATGACAGTATACTGTAAGTAGTCCGTACGCTCTTCTTCCTTGGGTCTACCATTTAAGGCCCCAAATGATCCAGACAAATGAAGATTAAGGAAGGAGCGTCGTGTTTATAAATAAGTCTTCAGTTCGAATGCTGTGTTCCAAAGTTTTATTATTGCAAAATTCATCCAATATCAGCAATCAAAGATTTATTCCAACAGCACAAAGGTTCAGTTGATTGTGGATTCAATAATCTAATCTCACCCAAATCAATGTTGTGTAGATAACTTAAAACAGCCAACGCGTTTTGTCCTATACGGACATCAGGGCTCTTGAATAACTAATCAACAAGTGGTGCGGTGGCCTTTACTAAGTGCCTAGATCCAACACATCAGATACTCACCGCGATTCCCAACAACATTCAATTGATAAATATTCTGACTGGTAAACTCTCAAAATGACGAATCCTTATTCTATTTAGGCCTGGATAAAGTGACTTGTATAATCGCCAAATTTATATCTCCCTAGTAAAGAATCCAATATAATTCACAAAAAGTTCAAAAAGGTTCCAGAGCAACCATTTGCCTCCATCTAGGCAAAGCGAAGTTCAATTCAACGAGATCCAGGCCGGCGACACTAGGTACGTGTACATCTACTGTGCCTTATAGAATAAGGAGTCGGATTGGATTATTGAATCCACATTCAACTGAACTTTTGTGCTGTTGGAATCTTTGATTACTGATATTGGATGAATTTTGCAATAATAAAACTTTGGAACATTCGAACTGAAGACTTGTTTATGAACACGACGCTCCTTCCTTAATCTTCATTTGTCTGGTTATACAAGGAACTTTGCAGTGCCAGCCCCCAGTAACAACCCCCCCCCCCCCCCTTTCCAGCCTCCCAGGGAAACTTCCGATGCCTGGTCCAGCCAGTCCGGCCTTGCTACCACCCTCCAATAGTGCCCCTCATCTTCACTTAGACGGTCTCTCATGTGTATTTATTTTCTTTTATAGTGTTACTCATCCCAAGTATGTAGCGCAGGGTGTCGGAGTGTGTTACATCACACACGCATTATATAGAGACAATGACTCATATTAACATGAAAGTCAATGTATAGGAAATGTTACTTCAGATAATGGGTGCTACAAGGTGTAATCATTCTTTCATCCATCATTCAGTCTTTCACCATTCATTCTTCCATCTGTGTGTCCAGCTATATCCAAACATATTCAACCATTTGCAAACCTATCCACCAAATATCCTTCCATCCATCATTTCACTCATCAATCCCTCCATCCACCCTTTCACTCATCCATCCATTATTCATCTACCCAACCTTTCACCCCATCCATCCGTACAGTCATCCATCCATTCTTCCACCCATCCATGTATTCACTCACCCTTCCAGCCATTTACCCTTTTACCCATCCAGCCATCCATTCACTGACTCATCCATCCACCCATTCACTTACTCATCCATCCACCCAGTCTCTTATCCTTCCACCCATTCACTCTTTCAGTCATTCATCCTCACTTTCTCTCTCCATCCCCCTTTCACTTATCCATCCATCCACCCACCCATCTACTCACCCATTCATGAATCCATCCATTGATCTTATTACTCATCCATCCTTTCACTCTTCTAGCCCTCCGTTCTCTCATCCATCCACCCTTTCTCTCATTCATCAATCCTTACATCCACCCTTTCACTCATCCATCCATTCACCCTTTCACTTATCAATTCATCCATCCACCCATTCACTCGCCCATCATCTACCCTTTCACTCATCCATCCATCCTTTCACACACCCATCCACCCTTTTACCCATCCATCTACCCTTCCACCCATACATACATTTACCTTTTCTCTCATCCATACTTCCACTCATTCACTCATCCATCCATCCTTTTTAATTCTCTATCCATTCCCCCTTTCATTCATCCATTCATACTTTCAGTAATCCATCCAGCCATTCACACATTCCTTCACTTATTTACTCACCCACCTATTCACATTATGAGCTGAGCCTTTGTCTACAGAGTTGCAGACAGAAGAGGCACATCAAGAACTTCACCTTTCTGTAGTTCCTAAAGCAAAGGGTGGGGTGGGTTCACTATGCCCCTGCACACAGGCAGTCTGAAAACGTAGAAGTCATGAATCATGCATGATGCACAGTGCCAGGATGTGAGGTGACTGTGACATGGTGTTTTTTCCAGGGCTTTAAGTGGTGTAAAAAAACTTGTGGGTCTCTTCAAAGGGGGTGTTTGATGTAATTAAGAGTGTGGTTTAAAACACCTAGGCTAAAAGTCTGCGCTTAGCATAGTGTTTCGCATGACTGGTATTGTTATTTCTGTCATTTCATCCTCCAGATACCTAATACAGCAAGTATCATTACACCAACAACAAGCCAGGACTATTGGCTTTGTCAATGTTTGCTATTTCCTTAAAATAAAAAAGCAGCAACCATGGCTTTGCTGAATATTATATTGAAAATACTTCAGTTCTAAAATGATGAGACAGGAAAGAACGATAACCCGTTCTTTTTAACTTCTTTTACTGGCTTCTTTAAATGAACTTTTCTCTTACATTGCAGGAGGAGGCCGCCACACGCTTTTAACACCCCAGACTGCCCCATTGACATTCTGTATGTGGCAATTAGCCGGCATACAGAATGACAATGGGCGGGAGGGGCTGCTCTTGTGCTCCAGGAGGAGCACGAGGCGCTCCGTCAGCGAGGGAGAGGCCTCTCACAGGGAGCAGTACTGCTCCCTGTGATGGCCAAAATTACGGACAAAAGGCGTCCGTAAAAGGGATCCTCAATGACAATGGACGTGAGGTCCCAATTACGGACTGTCCGTGAAATTTACGGACGGTTGGTCACCCTATCCATATGGTGTATAGCGAGCGAGTGAGCCTGACCACTACAATGGGGTTCGGGGGTGTTCTTCCACCAAGAAAAATTGAAAGGTAATGGAGCATTCTACAACACATTTTCATTATATTTTCAACTGTATTCATTTTTAAAGCATAGTAATTGATGACCTTAAAGTGCCCTGGGATACGGCAATCTGTATTGGGGATCTTCAATGATTCCCTCATTATCACCCTCCAATAGGGCCTCTCATCTCTCCAAAGCCCCTCACTCACATGTATTTTATTTATTTTATAGCACTTCTCATACCAGTGTAGGGAGTCAGACCATATTACATCAAACACACACACACACAGACAATGAATCATATGTATGTAAACCAGTGTATAGAAAATGTTACATAAAACAAATGGGACAACAAGGTGTAGGATTCACATGTCATCCATACTGGCAGGCATTTTTAAAGAGTCCTTGGTCTGGAGAAGCACAGACTTAGGATTCAGACCGTAACACAGTGGTTAGGGTTGACTTTACTAATACAAATTTATTTCTACCCAAAGAAACTTTTTTTAGCAAAATTAGGACAATGAAAGACTGGGGGAGAAAACATAACTTTCAAACCTAGATTACGATTGTAACTTATGAACTGCACAGTAACTAAATGAGCTCTTTGACAAAATCAGTAACCCACTAAGCTATGCACATAAAATACAGTTCTTTGATCTGTGTAGTGCATGTTGTTTGCAACAGGTATATTAACCCTCTGCAGTACCTTGGGTTATCCAAAATTGCCTGAAAACTGGTGGATATGCAAGGTACTCTGCAGTGCTTTTAAACCTGCTACATTGCTACATTCCAGACCCAAGCAACAAAAGTGCCCCCCCCCCCCCCCCCCGCCCAGCCTTCCATCCTCCAGAGTAAAGGCACGATGCCTGGTCCTGCCAGTCCGGCCTTGCTACGCCCGATATCTCACATCACTTTTTTGCACAAGGTATGCCCTTTGTGAAAGATAAATAATCATGCGAGATACCAACAAACCATATTTTTCTCCTAAAGCATAATTTCACATAATTACGTGCAGTACTTCTTGATGGTTCTAGATGAAGACATCGATTTTACAGCTTTCCCAAAAGGTGACCATAAAAAATGGCTCAAAAAATTCCATGCCATAGCCTGGGACCAGGCAGTAGACAATTAATTTACTGTTCTCAGCAACCTACATTTCAACACTGTTAATTGCACAAGAGAGGCAGTGTCAACAATGGTGGGATTGGGATTATGTTTGCAGTGTCGGTTTAAATGGTGAACACAAACATGGAGCCTCATTTACCAAAAAATGATGCAGCACTGTGTTGCAAACCATTTTGCATCATTTTAAAAGTACAGGGATGCGCTTATTAACAACATTACGACACACACGTGTGTTTCCCCTGCACTGGTGCACAATTGGCTGCCATGCTCCAGTACAGAGGGAAATAAAGTGTATGATTGTGTGCATGTACGTGTATGCATGTTTGTGTGTGTGATAGTAATGCAGCATCTTCATTGAAAAAAAATGTGTTTGGTTTTAAAAAAAATTGTGGTATCACAATAGATTAGCAAACAGTGGATTAACGCATCTGCTGCAGAGATCGCTGCATTTAATACCCTGATTATTGCCTCAGTCCTCACCATGATGAGATTATTAAAGCTCATGTGTAATTTTATTGCATCCTCAATCAGCTTCCTCAACGCAGGTAGATACAGTTTGATGGCACTTCAGAAGGCTTTTGTTCCAAAAATAACAACATTTTTATGAAACATGTCCTTCTTCACTGCTGTCACATCAGATTTTGAGAAAGTCCTTTGTTCACGGCCTCTGGCTGGGTCCGTGCATGTCAGGGTGATCATGCTGGCACGTGAACCCTGTCTGCTTCGTGTAGCAAAATCTCATAAAGCCATTTTATCAAACTTGTAATAATTAATGGCTGAGAACACCTAACAGTATTTGTGCCAGTACATTAATATTCCAATGTAAGTCCTACAATATTTGATAATATGTAAAGAGCACAAGGACTTTGCTCTGTTATTCGCGTTGTTCTCAGTAAGTGTTGTGTTTTTTTGTCCGCATGTTCCTTTGTGCTCTCTGTCCCTGCGACCATTCCCAAATCAGTGCTTCTTTGACCCTCAGTTTTTCTGGGTTGCACTGGGAAACCTAAAGCAGCCTTGGCAAAAATGGTCAAATCAGCCCTGTTCCCTTTATCTCCTCACTCTGTCTCTTTAATTCCATCAATTCTCACTGTCCTTGCCTCTTTTCCTCTCGTCTCAATCTCTGATCTTCATGCTTGCTCCATCCCTTTCTCCCCCTCCCCATACCTTATCATAAGTTCAGTGGCAGCTGCTAAGGAACGGGGGTAGCGAGGCTGGGGGATGGGGGAAGTTGATAATATAAACAGGTACCTGGTTACGGCCGCCGTCTCTCCTCCGTCCTCTACTCTTCCTCCTGATCAGGGCCGGACTGGCCATAGCGGGAACCGGGTATTTTCCTGGTGGGCCACCAGGGTGGGGGCCTGTTTTGGGCCTATGGGAGTTATTTTTGTTACCAGGGGCCAGCAATATCAGCCCCCTGTAACAAAAACGGCCAAAATCGGCCGAAACCGGCCCTTGCAAACATCTCGGCCGCACCTTTCCGAGGGGAACCGGCCGAGCAGTTTGCCAGGGCCGGTTTCAAATCCCAGTCCTACCCTGCTCAGGATTCCCAGAAGCAGGAAGCTCTCAGGCTCCCCTAAGCCAATCATGACACTCCTATCACAAGCATGACAGAAGCGTTGTTATTGGTCTGAAGTGCCTGAGAACCTTGGAATAGTTTTCCACCCGGCTGTGCAACACAGAGAAGTGGAGAAATGCTAAATACTCATGACGGTTGTCTGGTCCAAAACGGTTGGCCAAACCGTCATGCACATTTAGTAGTGCCCATACCACTCCTCCTCCTGTGAACCAGCCCAGCCCCGCCTTGTCCCAACCTTGCTCCGTGCAGAAAAATAAAATGATAATTACAATGTTTTATTAGCATTTTATTTTTCCTTGTTGCATTCCTCTGAGAGCAGTGGGGCCCTGCATAAGTTAGATGAAGAAGACCAGAAGATGTTGGAGGGGGTCTGCAAAATGTACTAAAGACCAGGAAACCCATACGCTTCCCCCTGAATGATGGTTAATTAAAACCATTCACATTTTGTAAAAACCCATTTATTTTATGCACTGCAAAAAACATTAATTTACAATTTCAGAAAATAGTTTAAAATAATTGAAATAAAAAAAAGATAAGAAACAGCAAGATGGCCAATAATGAAAGTGCTTGATGAATAATGTGTGAATCATAGATATGCTGTGCCTGGAGATCTTCTAGACTTCACCCGTGAAGCGTTTCTTGAGGCCACTTTGTCCATGAACATCACAAATTGCTCAAAAAGCCAGCAGTTCCTTACCTTAAAGAAGTGATAATTTGCCTCTTGGCACAGATGGGTAATTCTTGAAGTAGTGGCTTTAACTAGATCGCCTTTCC
Source organism: Lissotriton vulgaris (assembly GCF_964263255.1). Classification (NCBI taxonomy): domain Eukaryota; kingdom Metazoa; phylum Chordata; class Amphibia; order Caudata; family Salamandridae; genus Lissotriton; species Lissotriton vulgaris. The sequence continues at coordinate 1,116,999,187 of NC_141695.1, forward strand.
CATTCGAAGCTCGGACATGTACACAGTATTGTGGAGAAGTGTGGCTCAGGGGTTAGAGGCGGCAGACCTGGAGCTTGAGTTCGGCCCTGGACCAGGGTTCAATTCCCCGCCTCGTTGGGTCTTGGGCTCAAAAAATTCCACGGACTCGTTAATTCTCGCTCCGGTGCCTTCTCGACTCACGGGTTCACACTCTGCGACTCTGGGCAATAGCTTGCCTAATCTCCACAACGGACCCTCGCGGCGGGATGCCTGGCTTTCACCTTGTGGATACCCTGCCAGGGTTATCTCACAGGGGAATACCAGGACGGGTTCCCTAAGCAAGCGCGGAGATGCCCCAGGGTAAGTCATGTGCTATATAAGCTTCATTCATTTCATTTCATATTCATTGGTTTGAGTTGGAGCAGTTGTGTCAGATACAGTCTTTGCGTTAATATTTTCATCTTTGGGCTATTTCCCCTACTTCAAATGTGCCCATCCGTAATCTTAATAACCTTAGTTTGTAAGATATTGACAGGGGGAGTGTCAGCTAGAGTTGAGGATTCAGCTCGCCATAGGTCACAGCTGCAAACAGATTATGGGACTTTGTAATATGAAAATGTTCCTTTTTTGTGGAGTGGCTTATGAAAGTCTTCTGTAAAAGCCTTTGCATGAGTCATGTGGGATCTTGAGGGCCCAAGGCTTTGTAAATTGATCAAGGTCTTCCCACTGGAAGCTTTCCAGGGAGATGACGGCAGATTGAACATATCTTGACCGAGATGGATTTTAACACTCTCAGCGTCTGCCTTCTTTAATTCGAACCAAAGTTTCAATGGATTGGCCTTCTGTGCCAGTCTTTGGTCTATAAGACCAAATTCTAATCAAAACTGTGATTATTTTTATAGATTTTGGAACCCAAAAGATTTGACAAAAATGCCTTGATTGCTGCAGATATAACCACCCCACCCCCAAAAAAAAGAATTGTCTGGTGTGGCACCTATGCCGTATACAAGGGATATACAAGAACGTAGCTTTTATGGCTCGAAGTAACGGCAGTACTACTTTGTATAGGCTTGCTGCTATCCCCGTCGCCTTTGAAAAACATCCATATGAAGGCTTGAAATGCTCAAGGCCTAAAAATCGATTGAAAGATATTTGTAGGAAGTAGTTTTATAGATGTAATCTCCTAATTTCCATGACCAGGAGTCATTGTGAACGTGGCAATGTAGTTTTTCTGGTTGATTTCTACCTCGTTGGTGTTACAGTAAGAGGCCAGGTTGTTGAGTGACAATTGTAGCCCACTGGCTGAACAATCCAACAATACTGTATCATCAGCATACTGCATAATATGCAATTGCTGATTATTAAGCCGCAGGATATGAGTTTACGTTTTCCAGGGCAGATTCAATATCAGCAGTAAATATTTTGAAAAGAATATGGGCTAGGATCAACCCTGCTTTAGCCCATTGGTAATAATGGATACTCTACTTGCCAAAGTGTCATCCCCACTGAGTTGGACTTGAACCCAATTATTAGAGTAAAGGGCAATGGTGGTGTTTAGTATTTATATTGGAAGGCCCCAAGTGCTTGATTTCTACCATAACTGAGTTCTATCGATACCGCCAAAGGTTTTTCTACAGCCAATAAAATACGTGCAGGGCTTGCTTATTGGTAAGGGTTTTATGAATTAGGTGAGCCAGTGCCATGCTATTGTGAGTGGTTCCATTGTGTTTTTATTGTGTTTTGACAGAAGCCAGCCTGGAACCAAGGGATCATGTTTGCCTAAGAGGTCTTGCAAGTCTTGGAGGATCAATAAAGCAAAGACTCCACCTCAAGCAGGGATATCAATCAATTATTTGCTGGCTCATCCCCACTCCATTTTTTGTGAATGAGGAAAGTGTACGACCCCTGTCAGGATGGAGGGACCATGCTGGTTAAAAGACTTTGTCAAATACACTGTTCTTTTCTTTGATACAGAATTGTAGGTTTGCTTTAAAGATTGCTGTAGGCAAGTTATTTAGCCGTGGGGCACAATCGCTCCTTCCCTTGACAATGATCTTTTCAATTGCTAGGGGCTTCTTCCCCACATGAATATAGCATAACAATGGATTGGTAGAGTTGGTCGAGTGAAGCATTGTTGGAGCTTGCTAGGTAGGTACAGATGGTGCATTTGAAGCATCGATGTTAGTTCTACATAAGCAGGAGATGTACTTTTCCCATCTCATGCTATCAAGTTTATTGTGCCTTGGTGGGTTAAATGAAGTGGTGAGCTGATTTACCCACTTCCAAAATTGGCAGCTATTTGCAGACATAGCCACTTTGCATGAGAAGATCCTAATTTGTTTTTGTGCCGCCTACTTAGCTTCCCACACTAACTTCTTGTACTGCATTCGCAGTTGACGGAGTTCAGCCATACATTGTTCTACACCTTGGGTTCCATTGCCGACTGAGCTGGCTAATTTAGCTACTTTTCGTTTTTTAGGTTTAAATCTTATTTCTTGATTTAACAGCTGGTTTGTCAGTGTACATTGCAAAGGGTATTCAATCATGGACTGTGCAGGGCCCGGGCGGCTGACGCACCAAAAGTACCAACAAAACACCAGAAACTAAACTGCATGTGATTTATTGTCAGAGTGTAATGCCCAGTGTTGGAGTTGCAGATAGTGCAGTGTTAGACCTGGCATTTCTTAGCGTGATTACCCCTGATTTTTTTTGCCTCTATCTCCTCTATTTTTAACTGACTTAGATGCTTTGGGTACTTTGCCAAGGCTGATCGGTGTCAAAGTGCAAGTGCTACCTGTATAAAGTATAATGGTAATTGGTTGTCCATGATTGGTATGTTTGCCTTACTAGTAAAGTACCTAGTAAAGTGTGCTAGGTGTGCCAGGTAATGCAACTACTACTACTGGGCCTACAGCAATACTTGTGCCACCCACACCAATAGCCTTAAAAGGGAACTCACGCCTGCCATTGCAGTGCCTGCGCACAGTTTGTTAAACTGCCATGTTGTTCTGACAAGTGCACCCACTTGCCAGACCCTACCCTACCCTAGGCTGCTACAGCCCTTCATTTTGACCGCTCCTTTTTCCAACTTGAAGCGGAGCGAGTAGGGCGTGTGCGGAGAAACAGCGATCGCTCCTAAATTGGCGGACAGGCTCGATCCCCCGAAGTGAAGGAAGAGAGGGCGGAGGCGCTCAAAATGGCGGGCGGCACTACACCGTGGACTCCGCTGACTGCGGCCGCCGCTGGGAGGTAGGATTGCGTCCTGCGCTACCCTGGTTTGTCGAGACTCTCGCCGATCTTCTCAGCAGCTGGCATAATTTCCACTAGCTTCACTTCGGTGGAGACCCCCACCGAGGGAATCCTCCCAGCGCTTGCCTGACTCTAAGATGGCGGCCGGCGGCGGCTTTTGGATGGCGATCACCGCTTCCACCGGCTCGCCCCAACTTCTCTCCGGCCTCCTGCTAATCCTGCGGCCCTCTCTCGGATTTTCTGGCCTGCCTCCCGACCTGCTGCCAGTTTGGGGCCACTGCCAGTGCCGGAATGCCCTGCGGCCCTGCAACTCGGGCCGGATCTACGGACCACTCACCCCTCCCCCCACATGGCACCAGTGTTCTGAATGTGCCGCTGCTCCCGGAGTCCACACTGCTTGCGGTTGAATCCACACACAACCCACCGGCTGCCGTGCAGCGCCTCACTGCCAACGCGTTAACGCACCAACAGCGTCAACATGGCCTTCACCACCTGGCACACTCTCACCCCCACCGAGATGGCTGACCGCAAGCTCTCCAAGATGGTGACGCACCTGCGGCTGGCCTCCAGCTTCATCTCCCACCTTCTCTTCTGGACTTATTTACTTTTTGTTCTGTCCTGGCCGACACTTTGCTGCTGATTTCGGACAGTTTTCTCTGGACTCTGACCCTCCTTCCATTCCCTCATCCTTTAACCCTTTCCCCCGTTGATGATCCTCAAATGGTTCTTTCCTTTTCTGCTTTGCCTTCTCTCCATACCCTTCCATCCCCCCCACCCTCCCTTTGTGCTGTGACTGCATCCACACTTATGGAACTCTGTTTTTTTGCATACCCTAATCACTAGTATATGCAGTAGACCGTTGTTCTCTCTACCATTCCTATCTGATCCTTAGAGTATATCCAGTCATATCCCTTCCTTTGTATATAGAGATAACTCTAGCGACCAGTCTCCTACGTGACTGTTGGAGTATATCCATGTGTTTCCCTTCCCTATGTATATAGAGATAACTCTAATCACTAGTATATGTAGTAGACCTTTGTAATATCTACCACTCCAATGTGACTCTTAGAGTATATCCATGTGTTTCCCTTCCCTATGTATATAGAGATAACTCTAATCACTAGTATATGTAGTAGACCTTTGTAATATCTACCACTCCTATGTGACTCTTAGAGTATATCCAGTCATATCCCCTCCCTATGTATATAGAGATAACTCTAACCACTAGACTATGCAGGAGTCCGCTATGCTCTCTACCATTCCTATGTGACTATTAGAGTATATCCAGTCTTATCCCTTCCCTATGTATATAGAGATAACTCTAATCACTAGTATATGTAGTAGACCTTTGTAATATCTACCACTCCAATGTGACTCTTAGAGTATATCCATGTGTTTCCCTTCCCTATGTATATAGAGATAACTCTAATCACTAGTATATGTAGTAGACCTTTGTAATATCTACCACTCCTATGTGACTCTTAGAGTATATCCAGTCATATCCCCTCCCTATGTATATAGAGATAACTCTAACCACTAGACTATGCAGGAGTCCGCTATGCTCTCTACCATTCCTATGTGACTATTAGAGTATATCCAGTCTTATCCCTTCCCTATGTATATAGAGATAACTCTAATCACTAGTGTATGGAGTAGTCCGCTGTGCTCTCTACCATTCCTATGTGACTCTTAGAGTATATCCATGTGTATCCCCTCCCTTTGTAGATAGAGATATCACCAGTATATGCCTAGAGTATTTCAATTTGTATCTCCTCCTTATGTGACTCTACCTCTTGTACATTTGCAATTTTTTTCTGTTTGTATCCTCTATGTAACGCATGCAATCCTAAGTCCTTAAGTTTTCAACTGGTTCTTATGTAAAGCAAAAATTTGCTATGTTCTCAAATGGTTCTTATGTAAAGCGCTCTGACACCTTCGGGTAAAGTTCGCGCTATATAAAATTCCACAAATAAATGTGAAAGGTAGGACATGTACTAAGGTGTGTACCATGTCCTAACAGTGAAATACTCTCCATTTCGTTTTTCACTGTTGAAAGGCCATCTTGCCCATAGGACAGAATGAGGAGACTGTGTAATATGTTTTCCAGCCTATCTTCCCATACGATTACAATGGAGAGTTGAAGTTTAGTGTGCCTGAACTCACAATGTAACAACAAATCTTTTTATGAAGGTGGTTTTTGCATTGTGTGTTTAGAAACCATTCTTTTAGAAGTGGCTGGGTTTTTGTGCTCTAACATTTCTGTGTGTCTCTGCCTGGTTGTGGATTAACTGTCGGGATTTGAAAGTGAAAGGATCTGGGGAATGTCTTGACCCAGGGGAGGAGGTGAGACAGCAACAGGCTGACCTGCTTTCAATATGGAGTGTAGCGGGGAGGAGTAGCCCCTTGAGGTGAAGAGGCCTGAGTTGCTGCCATAAAACAATGGTCCCATCACCTGCTGAGTGACTGAGAATCCAGACCCCCACTAATCCAAGGAAGAAGGTGTCACTGGCAGGAAGGCACCCAAACTGGTTTGAACAGGGCTCAGCGATACTGTGTGCGTGTGCTTTTGCAGCCTGAACCTTTCTTGATGATCTTTCTTTTATCGTGTGCACCGCAATCCAAGTGAGTCTCAGCTATGCTGTGTGCGTGTGCTTGGTGCAGCCTGAGACCTTCGTGAGGTTTGCCTTGTTTTCGTGAACCCGAATCCATGTGAGTCTCAGCGCTGCTGTGTGCGTGTGCTTGGTGCAGCCTGAGACCTCCGTGGAGATTACCTTGTGATAATGCACCTGGAGTTAAAGTGAGTCTCAGCGACGATGTGTGCTTGTTCTTCGTGCAGCCTGAGACCTTCGTGAGGAGTGCACAGTGATCGTGCACCCAAAGCTCAAGTGAGTCTCAGGGACGCTGTGTGCGTGTGCCCTGTGGCAGAATGAGATCTTCGTAGTAGTAGCAGCCCGGACCGGCATCCCCGGAGGAGCTGAGCCACTGGCCGTAGCTCGCCATTGCCAGTTTGCAAAGATTGCATCGGAGAACCAAGTCACTGGAAGAGAAGAGGAGAGTGAGGTTGCACCCCCCAGGTAACGTGTGTCGATGCCTGGGGTGGGGTGCGGGCTCGAGGGAGACGCTCTGCTTCGTCATTCCAGCAGCGCGAGCCTCTGCTGTGGCTTGTATTGCGGCCTGTACTTGCCTAGGGAGTGGCAGTACCAGGGCCGGAGTGCGGAGCTGCATTTTTTGTCATGCCATACGCGTGTTGGGGGAAACTGTTGACAGAGGCTAACTGCAAGTCAGCACGAGTGGCTGAGAGACCGCCTGTGCTGGATTGTATTACACATTACTTTATTCCTGCTTAACGGAGTACCTGATTGTCGTATTACACATTGCATAATTCCTGCATAACAAATTATCTGATGAGTGTATTACGCATTGCATTATTCCTGCATAACGAAGTACCTGATTGGTGTATTACGCATGGCATTATTTCTGCATTGCAAACTACTGGATTTTCGTATGATGCATTGATCCAATTCAATCCAATTCAAGGCACGCATGGCTCACAAAGCACTTTCAGGGAAGGGATACTCCTTCTGCCGATCTACTTTTCGGCCCTATCGTGCTAAAAGGGCCTTAAGGTCAGACAAGAAAAATCTGGTAGTAGTCGCAAAAATAAAAATATCAAGGAGCGGAGGATGCCTTTTTTCATATAATGTTGCCATCCTGTGGAATCGCCTCCCCCTTCAGGTCCGGCTTGAACCTAATTATTTGACCTTTCAGAAACAAATTAAAACTTTTCTCTTTCTCTAAATACTGCTCGGAGCCTCTGATCGCATTGCCGCAGCGCTGGGATGCCCTCAGATAAACATGCGCTCTAGAAATGATGCTTCAATGCAATTCATTGTAACTGCATAAAGAACCACCTGATTAGTGTATTATGCATTGCATTATTTCTGCATAACGAAGTACCTGGTTGTTGAGTTACGCATTGCATTACTTCTACATTGCAAAGTGCAAGATTGTTACGTTACTGTGACCCGGTCCCTGTTTCACCTCCGCCTGGACTATGCCCCCCTGAAACCTTACCGTTGCCACGGACTTCCCATTCACGCACTTTTAGACAATCCCCTCGGGTCCGTAACAGTGTCAGAACGAACAGCATGACCCACAGTGCCCCGCCCCTCTCTCTGTTCCAGGAACCTATCACCGGGCCTCAGACACCGGAAGTACGTCACCGTGAACTCGGAAGTCCCACCCAGGAGGCAGCGACAGCACCAGTGAAAAGCGAAAGCCACTGCGAGGAAGAGGTCGGAGCATTGTGGCAGGATACTCAGACTGGTGTTGGAGAGCGAGAGGAAGAGCAAGCCGAAGAAGACGAGTGGACGGAGGACTGGTGGAGCCCTTGAGGAGGTGGCTGAAGAGCGGCCGTGGCTCACTGGAGAGCTACGGCGGACCGCGTGAGTAGCGTAAACCTCCCCGTGAGCACGCTAGGTGCTCTGTGTATATATTGTATAGTTCTCTCACCTTTAGGCACTTGTCACACGTTAACTGCACTGTGATTATTGTAAAGCACTTCACCTTGCAAACGCCCCTCTTCCCGTCACCGTCACCCTAACACTCTTTTCTCTGACCTACTTCCCTATCTTTCGGTACGTTCCTCTTCCCCATAGAACCCTCCCTCACTAGTCCTTCCTTTTCTTCCCACGCACGTCCCGGTGTCGGTGTCAGCATACGTTTTGAGACCCGGTTCGGTCTAATGGTCCCTTCTTTCTCTTATTGCCCTCCGAGGTAACTCCCCAGCAACGGAGACGAAGAACATCCCGGGACCCTGCAAGCAGACGACCGTCGACCAGGAAGAACCATCCCATCTTGCCGGACTACCTTTACCATCCTGTCTGTTGACTCTCGTACCAATAAAAACCAACTATAGCCCACTACATTCGGCCTCCTTGCCTGATTTTCCGGCCCGCGACACCCCCACGATCACAGTTACGCATTGCATTATTTTTACATTGCACAGTGCTTTATTGTTGTGTTACGCATTGCATTACTTTTCCATTGCAAAGTGCCTGATTCTAGCATGACGAACTGCATAACATACAGTGGAATGTTTAGAAGTGTTCATTAATATCTCTAGAAAGTACAAGGGCTGGCTGGTCTAACAACCATCCAGGAGGAATATTACACATACTCATATGTTGGATTTATGTTGTGTGGTCTTATCGTATATCTTTTTATATCAAATTTATACTCGTTTTTATAAAACTCGTGTGTAGTCCATTTGTGCCGTCATCATAGGGTTGCTGTGAGCTTGGTTGCAAATACTTTACACATTTACCTTGAAGATAAGCCTGGCTTCTTGTGCCAAGCTACCAAGGGGGTGAGCGGGGGCTATCTCAGAAGGTGTCCTTCCTTTCCCTGACGTGGAAACGAGGGTCCCTATTTGGCCTAAGATACCTACCTCAGCCAACCAGGGATCCATGCAGCCTTTCTGATTCAGGAATTCCATATTCAGATCTAACTTGTGGGAAAGAGATCACTCCCAGTTCATCTTATAGGTGACCCAGGGTGTGGCTTTCTGTAGCACGCCAGTGTGTAAAAGCAGTCTCGCCTAACCCCGAGCTGGATTGTCAAAGAGTGGGGTGAGAGGGGAGGGTAATGTAGTCAGCCCATGTCTCGTGTTGGTCTGGTCCCATGTCGTTAGTGTGGGTGGTGTAATATTGGAAGCATATAGATTAGGAGGTCTATGCAGTTTCTCCAGGAAGGGGATCTTCCTGAACGATGTGCCCGCCATCGCTCGATCCTGGAAAAGGCAGTGTTTCTCGGATTCAGTGCGGTTCATTCCACTAGGCGTCATAACTGTGCAGCTTTGTAGTAAAGGTGGATGTCTGGGACCCCCAGTCTGCCTTCGTTAGGTGGGAGGGTGCTAATGAGTTTCTTCATCCATGGTTTGGTTTACAGCCCTGCTATATAAAGAGGGAGAGTTCTGACTGTACTCGGTTTAACCATCCCACTTGGGGTTGTACAGGAAGTGTCTGGAACAGGTATAGGATATTGGGTAAAATTGTCATTTTAATGGCCGCTATCCTCCCTAGCCATGAAACAGGATAATGCTTCCACTACCTCAGGTCCGAGCAAATTTGAGTGTGGAGCTTGGCGTAGTTGACTGTTGCTATAATTTGTAAATGTAAATGTAAATGTACAGGAATTTATATAGCGCAAATCACCGAGCGGTTTCTAAGCGCTTGCTTAGGGAACCCGTCCTAGTATTCCCCTGTGAGATAACCCCGGCAGGGTATCCACAAGGTGAAAGCCAGGCATCCCGCCGCAAGGGGCCGTTGTGGAGATTAAGCAAGCTATTGCCCAGAGTCGCAGAGTGTGAACCCGTGAATCGAGTAGGCACCGGAGCAATAATTGTCAAGTCCATGGACATTTTAGGACTCAAGACCCCGCCGAGCCGGGAATTGAACCCTGGTCCCGGGCTGACCTCTGCTTCCAGGTCTGCCTCCTCTAACCAGCGAGCCACACTTCTCCGGGCGCCAACTGGATCATCAAGTATGGGACTGTGTCCCTGTCCACTGTATTGGGTGCTGGTGTTGAAGGCATGCCTGTGTGTGTGGTGACAGCGAGAGGTTGAGAGCAACCGACTTCTCAATATTGACTTTGAACCCTGAGGCCTGCGCAAAGGAGTCGAGCTCCGTCAGGAAGGCCCCCAAAGCTACAGCCGGGTCCGAAAGGGTGACCAGCACATCGTCCCATATAAGCTTATGGAATGGAAGTCACTTCCAAATTGTATTCTAGTGATTTGTGGGTGTTACCTAACTCTCTGGGCCAGTGCAGTGCAAAAAGCAGGGGTGAGAGTGGGCACCCCTACCTTGTACCTCTGCCTTTGGGGAATGGTGTCGAGGTGTGCCCATTTACTCAAATGGACGCCGTGGGGGAGTGATAGCAGTTCAAAATGTGTGTCCTCATTTTCTCGTCATGACCGGCGCGGGTCATCACCTGCTCCAGGTAAGGCCAGTGGACCCTGTCAAAGGCCTTCTCCGCGTCGATGGTGAGGAGTATTAAATCTCCTGATATCCGTGACGTTTCTCAATAAGATGTAAGAGACTCTTAGTGTTGTCGCTCATCTGCCTGTGCAGGATGAATCCCACCTGGTCGGGATCAATTAGCCCTGGCATGTGGATTACTAATCTACATGCTAAGATCACGGTATATAATTTTAGGTCTATATTCAGGAGGGGACTGGGGCGGTATGCACCGCAGCTGGTTTTGTCCTTTCCGGGCTTGGGAATAACCACAATAGCGGCCTCTAGCAGTGATTTGGGAATTGCTCCCTGGGATGGGAAAGTATTAAAAAGCCTAGTTAGGAAGTGGTGCCTGTGTAGGGCAAAATTGCTTATAAAAGGCCACAGTATAACCGTCCGGTCCAGGGGATTCGGATAATTGGAGTTTTGAAATGGCTATGAATTCTTCTATTCGACTGTCCCCCTCTAATTGCTCTGAGTGTTCTGGGGTTAAGGTGGGAAGGTGTGCCTCGGTCAGGTAGGCGTCTCTATCTGCGTCCTCCAACTTCTGCCCCGCATATAACTGGGTGTAGAAGTCTCAAAATGCCTCAGCTATAACTACATCCTCTGTGACTAGTCTCCCAGTCTGATCTCGTATCTCTTGCACGCCATGCGACTGTTGGGCCTTTTGTAGTTTGTGGGCTAACAGACTCCCACATCTGTCGATCCCAACGTAGAATCAGTGGCATAGTCATAACACCGCTTATTCCGCTCTGACCTGATCCATGGCCGCTAGTTGTGCCCGAGCTTTAGTCAGCTGGGCCAAATCCTAGGTACCCCTGTCCGCTGGTGCATTTGTTATAATATCCTTGTTTTCTGCGTGAGCTCCACCCTCTTTCGCCTGTGCTCCGCATTGTCTGCCGCCGAGATGGCTATTAGCTCACCCATAATCATGACCTTGAGCGCCTCCCATTGCGTTGCCATTAGGGTGTCGGTATTATCATTGTGTGAGAGGTAGTCATAAATAGCGCACTGTACTTGCTCGACCACGGCAGGGCGTTGCAGTAGGGGTCCCGAAGACGCCACTGTCGTTTGGACCTTTGGGAGGCTGGGAGGGTGAATGTGGCTACTACGGGAGTGTGATCCGACACTGATGCCACATAAATGTCCACAGTTGATGTGAGGTTGCGGAGAGGCTCAAAACCTATTAGGCAGGCGAGTCTGGTGTATGTTTTGTGGGTATTGGAGTAGGACGAATATTCTCTGAGGTGGGGGTGATGACACCTCCATAGATCTACTAGGCCTACATCCTTCAGTCTAGCCAGCCCTGCAGTGGAGAGCGTGCCTGTCTGGTCGGAGCTTTGTGAAGACCTGTCCAGGGAGTTGTCAAAGACTAGGTTAAAGTCACCCCCCAGTCAAATTTTACGCTCAACTGTTGCAGTGGCCTCCATCAGACCCTCATGGATGAATCGTTCCTGGCCCTCTTTGGGTGCGTACAAGGACCCAATAACCATAGTGTGCCCCCCATTGTACAATTGATATGTCAGTAGCCTTCCCCTGATCTCCACCACCTTCTGACCTACCTTCCCTTGGAAGGCCTTGGAGTCTAAAATAGCCACTTCCACTGAATTAGAAGGACAAGACGTAAAACATTGCATGGGGAACATACAAGATTTGAGTAGGTGACAGTCCCGGGAAAACAGATGTGTCTCTTGCAACAGGCATATGTCAGCTCTGGTACTCTCCAGGTATGAGAGTATCGCCCTGTGCTTAACAGGATTGTTAAGACCTCTCACATTGAGTGTGAGGATCTTGAGATTAGTGGGGGTCATCTAGTGCTCTAATGTCGGGAAGTAAGTACAGGGACCCATGGCTGGATCTGTGCATCCTGGCCAGCATGTTAGTGTAGAGTGAGCCCTGTGTCTCGTGGCAAGGCCCTTATGTGTCGCGAGCAGTGAATAGGGGACCTCAATAACAAAAAAAACCACAAAGTTTATTTATTTATTTATTTATTTATAGCATTTGTAAAGCGCTTCTGCAACCCTACGGGCATCCTGGCGCTGTGTACATATTGCTGAAAATACTGTGCATCAGAGGAGGGGGATAGTATAAAGTTCTGGTGAGATTAAACTTTGGGGAAGAGCCATGTTTTCATCTTTTTACGGAAGGCCATCAGTTCGTCTGTATTCCTGATGTCGATAGGCAATTTGTTCCACAGATGGGCTGCGGCTATGCTGAAAGCTCTGCCACCATAAGTGGCTTTCCTGATCCTAGGAATGCTTATCAGTTTGGAAGATGAGGAACGGAGGGACCGTGTGGGTATATACCATTTGAATTTCTTTTGAAGTGGTCGGGGGCCCATTCCGTGTACTGCCCTAAAGACAATGCAGAGGGATTTAAAGCAGATCCTTTGATGTACAGGTAGCCAGTGAAGATCGGCTAGAGCGAGGGTGGTAGAGGATCTTCGCTCTCGGGAGAGTGCCAGCTTCGCTGCTGCCGCCTGGATGCTTTGCAGTCTGCAGATCAAATAGGCCGGGGATTCCAGAAGCAGAGCATTACAGTAATCCAGGCGGCTGAGAATGGTGCTCCTAACTATGGTGGTTCTGACCTGCGCTGGTAAGAGGGGTAGCAGCTTTCGCAGTCCTCTCATTAAAGCAAAGCAGCTACTCATCTGCTTGTTGACATTGGTCTCTAAGCTCAGACAGTCGTTAAAGCTGACTCCGAGATTCTTCACTGATTTCACTGGGGTTAATGACTCCCCCGAGTCCAAGGGCCAGAAATCGGTGGGTAGACTTCTGGTAATTCTGCCAACTGTGCAGTGCATTATTTCCGTTTTATCACTATTAAATTGTAGTGAGTTCTGGTTTAGCCAGAGTGTCATTTCTGCCATGCAGGTATGGAAAGCCGTGAGTGAGTTGGCCTGGGCACCATCAAGGGAAATCATCAGCTGCGTGTCGTCCGCATAGTTGATCACGCTAATACCGTGGGCCTTGATAATGCCCAACAGGGGTTGCATATATATATTAAAAAGTATCGGACTGATTGCGGACCCTTGTGGGACGCCATGTGGGACTTTAACAAATTCCGACTGATATGGGGGGATGGCTACTGCCTGCCATCTGTCTTTTAAATAGGAGTGAAACCAATCGAGCGCCACTCCGCCGATTCCAATGTTTTTTAGTCTTGTCAGCAGGATGTCGTGGCTCACCGTATCGAATGCGGCGGACAGGTCCAGCAGAATTAGGATTGCTGATTCCCCCCTGTCCGCCCTCATTCGCAGGTCATCCAGAACTGTCAGCAGAGCTGACTCGGTTCCGTGAGCTGGTCTGAAACCGAATTGCTCCTCTTCCAGGATGTTGTTGGTTTCTAGGAAGAGGGCAAGGGATCTGCTGACCCACCGCTCTATGATCTTTATAGGGTATGGCAGGAGCGATATAGGACGGAAGTTTTTTTTGCAGTTCGGGTCTAGATTAGGTTTCTTTAATAGGGGGGTAACAACCGCCAATTTCCATTCTTTTGGTACTGTGCCAGAAATGAGGGATTGATTGCAAAGCTGTTGCAATACTGGGAAAAGGTCATCCCTGAACTCCTTTACTATTTTGTGAGGCAAAGGGTCCAAAGGGGACCCTGAAGTTGTATTAAGAGCAGTTTTTGTGAAGTCTTGTTCTGTAAGGACTTTAAAATTTTCTAAGGTAGCCTTTGGGTTGGGTCGTCCTGCGTTGTCTTCGCTCTTCTCCCTATTCTCGGGGTTACTATTATCCTGCTCAGAGGAGATGGAAGCACCCTTCATTCCCTCAATGATTTTAGTGATTTTTTCCTGAAAGAAGGAAGCTAAGTCATCGCATAATTCTTGTGAGGGCTTAATTTGACTGTTCGCACAATCCGGATTGGATAACTCTCTGATTATCCTGAAAGTGTCACGGGACTTATTAGAGCTGTGGAGTAGTAAGTCGGCGAAATAGTTTGCTTTGGCTGCGATGATATCTTTTTTATATCTTACAATGGTTTGTCTCCATATCAGTTTCTCCGGCTCCGAGTAATTTTTTCTCCACATCCTTTCGGCGTTTTTACAGGCTCTTTTCAGTGCCTTCAGGTTATCCGTGTACCAGGGCGCGGAGGGTCTTCCTCTTTTCCTGATTACTTTCAGGGGTACAGTATCGTCGAGCTTTTTGGTTACTTCTTTACACAACGTGAGATAGTTAGTGGTGATGTCGTTCTCTGGGTTGAACGAATTCCCAATGTGATGGAGATTGAACTTTCCTTTCTCTTTCCTTTTTAGCAGGCCTTTCTAATCGCGTCCAATAAAGGATCTGCTCTGTGTATTAGTAGGTCCTGTATTGGTCAAGGTGTGAATGTTGAAAAGTAGGAGGTGATGGTCTGACCAATCTACTGGGAGCGTTGTTCTCATTGTAATAAGATCCTCTGCAGCAAATATTAGATCCAGTGTATTTCCCTGTTTATGTGTGGGGGGAGTTATCCACTGTTTCAGCCCTAAGTTTTCCCAAGAGTGGGTGATATTGTGGAAGGCCGTGTATAGTTGGTCATTATCCCAAAGATTGAAATCTCCTAGTACCAGTAGTTTGCTGTGTGAGATTGATATGTTGTTGATGACGGCAATCAATTCCTGCTGTTGTGTTGCGTTGATATGTCCCGGAGTCCTATAGCAGATTAGGCTCGTGAGGCAGTGGCCTGAGTCATGTCTGATCGATATCCCAAGTATTTCAGCACATGAAACCGTGTCGACATCTAAGGTAGCAACATTTAGCTCCTCTTTAAAGATGATCCTCAAAGAAACTAAAAAGTAACGGAACAACCATATGAGTAGAGAGTAAGAGTTCAGGATACAATCCGACATCCAAGGAAAACTGGTGGGAAGTCTGTATGGGGTCCATAATGTGGCCAAGGTTGTCCCACCGTCCCGCCTGCCGCCCGCCCAAATGCATTGAGAGGGAAAAGATACAGACATCATATAATATGCTCACGAAGCTTGTGTCTTTGCCAGCGCCTCTGGGAGGGCCTCCAGGACCGCCTTTTGCCCCTTTGTGATCTCTTCCATATCTGGTCGTTTTGGGCGGCTTCTGCAGCCCTGCTGCCTCCATCTCGGTTGCGAATCCCCGGATCCAGGGGCGGGGTTGCTATTCCCATCGTCGTCATCGGGGACTTCAATGCCCAGCAGCTGACACACCTCTGAGAGAGAGCACAGTTGGTAAAGCTTGCTATCTAGACAGAAGATTAGACTGAACGGGTGGCCCCAGGAGTAGGAGATGCCGTGCTGGCATAGATGCATAGTGATGGGTCGAAAGGTTTTGTGCGTCTGTAAAGTGAGTGCGGCACGGTCTTGGTACAGGGTTTAGAGCTTCACCCCTGATATCAACCGGGTGCATGGCTCTGGATTTATGGAGAATCTTCTCTTTTGTGCGGAAATCCTGTATATAGACCAATATGTCCACAGGCGGGGCTTTGTCTGAGTGGGGTGGACCCACTCTGTGTGCTCTGTCTATATTAATGGCCCGGTGGGCTGCCGAGAATATGATTGAAGAGGTCTCTTGTGTAGGCGAAGATGTCCCCGGCTTCCTCCCTGGTTTTCACTCCTCTAATACGGATATTGTGTCTGCAGGAGCGGTTTTCGAGGTGAATTTGTAGGTCCACCTGCTGATCATGGAGGCGGATGACTTCTTCTTGCAAGGCTGTCATTTCAGTGTCCTTGTTATCGCCCTTGTCTTCCAGTGTAGCAACCTGCTCCCATATTTCATCCACATCTCGTTGAATGTATTTGATTTCTGACATGAGGTCGCATTTAACTGTTTGGAGGTCCTTGAGAAGAGTTGTGAAGAGGGACTCAAGGAGGGCTCGCGTCACCGATCCCTGTATGGTGCTGTCTCCCTGCGTTTGGGCGGGTACACTCTGGAGAGAGTGACTCATCGTGGTTCTACCCTGGGGCCGGGCAAATAGTTCCTTCAGCGTCTTATCCTTCTTCCCGCGGGTAGAAGACATAGTTTGTTGCAGGTGGGTTGATGGGTTCTTAGAAGTAACAGTAGACACAACAGATTCCAAGGCCAAGTGATCTAGTGCAGGTCAGTGGTTGTGCCCCACTCTATAAGACCACAATGGGGAACTGCGGTGCAACAGGTCAAACGCCTCTCTCTGGCTGTCTGGGCCTCAGTGTCCAGCCTCCCAGGGGGGGGCTCAGTCCCCGAGGCGGCCAAAGACTACCTCACTTTGTGTAGAGCACTATGTAGGTGGGTCCCAGCCTCGTCAGGTCTAAAAGCAGCCACCTGGCCACGTCCCCCGAATGCGCATTGGGGTGCCAGTGGGGAGGCCATCAGCACTGCCAGTCACCCTCCAGTCGGGATATACCAGATCCCACCGAGCAGATCCTCTCTTCTCGTTGATGTTTAGCACAGTTGTGATATGGGGCCACCTTGTGCCAGCTCCGCATAGGGAGCACAGCGGACGCAGGTTTGGGCTCACCTCGTCCGGTTCACATGCGGTCCGTGGGCTCCTGTGGATAGTGGTGAGGCTTGGTTCACAATAGCCTGTGTGGTCTCTCGGCGAGTGGGGGTCAAAGCTGCCATCTGAGTGCTGGGCCTAAGCTAGGGGATGAAGGGGGAGCCACAAGCTGCACCTAAATCTAGTCGGGCTGCCTCCGCAAGTCGCCGGGCTACGCTCTCAGCAACTGCCTCTACCGGCGGGCACGCTCATGCCCCCCCACTCGTCCGTCCCCTGCTGCTCTTGGCTATGTCGCTTGCTCCTGGCCATCAGGCAATGCAGGGGGAGAGGCCAGAGTCCGGTTCACAATCAGTGCCCCCGGGGGGGGGGGGCCAGGTCCTTCGCCCACACACAGTCCACCGGCTCATCACTGCTCTGGGTCACGCCTGGCTTCACTGCTTCACCAGGCCCAGGCCTCCATGCACATGTTCCCCCCTATGGTGCTGCTAGTGGCTTGGCTAGTTCTGCCAGGACAGTGCTGGGGCACAGTGTCTCACCTCCTTCAGCGGACCCAGCCATGTGCGTCAGGGTCCACGCCCTCCTCTATCGCGGTAAGCGCCATCTTCCACCTATGGCCGCAGGCCACGGCCTCTTCCCGCTGCAGCATCAATCCATTCACCGTGCCAGGGGGAATCAGGTCTACGGCGCCCACAGTGGCTCACCTGCACTCAGCTGCGATCGGCTCAGGGGGCCCGTCGCAGCTCCCAGTCAGGCCTGGCCGCACTGCCCCACTAGGCCCGGCGGCAGCTCCTCTATTGTGTGCAGGCCTCAGTGCGTGCGGGGGCCGTATGTGTTTCCTGCCCGTTCTGCTCCTCCGGCAGTCCTCACCAGGCCAGCCTGGTCACACACGTTTCCTCTGCGATGTCACCAGAGGCTTCGCTCATTCCACCGGTGCTGGGCGATGTTTGACCAAGGGTCTCACCTTCCCCAATGGATCCGGCCGTGTGCGTCCCCTCTCGCGCTCTCCTCAGTTGCGGCCGTCACTGCAGTCTGTCCCCGGCTGTGGGCCGCAGCATCTCGTCGCTGCAATTATGGACCTTGGACTACTATAATGAACCCAGCGCTTCTCTGGGTCTATCCCAAACTGATTCCGTCCTCGGGCCAGGCTCTGACCACAGGAGGTGCTGTATGCGGGCGACGACGAACGTGAGCAGAAAAACACCGTCCTATCTTTCCGCTATCTTGGCCACTCTCTCTACTTTTCGTTTTTCATTCAGCAGACTAGTTGAGAAACATGGGGGCAGATTTATGAAGGCCTTGCGCCGCCGGTGCGTCATTTTTAACATGGGAAAAAGTGACACACCGGTGGCGCAAGTCCTTCATAAATCTGCCCCATGATGCCTCCCCATTTGTGGGAGCATCTGAAAAGTGACATCTTTTGCTCATCGTTTTGCTTAGCTCAGAATGTAAATCAGACATTGCACACTCTGAGATTGAAGACCTATAGGGTTAATTATCGATTGCGATGGAGTTTTAATACTTTGTTCACTCGCCTCCAAAGCTGTTCCTCCAGGCCAGATGCCTTTTGGCACTGAAGGATCAGTAATGCGATTTAATCTTGGGGAGGCATGACCATTTCCTAGATTTGTGTGTCACAAATGATTTTATAACCTTGAATCTGCAGCACTATCTTTTGAAGAAAGTGATCACTTTCCAGCTGATGGTCGATCTGAAATCCCATTAGCTGGTTAAAGAGAGCGATAAAAAAGGTCTAGTCCAATATAGCCCCAAATTTAGGGGCCAGGTTATGGTGGGCCGCTGGTCGGTCAAGGATATATTGGTTATTCAAAGCAAGTAATACGAGTGAATGGAAAGCTTCAACCAAAGTGTTGCCTTTTGCATTTGTTCATTGAGGATGGAAAAGAGGGGGGGTACTGTGTCAGATTAAATCCATTTACCATGTGGATTTTACGTTATCGCAAAAGTTCAGGTTAATGTCCTCGGTGATGATTAGTTCTGCTCCTCAGTTAGCAATAGTGATGTCATGCAAGTGATTGCTGAGATAATCAACTTTGACTTCAATAGTTTTTAGGTCGAGCTGACGTAGCATTCATGCGAAAGCATGAATGCTGTCAGCAAGACAACTAATGTCATCCGTATTTAGGAAAGTGGACAGCAGAGTGTCACGCGCTTTCCCAGTGTCGGATTTCACCGCGGGAGCGAGCGCGCTTGCCAGACCGCAGGGCTTGCATGCAAACACAGCGCGCACACAGGCAGGCCCCATCCACTGCACGCACAGGCACACGCGCGCGCGCAAACACACACACACACACACACACACACACACGCACACGCAGGCACACACATGCAGGCACACAGCCACCCCCGCCCTGTCCCGCCCGCCCCCTCCCGCCCCCTCCCCTCTTACCTCACCGGAGTCGGGCTCGCACCATCTGCCAAGGGAGCCCCGCAGAGCACTCGAGCTCCTCTCCCACTCTACGAAGAAGCGGAGCTCTCCCCATAGGCATGGGGGCCTCGCAGTCTCCCCGCTGGTCTTCACCCGGTCCCCCTCCTGGGACCCGGGACTTCATGCAGCACTTCTTTTCTACGGGCTCGCGCTGGTCCAAAGGAAACGAAACTAAAGAGTGGCGCGCATGCGCAAGCAGCCCCCGCCCTCCCACTGCTCACAGGCCGGCAAAGAGCGCTGACTCAAGGTGCTGTTTTACATGTAGGGAGATAATAATTAATTAGCATTTGGAGAAGGAACTGCGGTCCCTCGTGAAATACCGCACGCCTAAAGCTTCTTTAATTTAAGCGAGAGAGAGGGCTGCGGCAGAATAATGAGCAGATAGGCATGTTGTGTTATTAAAAACAACAAGGTGTGATAGCTGCAGAGAGTGAGGGCTGAGGACCTGCGGTGTGACAGCAACTACTTCTTACTCGAAAATTAAGAACTACACACATTCCAGGGGATCCCAGAATCTTGTACAACACCGGTGTCTGCTGCTCTTCATGTTTGTGTATTTTTTTTTAAATTGTATTTGAAAAAGATATGGTTGCACTTTGAAGAAACGCAGCATGCACCCTGTGTGATAGTTGTGTAAACGTTGCACCCATCAACCTCACACCGCAATGGAATGCTGCCTACCACCTCAGACATCGCTGTTTATTTATTTATTTTTACTTAATAGATAGAGATATGCTAATAATTGCCGCCGATGCCGAGGCTCCAAACATGTTAAGGGCATCCGTTTTAGCACTTCCCTCTCCCGTGTTATGTTTAATTTGTGGCTCCGGCACGATTCTCTGCATCATTTGTTTCAGATGCTACGGTAACTGGACATAATATCGACTACATAATATCGAATGGACAAAATATCGACGGAAAAATATCGACAATACCAAAATATCGACTATAGGAATATCGTTGAACAAAATATCGACTGCAAAAATGACCCAAAAATATCGAATACAAAAATATCGACTCAAAAATATCGACTAGACAAAATATCGAAATATAGTGAAAGTAAAAAATATCGAAAAAATGTTAGAAAATATTGATTTAATAAAATATTATATATATAATATATTAATAAATAGTACCTAATGTTTAGGAGCGGGTTGTGGGTTTATAGGGGAATAGGGTGGGAAGTAATTTAATAATAATTAATTAGTTAATATATGTTTGGTAATTGTTTTAATTAGATTTTAATTGGTAATTAATTAATATTAATTAGTTAATTGTTTAATTGATTAATTAGCATATAAGTTAATTGATTAATTGATTAATTGATTATTAATATTTTTTTTAATAATTATTTTGTATATGATTTTAATTGATATATTGGTTATTAATTAATAATAATTAGTGATTTTTTGTATTAAGAATTAGTATATTATTGAAATGTATTAATTGCTAACACATTAATTATAAATAGTTAATGATGTAATTAATATATTGCATATCATTTAAATAAATTAATTGGTAATTAATTTATAATAATGACTTAATTACATTAATTGTATACATTTAAATGTAATGTGTTAATTTATGTTGTAGTTAATTAATTAATTGGAATTAAACAATATTAATTAATCTAAATTATTATTTTTATAGGTAATGTGAAAATATATTTTATAATATTTTTTTACAATAAATATGTATTTTTCATATATATATGTTTAATGTTGTGTTCATTATTATTTATAGTGTTCTGGCTTAGTTTCATAGTTTTTGTTATAGGTTAATTTTTTAGGGTTTTGGGTCTTTTTTCTAGTCGTGAGTAAAAGTGTATTTAGTGGGATTTGGGAAATTTTTACGTTTGTGGGTAAATGTGTATTTTTGAGTTTGAGGGTCAGTTTTCAGTTCTTGTGTAAAGGGCTATTTGTAGAGTTCAGGGTCAGTTTTTAGTTTGTGGGTAAAGGGGTATTTGTAGGGTTCAGGGTCAGTTTTCAGTTTGTGGGTAAAGGGGTATTTGTAGGGTTCAGGGTCAGTTTTCAGTTTGTGGGTAAAGGGGTATTTGTTGGGTTCAGGGTCAGTTTTCAGTTTGTGGGTAAAGGGGTATTTGTAGGGTTCAGGGTCAGTTTTCAGTTTGTTGGGAAAGGAGTATTTGTAGGGTTCAGGGTCAGTTTTCAGTTTGTGGGTGTAGGGGTATTTGTAGGGTTCAGGGTCAGTTTTCAGGTTGTTGGGAAAGGAGTGTTTGTAGGGTTCAGGGTCAGTTTTCAGTTTGTGGGTGTAGGGGTATTTGTAGGGTTCAGGGTCAGTTTTCAGTTTGTGGGTAAAGGGGTATTTGTAGGGTTCAGGGTCAGTTTTCAGTTTGTTGGGAAAGGAGTATTTGTAGGGTTCAGGGTCAGTTTTCAGTTTGTGGGTGTAGGGGTATTTGTAGGGTTCAGGGTCAGTTTTCAGTTTGTGGGTAAAGGGGTATTTGTAGGGTTCAGGGTCAGTTTTCAGTTTGTTGGGAAAGGAGTATTTGTAGGGTTCAGGGTCAGTTTTCAGTTTGTGGGTAAAGGGGTATTTGTAGGGTTCAGGGTCAGTTTTCAGTTTGTGGGTAAAGGGGTATTTGTTGGGTTCAGGGTCAGTTTTCAGTTTGTGGGTAAAGGGGTATTTGTAGGGTTCAGGGTCAGTTTTCTGTTTGTTGGGAAAGGAGTATTTGTAGGGTTCAGGGTCAGTTTTCAGTTTGTGGGTGTAGGGGTATTTGTAGGGTTCAGGGTCAGTTTTCAGTTTGTTGGGAAAGGAGTATTTGTAGGGTTCAGGGTCAGTTTTCAGTTTGTGGGTGTAGGGGTATTTGTAGGGTTCAGGGTCAGTTTTCAGTTTGTGGGTAAAGGGGTATTTGTAGGGTTCAGGGTCAGTTTTCAGTTTGTGGGTGTAGGGGTATTTGTAGGGTTCAGGGTCAGTTTTCAGTCTGTTGATAAAGGGGTATTTGTAGGGTTCTGGGTCAGTTTTGGCCTTTAGGGTGAAGGGGTCTTTTTAGTGTTTTGGGACAGTTTTGGGTATTTTAGAGTGCTGATAGTTTAAGTTAACAGTGATACATTAAATTTATTACACAAAAATAGCTATTATTATAACTTTACATTAGTACCCTTTATTTAGATCAAAACTATTTATGTATTAGCATGTTTTCAGACAGTAGCTAGAGTGGAGTTGGAATTCTAATTATTAATTGGTTGGTGTACAGCACCATCAGTAATATTACCAACACTGGAGTTGGATTAATAAAAATACATTGGTTAGTCTCCACCACATTTTATGCTATTACCTTGAGTGTAGTAGGAATAGTACAATAATTTTTGTTAGTGTCCTGCAGCTTCTATGATTTGAGATTGACTGGAGTAGTAACAATATATATACAATTGGTCAGTGTGCAGCACATTTGTATACATTTGTTCATTACTGTAATTTACAAATAATAATTAATGCCACATAGATGTTTTCTAATAACTTTATTAAACAATTTTTCATTTTTTTATTGTGTACTACAATAAAATCACAAACAAATATAACATCATATTTTTTGAAACTTTTATTATTCACACAATAACATCTTTACATTTATATACATGTGGTCAATGTAAAACATAATTTGGATTACTAGATTTTCTCAGTAAATTTTACATATTCACATCAGTCACTTACAATTTAAACTATTTATATAGAAATATATGAAACAATGATTTTTTATATATTTCTTATATTAATATTTAATAATGTTAATATTAAATATTAATATAATAAAATATATAATACATATTTCTTTTTAACAAGTAACATGAGTAATATTACATTTTTAGGATCAATTCAAATACAAAAAAAAATTTTCTTGGTGTATATTTCACACAATGTTGTTTTTACATAAAACATATAAATCGATTTGGTTGTAAAGTTTATAAATGTATAGGGAAACAATATGTTTAATTATAATATCTGGTATTCATCAAATATTACTAAAGCAATTATATAATTTTGTTACACTTAGAAATAATTATATAACTTTTTTTACTAATTAATAAAAATAATAATTTTTTTATTAATTATTATTATTATTATTAATTAATAAACATAAACATTATTTTATTATTAACAAAAATATATACATTCACAGATAAAATAAAGACTTTTTTAAGGCCATTCTTTATATACTAAATGGTTCTACTTGTTATATTAATAACAATAAATAAGTTATATTATTTATCATTATTAATTATTCCCATAAACATTTTTAATGTTTTAGTAAAATTATACACAAATTTATTCATATAAATATACTGATTAACTAAATATTTACATCTTTTATTCAAAGTTTTATATAATTATTTAATATTATTAATATATAATACATATTATATATTAATTTATATTAAATATATATTTTTTTTAATAAAGGAAAATTGTCATGAGTATAGTGTATTAATTTGTTACATTATACATGTGTATGTATTATATATTTTACATTTAACATTGTTTATTCTATTATCCTTTTACACAAATGGGTTAAGGGGACTACTTTTTTACCGCGTAAGGTTATTGCGCTCCATTCAGGACTGGAGAAGTTCGCGGTTGGGAGTTGCTTCGCGTGGAGAGAGGTAAGGTTATTTTTAACTACAAATTATAAGTAAGTGGTCATGTTTGAGGGTATAATCAAACTCTGTAGTGTTTTTTGGTGTATGTATTAATAGTTTAATTTGCGTTTGGGTGAAAAGTTTCCGTTATAGATGTGTCGTGCTTTTTTTCCTTCAAGTCTAATTTTAAGTGTTCGGAAATGTCTTCTTACATGGTTAATGTTAATTGTTAGTATATTTACAAATGTGAAGGGGGTATTTGTGGGTGGCTTTCGTTATATACGTTATTTTACAGGTTTCGGTTCCTCGCACGAAAACTACATGGAAGGAAGCGTGTTTTTTAATGGAGAAACTAATGTTTAAGTTATTATTCTTACATTTTGACTTTTATCTCCTATTTTTCGTGTTTGCCAGGAGCGGTTTTTTCACTTTTTAAACCTTTTTCGGGTTTTTTGGAGGGTTTCGAATCGGATTGATACATTGATATGCGTAACCGTTTTTTAAAAATAGTGTGTATATAACTTTAAATCCTAACGTGTACACACTACTATTTTCGGGATTTCCTGGAGCGTTTGTTTACGTTTTACAATTTATTTTCGGGTTTTTGAGGGTTTCCCACATTGGAATAGTAAGATATTGGATTGGATTGTATGGATTGATTTTTCCTTCATTGCGTCTCTCAAGTTCAAAAATTGTAAGTATTTATTTTACTATTTTGATTGGGTGGGAAATGTCGATTTCTAATGTTATGTGTATGTTATAAAAAATTATAAACATTGCATATTTGTTACGATTTTATTTACATAAATTTTCTAAGTTTGTCAAACAAATATGTTTTATTTTTTATTTATTATATATGTTTATGACATGTGAATTTTATTAGTATTGTAAGAAGACATTCGTACATTTATTTGATACTTTTTAAAGTAGACTTTTTGCTATTATTGCCAGGTATTCTAAACCTCTAGTTGTAGGGTATAATGTGACTTGACTTTGAAGTAGTCAGAACATTTGTTGGGTTTGTTTAGTGAGTTTGGGCCCTATTTGTGACACTGATTGTTCCATTCTTAGTTCCTGATAGCTTTGTTCTTTTTTCAAAGCTTCAAGAAGGTTGTGGAATGTGGGTTTGCCTCGGTTTGTAGTTGCTTGGAAAGCATTATGCCACCCTTCAACACTGTTGTTGGTTTTAGCCTCTTGGTTTAAAGTACTGAGATAGACATTCCACCAAGGGATTTGGAATTTGGGCTGGCGTCGATGTCCTGATCTGTGCAACCTT
The DNA here is from genome assembly GCF_964263255.1 of Lissotriton vulgaris. NCBI lineage: Eukaryota > Metazoa > Chordata > Amphibia > Caudata > Salamandridae > Lissotriton > Lissotriton vulgaris. The sequence goes on from NC_141695.1 coordinate 1,117,024,171, forward strand.
CCCACCCAAGTGTCTTCAAAATAGTCTAGCAATGGTGTTAACTTATCCTCATTCCTCTTATAGTATGCGCTGTCAATTAATAAATTGTAATGTTCAGCAACATCTGTAACAGGGACGTAGGCCAGGGCTATTAACTTTTTAACTTGATAGGCAAAGGTGCTATCTGTAGAGTATAGTACACTTAAAGTAGATTTTTGGAGATGCCTCCATATACTCTGATTAAAATGATAATAGCAACCCTGGATTGCTGTGTGGGGAAATGTTCTCAAAATGCTATTTATCATAGCTAATTCGAAATCAATAATTATTTTTTCGGGAAAATAATTATTGATTTCCGTTTTGAGAACATTTAAAATTTCGGTGTAGGTTGTTTGCTGTTTGTTGGGTAGCAAACAGTAAATGAAAGGTATGTTAGAATGATGGTATAAACCGTGGATGGAATACAGTTGGTAAAAAGGTTTTGGGCAGGGTTTAAAGGTTCCATCCATCATCCATTGGGGACACTGTTGGATTTTTCGTAAATTACTTGCAGTTGCAAACATAATTATTCGGTTTGTACTGCTTTCATTATCAAAAAGAATAAATTTATCTTTATTGTGTGTGATGGCCATTTCGGGTGAAATAATAATTTCTTCAAAACAAGTTGGGTTGGGTTGGGTTGTGCTAGTGAGTCGTTTGGTGCGTGCAATTGTGCGCTTCAGGGAGTCAATAGAGGGTAGTTGCCCTGAAGCATGGGCAGGGATTTTTACCAGTTCTTCTTTAAGTATTTGTGTGGTGGGTTTGTCACTTTGTGTGCTAGCACTTTTAATACTCTCTAAGGCATCTCTAATTTCAATTTCGGTGACATTTGGGGGATGATTATGTTCTCTAGTAAATAGCACATTACTTTCCTCGGTAGTGGCCCTCCCATAACATTTGTTGGAGTAATATTTTGTACACTTCCAAAAAACCTTTCTGCCACTTTGTCTCTCCTGATTATACACATAACCCATGTAGCATAATAGTAATTTGTTTTTCTGAGACATGACAAATTCTGCACCTTCAGTCATTTTGATTTACTTGTTCTAGGAAAGAGTAGAAAGAAACAAAATCAGTACACATTTTTTTACTTATGTGGTGCTAACATCATTAGTGATGCATTTATACTTACAGTTAATCAAAGTAGTAGTCACAGAAGCAGAAATGTCTTTTCAATGATGTTCTTGTATGTATGTCTTTATTTGCTGTTGGTATGAAAATATTGAAAAACAACATTAATGTTTCTATATAACAAACGTATTTCCTACTCAAAAGCAGTTGTCATTTTTGTTTACTAGTGCATTTGATGTAAACATTACATATACTTACTTGTTTAAATAGTAGAATAGTAGTAATTGCTGGAGTTCATCAATTTAGTACAGGTATGATCTGTAGAGTAGATAGAAGAAATAAAAGCAAAATATTATAATTTTAATAGTGAACTGTTTGGAAATGTAACAGATTTAAACGTATACTAACTTCTAAAAATGTCGTTTTCTTTGTTGTAGGTAGAATAGCTGTATGATGTATTCAGAATATCTGTAGAGGAAATATAAAATAGATAAGATGTTGTTAAGAACATAGTCTGTGTTATTTTCGGCAGTTTTAGAGAAATGATAAATATACTTACATTTTATACAAGGCTATTCTTCTATATTGGTATATTTTGTGTAGGATGTTTTCATATGAGATGTAGAATAGATGTATGATGTTTTCTGAATATCTGTAGAGGCAATTCAAAATAAATAACATGGTGTTAAGAATATAGTTAGCGTTTTTTGTGCCCACATTGTAGCTAATAACAATTACACTTACATTTTTCTGAAGGGTATTCTTGTGTTTTGCTATAGTTGATCTTGGATCTTTCAAATGATCTATAGGGAAGATGTAAAAAGCAAGATATGTTGTTTAAAAATGTGCATTAATGAAATTGGCCGTTTTATAACAAACACATCTATACTTACATGTGTAATTAGGGTAGTTTTATCGTTTTTGCTGTAGAAATAGCACAATTTCAGTATATCTGTAAATATAATGGTAATGAAAAATAAATACTCTTGTAAATTAGTGTTTAAAAAAAGCAGTTGGTGTGTAACAGAAAATTATTATATACTTACTATCTGAATTTGCACATGAAGAAATATGACCATGTAATAGGATTTGTGTTGGAGTAGTTTCTATCAGAAAAGTAGGAAGACATGAAAATAAAATAAGTGTAAGACTTAGGAGATGTAAGGAAAATAGTGCACTTGTAATTTATTTTTCGACAAAAATGTTGTGTTACTTACTTGATTAATTAGCTAGTAAGCTGGATCTTTAAAGATGTTTATTCTGCAACAAAATCTTCAAAGTGTTGGCATCTACTTTCCACAGAGGTAGCAGCAACAAATGGTAGAATGCATGTAGCCCTTTTATAGTATATGTGTTATGTGTGCTTGGATTTGATTGGTTGTAGGATGTAAGGAAGCATAGTATAGGCTAGTTTGAATTTTTTTAAGTTAATTGGAGTGTTTGTTGATGTGAGAATGGTGGTATGTGGTTATTCCCGCATTAAAGCAGGTTCGTGTTTAAATGAAATATATTTATATGTGAAAATAAGTAATGAAAATGTTAGTTAAATGCAAAGATTAATAGAAAAAGATAAAATGCATGTAATAGAATGTATAGCAAATGTGGATTAATAGTAATTTTATGTAAGAAACCGGTATGATATGTGAAACGTTTTTTTTAGTGAGAAATGACTTTTATTGATGATAAAGATGGTATTTTAGAAAGAAAAGTGTGCAAATATGAACTCGATATTTTTTTTTTAACGATATTGTGGTAGTCTATATTTTTGTAGTCGATATTTTTGTAGTGTTAGGGCTAATTTCATGTCCAACGATATAATTGTAGTCGATATTTTTTTAAGCGATATTTATGTACTCGATATAGTTACTACTCGATATTTTGTACTCGATATTTTTGTAGTTTGTGTAATAAGTATAGTAAGTCGATATTTTTGTCGTCGATAATTTGTCAACGATATTTTGGTAAGTCGATAATGTGTCCGTCGATAATATTTCAGTGATCCAGATGCTACACTTACCCATCCCAACCGTGTTTCTTTTTTCTTTCTCTCCCCACCGCCCCTCTGAGATTGCGGTTTAATTATTTATTTTTAATTACTAGATAGGGATTTGCTAATAATTACAGTCGATGCTGAGGCTCAAATTATGTTAAGGGTGTGTGTTTGTCCACTTTCCCCTACAGTGTTATGTTTACTTTGTGGATCTCTCAACCTCACCCACCCTCACCCTCACTCACACTCTCACACACCCTCTCACCCTCACACCCCCTCACACACCCTCTCACCCTCTCACACCCCCTCACACTCACACACCCACATACCCTCACCCTCACATACCCTCACCCTCACACCCCCTCACAGCCTCTCACCCTCACACACCCTCACACACCCTCACCCTCACACCCCCTCACACTCCCTCACCCTCACCCCTCTCACCCTCACCCGCACCCCCCCTCACCCTCACTCCCCCTCACCCTCACACCCCCTCACCCTCACTCACCCTCACTCACCCTCACTCACCCTCACCCTCACACACCCTCACTCACCCCCACTCACCCCCTTCACCCTCACACACTCTCACCCTCACACACCTTCACACACCCTCACACACCCTCACTCACCCTCACTCGCCCTCACTCGCCCTCACTCACTCACCCTCACTCACTCACCCTCACTCAACCTTACTCACCCTCACTCACCCTCACAGGAAAGCAAAACATTGCCATTATAAATTACAATAACTTTTATTTAAGTATTAATTATTTTTAAAAATTAAAAGCCATTGTTATTTGTAATATCAATATATCTAAGTCACGCAAATACAACACATATTGCATTACAAATGCTATAGGTGTAACATTTGTGAAAGTTAAAACTATTGGCATTGTAAATGACAAAGCTATTACTTTCACTATTTTCAAAAGCAAAACCTAAATAAAAAATTTGTCATTTACAATACCAATAACTCAAACTTTCCTAATGCGAGACCTATTGCATTGCAAATGCTTGTTCTATATGGTTTAGGTATATACCAAACAGGAGGAGGTTCTGGCATGCTTTCTTTAGCAGTTTTATTGAAATACCCAGTATCCATGATTTATATGTATTTATTTGCAGCGTTTTACAGTTCAGCATTGTATGGCATAATATTAAAAGGCCTCCAACTAATCAGCCTTTCTGGCCTTTTTGGACGCTGGGGCTACAAACAATTCATAGCTCATGAAAAAGTTGGGTTCACTGGACCAAGTTTATTGTAGACAAATGAGATTGAATTGCCTTAGATATGCTAATGAGTCTTTTTACACTTTAATTTGATCCCAGCCAGTCATGTTCCAAGGACAGAAGTTTATGTAGTTGATTTCAGTGTAAGACTGGATATCTTGGCTGATCATTTACAATATGCAGGAACTCTCAATTGCAGAATGGGTGCTATCTCTTTTTCTTTGTTGGATTGCCCCAGTGTTGTATGGAGCCAGGTCTAGTTGTATTGACCTTTAGGAGGTGTGTGTCACAATATATGGGATTGACTTCTGAGGTTGACTACAGTTACATTGATTTCCTCAGATTTGACTCTGCTGGATTTCGTTGGACCGATGCCCCTGAGAGCAGAATATACTCCTACGTTGTAAGCCAGGGCTGGGGTCCCTGGTGGGGTCTGTACTTTCTGTTCTAATTTGTTTGAGGAAGGGTGCCGGGTGCAAGTGGTGGATTTTTGTGGCCGGTTTAATAATTGCTGGGTATGTCTCACGTTTGGTGTCGCAAGCTCTATTTCCCACAGTTGAAACGTCTCTTTTTGATCCAGAACTAAAACAGCTGCATCCTTTAGGCTGAGCGTTAGTTTGGTTGCCTCATTCAGTTCACATACCTTTTTTGACAGAAAAGCCCCTCCTTGAGCCACTCAATCAAAGCTTGCATTGTGCGGGACAAGGGACAAAAAATAGCCAACTTGATTTTTATGAGAGTTGGCCTTGTGTTGGCTGTCACTGTGATTGTTTTTTCGCAAACAGCGGATATAGCTCTTGCTCTGTTTTGGCAAGGGACACCACACCCTTTATATTTTTGTTTAATTTCCTCTGTTTCTTGCAATTCTTTTTTGACATTAATGGTATCAAATATTCTTTGAAATTTAGATTGATGTTGGAAATTGCTTTCTTCTAGATGGGCTCTGGCAATAGCCCCATATTTTTGGAGGGGCAATCCTTGGATTCTCTACATGGTGGAGATGTGAAAACGAGCTTGGATTGCCTTCACCCAATAGATTTCCTGTGATAGGTAGTTCATAATACAGAAATAATGCAGTGTGTAATACACTTTGGCTACCGATCACAGTGCCTTAGGTGGTCTCTCCACCACTCGTACTGACTCGCAGTCAGCTTCCGTCAACAGACGCCTCCAACACGGGTATGGTGTAAACCAAAGTGCAGGTCCGCACGTCAGCCTCGGTACTTCCACTCATTGGCAAGTTCGGACCGCGATACGAGCTGAAGCAGCGGCTCGCACTGCAGGAATGGGGGAGGCAAGGCATCTCTCTTCGAGCCCGCACCCCGCCCCAGGCGGTGACACACGTTTCCTGCGGGGTGCGACCTTGCTCTCCTTTCCTCTTCCCGCGACTTGGGCCTCCAATGCAACTCTGTGGATTCCAGGCAGTGGAACTCGTGCCCTCCCTTGACCGGGTTGGTTCAAGATCTAAAGCTGGCAACGGCAGGCTTGGGCCGGCGGCTCAGCTCCTCTGGGCTGCCGGTCTGGGCTTCTGGTGCTACGATGATCTCAGGCTGCAACAGGACACACGCACACAGTGTCACTGAGACTCACTTGAACTTAGGGTGTGCACGATCAAAGGGCACTCCTCACGAAGGTCTTAGGTTGCACGAAGCACACGCACACAGTGTCGCTGAAACTTACTTGAAGTCCGGGTGCACAATAACAGGGCAATCCTCACAAATGTCTCAGGCTGCACAAAGCACACGAAGACAGCGTTGCTGAGACTCACTTAGACTCCAGGTGCACGATAACAGGACAATTCTCAAGAAGGTCTCAGGCTGCAGAAAGCACATGCACACAGCGTCGCTGAGACTCACTTGGACTCCTGGTGCCCACAATCACAGGGCAATTCTTATGAGGGTCTCAGGCTGCAAAAAGCACACGCACACAGCATCGCAGAGACTCTCCTGGAAACTTTTGTAGTCCTGAGTTTCCGCAACAGGGAGCCAGCTAACCTCGGGCCCTTGGGGATAAGTTACTTCCGGACACAGCACACAGCAAAGTCCTTCCAAGCAGGGAGACACAGCACACAGCAAAATCCCTTTAGCCTCTCCTTGGTTAAAACAGCAAACTGCAGGCCAGCCCCAGAACACACAGCAAGGGTCAGTCCTTTCCTTCAGTCTCATCAGCTGTTTCTTCCTTGGCAGAGGTTCCTCTTGACCACGAAGTAGGTTCAATCCTTTTCAGTATTGATCAATCCATTTCTCCAAAGTTCAGGGGCTTCAGGTCTCATAGTTATACCCCTAAATGTCTTTGAAATCTTTGTTTTCAGAGGGGTATTGATCCCTGTTCAAACCAGTTCTTGGTGCCTCCCAACCAGTGACACCTTCTTGCTTTTATCAGTGGGGGTCTGGATTCTTAGTCACTCAACAGGAGATTGGACCATTGTTTTATGGCAGCAACCAGGCCACTTCACCTCTAGGGGCTACTCCTCTCCCCTACACTCCAGATGCAGGTCAGCCTGTTGCTGTCTCACCTCGTCCCCTGGGTCAAGACATTCCCCAGATCCTATCACTTTCAAATCCATAGTTAATCCATAACCAGGCAGAGACACACAGAAATGTTAGAGCACAAAAACCCAGCCACTTCTAAAAGAGTGGTTTTTAAACACACAATGCAAAAACCACCTTCATAAAAAGATGTTTTATTACATTGTGAGTTCGGGCACACTAAACTTCACCTCTTTATCTTATGCTCATGGGGAGATAGGCTGGAAAACATATCACACAGCCTCCCCATTCTGTCTTATGGGCAAGATGGCCTCTCAACAGTGAAAAACGAAATGGAGAGTATTTCACTGTCAGGACATGGTACACACCTCAGTGCATGTCCTACCTTTCACATGCACTGCACCATGCACGAGGGTACCTTGGACCTACCATAGGGATGTCTAGTGTGCATAGAAAAGGAAGGGTAAGGTCTGGAAAGTGGGTGCACTTGTTAGAACAACATGGCAGTTTAACAAACTGTGCGTAGGCACTACAGTGGCAGGCTGGAGTTCTCTCATTAAGGCTACTTGTGCCTTGCAAAATTAGTGCTGCAGGCCCACTAGTAGCATTTGCATTACCAGCCCTGGCACACATAGTGCACTTTACTAGGGACTTTACTAGTAAAACAAATGTACCAATTATGGACAACCAATTACCATTACACTTTACACAGGAAGCACTTGCACTTTGACACTGATCAGCAGTGGCAAAGTGCCCAAAGAATCTAAGTTGGCAACACTATGTCAGAAAAAAGGTCTAGGGGAAAAGCTAATAATTTAGGGAACTTTAGTCAAAAGGGGCCAAGTCCAAGAGTCGCCCTCTTATCAAAAAAGTAAGATGGACAAGAATTACGAAGAACAAAAATGGCTGCAACAGTGAGGCAATACTCACCAAAAAAGAAGACAGCTTTACTGTCGGTTTTGATGCTAAAACAAAGAGGATGAGGTCGGATGAGATGGAACCTGTGCTACTATGCAACAGAGGCAGGGATTAGAGAGGCCCGGCAAAGAACACGCTGAAGGAGCAACTGACATTGACCCGTGATAAGACCATAGGTGGTATCCTCACACTACAGAGAGTGGGTGAAATAGCACTGGGTACAGCGGAGGACAGCAGGAATGCGAAGCCTACGGTAGGGGTACTGGAGGAGGGCTACTCCAGAAAGCGTAGAAACGCTTGAGAGTAGGGAGCAGCGGTACCTAGCGTCCTAGCAGTCTCAAACTCAGAAGCACTGGGAGACAGGAGGTGAGCGGGAGAGGCTGCTTGTAGGGGTGCACAATAAGAGTGCAAAAACCACAGGAAACTAACACTATTAGTGGTTGGGGAGAAGGCCCAGGGAGAGATTGGTAGAATCACTGGGGTGCCTGACCTTAGATGGCACACAGTGAACCAAGAGAAAATTAAAAAATGTCTCAAAAAGGCACAGAAATGAACACACCCCTGGGAAAAGAGCCTCAGAGGTTCTTGTGTGGGGCTAGTGAGGTGGACTACTTTAGAGTGTGCCGGCTCCATACACTGGACAGAGGTACATGGATCAGTGGGTTCTCGCCTGACCTTAAGATTGCGAACTCATAGGGGACCACAAGGGAGCACCTTGAGAGATCAACAGGGTCCTACAGGGAAACTGACACTCGTTATTCAGGGTTGGAAAGCCAAAACACTACACACCACCTGCTAAAGGCCTGCTACTACCCGAGGGCAATAAAACAGAGCAGGGAATAGTTTCTTAAGTGTCAGAAGTATTGCCCAAGCCACGGAAGGGGGCGTGCCCGCACCACAAAGACTACGAGTGAAGATCAAGCCTCACTAACAACAAGAGCATAGTCCTTTATTGCACCTTTCTTGGAGCGACCGATTCCTTTATGCCACCAAAAAACAACAGAGCAACAGGTTATCTAGCTACTTAGCCCCCGCAGAGACAGGCAGGAACCGGTGAGGCCCGGGAGAACTGAAAAAGATGGCGCTCATGAAAGAGGACCTCCTGTCTTCCTTAAGCGACTTTAAGAAGGAGCTACGGGAGGAACTCAAAGGAGACCTGGTACATCCTTGGAGGCACTAAAAACTGATCTCTCAGAGGATCTAACAGTGTTAAGGCAGGATGTCAACTCAGCGGGGAGTAGGGTGATGGAGGGTGATGGATCTAGAAACTAAAACTGCAGAACTGGAATTGAGATTGGATCATATGAGTGACACCACTACCTCTCTTCAAGCCCAGCTACGGGAGGCAGTCCTGAAGAACGAAGATTTAGAAAACAGATCTCATTGCGAAAACATCAGTATTAGACACCTGGAGGAGGGAGCGGAAGGATCTGACTAGGAAGACTTCACCGTAGGTTGTTCACAGAACTGTTAAACTCCCCCAGAGCCGACATTAAAATAGATAGAGTGCATAGGGTGGGAAGGATATCCTGGGCAGGAAACGGCGTCCAAGGGGCATTTTAGCTACAATGCACTCTTTCGAAACAAAAGAAGCGATCCTGCAGGCCATTAGTAAAAGAGAGAGGGCGTCATTTCAAGGCGGCTCTTGTTTGTTGTTTCAGGATGCTGCCCGCAAGGTTGGCCCATTGCCAGCATTCTGTACTGTCACGGATAAACTCAGATAGGAAGACATTAGATACTGATGGACTTACCTGTTTTGTCTAGCTTTTGAATAGTAGAACAGAAGCCATTGCTTCACTAAAGGAGGCCTTGAGGCTTTTGGGGGTGACCCTCTGAGAAGATGGGGACACAGGCTGTGAACCCACTATACCATACACATACTTCCCAAAACCTACGGGAGGAGGCTCATGGCTCTCCCAACGAGCCCCTAAGCAGAGAAGACAAGATAGAGGTAAATCGAAGGCAGGACAATGTCACAGAGAAGACTGGCCTCCTATCCAACATATATGAGACTGAGACTAAGAGGAAATACCCAGACATACCATGGAAATAGCCTCCCTCGATCTGAGGGAAAAAAGCATATCTGCTAACGATCATCACACATCAGCCTTTAAAAACTGCAGGACTTTTCTACTCATAAGAGACTGCTGTGAACATTATACAGCCATGAAGACAATTCTTACGTTCAATAGCAACATCTTGACACAGGGTGGCGTTACTGGTCCGAATCGCCCACCACAGATATCGAGTATGATACCATAGAAATATTGCAGGGACCTGTTGTCCCAACCGGTTGTTGCTGGGGGTTTTCTTTTTTTTTTACAGGTACTCAGGGTACAAAGGACAGGATCAAACTGTGGATTTCACAAATTCAGGCTGGCAATATGGTGAGAGTGGGAATACATGGGAGGGGGAAAATGGGGAGAGGACCAGGAGAAGACAAGGAATCCTCAGGAGGGAGATTGGTTCCAAAGGCAGGAGGGACCCTTACTATTACTGCAATGGCACTAACAACACTCACATGGAATATTGGGGGACATAACTCCCCAAACAAACAACACAAACTATGGAAATCTTTACTGATCAGCACTATGATATAGTGGCCTTACAGGAGACTCATCTTAAAAGATCAGAAGATTACAGATTGAAGCATAGAGCATTCCCCTGATATATAAATCGTCCGCCTCCACAAGACTTAATGGGGTGGCACTTTTATTCCACTCAGCCTTAAAAGTCTGACCTGAGGGATACAAAACAGATAAGGAAGGATGAATAGTAATGGTGATCGAGAAAATACAGGGGAGTTAATGCAAAGTGACAGCGATTTACACCCCCAAAGCAAACCAGGGGACTCATATCTCCAATACGTTGACACTCTTAGGCGGGCTTTTCGGAAAGAGATATAATTCTCATGGGAGACAATAACCTCATCTGGCACACAGGAATAGATAGCACACATCCACTCAGAACCCAAATGGGTAGCTTCTCTAAAACCCTTAAACTAACCATCCACGATCTGGGGCTAATGGATGCTTGGAGAAAGCAGCATACCGGGGGTAGGGATTACATATTCTTCTCCCATGTCCATCGCACATACTCCAAGCTTGCCTACGTATTCCTAAGTCAGGCACTCGGATTAGGGAGGCAAAAATACACCTGTTCACAATATCAGGTCATGCACCAGTTATTATCTCCCTTGAATGGAATAAGACCATGCTGAAAAGTAAACACAAGTTCTTTCCTCATGCCCTACTTAGAGATAAAAAGTTCGAAAATTAGCTTTGCAATAATATTAGAGAGCTATTTCATGAGAACATTCCCCAAGACACATCTCCCTCCAATAATTGGGATGCCTTTAAGGCACTCCTGAGAGTTCAATGTGTAGCGCTAATTTCAGCCTTAAATAAACAAAGGACCAAGGAAAGATTGACACTGGAGAAAGAATTAAATGCCTTAGGAAAGACCCACAACCAGGCACCTACGCTGGCCCTTCAGAGGAGAGTGACAGCGATACGAGGAAAACTGAATGCAATGTATGCAAACGTGGCAGAGCTCACACTCCTGAGACTCAAAGCGACATCTTATGCACAGGGCTATAAGGTGGGAGCACACCCTGCAAGGTAGTTGAGAGTACACAGGGAGAAGGAATATATAGGAGAGCTACTTCTTCCTTCAAGAGAGCTTGTTACTTTGGAACAGGAGAAGGCACAAGTTATGCGGCAATTGTATGCAAAATTATACTCCGCAGACATGACAGACCGAAAGTCACATCAGGACTATCTACAGGAGATAGATATGCCACAAGTGACACAGACACAAAATGATGTTTTAGGAGAAACTATCACAGAGGAAGATTAGACATGCTATCACCTCACTAAAATTGCACAAATACCCATGCCCGGATGGCTGAACAGCACACTTTTACAAAATGTAAAGCACAGAATTGGTCTTTTACAAAAAGTATAGCACAGAATTGGTCCCCATCTGGCAACCGTTTTTAACCCCATAGCGACAAAATGGATGGTGACACCAATGATGAGAGAGGCTGTGATCACAGTATTGCCGAAACCGGGCAAGAATCTCCAAAACTATGGATGATACTGCCCTATAGACCTCCTAAACTTGGGTGCTGAGCTCTACTTTAAGATCCTTTCTACCCATTTGGAAGATATGATGCCTGACTTGATCCACCCAGATCAATCAGGCTTTATAAAAGGCTGTCAAACACACAACAATGTATGATGAGTACCCCAACTAATTGAGAAAGCCAATAAAAAAAGGGCCCCAGCAGTACTACTCGGTCAAAATGCGAGAAAGCATTTGACTGGGTAGACTTGTACATCTTATTTAACACTCTAAAGCGATTTGGCTTCAGTGAGCCCTTCATCTTGATGATTAAAGCTAAATATGGGGCTCCTTACTCTAGGGTAATAGTGAAAGGGGTTAGCTAGACGACGTTTCATTGAGCCTCTCGCGGCAAAGATAAGGGCACAGCAAATAATCAAAGGCATTAATTTTGGATCAACAGAACATAAGATCTCATTGTTTGCCGATGATACTCTAATTACCCTCACAGACGCCCATAACTCTCTAACTACACTACATGATGAACTTAAACTCTTCGAGGAAATAGCAGAATACCACATTAATCTAACTAAATTCTCCATCCTTAATTTGACACTACCCCATGGAGAGATGGAGCAGTTGAGGTCTACCATCCCTTTTCAATAGTCACAGAAGGGGCTTACCTACCTTGGGATTAACCTAACACCTTAAATAACCAACTTATTCTCAGTCAATTTCCCCCCACTTTTCTGCAAAATGCAAGGGGACTTGGGGTAAAAGAGACAGGAGTACAAAGTAGTACCAAAACACTACAGGGACCTTAAGCAATGGGCCCCAATGTATCTTTCATGGATAGGCAAGATACAAGCAATCAAAATGGTAATCCTACCTAAGTTCCCCCATCTCAACGACAACAGCACTTGAGCCGCGGGAAGGCTGGATGAGAGAGGCCGAGCCTTGGCCACCGCGATTAACATAGGGGGGGTCGCCCCTCCCACATGTAGGCCCTCCCCTGGCCTGGATGGTGGACGCGGGGCGCCCCACCAGTGACGGCTAGCGTTCTGCCGGGTGGGACTAAAGCGCTGCCCCGCCCATGTTCCCCTGCGGGTCACGCGGTCAGCGGCATTCAGAGTTTTCCAAGCCTCATGGAAAGGCAATACTTGAACTCTCTACACACTCTCTTGAAAGATTTATCTGGCAAAATAAGAGAGCCTGCCTATCTCATAAACTCCTGCGATGCCAGAGGGATGAGGGGGGGCTCGCTCTGTCAGATTTCCACATTTACTACAAAGCAGCCCAATTACGCATGATAACAGAATGGTTGCAGAGAGAATCAGACAAGCTTTGGCTCCATATGGTCGAGGCAATAGCTGGAACAGTCACTTGGGACCAACTGTGGGAGCCACAGGCAGATCACACGCACAACACATATATTAGCACTCCCATGAGAACAACTCTGCAGGTATGGGATGAGGTAGTCAAGGCGGCTGACTGGACATCGTTCCCCTCCCCATTTACCCCTATACATTACAACACAGCCTTCCCGCCGCACAACAAAAAGGGCCTTTTGGTGGGTAAAGGAAGGAGGATGCCTTGTCTTGTCACTCCTTTTTCATAATTGGGAGATAATCACCTCCGAAAATTGCAAAAGAGAGTTCCAACTGACAGACTGTGAATGTTATCACTATTTACAACTAAGACACTGGACTTTACAGTCAAAGGTTAGGAAGACTGCAACACTAAACTAACACAATTTGAACACTACGTCAAAAGGGCAAAAGCGAGCAAGGGTACAATCTCCTTCCTACACTCTATTGCTCCACACTCAGCCTTCCCCACGACCATGATACATGACCTTTTGGGAACATATATTGGGACACGACATACAGGAGAGCCAATGGAGGGCTCTATGGAAGGACATAGCTCACCACAGTCGTTCTATGGGCCTGAGGGAAGCACACTATAAATTGCTCTACGATTGGTATCGCTACCCTGCCAAAGTACATAAACTCTTCCCTAACACATCTGAGTTGAGCTGGAGAGGATGCGGACTACTGGGCAAGTTTTGTCACATATGGTGGGACTGCCCCACAATAAGACCCTATTGGGCAGAGATTTTGGCCCAAATCAAGGACATGTTAGGATACCCTCCCCCAGACTTCCCTGATTATGTCCTGCTAGGCCAAGGAGACTCACTCTTACGTTTTCAAACAGGAACTGACAGGCTGTGGTGTGGTTCTGCCTGGTAGGGGCTAAATTGGCAATTGCTGCATCATGGAAGAAAAGGGAGGCTCCCACTTTGACACAATGGCACGCCAAGCTCTGGCAGGCAATCACAATGGAAAGATTGAGTGCCATCTTTCAAGACGATTTTAAGAATTTCGAATATGCCTGGGGCCACTAATAAGCTATCGCTCAAAGGGCATTGCACTCATTGCATGCCCTACCAGAACAAGAGCACTACACCTATCCCAGATCTGAAAAACAACTCTCACTGACAGAAGTATCCCGATACTAACTACCTTACGAATACCATACTCGAGTACATTGCTAGATTCTGTTATCCTGTTTACTTTACATTTGGGTTTAGGGGAGATGGGAGGAGGGATAGCGGGTAAGAAGGGGAGGGAAGGGAGGGTTAGAGAAAACCAATGGCAGTTCAACAAATTCACAATGTTAGTACTATGGATTAATAAATCCGTTGCGAAAAACTCCATGAGAATTAGGAGAACGCTGTAAACTGTATTAGCAATTCTAAGCCATCTCAATTGGTTAAAGATCGAAACATGCAACGGCGGCCACCATAAACAAAGTGTGTTGGGGCAGGTGGGGTCACGCAGGAGGCGTCGTGTAGGGGGGATTTAATATAAACAATAATAAAACGTACCTTTTTCCGCCTGCTGCTCCAGCATCACGTCTCCTCCTTGTGCCGCCTCTCCTCTTCCTGCCTGCTGGTCCCAGCAGCCCATGGGACAGACTCCCTGTCCACAGGGAGTCTGTGGGGTTTCCTCGGTGCGCATGTGTGTTTTGGTCGGCCTCAGACGGCCGACCAAAACATATATGGGCACTTCGGGAGTGGAGTGCACTAGCACTGCTCTTCCACCTTCTATACCTCGGCCCGCCCCTCCCAACAGCGCTGGCTAAGATGCGGAAAATATAAATTAAAACGATGCAAGAACATCGTTTTAATTTACATTTTCTGGCTCTGAGGGTGGCAGTGGGACGACACTCCTCTGCCATTGCAGAGAAGCTGCCATTGGAAATATGACTGACCTGTAGAGCGATCTTGTAAGATGTGTATTGAAAAAATGATAATTATAAGAATTTTGACAAAAAAATTAGCATGGAGATGGTTTAATATTGTTACCAGTTGACTAACAAGGTGCCCCTTTTTCTGATGATGGGTAAAACTGTATGGGGGCGAGAGAGGGACGCCATTGGCCTACTGTGCATCTCAACCACGGTGATGAGAAGATTTGTTCACGTGCAATGTTAGTTTTTCTCAGGCATCGAACGACTGAATGCATTCAGGGTGAGGCTTCATTGCTTTGAAATCACTTATGATTATATATATGAATAATTTGGAGAAGGCTCTTGTTGAAGGTGGAAGGGACATGCCCCGGTTTGGTAATTGATGGATTCCTGTGTTGCTATACACAGGCAACGCTGTCCTTATTTCTAGGACAGCACTGGGGTTGGAATGCTTGCTCGGCTCCTGTGTGCACTTTATGGAAAGCCTTGATCATAGCACCAACTTTACCAAATCAGATATGATGGTGATTGACCCTCGTTTCACTCTATCCAGAACCTTTCAGGTCATAGGTAACATTGCTAGTCGGATCTCCACTTTTCCCTATCTGGAAGTCTTATGTGATTCGTCAATGGCCTAGTCCCCGTTGGAGTCTGCCAGATGCTACGTGCTTTCCACGAGCATTGCCTCTGGTTTTTATTTTTCTACCAGGTTGGGCCATAAAATCATCAAGGTCATGCTTGATATTTACAAAGCCAAGTGTGTTCCTATCGCTGCTTGTGGTAGTAACATTTGGGACTTTGCTAATCTCTCGGCCTTAATTGTAACTGAGAACACATTTTTTAAGAAGGCTTTTATGTCTCCATCAACCCTCCTCGTCTTATATTAAACATGAGGTTAGGGTTTTTGACTGATGCTTTGCAAATGCGACCTTTATTACGTTGGTTATCTGTTTGTTTTAATCCTGAAAAGAGTTTTAATCGTCTCATATTAAACAAGTGTTTGGGGCATATTATCAAGCCTGTGCGCTAAAATTATCGCCGCTTTATCGGCCGAAAACGGCCGATAAAGCGGCGATAATGGGCTTGATAATATGCTCTATGGAATTCCAATCGAAGCAAATGTTAGATGTGAAGACATCTAACATGGGCTTCGATTGGAATTCCACAGAGCATATTATCAAGCCCATTATCGCCGCTTTATCGGCCGTTTTCGGCCGATAAAGCGGCGATAATTTTAGCGCACAGGCTTGATAATATGCCCCGAGGTCCCTTGAGTGTGTGTCTAGCAAAGCTTGGCTAAATCATGTAAACTATTGTTTTGGCAAATTGGGACGTCTCAAACGTTTTACAATCCTGATTTAATAGTTGCTGGTGGTGTCGCCTGGACTAAGATAACTTGTGTTTTATTGTTGGCTGATTACTCTTTTCATTGGGAACATTGTTTGTTCAGTCTAATTGTGTATACCTATGTAAAAGTGTAAACCTACTTGGGACATTGTAGTGCACACTGTGTCTAGAAAGCAGGGTCTAGTTATATTTCCTGGACTGAGATGGCATTCAAGATCTGGAAAGCAAAAGAAAGAGCGCTAACTGAAATGGAGAAATCCTCTCAGAGCCTATGCTCCATTACATACCACTTTCACCAGAGAGCCCTATTTTACTTTTGACATGTGTAATCATTATCGATTTCTCTTGACGCGATTTAGACTTAATTTATTTCATCATCAGTTGGTCATCACTGTAGAAATTGAAGAAATTGATGTACATGAACAGCACTCATTTCCCTTCTTCTCCCACTCCTCTCCCTGTGAGCACCATGAATACCATAAACTATTGACCGTATCACTCTGCCAGTAAGAGCCCATACCTATATGCATATGCACAGCCATACTAGGCACCATGGCCTTTTTACCCATTGGAATCCCCGGCTTCCCTCCTGCGCGTATCTTACACCCCCCCCCCTCTCATGCATAAACCATGAAACCCTCTCCCTCTGCGCGACCCTGCTGTGAAAGGCAACTCTCCTGCTTGACCCGCACAAAACCCCCCCCCATTCCCTCTTGAAGAGGCATCCTTCGCCTTAGCTGACATAGCCTTCCCCAGCTGCACCTGACTGCCCCCGCTCTCCCTCGTACGGGTCATAAGATCTCTCTCTCTCTATGTGACTCTGCCCCCGTGTCCGCCCTGGCTCCCCCTCCCTACTCCTCACATGAGCAGGCCGTGAACCTTCTTCCTCTGCAAGACCCTGTCCATGAGAACCACGACCGCGCCTGACCAACACCTCCTTTCCTTCCATGAATGCCCCTCTGTTGACAAGCCTTCCCTCCGCGCTCGATTGTCCACGCAGCATGAATGCCACTCCTTTGATGACCCCCTTTCCCCGAGCCCGGCTGACCACACATGTCCGAGGCCATCGCCTAAGCCAGGAGATACCATTTACTGCCCTTATTGTATGAAGTCACTCCTCTTCAAAGGACTCACTATTGATCCTGGCCACCCCACCCCCTGGCTATGATTAGGCGCGCACATCCTATACTGTTGATGAAACACTCAGCTGCGTGATTGCCCTCCCCTCTTATCAGCAGGTCACGGGTCCCTATTGTGAACACATGTGGGGTAGGATTGACACGAGGATTATAGGGATGTCTTTTCCTTTGCGTCATACTGTCCTGATTGTACTCTCAAGTGTTTTGTAAGATATAAAAGCCAGAGTCTCAGCTCACTTGTTAGAGCACCTCCCGATGACACCTTGTTTCGTGTCTGAAATGACTGGCTCTCATGAGAATTAAACTCTGTTCTTGATTCCTGCATCCAGCGCCCGTCTCTTTATTTGATAGCTATTCAGAATGGGAACTAAGAGGCGTCTTGCGCCAGCAGCCTGGGCATCGATAGAAATGCGGGCTCATTTTCTACAATTGGCGCCCCACGTGGGGCCCATCAGTGACATAAGGTTCGGTAAGAGAGATCCAGACGAAGAAGCGAACATCTAAAATAATCGGAGTATACCTGCCTTGAGAGGGCCCTAGCCCGGCTGCCGATCAAAAGAACTTCGCCAATTCTGAACGGACCTCTCTTGAGTGACCTATTGTCCTGACTGGAATCCCACAGGAATGCTACACGGAGTAAGAGAACGATCGGGCGCTGGAGGGAGGAAGGCGAAGAACTGCCCACACGGTCCGGTCCGGGTAAGGTCGCGTAAATGCGACAAATTGTGAAATGATTGTTTTGGATAATACTAGTATTACGCTTTGTTGAAACCCTCTGGAGATTCGCTGTCTGCAAACGGAGAAAACAACAGGCTCTCTCTTTGCAAGCAGTGAAGGATAGGTAACGCAGACTTTTGTCCCCATTGTAATCCGTCGTGCCTATCTTCCTACCCCACTGTTTCCCGAACTGTCGTTCGTGGATTATTGCCTGGAGATTCTTTGTCTGCAAACAGGGAAGAACAAGGTCTCGCTTTGCAGGTAGAGAAAGAGTGGGCAACGATAACTTTTCGTGCCCACTTATTCTCCCCACTGGATTGTTTGATTGGCCGATTATTCGGTATTGGTTCGTTTGAGGTATTCACCGCCGCCAAACAACGGAGAATAGAAATATTCTGCCTAGTCTTTGCCCGCCGTGATAAGATAGGTAATGCAGACTTTTGTCCCCGTTGTAATCCGTCATGCCTATCTTCTCCCCATTGGTTGGTAGCCTGTTTAGCCCGGACCGCTTATTAGAGTCGAACCATCCAGCTCCACTGGAGGGCACACCTAATAAGGACCTGTTCATTAAAGTGTGGACTAGTCGCTATAGCTTATAATAGGTTATGGCATAAAAATACAAGAAAAGGAGTTGAGCGAAATCAGTAGACCACTGAGGAGTTATCAACTTCGTTAAAAATAAAATAAGAAACGTTAGAAATAACCCGTAATAAGAAACATAAAAATGGCGAGGGAAGACAAGCTTGACACCAAGGCAAGCCACGAGGTAGCTAGGTTCCGTTGCCTATTCCTGCCCTAAAACATGTCTGCCTCATTGCCCACCACGCCCAAATAACGGTCACATGAAATAGATACAAATCAATAGGTACCTACCCCCATTCCGGAAACTCCCGAAGTGCCACAGGTCCGCGGTTACGCCCATCCGGTAGGCGAGGCCTCGAGGCATGCGGGGCTCGCCTGGACGCAGTCGGAAGGGGAGGTTGTGGGGCGGACGGCCCAGAAAACGGTGATGGCCTCTCCTTCTCTCCTCTTCTGCTGCCCTGCGGGCCACGGGGGGGGGGCTGTCTTGCCTCAGCCACCGACCACCCCCCCCCCTCCTCTGTCTCTCGCCTGGACCGGCCCGCGAAGAAGGCCGAAGCCACAAACAAGAGCGGCGGCGCTTGCATGTAGTCCCGCCACATGTCAACGCCTGGACAAGTGCAAGTAGTCCCGCCACATGCCGACGCCTGGATAGTTACAGGTAGTCCCGCCACATGTCAAGAAAGGGGGGGGCTGTCTTGCCTCAGCCACCGACCACCCCCCCCATCTTCAATAGCCGGCACGGCCAATATCGAAACGGCGGAGCCGAGGATCGGCGAGGGGTCGCTGGAAGGGGGAGGTGGCGCGAACGAGCCTCCCCCACCTCCCTCCAGGTGGAGGCTTCCAGCGACACCCCAACGCTCTTACTTAAAGAGGGTCCACATCGAAAAGCGGTCTTTTGCCCGGGGCGGGCACACGCTCCATACCGTCTCTCCTCGACCTTGAAGATTCTATAAGAGCCGGGGGGCCCCCGACCCCTCTGCATGGGTGCCCCCGTCCCCCCTCATTGGGACCCGCGACATCGACACTCCTGCCGGCGCCAGCCTCAGTTTGGAAATGGCTAAAACGCAGCCAAAGTACAGACTTGTTCAGTTCCGGTGGAACTCCAGAATGACCCGGTAGGAAACTTGTTGTTGCCCTCCCCACTCTTTGACTGCTGGTCCATTTGTTAGACTGTTACCACATTGCGAAAAACTTTTTGAAACTGCCAACGGAAGGTTCTGGTCCAACCATGAGTCATTGGAGACATTCTGACTATACCGGAACCTGCCTGACCTCGCCCAAAATGGCGCCGACACACGAAAACGGAACTTTCGAACTCCCTGTTCACCCGGATTGCTCGAATATTGATGCTCTAAGATATGTATGTATTTTTGGACAAATGAAAGTCGATAAGATGGATAGTGATTATGTGCTTAGAGAAGAAAGCAATACAGATATTGATCATGTGTTTTGAAAATGAACTGATTTAGGGTGGGTACTGATTGAGAATGGGAACAATGAATTGGTGTAATTTAGACAGTGAACGAGCATCTGGATAATGAATTAATTTATTTTTGACTGAATACTCGACATGCATCATGCTTGCTCTGTGGTAAAGCTCGATACGATTTTATTGCACTGCCGCACTTTATGCAATGAACTGCCATCAACTTCTTTCTTCCTATGTACAGTTCCAATCTGCTCCGTGGCTGGTCCACGGGATTATAGGCCTGTATTTATACCTCAACACTTTTTTTTTATTAAAAGTATTTTGAAAACGAAAGCATAGTTGTAGCGGTTGCATTAATGAAGTTTTGAATGTATTACTACTGTGAGCAACGAGAAAGTATGATGAAGGCTGAAGGTTAAAAAGGACCCGATATTTAGCAGCCACACTATGTGTCACAGGCAGCCGGAAAAGTGTTTTAGAAGCCTTAAAGCGACACCACAGAAATGCCACCTGACCGCCACCCTTGTACCTGACCAAAAGGGGTTACGACCAAGTAACTCATGTAGATACGCAGATCGTCAATGATTATCTGTCTGACATTACTGGTCCCTCTGGGCTTAAACGCCGAGATGGTAAAGAAATGCAGTACGTGGAGATAGGTCGAGTATGTGGTAGGTAAAAACATTTACGGACTACTGCATGCTGATGTACTTTGAATGCTGCCCCCCACCCCTTCTTTTCCCTCCCTTCTGCAGGTCACGTCAGAACGTCGGCTGAAATATGGGAGAGCGATGGTCGAACCACCGACGAAAAAGGGAAGGAGGGAATATGTGCATAGTCCTCATAACGATAAGTTCCTAAAAAGACGTAGATTTGACATGACTGTATCTCCCCAGAACATAGTGACTGGGAGGATGGACTGACATAGAGACTTGACAGGTACTGAATGACGAAAAATTGACTAGAAATGACGCGTTAAATAATGTAACTGGACGTTTGACTAGGTAGGGAAAGGACAAAGAAAAATATACGGGTAAGGGTTACCACGGCACCACCCGTCTGGGAATTAGAAATGTTGCTGATGTTCAAAAAAAAGTACTGCTTCCCCCTTCTCATACTCTTATAGATCTAGCCAAGCTGTCCGACTGTTCTCCCGATCAATACTTGCCGTTGCCTCAGCCCGGAGTGCTTCCCACCAAAAGAAGGAACTGAAGAATGATTTAAGATCCAACAGTGGGTAAATAGCGCAACCCGGTCAATTTCTGAGCGACTGATCGAGGTGTAAGTATTGGCAATTGAGAACACTCACAGAGATAAAGGGCGAGAAAGAAAAGGAGGAAAGGGTAAAAAGAGCTAAGCACATAGATAAATAGGATAGTAAAGATACGTAGGATATAATATGGATTTTTTTTTGTTGGCCACCTGTTGTTTCCTGTCCTGTCGTGAATGTCTTATATATGTGTAATGCATGTGCCGTCTTCCCTGTCTGAGTTTGTGTGTGTGTAATGTACGGATTTATGTCTTCTCCCTGTCTGTATTTGCGTGTTACCTGACCTTTGCTGTTTTGTGTTGTGAGCGCACTAAATGACCTATTTTCGTACACGTCTCTCTCTCTTTCTCTACATGTCATACGTGTACCGAATGGCTCGTTTAGATTGCGGACGACTCTCACTCTTTATGAGAGTCTCCCTATTTTCTCCCCCTCTTTTTGGTAAAATTGTGCCCCACCGACACCAGTCTGATTTGATACATATTGAACGCGAAGGTGTTCAGCGAAATTGACCGAAACTAAAATGATTGTATCTCGCCATATTACTGCCTCTCCTTTCTGCAAAATGAATGAACTTGAATTGGCTGAGAAGGAAAGGACAGGTAAGACGACTAAAGTCCCCCAAATCTGGCCATTTATAGGGGAACTGTATGTCAATGGCACCTTATGTCTGTTCTTCAGAGACGAACGCCAACGTCTAGATTGACCCCCAATGCCCAGATTGCCCCACCCCCCTTTTTTGCACCCAAGCGCGAGCGCCCGAAGCATCCCCGCCCCATTTGATAGACCCCAGCTGCTGTCCCGGATATAAACATGATGACCATGAGTAGCTGTTGACCCTCGAGAAAACCTTGTTTTGCCTGACTCTCGATGATGGCACCCCCGCCCTGTTTGAAAAGGTTAGCCAGTCCTGAAGGGAAATGCTCCGTAATGTTGAATATGATGTAATGCACAGTTGATGGGAATCTCATTTATCCTCACTTGAGTTATAAATAGAACGATGGATAGACCTGCCATAAACTCAGTAGGAATGCTGACACATGCACTGCTTGGTAATGGACCTCTGACTGTGACCAGTGAGCGTATCTCCCAAATGCGTAGACTTGAGGGAGGAATTCACATGCGTAGATATCTTCTTCTGCCATTTCTCTAAAACCTTGTCTTGTACCTATTCAAAGATTCACGATCACCGAAGGAGATGGGTCAGATGTGACGTACAGCCTGACTGCAGATCTTGGGACACGTATGACCTCGACCAAAGGTGGAGCTGCAGAGCAACAAGATACGGGACGAGACCGCAATTTCAACGTGGAAAATGAAAAATGACGGGCCGCCTTGAAGCCCTCCGTCTGCTAACCCACGTGTGCCTGGAGTCTCCGTCCCCCTTCTTTGGGCCCGATTGATGGGCCTGCCTGCTTGTTATCCTTTGCTCCCTTGGTCCCTTTTGTGCGTCTCAGGAACTCTGACCCAACTCCGCTCTCTCTCTCTCTCTCCTATCGACTATTTGAACCACACTCACCCTCTTTTCCACGTGACTTTTTGCCAAAAGGAAGAACCGCATTCATATGGGAATAGGGTGTTGCCACAGAAAATATAGGTGCCGAGCATAAGGCGCCGCCAAACGAATTGTTTAGGGAACAGGACTGTGGTCTAACAGCCGAAGACTGACCGCACCCTGCAACGCGTAAGGATAGAACCGAGCTGGACCTATAGCTCCACCGCCGGTGCTCAACAGCGCCAACGAAAGTACCCGGATTAGAGCCTACCAGTGATGGCTCGCTGATAAAAAGACACTGTGACGAAGAAATCTTGTGTATTGAACTGAATTCCGCTCTCAACTACCTGGTCAAAAACTGTTCATTGGTCACATTTTTAAGTTAGAAAGATTTATGCTATGTAGTGCGTTTAATTGCTAGGAACACAACGAAATGCAATTTCCTACGTGCTGTATTCTGCCCATCACCTCAACTGTCTATGATTGTACGCCAAATGTTAGTATCGACAAAATGCTAATTCATCAATGATGCTTGTCTGCCTGTAACCCCATCAATTACAAAAATGACTGCTGTAATGTAAAAGGGGCGACTGTAGAAATTGAAGAAATTGATGTACATGAACAGCACTCATTTCCCTTCTTCTCCCACTCCTCTCCCTGTGAGCACCATGAATACCATAAACTATTGACCGTATCACTCTGCCAGTAAGAGCCCATACCTATATGCATATGCACAGCCATACTAGGCACCATGGCCTTTTTACCCATTGGAATCCCCGGCTTCCCTCCTGCGCGTATCTTACACCCCCCCCCCCTCTCATGCATAAACCATGAAACCCTCTCCCTCTGCGCGACCCTGCTGTGAAAGGCAACTCTCCTGCTTGACCCGCACAAACCCCCCCCCATTCCCTCTTGAAGAGGCATCCTTCGCCTTAGCTGACATAGCCTTCCCCAGCTGCACCTGACTGCCCCCGCTCTCCCTCGTACGGGTCATAAGATCTCTCTCTCTCTATGTGACTCTGCCCCCGTGTCCGCCCTGGCTCCCCCTCCCTACTCCTCACATGAGCAGGCCGTGAACCTTCTTCCTCTGCAAGACCCTGTCCATGAGAACCACGACCGCGCCTGACCAACACCTCCTTTCCTTCCATGAATGCCCCTCTGTTGACAAGCCTTCCCTCCGCGCTCGATTGTCCACGCAGCATGAATGCCACTCCTTTGATGACCCCCTTTCCCCGAGCCCGGCTGACCACACATGTCCGAGGCCATCGCCTAAGCCAGGAGATACCATTTACTGCCCTTATTGTATGAAGTCACTCCTCTTCAAAGGACTCACTATTGATCCTGGCCACCCCACCCCCTGGCTATGATTAGGCGCGCACATCCTATACTGTTGATGAAACACTCAGCTGCGTGATTGCCCTCCCCTCTTATCAGCAGGTCAAGGGTCCCTATTGTGAACACATGTGGGGTAGTATTGACACGAGGATTATAGGGATGTCTTTTCCTTTGCGTCATACTGTCCTGATTGTACTCTCAAGTGTTTTGTAAGATATAAAAGCCAGAGTCTCAGCTCACTTGTTAGAGCACCTCCCGATGACACCTTGTTTCGTGTCTGAAATGACTGGCTCTCCTCATGAGAATTAAACTCTGTTCTTGATTCCTGCATCCAGCGCCCGTCTCTTTATTTGATAGCTATTCAGAATGGGAACTAAGAGGCGTCTTGCGCCAGCAGCCTGGGCATCGATAGAAATGCGGGCTCATTTTCTACATCCCTAGTGGGATATCATTCTATTCTGCATTTGTTGCATATAGTTGAGATCATGTCTACACACAGGACATTTTACACTTTATTAAGTTTTGTCCTTTTTATAAAAAAAAGTCTACTGAAGTTCTTTATGGTCTCCTTGCTGGTCAGTAAGCATTTTAAACACGTTCGACCTGCTTCGTTCTATTTACAGTTACTATCTGATGTGAACAATTCTTTTTATCTGGCTTGGCTTTTTTATCTGGAGCAGTTCGATTACAGAAATGTTTACCATGTGTTTGATCTATTTTAATATTATATTTTATAGTTTGATTTGTTAAAACCAAACAGAGATTATATGATATGATATGACACTTATGATTGACTTCAGGATAGCCGGAACTTCTTCTACTTTATATATAATTGCGTGGTGAGGTACGGCTGATGAGCCTTACTAATTTATGCATTCAGACCTTCAAGATTTGCGCCAATCCTTTCCAACCGAGAATTCAGGCCGAGAATGGCCATTAACTGCTTTCCTATGATAAAACTTTTCCTGGAGAGATCTGAAATCATTATATTTAATGCTGCTAAAAGTTTGTACCAATTGGAAGAAACAGTTTTTTACTTTCTGTGAACTATTGATTTCAGCTGAGAGAGATCACACCATGGTTTGTTGGCACTGAAATCTATAAGCTACTTATCTGGGACATAGAATAGCATCATGATCAGGAGCCAAAATGATCTTGATTTTGAGGATATTAGGCGTCCTTACTGTGTCACAGATAAGTTGATTTGATTGCACTGGGGGCGATGTCCTTCATCAGCCTTGAGTCTCCTTGATGGCCAGATGGCAGTAGTGGAGATAGTGATGGAATTGTAAATGGCAGTGGTAAAGATAACATTGCAGTGGGGACTGAAGCTGAATCAAGCTGAGATCACTGTGCTGGATCATAGCAAGTTGGCTATGCACTTGTCCTTCGCCTGGGGGTGAATTTCCTGTTTGGAAGTGACCTGTCCTTAAAGTACCCCTTGTCCCTTCTCATACATATGCCCTTGCTTCTTGAGGCCATGGATTTCTTATTGATGGGCGTTATGGTTTTGTAGCGATGAGAAAACTGTGAGGTTCTGAAGTGAACTAAAGCAGCGTGTTTACTAGAGCCTTCCTGAAGGGAGCGGTATGCTGACAGGTCTCAATACGTAGCACCTTCGTGGAGTTTAAGACTTTACTGTGCATCACAGAACCCTAAGGGATATATCCTAGGGCTGCTAAGGGGGACTTAAATTCAGGGGCAGCTTTTCCATGTGGGCGAAGGAGCGTGGCCCCACTGCTTCCTCACAGTTCGAGAAGCAGAAATATAAAATGGTATAAATACTGGGAGAAAGCAGAAGAAGGGTTTAGCTGGGTACGGGCGGCGGGTGAGGGAGGAGTGGCTAGCCCAGTGTTGTGGGCGCAGACTGTTTGGTCGGCCCCAAGGCATGCACACTATCCCTTTGCGCCATGTAGGCTGCATGCAGCCTGCATGGAGAAAACGGCCTCCCCATAGACTCATGTGCAGTCGACATCCCAGCCAATCACAACGCAGCCATTGCAATGTTGGGATTGGCTATGGGGAGGGGAGGGGAGGGAGGCTGCCTGCGGCTGCTTCCTGCGGACAACACAACACAGGACTGGACTGGACAACCAAAGGTTTTTATTTTGTTTTTGTTTAAAATGAACATTCCTGCAGCTTCTAGCTGTTCATGCTGGTGCTCCAAAACAGACAACATAGGTCTAGAATGTGGCACTAATGTGTTTCATATGTAATTGTGGGCCATAGAAGCTTCACCCACACACAGCGCAAATAATAGGCAGTGTGTCTATGTGACATCTGTGCATGTCACAGACTATTAACAAAAACCTACCACTTGACCTAAATATCTCATTCAGGACGTAAAATAGGTCTAGGCACCAAAATAAAAGTACCTCAAGCTAGCCAATCAGATAGCTAAACACATATTTATTTTTTAGGTATATTATATATCAAGGTTTGGGATTGCACGGATTATAATTGTATAAGATGGTATGGTATGACTTGTCATAATATGGTATGGTATGGTGTGGTGTGGTATGGTAAGTGAATACAGTGTCACCCTGAAGGATCTAAAAGCAATGTTATAGTAGAGATCGCGGGCATATTTACAACAGAATGGCGAAGCGTGGCGTTAAGCAAACATTCCTAAAGCCATGCTTTGCCATTCTGAAAATGCTGGGATGCGTCGTATTCACAAGAAAGTAGCAGACCCGAGTTTACCCTAGTGCTGGCGCTAAAACCAGCTGCTGAGCGCCAACACAAGCACCCTTACATCATAGTGCAAGGGTGCCTGCGATGGGGGGAATGATTATGTCTGTGCATGAAGGTGTTCCTTCCTCCACATAAACGATGCAGAATGCATTGTATAGCACACATAGAAGTTGCAAATCTCTATATTTTTTTAAATGATTGTTTATGTGCAGGAAGGGACATCTTCCTGCACATACACAATAATTCATGGCAATATGCTGTGTATATGTGTGCTGCGCAATGCAGCACACATAGAAGCAGCAAAAACGAGAAGTTACCATTTCTCCTTGTTCCACCATGTTAAGACCTGGTTTTCCCTGGTCTTAATCTTGGTGCTGCCTCCCATTTACACCACCCTTGTAAATAGGGAGCAGCGTCATAATCAATGGGTGTTGCAGCAGAACACCCACCACAACACTCATTGCACACCCCTTTCACGCTAAGTGTAACATGAGAGGGGGGCTTATTTACAAGGTGGCATTAAGCCACATTAAGTGGCTCAACGCCAACTTGTAAATAAGGCGAAGGGTTTATCGCCACAGGAACATCATAAAAAGAAAGTGACGTACATGTGGCGACAGGGGCTTGTAAATATGCCCCTGCATTAGGAAGCTAACAAAGTGTATTTAAACATTAAAAAATTAGAGTGAGGATGAAGCCAACTCATGGTAAGTAATGGGCATACTCTAAGTGCCCTTTAATTGTAAGGTAACAGATGTCTTAAGTGAGAGTGCATGCGCGGTCTCAGGCAAGACCTAAACAGTGTCCCACCTTTGGAAATCTGTGATGTTTTGACCTTGTATAGACAAGCTGCATAGGTATTTTTGCAAGATTTTTGTTGCAGGAAATGATGTGGTAATATCGGCCACCGGACCATAAAACAAGCCCACAAACAGCCAAAAAACTGGCCCACACACTGACCTGTCAGACTAGTACTTCTTGCGATGCCAGGTTGCCCTTTAGGTCAGTCCTACCTTCATATCAGTCACAATGCATGGGACCAAGAGATGGCTTAAATTTATATTGTTGGCTCTATAAATGGTTCTTATGAATGCTAAATAAATTAAGAAGTTTCACATTATTGTTTACTTATATTTTGGACATGTCGGCGGAGCCTAAAGGAGCAGAAGCTCCCTAGAAAGCTTCCAGCAAATTCAATCCCATATTTATTAGGCATGATTACCGAGCATCGATTGGCTGTGAGTGGACGGGCACGTGAAACACGTGATATAGCGCGCGCGCACTCAGCCGGCGGACGCAGCGGTCAGGGCCTTTCAACCATGTCATTTATTGAAGAAGATCCGCTGTGTCCCTTTGATGTGTTTGGGGTGCGGCTTCGGCCAGGGCCTGCTCTAAAGCTCAAAATCCCTCTCGTATGGAGGAGGGATGAGACGGTTCGCTGACGCCAGCCCGCCTTACTGCTTTGCTGTCCTGTGTGAATAAAGCCATATAATTCCGCATTTAAAAAAAAGAGGTTTCACTCCTCCAGACCGTAAACGTTCGTTAAACCACAGCCGCTCAGTCTATGAATCAGATAGATTGTTTCTCTCGGTTGCCATGGTGATCCCTAAATACTGGCCAGGAGAACAGAAAGGAATCCGAGTGTGACTTCTGGGCTCGACCATGTAACTTCCCTCAGGGCGTCAACGAAGAATGCAATAATTCAGTGCCTATTATCGTCTGCACATATTTCAAAAGAAACCATGTGAAGGGTGAACGGGTCTTTTCAGATCCGTGCAGTGAGAAGTGTTTCTGGAATCATTTGTGTTTTTCTTGCATTATAGTGCTTTCATTGTGTGACACTCGTTTGCGATAACAGATGCTGTCACCTCCAAACTCAAAGGCATTTGCTTTCATCCATTCATCCCACTAGGAGCCACACCTGCCCCCCTCTCCCAATAGCATCTCACATCTTTCCTTTATCAATGAACTTTAATTAATGTACCCCTATTCAGAACACTGGAGTACATGTATGAGTTTTCAAGCTCACTAACTTAACAACCTTAACACAACTAATTCTACAAGGAAAAGGAAGCTTGCACGACGAAGCTTTGCCTATTTACAACTAACTGTGGGTTCCAGAGTAGTGTACTATTCGCAAGAAAGTGGATTAACACCTCATCAGGGGTAGTAAGCGCTATACAGATGCAATAAAAATGAACTCCAGAAGGATAAAAGGCTGAGTCAGACCAGACAAGATTTGAACCCATTGCTTACTACTCACAATTTCTGCAGTGGTGGCATTTATCTTCTGCACTACTCAGTCGTGGCTCGTGCAGGTAAGCGGGCGGGACAGATGTGTAGGGGTGGAAGTGACAACCAAAGTAATAGGGAAAATTAAATAAATGCATAAATAAATAAACCCACTTACCTTGCGCTCGCTGCATCCCAAGGTAAGTGGTTTAATTTATTTTATTTTCTCTATTCTGTCATTTGTCACTTCTACATCCCTGCCCTCGTTTCTCCGCGCTTACCTGCACGAGCCGCCACTGGCACTACTTCACTACTGCCATCAGCATCAAGACCACTCCAGAGGTCCTGGAAATTTCCGGAACCGTGGCAGGTTAAAAAAAAAGTACTTAGTGAGACAAAACATACGTTATTCTCTTCCCAAAAGACTATTTGTACAAAAATGGCCCAGCGATGAGTGGTAGTTATGATAGAGTGCGCAGGTCACCCGAACCTTATTTACCAAATATATACGCTACTGGGCCCATCAATACATTTTTTCCATAAATCAGGTAACCTTCACAGCGCTATCAGTAATTCGGGGTTCTTACTTTCTATATATTTCACGTGTACCTGACTTACCAATCCTCGAGAACAGGTACCTATGACCACAATGGATCAGGAGCTATATTTAAGGTTTTCAGGCAGATAACACCAACACCATATACATTTGTATTTTGTTTATAACCATGTAATAACCACAAACGCGAGAAGTTTTAAAAGCTTTAGCTAGTCAATAAAATCATCATATGCCATGAGAATGAAATTCACACAGATCAAAACATCTATGACCAAGATTAGAAAAAAATAGTATAACTATGAATCAATGTAAGGAACATCTAACATTTGGACATTTAAGGAAATGGGAAAGAGAAGGAACACGCTAATTATGTCTAACAGGTTTGTATCACATTACTAAAGGTTGGGTAAGAACAGGGAACATACTAACAAAGTAACTTTCTTAATATGCTATCAGTTAAAGAGAAACGTCACTCATGAAAGTTTCTATATCCACCAGTACTTATTTCCTATAGGGAGGGTAAGAATGGGACATACTATGTATGAAAACAGTTTCAGTGGTTTACTAAAGGTAGGGAAAAATATGGAACATGCTAGAAAAATACTTCCATAAGAGTTCAAATGTCAGAGATAAATCACAGGCAAGATTGCTTTATTAGGAAAATAGGAGAGAAAGATTTAGATGGACAAACACCCACATATAGTTTATATTTATCTAGGACAGAATGAGGACTAACCCTGGCCACGGGTCAGTTAGGAAAAACGGGAAAGGACCCTCAAGGACTTGGAATGCCAGTAGGCGAGTAGGTACAGCTCATGGACAGTCAGGACAGGATCACCCCGGGATATGGATCAGGACTGGACTCATCTAAGGGTACGACCAACACCTGCAGCTTCGGATGCATCGCCTGCGCTACGCCCTCACTGCAAGGAATCCGCCAATAACCCGATTGGTTTCTCGAATCTCAAGCAAAAGTGCTTCACCAGCACTTAAAGGTTTCTCCACCCCAGACTAAGTTTGTGGAAATTACGGACAGAGTGCTCCGCAGCTCTCTGTATCAATCACCTATTGAGTTCGTAGGGTCAGTGACAGGTCAGCTACTCGGACAAGTCGGACAAATTCTCTAGCTAAACCTAGGCCAGTTATCCTATTTTCGGGTCAGTAGACCACCCACAAATGTTGCAAGTGTAGGGATCCCCGATTTCGGATTGGACAAGATAGGTGGTTAGGTCATTGACACCACCTAGAATTTGGTGTTCCCACAATTAATATTCAATTTCTTGAACCCACCCCTTACATTCCAGTTCCCATGGCATACGAATATGAAGACAATAGCGCACACAGTAAAATATCTATTTTGTAACAATTTCAGGTGTAGATTCGAGTCTTCTCGCTGGGTTGTAGGTGGGTTCCCAGGAGCATCTGAGCTTCGGCAGCCAGCTGGCTGAGTTCCACTGCTGCGAGACTCGCACGTCCCTTATCACGTGAGTGGTGACACATGGGCTTCCAAGATGGAGTAGCACCTCTCCTCCCAGGCCCCCGGAGAACGTTACATGAAAAGTAAGCGAAAACAATTTAGAAACACAGAAAAAATGAATACACTGTATACCATGTTTAGCTGCACTACACCCCTTACTTTATAATATCTATAGCATTAGGAGTTAAGCAGAAATAAACAGCTGAGCCAGAGCAGCGGTGGCAAGCAAAGAGCATGTTAGAACAAAGCAGCCATCTTAGCAGTACTGCGCATGAGCGACAAGTTCCCTCCAGAACTACGAGTGCTTCATATCACATGGGTATGACCGACGCATGCGCAGACTGGGATCCCGCATAGCAGCGACCATTTCAGTTGCAAGC
The DNA here is from genome assembly GCF_964263255.1 of Lissotriton vulgaris. NCBI lineage: Eukaryota > Metazoa > Chordata > Amphibia > Caudata > Salamandridae > Lissotriton > Lissotriton vulgaris. The sequence goes on from NC_141695.1 coordinate 1,117,055,857, forward strand.
GTAGTTAGGATTAATAAACACATAGGCAAGCGTCTCTGGGACACCCGCGTGTAGTGTAAAAGTGCAATATTAATACACGAAACAAGTTGATTACTATATTAATGTTATTGCGAGGGTTTTGAATACAAGCAAGTCGCGTAACGTGCGAATCCTTGCTCCATCAGTTGTGCATGTCTCCCTACAGTTTTGCAGTTTGTGAGAAAGTATTCATTTTCTTCTACACTAATTGATTGAAACAATCCAATGGTTTATTAGCACAGGTTCTACTACGTTACCTACAGTTCTTCGGTGTGTACATAAGTCGACTGAACCCACTTCTAAACTGAAGTCTGCGCTAATAAAGTATAAACAGGACACCTCACGGGAGCTATCAGGGTTCACACCGAAGAATCCAACCACTATGTCTGCGGCTTCCCTCTATCTATGTACTCCCTCTGTATGGAAGCCCTTGCCACCAAGGATGGACAATCCTGCTTACTGTGTTAAACCATTGTGTTCCATTGTGAATTTTCTGACTGAAGATAGAAGGGCACCTGTACTTCTTCTATCACTCAAGCAGACCTTTTATCTTGCGTGGGAAGGTGAAACAAAAGTGTGTGTTGCGTGGTAAAGACATGCGTGATAAAGGAATGCGCGGTCTAGACGCATTTGTGGTTCGGGCTGCATGGTAGAAGCATTCGTGATTTCACCATGTGTGCCTCTATCATACAACCACCTAGAAAAGTCTGTAATTCCAGGTGCCCATTTCTCTGTAGTGACAACAGCAACAACAGAGAAGGTGGATTCTTATTCTCAAAATCCTACACCTGGGTAGGAGCAGGGTCACTACTTACCGTTTCTTTACAGAACAAAAGGGCCCATTGGCCATAGGAAATCCCAAAAAGACCTCCCACACAGGGCCCACATCTCTCATTGAAGCACTAAATCCTATCCAGCACACACACCTGCTTAGATAACCTTAAATATATTATTGCATGGGAAATGCAAACATGGGCCTCTCAGTGTTTATAGGATTGAGCGTCTTCTTAAGCTGCAATCTGGCTCATAACTCCCTTTCTTTTGGTCTAACTTTAACCAAATTAAGAGGTCATGGACAAAATATGTAGATGTGTGGGATTGATGACTTAGAGGGATTTCTTACATAGGCAGGTATGGTTGACTGGAGCCTGAACCAATGGGCTGCAAGTGCTACTAACAACCGTTATCCAATCTTTTAAGATAATTTGTCACCAGGGACAAAGGTAGGAGCTGTCTATGCTACCTTACTTCACCAACATAATTGGTACCTCTTTTATTATTATTATTATTATGTTTCTTATATAGCGCCAGAATCGACCCCCGAAGGGGTATCTCCGCGCTTGCCTTGGGAACCCATCCTGGCTTTTCCCTGTGAGATAGCCCCTACAGGGCATCCCCAAGGTGAAAGCCAGGCATCCCGCCGCGGGGGGGCCGTTGTGGAGATTAAGCAAGCTTGATGCCCAGAGTTGCAGAGTGTGATCCCATGATTAGGTCAGGCACCGAAGCGAGAATTATCGAGTCCATGGACATTTTTGAGCTCAAGACCCTGCCGCGTCGGGAATTGAACCCTGGTCCCAGGTCTGACCTCTGCTTCAGGGTCTGCCTGCTCTAACCAGTGAGCCACACTTCTCCATTATGGTTTAAATATCTTTATTGAATATAAACACGTACGTAATTCCATGTACAGTTAGCTGTCTTCAAACAAGATACCTATTTTAAAGGCAATACCAACTCCCCACTTAGTACCTTCTGCAGTGAATTCCACAAATGAGATCCTTTGTAGCAAAGAAGACCCAGAACCTCCTCAGTTAAGGCTCATCGTTGGGAAGCGGGTCGATCTCCAGTAGCACTGGGAAGTCTTGTAGAGTGCTACCAGTGCCACTCTTGAACCACTTTGAAGTGTGCCCTAATATAAGGTTTGAATCCCAAACAGACAGTATCTCCAGAGGACTGTCCAGACTCCTCACTAGCTGATGGCGCAATGACCAACAGCAAACTGTGCAATCAAGGGGAATTTTTTTTTACTTTTGCTCAAGGCTGAGAAAAACCTCTAAAAGTTAACAAATGGTATTGGATTTGGAAAATGATGAAGAGCAATGACATTCTGTATGAAAACCTTGGCCAATTGGATGTGCCCTTAATTCGAATATTATTGATCTGTTGAAGTTCTGTGTCCTAGCGAGAGAGTGTGTTTGCGTTGTGAACTGTCACTTCCATTGTATGTGTACCTTGAGGGTCGATGATGAAGTATACAGAATTTGGAAGCTGTAGTTTCATGGTGCAGTTACGTTCCGGAGATTGAGAGATGGAGGCAGTTGAACGGATGATTATTGTCTGTTGGTTTTGTTTTTGTAAAGGAGCTTCAGGCAGGGGCGTAGGTTGGTCGGTAAGAATGGGGGTTGGGGCGAGCTTCAGATTTTCCAACAATCAAGCTGGCATGTAATGTTAAAATACACTTTACGCCAAGCAGTGTTCATGATGAGGTGGGGCCTAAGGGGCAGAGTCAAAAAAGAGGAATACGAATTGGTAAGAGTACAAAGAGAGAAAACACAATATTTTGTAATAACCAACATATTTGAGGTCTTTCAAAACAGAGAGGGAAAGAGTGTGTGTGTGTTTTTGTCTGTGTGTATGTAAAAATTCCTGGTGAAAACCGACAGAAATCTCATCATATCCGACTGAAAACACCAGTATCCAACTATTTATTAGAAAGTACATTTATTAGGGGTGTAACACCCCAAACACCCCCTATGAAAGTGACGCCCCTGGATTCAGGCGTCATATACAAAACAATTTTATGGCTGCAAACCATGTGATTCAAAAAATCACAGAATTCACGACTTGCAATGTACTAAACCCCTTCCCAGGAGTGGCTCCTCTGCTGTGGCTGAGGAGCGTTGCCCCCCTGCCAGCAGCTGTAGCTGCAAAACTTGAAAAATAAAACGAAAATAAAGCAGGGTTGTTATCGTGTTTTTTTCTTTCCTGGCCGAGGTTTGGCGGATGGGCCTAATCCATGATCATCATGGAAAAGGAGTGGTAGGCGCACTACTATCAGTGCGCATGTGGGTTTGGCTGCCGTCTCAGGACCGTCAAAAAACATGCACAGTGAGCTGTCTCCAACCTGAGCTGTGTTGCCACATTGGAGACAGCAGGCACAGGCTCACAGTCTCTCTGGGAATGCAAATCGAGGGCATTCAGGCCAGTCCTGACACTGCTCTCATGCTGCTGCCAGCAGAATGAGAGCAGCGCAAGGACTGGCCGTAGGGGAGGCTGGGAGCCTGTGCTGCAGTGGAGTCAGAAGACCGGTGATGCAGAGATGCTGTGGGCATTCAGGTAAGTTCTTTTCTTTTTGTTTTTTTGGGTGTTGTTATTGTTGTCCCCTCCCACACCCCCGCCCTGCCCATTTGCCTCGACACCAGCAGCAACTGCCCCTTCTCTGAGTCAGAAAAGCCTTTTTAGCATGCAAAAATGACCTACGGCTCAGTATATATCACAGTCAGGAGGTTACGTAGAAGGGACAGCCCAAAGTAATTGAAATTCAAAATGGCGGAACACCGAAGTTAAGGTGGTATTTGATACCCGTTCATGATTAAACCCAGATCAGTTGACAGGGGGTGAGTGTTTGATTTCCTCAAACGCTCAGTCCATCATCCCCTTTTGTATCGCTTTGTTCGCCCTAAGTTGGCAGGGTATGCTCAGACGTGAGTCCCTTGCTCACTTGGCCACTGGATTCAAGATAGCCTGGCTGATGAGGATTATGAATTCGAAACCGGTCCCAGGATGCTTGTTTCCGGTCCAGGGAAGACATGGCTTGGCAGTTCGGGCTGGACTGTTCCCATGAGGCACAGGGTCAGACTGATTTGCACATGGCCATGTCTGAACTGGGGGTGGCTGAGTGAGCTAAAGAATGGTGATGGATTAAACCCAGATCAGTTTGACTGGGGGTGAGTGTTTGATTTGATCAAACGCTCCGTCCATCATCCCCTTTTGTAAAACTTTTTTAAGCAGCACCTGTCCCTACAAGGGACATGTACTGTTGTTTAAGAAGAGAATAGGTTTGGACATGCAAACACATTGATGGAGGTCTTTTGTCTCTTGTAGCCCACCATCCACGCATTCATAGCCCATTGCAGTGGCTTGCAAGCAGCGACATGCCTAATTATTATTAATTTTGCAGGTGGTTGGGCAATTTGCAATGCAACCGGTGTACATAAGTCGAATGACAAATTGCCGACTTGTTCATAAACCAGTTTTTGCTGGTTTGGAAGAAGACTTTAGTACATTGGGCTCCAGGCACTGGCAATTATCCTACTTTCTTATATTCAGAGCAGTGATTAGCTGACAACGTTCACATGCTGTAGATTAAACACCCTCGCAATGTGGTGAAAATGCAGTTGAAAATACCTTCAGGGGTCAGATTTCAGGTTAAAGATTGCAGGCTAACAAGCAGCACTATTTGGAACAATAAACCTTGTATGAAAATTCAGTGCACTAACGACTTCTTAGACATGAATATAATTTACAAAAATGTTTACCGTTGGGTTTACTGCAGTATTCTGTCCTTGTTATTGTTATGTTATTTACACCTCCTGCTCAGCCAGTGCTTGTGCTCTGTGCTCAATAGAAAGTTGGAGTCTTGATATGCCTCGGAATGTTGGGACACAGAGAGGTGAAGTGACAGTTGAGCCGGAGGTGTAAAAATACATTACATTAACAAATGCAGGATACTACATTTACACTTTCTTACATTAACTTGTATGGGGTGATGTCTTTGTAAAGGATATTTAGGACACAAATATGTATGTCATACGACATTCTTACAACAATTTTCTGGTACCACGTGTAAAGCAGCTGTACCTTTGTTTACACTATCTGTTTTTATTCAGAACTACTCTTTAACCCCTTCGCTGCGGGGCTAATTTCCCCACGGCGCCGGGGGGGGGGAGGGGGGCCGCGCACGGCGCCGCTGTGCTCATGACGAGCCCAGGCTCGTCATGCAGCACGGTGCTCGTGTGCTGGTGACGAGCCTGGGCTCGTCATGACCACGCCCGCGCAATGGAACGCTCAGCACAGCGGGGAAATTAGCCCCGCGTGTGAGCGTTCCACGGCTCATGACGAGCCCAGGCTCGTCACCAGCACACGAGCACCGTGCTGCATGACGAGCCTGGGCTCGTCATCAGCACAGAAGGGGTTAAACAAATTTCCTAAAACAAGCTATTTGTCTTTGGGTATTAAAAAAACTTCTGAGAAGATTTTGGTGGGCAATATATGCCACAGCTTCTCAGAACCGGCAATTATTGTGCATCACATGTAATGTGAGGTAAAAAGGTGTCGGTGCTGCAGGTGTCCTGATTTGCAAATATTTGCTCATGGTATGCGATCTGGTTCCCGATTTCGAGCAAAGTGGATTGCAAACATAGAATGGTTAGACTTGTAGAAAATATTTAGAGTGCTTGGATGAATAGATGATGTCTTGCAGCAAAGTGTTACATACAGAGAGAAGAGAAGCCCTATTTGGCCACAATCGATACTTGATGCAAGTGTGACAGTAGGACGATGTCCCACTCTAGAAGAGTGCGAGTGAAAGGATGTGTCTTGCAACCGCGCTTCCTGAGAGATTCAGGAGTGTTGTGTTCTGGGGTGTCTAGTCACTTGTTTCCCTATGAGCGAGTAGGAGAGCAAGTGAGACACTATAGCTAGTCAGTCCTGGGCTCATGGGTACTAAGGTGGTAGGATGAATCAGTACCTATACACTAAGGTCCCATAATCCTACCCATAGTTCTGTTTTTGGACAGAATCCCTGCAACACATCACTTTTTGGATGCTCATAAGACTTCCTTCCGAACTCCCAACTTGCAATTACAGGTCGTTGCTAATGTGTGGAGTTGCCACAATGGTGATGATGAAAATGATACAGCAATACTCTGCTACTAACTTCCCTAATTAAAGGTGAAGCTGTGAACAAAATGGTTTAAAGTCTCACTCAGTTTGTGAGTGGGAATGGCTGCAACAAATCTTTCAGTCTGGCACCACAAATATCGGGAAACTCTGCGAGAATCCTATAGAGACCTCTTTCCAGATAGCCATTGACTTGGATTTGATTGTTTATATAACACTCTCTAGAAGCTGAATGTTTACTGCCCAGGAAAGGGTGAGGATGTGGAGTAACAGCAAGACTCCTGCTTTGGCACTGGGGAGCCAGGTTCGAGTCACTGCATCAAGTTATATGGAGAAAATCAATGAAACACCCCTTGCCTACAAAATGAGGGGCATATTTATTAAGATATCATCCAGCACAGTAAGTCGCTGTGATATGAGATAGGGAAAGGGCAGGATTGGGGCGTATCTAAAAATATACATTGCATTCCTCTCCTTTGTCTGTGCTAGCACATAATGTGTTGAATAGTGCCATGCAGGCACCCTTGCACCTTGGTGCAAGGATGCCTGCATTGTAAGCAGAATTGTTTTGTACAGGAAGGTACACCTTCCTGCACAAAATGAATCCTGTGTGGCATTGTTTACAATGCCACTAGTATTGCTGTATAATTTTCATCATCACCATTGTTTACAATGCCACTGCATCACAAAAGTGACGCAACGGCAGTGTAAAAGTGTCGAAAGGGGCTTGTAAATCTGCCACTTAGGGTGTACAAAGCACTCCTCCCCCTGCTCAGGCCAGCTCCGCCCAGCCACTGACTGCAATAGGAAAAATAAAATCATAATGTTACATTATTATCATTTTAGTTTCCTTTTAAGGAGTGGGGCAACGCTTCTCCGCCTTAGTGGTGAAGCCGCCACTGTCAGCAGAACACCAATTAGACCAGCAAGATTTGTCTAGCAGTCATTTGAATAAACAACACAAACACATTCAAATATCTCACTACATTCCCCTCCTGCAGCGTTAACCAGAGAAGTTACTGAACGAGAAAAGCAACAATGTTTCAGAGACGTATTCTAGACAGACAAAGAAATAAAAAAATCCATGACCTTTTCATGACCAGCTGGTAATCAAATTGCCTTCGGTATGTTCTCATTGCAAAAGAATGACGAGAGGGCTGCAGATAAGCGCCCAGGCCAGCTCTCGGCTGGGTCTGGCACACTCCCAGAGCTGCTGTTTTCACTTCCCTCAAGAGTAATTTGAACAGCACTGTGATTGGCTTTCTGAAGGACGCTCTTGTGTACTGCAGTGCTGAGCTAAAGAAATTGTCAGGGTGCCTAAAACCGCTAAACACAAAACCAAAACAAGCATTTACAATGCAATGGTTTCGCCTTTGGAAAAGTTAGAGCTATTGGCATTGTAAATGACAAATTTTGTATTTATGTGTTGGTTTTGAAAACAGATAAATAAATGGCATTGTCATTTACATTGCCATTAGCTTAATCTCTCGCAAATGTGAGACCTATTGTACCCTACGGACGAGCTCAGCAGACAGCAATTACTACCACACACACGCCCAGAGCCACACACACACACACACACACCCAGAGCCACACACACACACCCAGAGCCACACACACACACCCAGAGCCACACACACACACACACACACACACCCAGAGCCGCACACACACCCACAAACCCAGAGCCACACACACACCCACACACCCAGAGCCACCCACAGACCCAGAGCCACATACACACCCAGAGCCACACACACACCCACACACTAAGAGCCACACACACTCACACACTGAGAGCCACACACACACCAACACACCCAGAGCTACACACACACCCACACACCCAGAGCCACAGAACAATATGTTTGAAGCAGCGCCAATATCCTGTTTTTAGAAAATGTATCGCTTGTTATTTTACACACACACCCACACACCCAGAGAGAGCCACCCAGAGCCACACACACACCCACACACCCAGAGCCACACACAAACACCCACACACCCAGAGCCACACACACACTCAGAGCCATACACCCAGAGCCACACACACCCACACACCCAGAGCCACAGAACAAGACGTTTGAAGCAGCGCCGTTATCCTGTTTTTAGAAACTTTATCGCTTGTTATTTTAAAAGTACAGCTAACATGTTGGCAACATCATACCGGTACCCGACACCAATCCCGCTCGGTCACAAATGACAAATACATTTACATTTATCCTTCATGTACTACATTTGCACCTCTGTATCCACGCTATTCCAGTTTAATCCAAAAAATGAACAATAAAGTAACTATCGTGCACCGTTTGCCTTATTTGTGGCTCTTTCTATGTCCTATTGTAAAACACTTCTCCGTACGTTTGAAATACATGAGCACCGCCAAACAGGGAATGCTGGAGCCGTTCCCTGAATCTCAGTTAGATAAGCATATACATCAGTCAAGGCTCTTTGATTGGGAAGCAAGGGGTTAGCTGAATTTTGCCACAAAGACAAACATCACTTGATAGACTTTCAGGTAGTGTGGTTTCTGCAGCCTACGGTTTAAATAAAAACTTCAACAACACTGGAGAATTAAGGGGTGATTGTTTTATGCTCTGTTTGAGTCAACTGTTCTCTTTTAGCGATGTGGATCGCCCCACCACCATGGCACAAGAAAGGGGACACTCGCACCGCGAGAGACTGAGGCAGCCCCCATGTGAGGTCTCTGCAGCAGGCAATGCCAAGGGAATCACGGTGAACAATTCCCCACCTCATGAAGGACCCAAGGGTGCCCTGAATGTGGGTTGACCTTACTTTAGATTCCAAAAATGAACACACGTCCCACGCGAGACTCGAACGACTATCAAGAACCAAATGATAATACGCTAAACTGTAACCCAAAGAAGCAAAATATATACTCAAGATTCCAAAAATGAACACACGTCCCACGCGAGACTCGAACGACTATCAAGAACCAAATGATAATATGCTAAATTGTAACCCAAAGAAGCAAAATATATATTTAATTTATTTTGCAAAGTGATCCGTTACAGCTGTTAAAATTTACAATATCCAATATCCATCAATCAAAAACACTATTATTAAACATTCAATTTGGGCATGCAGCTCAGCTTCGGAATAATTTAACTCATAATTAACAGTGTGGAAACGCAGCGCTTGAAACCTTCGAAATTAACCTATGCGGGAGGAGGCATCACAGAGCAGTGACTGCCCAGTGGAAGTGAGAGGCTCAGGCACTAGGAGTTTGAATTACACAAACCAAGGCCGCCGTGTTTGCACCTGCCGAGCCTTGCCTTTTACTCACGGGAGGAGCTAACCACGCCATCTACGACGTTCGCCAGTTATTTTGCCGTCACTCACCTCCCAGTGACCGTCCGGAGAGCACACAGCTTCCCCAACAACAGTGCCCTGACAGCAGAGCCTCTCATGTGCCTCAGGCTTCGTAACCAATCACAGTGGCCAATTGCGGTCTCCGCCAATCAAATAATATAGTCGACCTCCTCATGCACAGCTCGGTTTGGTTTAGATTATTAGAAGCTATGTACGACTGGTAACACTTGAACCAAAGGTCAGTCAATCTAGCACATATCCCTGTCTTGTTTCATGTCGGAAACTGTGTCATCGATAGAAACTGAAGAGGGACAACTTGAACGTATCTATCCCGTTTCATTGAAAGAGCGGCCATGTTTTAAGGGAACTTTGTCAACAATCTTTATCTATAGACACAAAGTCATAACAGGACTATAGAAAACCAAGAGTATGTTTATTTTTATTTCAATATCTAAATGTGGATATTTTAATTTTGTATCGGTTAGTTAAAAAAAATGCTTCGCAAAGGTCTCTGAAAAGAGCGAAGAAAAAAGTGATTCTAGAAGAAGTAACTCTCAACTATATATTTCAAAGTTAGGAAAGTAAACCCCTTTGTTAAGGTTGCCTTGGTTGCAAATGGACGGGGGCATTGGAGCAGTCACACCGGTTTGATAGTCCTATTTTGGTCTCCATGCTGACTTAAATCGGTTGGTGTTCAATTTGGTTTCAGCTTTGACACATCCCCTCTCCATAGTTCGGGTATATCTACAAACAGTTTGCGCCTTGTTTATATGTTGGTGCCCAACCAGCTGGCAGAAGGAACATTGCCTTATTCCGATCAACTGTGGCACAAACATACCTGTTGACCTTAGTTTACTGTTCAAAAGCAGCACAAATTCGGCGCATTTACTACCATTGTTGAGAGTGGGGAGAGGAGAGGGCTCACTAGAGGCCAGAGTTGTCTTTCATTAGAGTGCTAGCAAACAACAAAGATTAAACAAGGAAAGGCACGGACAGCGGGAGGGAGGGCAGGAAAGGCACGGACAGCGGGAGGGGGGTGGGAAATGCACGGACAGCGGGAGGGGGGGCGGGAAAGGCACGGACAGCGGGAGGGGGGGCGGGAAAGTCACGGACAGCGGGAGGGGGGCGGGAAAGGCACAGACAGCGGGAGGGGGGCGGGAAAGGCACAGGCAGCGGGAGGGGGGGCCGGGAACGGCAAGAAAGGCAAAGCAGAAGACAAGAAAAAGCACTCACCTGGACTTCTTCCAGCGGCGGTCGGCCTGCAATGACCGAAACAAACCTTCCCCCACAAAAAAATAGGAACCTCCCACCGCCGCAATGACGGCAACAAAGGGGTTGGATGAGAAAAAATATCAGGAACGCCCACGAGTCGCCTCGCAGAATGACGGACGCCTCTCTCTTCCAATGGCTAGCCTCCATTTATGGAGCTAGCCAATGGAACAGAGAGGCAGGACTTTTGTCCATACTGGTAAACAAAAGTTTTCGCCTGCGCGAAACGCTGCTTGCGCAGCTGTTCGCCAGGCGAAACCTAACGACAGACTTTCCTTCTTACTGGCAGAATTGCTAATCAAGAAGCTAAGGTTGTTTTCTCGAAAATTAGCCATGTGAATAAAACTGTGACTAGGGTTTGTGCAAATATGACACCACTAAAGCCAACCGTCTTACGAGAGGGCAGAGAATTCCTTGAAAAATGCCCTAGATTTTAATGGGGGTGGTGGAGCACCTAGACAGCAGGACATGTTTTCACCGGGGCTCCAAAAACCCATGCACCACAGCAAGCTGCCATGTTTAAGACCAAGAGCCTTGCTTTACCAGAGACAGGAAAGTAGTGAAAGTTCAAACCTCCATGCACTGCTATGCCTAGTGAACAGAGCACAGACACCATGTCCTAAGAAACTTAACATCAAACTCAACCTTTCTTATCCACGCAAATCCACGCAATCAACGTGGTTTGCAGGATGCACTTTCCCATATGAGGATATTTCTACCATCACCAAAGCCTGCATATATCTTGACCACCTTCTCCACCATTGCCATTCATTGGATTAGAATAATTGTTTCCCTAGGGTAGTACGACTCAACCCGGTCTCAACAACAAAGTGTGTTCGGTCAGTGAATTCTCGTTTCATCCCTTCAATCCCCACCAGCTTTCAAGGAATCCTGACACTCCCACCTTTCTACATTGCATGGCCTCTTGGCAGCTACATGTTATTTCACTCCTTCAAAATCTAGAGGTAGCAACTACTGTGTTCCTTTATCTTCCCACTTAGACAATCATTCTGAACACTGTCCTTATTTTGAGCCTGCTATATCTACACTAGACCACATGCTTCTATCTACTTGAGAGTTTTGTGTGGTAAGACACTAGCATAAGCACCTTATCGCTCTCACCGTAGGCACCAGTGGGGCCCATGTCAAACCTCAACCCCCTTGTCTTTGAGATGGAGCATAATTGATGATATGCGGTTTTAGAGGAAGTGTATTGGCTAAAGTTGGTAGTCTGTAGCCGTTAATATTCACAAAATAGTGCATATTACATGCAGATTATTCATACAGCCGTGTAGTACTTTAGAAAAATGTGCTAATTCCTGTCTTGTATTATATTTTTAACAATAATATTGACACTTTAAATCTACTTTCCTTAAAGATAGTGTTTTTTAATGTTTTTTTATATGTCGATATTTATTATTTGACACTTTTATTTTTAGTTTGGAATATTAATAATAGGGATTTTACATTGTTTTTGTTAAAATGTTTTTAATGTGTTTAGAAGTGTTTTCAATTATATATACATTTTGAATGTGTATTGAATTAATTTTTAAATAATTTATAACATAAATATTCTTTGAGTGTAGTTGTTTTGGGATGTTGGTTTTATTGGGGTTTTCGATGGGAAGTGCTTTAAAATATTTTTTCATTTAATTCAATTTTTTCTTTTCTTTTTTAAAAATTTGTAATGTAAAAAGAGGACTATTATTGTTAATATTCTTCTTCTAATAATTCAAACAAATATCTTTCCTGGGGCAGCCATGTGCTCTATAAATGTTATAACATAACATCGGAGTCTAACACTTTTCCCTGTGTTGCTTAGTTTGGGGTAGGAATAGTAAATACCACCCCTCGGAGCCGAACACTTTTTTCAATGTTGGTTTAAATGAAGTTGGAATAGGTAGTCTCATCCCCACCCCCAGACACCGTTGACCATATTACGAGTTGCAAATGTGCAACTTGTAATACGATTGGTGGTTCTTTGGCTTCTCCCATGGTGCTGCCTTGAAAACAGGCACTGCAATGGGAACAGCCAAAACGTTCCAGCACAGCATGGACGGTGATGTCCATGCCGTGCTGGAACTGGGAGGAATACAGACAGGGGTGCACATGTTGTGCCCCCCTGAATGTATTTCTATAGCATTGGGGACATGAGGACCCTCCAGGGCCCCCTTTGTTCTTGCTCCAGCAGCTTTTTCATGGCAGGGCTTTGCCATGAAAAGGCTGGCGTTGCAAGAAGTCAAAATATGCTGAGTCGGACTGCGCCAGTCCCTGCTCAGCTTGTTGCATTGTGGCACTCCTGTTCCCTAGTGCAGCAGGCGGTCCACTGCAGATACGACTTTGTAAGTCGTAATCAGCAATACGGTTGCCCGCCACCGCAGTCTGGAGGTCGCAAGACCGCCACTCATAATAGGCCCTTAGTTTGGAGTGGGAACAGTGAATCTGACCACTACTGAGTACAACACTTTTTTTTATATTGAATAGTTTGTAGACGAAATAGAAATATGATACTCCACCCCCCAAATGCATGCTGGTTTATTAAAAATTATATAAAGGATAATTTTGCAAATTTATGAGACATGGTTTTTGATTTTCTAAATGTTAAAAACATATTTGTGAGAATGTTTATTTCTATTTCATGGACTTTGTGAAATAATCTACCTTTTTATTAATTAGTTTATTTGATAGAAATTAAACAGCTACTGTAAAAAAGTAAAATATTTAAAATAATGTTATGTTAAAATATAAATTTTTAATAAATATTTATAATGAAAAATGTAATATAATTGTATAAAATATATGTTTAAACTGTTGTGATTTTTTAAAATGTAAAATTAATTTTACATAAATATATTAATTATTTCTAGATTATAATAGTGATATAAAAAAATGTAGTTTGTTTTTTGATATTTTTGCTAATGTTAATTTAAAATTCTGCATTGATGTGATGTAAATTTTGGTTTGAGATTTTTTTTACGTTAGAGATTTTTGTCCGCTGTCAGGACCTAATGTACTTTGTTCAGCGGGCCTAACTGGGTCCATGAATGTTATGTTATGTTATGTTAATTGTTTATTTATTCAGCGCACGTACGCCCATGGGCTTCATGGCGCTATTGAACAGTGGGTTTGAAGACATAACACAGCAAGGCATTTTCGACAGTCATCTATTTAGAGTATGCCTGTTTAAAAAGCCAGGTCTTGAAAGCATGTCTAAAAGAAAGAAGGTTTTCAGTTTGTCGCAAGAATTGTGGAAAGGAGTTCCAAAGGGAGGCTGCAAGGTAGTGAAAGCTGCTGCCTCCCTGACGTTTTTCTTGTACTGGGGTACCAAAAGTAAATCTTTATGGGCTGAACGAAGGCTGCGTGAAGGGATATATTTACGTATCAGCTGCCTTATGAATTTGGGGCCCTTATTTTGCAAAGCTTTAAAATAATGCATCCGGCCTTGAATGCGGCTCTCTGCGCCACAGGCAGCCAGTGTAGTTCTTCTAAGCCTGGCCTAATGGACTGCCACTTAGGTTGCTTATAAATAAGCCTGGCTGCCTGATTCTGCAGATGCTGCAGTCTTTTAAGCTGACCAACTGGAAGACCCAGATAAAGACTGTTCGAAAATCAAGGCGGGATAAGACCAAGGCGATGACTGCCTGAATCAGAGCCGAGTGGGTTAAAAGATGGGCAATTTTCCTTATCTTTCTCAACTGGAAGAATGCAGAAGAGACTACCGTTCCTATCTGGCTTTTCAGTGAGAGATCCTCGCTGATGGTTACCCCCAGACTCTCAACAGAGTGAGATTTGCTGGGGGGATTTCCCAAGTCCAAGGGCCAAAAATGGGGGCCCCAGCTGATTTCACTTTTCCCAGGCAAGACAAGTTCTGTCTTGCCCGGGTTGAGCTTAAGATGGTTCAAAGTCATCCAGCTTTGGATGTGGGTCATAGTGGTTTGGAATTCTACAACTGCATCAGGAGAGTTCAGGGAAAAAATAAGTTGTAAATCATCTGCGTAGTTGTATATCGTAACATTATGATTTTTCAAAGAATACAACAAAGGGCGCAGATACAGATTAAATAATAAAGGGGACAGGGAAGAGCCCTGAGGAACTCCACAAGAGGTACTGATTTTGGGGGCTGTGAACATACCTAACCTCACAGATTGAGTGCGTTCAGATATGAAGGACTGCAGCCAGCTCAAGGCAGGGCCCCTGAGGCCGGCCTGTTCGACACGGTCGACCAGGATGGAATAGTCAACATTGTCGAACGCCGCCGACAAATCAAAGAGCACCAGAGCCTGATGCAAGTTGTTATCAGCATTGGTTCTTAAGGTATTCTGGACTGCAAGTATGACTGTCTCTGTCGAGTGGCAGGGACGAAACACTGCTTGATTGAATTCTAGGTATTCAGTAGATTCAATAAAGTTGGAGAGACAGTTGGTGACATGGGCCTCCAAAATTTTCGACAGGTAGGGTAGAAGGGAGATAGGCCTATAGTTTGTGAGGTCCAATGGATCAATGCCCGGTTTTTTAGTCAACTGGATCAATAGTGCATGTTTAAAACTGCTAGGGAACTTACCCTGAGTAAGAGATTCATTAAGTAAGGGAAGGATGCTCTGAGGAATGGTGCGTCCTATTTCTTTAAAAATGTAGGGCGGACAGATGTCGTCGGGCGACCCCAATTTAACTCGTGTGAGGAGTTCAACAAATATTTTTTGATCAATAATAGGGAAAGTGTGTAGTGTCGAAGGGTTGTAAAAAATATTGTCTAAAGGGGTAGGGGTAGGAGAGCTAGTTATATTTTGGCGATTTTTTCACTGAAAAATTGGTTCAATGAATCACAGGGTTTCTGTGTGGGAACTGTGGGGGAGCTGTCCTGTCGTCATTGCACAAGTCATTCACAATGCTGAATATTTATTTAGATCTGTTCACTGAATTCAGGATTTTTTTGCAGAGAAATATTCAGTTTTGTGTTGGAGCAGAACCTCTTTGTACGCCTTTCTGGCAGAACAGTAAATTACCCTATCAAGTGGTAAATAGTTCGCTCTCCATTTTCTTTCTTTTTGTCTGATTTCAAGTTTTAGTTTCTTTAGGTCAGAGGTGAACCATTTATGAGCGTCGTCCCCTCGTGAACTACTAAAACTAATCAGGGGGGCATGACAGTCTGCCGCTTGGCGCAGCCACTGAGTGAGCATAGTTTCGGTTGTCTCTATGTCTTTACTTTGCACGGGGAGGGAAGAGTTCAGTGAGTAGGTCCATGGTTTTCCATTTCCAGATTTCTCAGCCCGCTTGCAAAATAGGTTTAGTGGCCCCCTTGATGGAAAATGAGAAATAGATAGTGAAATGGTCTGACCAACTGCAAGGGCAAATGGACTTTAGCTGTAAGGGCAGGTTAAGTGACCAAATCTGATCTAAGCTGTGGCCCTTCTGATGGGTTGGAGTGTGTATATGCTGGTTCAGGTTTAGATCTGTTAATAGGTTTGTCAGTTCAGCTGCCTGGGGTCCAACTTTGCATTATCGAACCAGTAATTTAAGTCCCCGATCAGAAGAATTTTAGAATAATTGGTAACATGAGAGGCAAGTTGTTCTGTTAAAGTAAAAGGAAAAGTGGCCATCGACTGGGGTAGGCGGTACAACAGAACCAGTACTAATGCTCCACTGTCAGTATCCAGCTTAATGACAATGTTCTCCGTATCTGGAAGGAGTAGAGACGGTAGTTCTCTAAATTGGTGGGATTTGAGAATAATAGCTGCAACTCGTCCCCCTGTTTTCCCAGGTAGGCGGTTGGCTGAGAGAATGTAGTAATCAGATGGTAAAGATACAAGTATGTCTGGTAAAGAGTCTGGAGTGAGCCATGTCTCAGTCAGTAAGAGCATATCTGGTTTCTCGGACGTTAGTAGGAGAAAGATATCGATCTGGTGTTTAACCATCGACCGAGTGTTGAGGTAAATACATCTGAATTCTTGTGTAAGGCCGGTGGTAGTTGGGTTCAATATATTTATAGGTATTAAATCATCAGCTGAGATATTGGTGTTCACTATCTCCAGCTGAGAAATGCGCTTAAGTGTGTGTGGGGATAGTGGGGGGCGCGAGTTAGCATTAGGTTTGAGTGCGATTCGCTCAGAAGAGGAGTAGATGTGTATTTGGCCAGAATCCGTGGCCCCTGGTCCCGAGCAGTCTCACACTCCATTGCGGTCAGCCTGAACTTGTGACTTTTGTCTCGGTCCGGCTCGATGAGATATCCAGAGCAATGGTGGCCGACATGTCCTGCATGTGGTTGGGCGGGCGCAGGGGTCGCGGGAGGGGTTGTCACAGGAGAGGGTGCGGGATCGGAATTTAAAAAAACAAAAAACTTACATTGAGGATGGGTCTCGCGTCTCTGCTCCTACTCTCCTGCCTCCGACTCTGACAAGAACAGGAATCAGGCAGCCAGACTGCCTCCCTTAAGCCAATTACAAGGCTGCAATGCAGCGTTGTGATTGGTCTGAGCGCAGGGGCTGTAGGGGTGGGCATGTTCTCCATGCAGGCTGTAATGCAGCCTGCATGGAGAACTGGGAATGTGCTCATGACTGGTCTGGGCAGCCCAAGAGGGTCTACCAAACAGTCATTTTACACTTAGGAGTGGGCAAACTACTCCTCCCCTGCTCCGAGAGCAGAGCAGCATCCGGAAAGCAGCAGGACACGAACAATAAAATGATAATAAATCTAAGTCATTATCATTTTATGTTTTTCACTGCTTTAAAGCAGTGGGGTGATGCTCCTCCACCATAGCTGAGGAGCCACCCCTGATCCAGAGTAGGCACTGAGGGGCATATTATCAAGACAGGCAATATAATTAACGCCGCTTTAATGGCGATAATGAGCTTGATTATATGCTCTATGGAATTCCAATTGAAGCCCATGTTAGATGTCCTTCACATCTAACATGGACATCAATTGGACTTCCATAGAGCATATTATCAAGCCCATTATCGCTGTTTTAGCGGCAGTTTTCTGCCGCTAAAGCGGCGATAATTTTATCGCCTGTCTTGAAAATATGCCCCTTTGTGCTTTAAACTTGTATATCTCAGGTTCTACAGATTGGATTTTTATAATTGTAATCTATTTTTATTAATTCAAAATTACACAATGTTTCCAAACTGATGTGGTGTTTTTTTGTAGTGTGTTTTCACTCTTTTACTGATTGAAGTGTTGCACAAATACTTACACATTGCCTCTGACTTAAGCCTGACTGCTCTGTGCCGAGCTAGCCGAGGGTTAAGCATAGGTTAATTTAGGGCTTCTTTGTGCCCTCTCCCTGACGAGAATTATGGATCTTGCTTGAGTAGGGTCTCATCTCCCTCAACCTGTAAATCAATTTCTTACACTGGTGGTGTAATGACCGACTTTTTGGGCCCTCTTTGGAGGGAGAATGATGGAAGATGACTCCAGCCTATTACCCTTTTAGTACAGGGATTAGGACTATAAACAGGACTTATCCATGAGGCACAGTAGTGCATTTTCGTACCCTTTTCTTTAGATCATGGCTTATAAATTTAAGTTAGGGGATAGATTCATTAGTATTAGTGATGATCCGTCCTTTTGCAAGAGTGTTAGTATACCTTCTATGGAGTTATGCTTATTTCGGGCCTTGTAGGCCTCAAACGGGACAGACTCCATTTTGCTTTTTGCCCGGCAGCTTTAGAGGCTTTCTAGGTCAAGTGTAATGTTTTAGTTTCGAGGTGTTGTTCGCTTGGAGAGAACCGGCTCAGGCTGGCCCTTATCGAAAGACTGTATTTTTCTCCACTCCGAAGACACAACTTCAGGCCGGCCGGCTGGGAACGTGTCCTTGGTACGGGGAGGTACAAGAATTTGGTGGGCGGCAGGTTACTGGCCGTAACTTTCCATGAAGGGACAGGCTTCGATATTAGCGAAAGTGTTAGGCAATGAGTCAGTCAGTCCGTAGGCGGCAGCTAGCCGTTAGCATCTATGCCATTAATTATTTCCAGGCAGACAGTCGCCATTTTGAAGTCCGAGAAAGATCATGAAACTGAGAGTCTCTGAGAAAGACTGAAGGAGAAGGAGAAGTAGCGCAGAGCGATCAGAGACAGAGATAGACAGCAGCTAATAACGAGAGAGATTCCAGTGACTTGGAGGGAAGCAGAGGAGATCAAGCATAGCGGTGCAGACGTGTACTCGTGACTGCTAAGGTGTGATTCCGAGACGAGCCAAGACACAGACGAGAAGGGAACCTAGATGACTGCCGAACCCCGACTTCACGTTAATAAGGTGACCTCCGCCCTTTCCCTTATAGAGTGTACCTTCTAACCTTTTACTTTTCTTTGCAGAATATGTGCTATTGTATAGTATTGTGTTTATAATTATTGTAATAAAAATACCCCACTTCTTAGTGAACCGACATGTGCCTTGTATTCTTGTTCAATCAGGGTAACCTGGTCTTCTAGTCAGACATTGTTTGCATGAACGGATGCGAATCCCGATCAGGTAAGAAGTGACTGAGCAATTAGGGAGAGAGGGAACGTTTGATGCCAAGAGCAGAAGGTACATATTTCAATTTGGAAAGCCATACTAAATTCTATTATCGTAGTTTTATCGTGAGTAGACAATGAGAGATTTCTTCCATAGGTGTTCATAGGGAAGTGATCGTCGTTGGTACGCGGCGTTAATGAGAGCACCGGGGGGACACAGTGTGGAGATCCGCCGGATTGTGGATCGTGTTGTAAGTGAATGAGAGTATCGGGGGGACACGGTGTGGAGGTCCGCCGGATTGTGGGCCGGATAAGTGAATGAGAGCACTGGGACTGCAGGCCCGTGTGTAGGCACGCCGGATTGCGTGTCGAGTGAGCACTGAGAGAGATCACTGTGCAAGGGTACATAATCAGATCTACCCCAGGGTAGATTAGTCTGGGCTTAAGTGGCCGCGAGACTAGCTGGTATGAATAGGATATTGTAGAAAACGTATGCATGTTTATTGCTATTTTCCCCCATCCTTAGGTACGAGATGTACATACCTATATCTATACCCATTGTAAATATGTTCTAAGGAGGGAGGTGATTACGTTCCGATTGGGTTAGAGGGGCTCCTAGGAGCTGATTCCATCTTGTCCGAAAATCCGGTCGGTACATCTGGCGTCACGAACTGTTTACGAAGCCTGTGTGCGCTGTATTGTTTTGATCTTGTTGGTTTGCGCTCGGCTCGTACGTATTGTCTTTGTTGATAATTGTATATATATTTTTTGTGTGTCAAAATGTTTTCGAAAAAATCGAAATCTACTTTCAATTTGCCTGTTGAAATTCCCGGCTGGGAATCAACGCCTTACGAGGCCTTGGCCCGTGAGTGGGCCGATTCTACTGGTTTGAGTGAGAATTGGACTTCTTGTTTGGAGCAGGCGGAGCCCGCTGATGTGGTTTCTTGCTTGCAAAAAGCTCCAGTAGTGAAGGGTGATGAGCTTCCTATTTTAGGACGCAGAGGTTGGATTGTGCTAACTGCATATAGAATGCTTCATGAGAAGTTTGTTAAATTACAGAAGCGGTTTGTGGATATGGAAGAAAAGTTTGTTGAAGTGCAGAATGCGCATACTCTTTTGCGATGTCAGAATAAATTGCTTGCCGACAAACTTGAGACTTATCAAACTATAGCCGAAAGGGCTGCAGTGCGCATTGCGAAATATAAATACAGACACCGTCGTGGTCGTGTGTCCACACGGAAAGTGCGTCTGGTCGTGGCGAAAGCCGGACTGGATTGGAACCCTGACGAGTGGGATGGTAATATCTGGGATTCGAATGATTCTGGCTCCTCAGCTGAGGAGGGTGACAAGCGCGAATCTTCTCGCTCCGGACGTGATTGTAAATCTGCTTCTTGTGACAAAGACGATATTTCTAGCGACCGTGGTCGCTCTTCCTGTTCTGATGACGTATCTCGCCCTGATTGTTCTTCTAAATCTAAGGACCGGGCTTCTTCGGAGGCTCTTACGGAGGTTTCTGCTCACCCTGTGTTTCTACGCAAATTACAACAGGCTCCTGGTATGCCGAATGGTATTCATTTGGATAGTATTAAAGATTTTACTCAACAGGAGGTTAGTGACATTTTACAACGATTTCGACAACGGCCCGGTGAAACTTTGCTTACATGGATGGTGCGCCTTTATGAACTGGGTGCTGCTGGTATCATGCTTGATGCTGGTGATTGTTTCCGATTTTGCTCTTTGAGTTCCGATTCTACTGTACAAGATCACTTTCGGAATTATAATGGTGCTGGCCAAATTAGTTTGCTCCAGCTTGCGAATGATGGCTGTAACCATAAATACCCTACTGAATCTGATTGGCCTGTCAATGACAAGCCGTGGTACACTTTGCGCAATGCGTCGCAACGTTTGAAAGAGGAAGTGATGAAGACTGCAATTTTTCTCAGTACTTCTGACAGATTGTTGGATGGTCTTTTAACATCTTCTGTACGCAATCGCATTATCCGTTCTTCCCCTGTTGCTTATAAGCAGGTTATGATGACTTTGTTGATCAATCAAACTGGCAATCCTTTGTCTATGGTGCTTGAATCTGTTCGTCAGCTTGGTGAGTTGGGTGAATGGTTTAAACCTGAGAGACAATCTCGACCCGAGGGTCGTACCGCTGGGGATTATAAATTCTCTAGACGTGATATGTTTCTTGCATTATTGGCTGATGGTGTGAAAAGGGAGGACATTGACGGTGAACCTAATAATCGCTTATGGGAGATGTTTCATGAGCGTGGTTTAGATCGGAAGGAGGGTGCCCGTCGTGTGCGAAAGAATGATTGTGACCGTGGTTCCGATGACAGTGGTGATGAGAGGCGTCGTGTGGATGCTGATCGCCGTGATGACCGGCGTTATGAACGTGATGTTTCCCCTCGTCGTGAGAACATAAGGGTGAGAGAGGGGGACAGAGAAAGAGGGAGAGATGATCGTGTTTCTAACAGACACAGAGATGAAAGAGGTTATTCCCCTGAGTTGAGGAGAAGGGAGGATCGTCACAAGCTTTCTGATCGCAATTCACAATACTTTGAAAATGACAAAAATCCATTTCGTAATAGAAATGGATACGAGCAGGACATTCTGATTCCCAAGAAACCTGAGAGCATTTATCCTGATTTATCTTGGTTGACAGACCATGGTAAAAATGACTAGGAAATAGGTCAAGCTCCGGTACGCAGGTGGGCCCACAGAGACAACAGACCCTATGTAGATATTGAAATTTTTTGGAAACATCGTAATATCCAAAGGGCCCGAGCATTGGTAGATACAGGAGCGGAGGCCACTTTAATTCATTGTAAATCAAAGAAATTTAACCCCTTCCGTGCTTCGAACGTCCAACGGTCGTCGCGCGCACTACCTCGCTGGTGCTGCTCACGACCGTTGGACGTCCGAATCCCGTTAGCGCGATCGAACGTCCGCACTGGGGCGGAATGTTCGACGCGCTAAACGGGTTAAAGGACAATTTTTACCGTTAAC
This sequence comes from Lissotriton vulgaris, assembly GCF_964263255.1. Lineage (NCBI taxonomy): Eukaryota > Metazoa > Chordata > Amphibia > Caudata > Salamandridae > Lissotriton > Lissotriton vulgaris. Next base: position 1,117,077,840 of record NC_141695.1, read on the forward strand.
TGGTTTAGGTGGAAAAGAGACCCCCGCAGTGCAAACTACACTTGAGATGAAAATTGGTAGGATTCCCCGTAAAGAATATTCTGTGTTAGTTGTACCGCTTTTGGAATATATAATGGAATTGATATTTTGAAAGGAATGACTTTGCATTTGGATGATGGTTGTTATCAATTTGGAACTAAGCATTACATTTCGTCCAGACCCGTACGGGTTGGCCGTTTACGGATGCCCCCCATTAAGATTCCCCAGGCTACGAAAGTGGTTTCTCAGAAACAATATCGTATTCCAGGTGGTCATGAAGAAATTAGTGCCACAATTCAGGATTTGGTTGACGCAGGAGTTATAACTCCGGTTACTTCTGCTTGGAATAATCCCGTTTGGCCTGTGCGCAAAAGTGATAATTCTTGGCGCATGACTGTTGATTATCGAGAGCTGAACAAACACACACCTCGTTTGACTGTTGCAGTACCAGACATTGTTACTTTAATTCAAAGAATTCAGAAGCATCCAGGTACATGGTATGCGTCCATTGATATTGCTAATGCTTTCTTTTCGATTCCGATTGCCCCCGAGTGTCAGGAACAATTCAGTTTTACCTGGAATGGACGTCAAATGACGTTTAGAAGTCTTCCTCAAGGGTATGTACATAGTCCTACGATCTGTCACCGGCTGGTGGCGGAACATTTGTCCGAAGTGACTGTACATCCACAAATCCAGGTGTGTCATTATATTGATGCCATTTTGATTCAAGGTGAGACGCAAGATCAGGTCCAGACCCATTTAGATCAGATCCTTGATTGTTTATGTGCAAAAGGTTGGGAAATTAATCCTGATAAGTTACAAGGTCCATCCCAAAATGTTAAATTTTTAGGCATTAATTGGCATGAAGGTCACAGAGAAGTGATCCCGCAGGTGAAACGGAAAATTTTAGACTTTGCAGTTCCGAGGAATAGAAAGGAAGCTCAGAGTTTCATTGGCTTGTTTGGTTTTTGGCGTCAACATATTCCTCATTTGAGTCAGATACCAGCTCCCTTATATCGAGTCACTCGCAAAAAGAATGCGTTTGAATGGGGTGAACCACAACAAAATGCTTTTACTTTAGCGAAAGAAGCGATTCAGTACGCCTTGGATCTGTGGCCTGTGGGCGAGGGTGATGTGGATTTGAATGTGTCTGTGGAAGGTCTGTATGCCAATTGGAGTTTATGGCAAAAGCAGGGCAGACAAAAAGTGCCATTAGGTTTTTGGACTAAAAAGTTACCTGAGGCTGGTGAGCGTTATACACCTTTTGAGAAACAGTTGCTTGCATGTTATTGGGCTCTGGTGGATACCGAGCAATTGACCTTAGGTCATGCTGTGATTTTGAGACCTGAAATTCCTATCATGCAGTGGGTTTTGAGTTCGCCGAAATCCCATCGAATTGGACATGCTCAAGAGGCCAGCATGATTAAATGGAAATGGTACATTCAGGACAGGGCACGTGTGGGTCCGAAATGTGTGGCAGTGTTACATGAGCGAGTGGCGCAGGCGCCATCGAACAAGACTGGAAGTGATTGCTCCGTACCTGTAGTGCAGGAATCTCCTGTCAAGTGGGGTAAGCCATTTGATGATTTGTCCGCGGAGTACAGAAAACATGTGTGGTTTACGGATGGTTCAGCGAGGTTCATTGGTGAGAAACGGCATTGGAAGGCAGTGTCCTATAATCCGATCACGCAGAAATTACTGAGTACAACTGGTGACAGAAAGAGTAGTCAATATGCTGAATTGTATGCAGTTTACCAAGTTTTGAAACAGGAACTACCTGGCACATGTCATATTTTCACTGATTCCTGGTCCACTGCTAATGGACTGGCGGTATGGTTACCAACTTGGCATTCTCATAATTGGGAATTGCATTCAAAAGAATTGTGGGGTAAAGAACTATGGCAAGAAATTTGGCAAATGCTCCCACAGAGTACTGTGACAATCTTTCATGTGGATGCTCATACCCCGATAGACTCCCTTGACAAATTCTTTCATAACATTGCAGATGAAAAGTCTAAAATTGCTGAGGCAGTGGTGGACATGCAAGATTCTGATTTGGCGGGATTGGCGAAATGGGCCCACCAGAAGGCAGGACATTTTGGAGAGAGAGCCACTAGCAGGTGGGCTGCCGATCGAGGAATTCATATTCCTTTAAATTACATTAAAGATATAATTCTGCATTGTCCCATCTGTCAACATTCTAGAAAGAGAAAAGTGCCTCATATTGTTAAAGGCCATTTACATCGAGAAAAATTGCCCGCCCAAATTTGGCAAATTGATTATATTGGCCCGCTCCCTATGAGCAAAAATTGTCAGTATATTTGTACAGCTGTTGATACCTATAGTGGCCTTTTGGTTGCTTTCCCTTGCAAACAAGCTACCCAAATCAATACCATTAAAACATTGGAATTACTCATATTATATTATGGTGTTCCATTTCAAATTCAATCTGATAATGCATCCCATTTCCGTGGAAGATTGGTGCAGGAATTCTGTGTGGGGAATAACATTGAATGGGTGTTTCACATTCCATATTATCCGCAGGCTTCGGGCCTAATTGAGAGGATGAATGGTTTGCTAAAGGAACAACTACGAAAGTTAACTGATGAACACTATAAGAACTGGAGGGACTTTTTACTCCAGGCATTGCTGATTCTGAATAATTGCCCCTTGTTGCATGCTGAATCTCCTTTAATGCGTTTGTTTCCTCCGAATGTTGATGCAAAGCCCAACACCATTGCTAATACTGTTATGTATTGGGAAATTACCCCCGGAGCTTTGGCTCCATGCAGAGCAACCCCTGGTTCCGCAGGCTTGGACCTGCATGCTATGAATGATACTGTCCTCAAGAGCAGAGCCCGAATAATTGTTGAAACAGGCGTTGGTGTCTGTATACCAGCTGGAAGTTTTGGATTGATTGCCCCTAGATCGGGCCTTGCCTTAAAAGGTGTTCAAGTACTCGGAGGAGTGATTGACAGTGATTATCAGGGAGAGATTAAGGTTCTCCTGCTGAATAGCAGTGAGATTGATCTATCGATTCAGAAATCTGACCGTGTTGCTCAGTTGCTAATTATGCCTGTTTTCAGTGGTGAGATTAAGAAAGGCGTTGCCCCGACTTTGCTAACAGTACGAGGCCAAAAAGGCTTCGGGTCTTCCGATAATCCGGGAGCGAAAATATGGGTGCAATCGCCTAAACATCCCCCTGAACAAGCTGAAGTCATTGCGACCGGTCATGATAATACCATTTTGGTAATGAGACCAGGGAAAGATAGCTGGGAAGCTGTCCCGGCTGACAAATGTTATTTACGAGAATGAATAATGCCTGTGTTTAATTTTCTTTCAGATCATTCTCTGGACTGCTGCTGCAGGATGTGCCGGTGTTGACTCCTTTTGGTCTGCTACGCCGGGAGAGGAGAGAACCCACAGACTTCGGTTGATTGGAGAACCCGAGTTCCGCGTTCCTTCGCTGCGTGGGATTCCTCATCGAACTTTTGGATCACCCTTGCTAAGCGGGTTACTAACTCTCCGCACTTCTGCCTTACCCCTATGCGTTCTGTGACTGACATCTTAGCGACCTGCTTGGTTGCCGTCCCTGCCTCCACTGAAACGTTGCGGCACATTTTCAATATATCGAGTGCCCGACCCAATATTATTCTGGGCGATTTCGCGGCCCATGAATTTTGCCCTTTGTGTACTGTTCTTTCAGACTCCATTCCCCCGATTCATTCCCAAATTACTACCTACAATATCACGCAGGGTGATTTATGCTTTATTCTGACCTGTGATCCCAAAGCAATTACTGAATGTGTCAAACTGAAGTTAAATGCTGCCACTTCTTTTTCAGCTCATCAACGTTTGCTGTGCTTGCAAAGACTTCCGAATTCATGTGTTTCTGTTAAAAATAATATGACATGCAAACGTATATTAGTTGCTCCTAGCCATTACCGTGCAATGTTGCTGCCCTCTGGTTGGTTATTTTCCTGCGGGAATTCCTCCTGGCCCTATATTCCTGCAAATATTTCTGGAGGTCCGTGTGCCATCACCCGACTGAGCTTATTAATGTTTTCTTCACATCCCACTTCCCATTCCTGTGTGGTCCGCAATTCTATGACGTTACATGAGGACTGTGATTCTTCCCTTCATCTTTATTCTAAATCTGAATATCTAAGTTTAGCTTTTTCCATTATTGGTGTCCCGGCGTTGGCAGTTTACAACGCCAAATCTATTGGAAAAATGGCCTGTTGGATGGTTAAATCGATTAACCAAACCTCTACCATTCTATCTGACATGTTATTAGATGCCCAGGGTGAACGCAGAGCTATTCTGCAAAACCGCGCAGCAATTGACTACCTCCTGTTAAAGCATGGACATGATTGTTCTGACTTTGAGGGTCTTTGCTGCTTCAATTTGTCCGACCACTCTAAATCAATCCAAGCCCATATTGACAAACTTCACGACTTGACTGCAGAAGTTAGAAAACATATTGATCAGGGCTGGTTTGACTGGCTCTTTCATTGGTTACCTGACTTACATTCTCTACGACAGATATTAGGGGGTATTATGATTTCTATCTGTATTTTAGTAGCCATTTGCTGCTTTATTCAGTGCATTCCTTCTCTACTCCAATATTGTAGATTTGGCAAGAGAAATAGATCAGTTAATTTTGTTTCTTATTATTCTTCCACTGATGTTAGTTCCATATAGAATATGGTTAATAGACTGGAGTCAAGGGTGAAGTGTAATGACCGACTTTTTCGGCCCTCTTTGGAGGAAGAATGATGGAAGATGACTCCAGCCTATTACCCTTTTAGTACGGGGATTAGGACTATAAACAGGACTTATCCATGAGACACAGTAGTGCATTTTCGTACCCTTTTCTTTAGATCAGGGCTTATAAATTTAAGTTAGGGGATAGATTCATTAGTATTAGTGATGATCCGTCCTTTTGCAAGAGTGTTAGTATACCTTCTATGGAGTTATGCTTATTTCGGGCCTTGTAGGCCTCAAACGGGACAGACTCCATTTTGCTTTTTGCCCGGCAGCTTGAGAGGCTTTCTAGGTCAAGTGTAATGTTTTAGTTCCGAGGTGTTGTTCGCTTGGAGAGAACCGGCTCAGGCTGGCCCTTATCGAAAGACTGTATTTTTCTCCACTCCGAAGACACAACTTCAGGCCGGCCGGCTGGGAACGTGTCCTTGGTACGGGGAGGTACAAGAATTTGGTGGGCGGCAGGGTACTGGCCGTAACTTTCCATGTAGGGACAGGCTTCGATATTAGCGAAAGTGTTAGGCAATGAGTCAGTCAGTCCGTAGGCGGCAGCTAGCCGTTAGCATCTATGCCATTAATAATTTCCAGGCAGACAGTCGCCATTTTGAAGTCCGAGAAAGATCATGAAACTGAGGAGGGAGGTGATTACGTTCGATTGGGTTAGAGGGGCTCCTAGGAGCTGATTCCATCTTGTCCGAAAATCCGGTCGGTACAGGTGGTCAGCGGTGAGGATTTGGATTTGTGTTTGTGCAGTGCCAAAAATTAATTTATTAATACTCTACCATCACATATAGATAATTTGAGATCATTTCTAGCTTTGTTTACATTATCCTTAATTGGCTTCTTTTCTTTTTCCAAATCTACCCTCATTTCCACTTGACTCTCTGAAACCATACCTGCATTAATGAAGTATGAGATGGCCACCCGGAAAATTACACTGTGGCTGGGCTTAACCAGTTTTTTACGGAAAGGGGACTACAAATAAAGAAAGGCACCAAAACGTTGGACCTGCAGAAAGCTCTGTGGACACGGGCAGACATCCATCTGTTGAAAACAGCTGCAGAGAAGCACGATAATGAGGATGATCTAGATGAGCAGTATCAGGACCTGGACATCAGCCCTGAAATACATCCTTTAGTCGAGGAGGATGACCCAACTCCTGAGTTAGAACTCCCTGCCAGAATGAGAAGCAGTGTCTCCTCGCATAGCCTGTACCCAGAGAGGCTTGTGGACAAGAAGGCAGAGAGCGAGTTTAGGCTACAGATGTCCCAACTCAAAATAGAGGCGAGGAAGTTGGATATGGAAGAGAAAACAATTGGCCCATGTGTGGAGCCTTAAGGAGCTGGAACTTAAGGCAAATCAGGCAGATTCCAGCAGCATTGGTGGCAGCATATCCTCAGTGTCTGAATGAGACAAGATGGTGTTTATACCCAAAGACCTGGTACCCAGTTAAGTGGTGAGAGGAGACACTGAGAAATGCTTTTCAGCTTATGAGGTATCCCTGAGAGTACACAATATCCCAGAGCAGCACTGGGGGAGGGGTGACCTGTGGAAGCATATGCCTCCAGTGGATAGGGAAACGTTCGACCCAAGAAGTAGAGGAGGACCAAAGCTAGTACACTTCCATGAAAATCATTCTTCAAGCTAAATTTGGTTTGACCCCTGATAAGTGCTGCCAGAGGTTCAGAGACAGCCAGAAACTCCACAATCAGTCTTGAGTGGAATACTTGGACTACTCTAACAAGGTACTGAAGGGCTGGGTGAGGGGCAGAAAAGTTAATTATTACAATTTGATTCTCAGTGAGAGCATGCTCAATATTTGTTTTACAGACCTGCAATAGCACCTAGTGAACAGCAAGCTGACTGCCCCTAATAAACTTGCTGAGGTATGGGACCTCTGGGAGCACCAGAATATCCAACAAGGCATGTGGTTTGACTCCCAAAAGGGTCGCCAGGAGTTCCACTAGGAGAAAGAGGGGGGAAAAACTTCAAAGTAAGGTGTTCTCAAAAAGCCTCCAAAGTAATTCCCAAGGAAATATTGCAGGGATTCTGTTGGTAAACAGAACTGTGTCTTGGGATGTCAGGACATCTGAATGTAGGAGCTGTGCCGCTGTACCACGCTAGAGCCTGGCAACCCACATCCGGGCTAGCTCACAGTGCCTCACCTGAACACCTAACCTTCTCAAAGTAGCAGGTGATTTTGGAAAACCTAGAACAGGGAACTGTGGAAATAGATCACCTTTCATTTCTCACTCATGCATTTCCCCAGTAAACAAAGGAAAGACATGATGAAAGTTTCTAATACATTTGTTGAAACTATTGTAGTCTGTTATGAAGCAGAAATGCTGCGATTAGTAAACAAGTACAACTAAACAAAAGTAATCAACATTACTAGTCGATGCTTCTCCAATTAAGGAAATACTTTATTAGGCACTTGTGACTGGGGAAGCTGGGGTGACAAGGAGCGAGAAGGATAAATATTAGGGTGGGGGTGTGACTACAGGTGAAGCGGGGGTAGAACGTGCTCACCAGTGATGATTAAAAAAGTTAACATAGTGACAATAAACATCCCATGTTGGATCATAAGGTTTTTTCGAACATGCCACCATCAAGTGCCAATAGAAAAGTGCAGGCTGGCAGCTCCCGAAACCCAGCAATTTTTCCCATATTTAGTTTTAGCCCAGGAAATATAAAACAACAAATTAACCCATGAAAAGAAAGACGCGGACGTTGAATGTTACAAATAGACAGCTTTCTATTGACAAATTCAGCATTAACACGTATCTGGAGTAAAGATTATCATCAACTGCTACTTGGGAATGCTGATGCTTTGAGGCGTGATGCTTCATAATGGATACATTGCAAGTTTCTTTTTTAAAATATGGGTTATGAAAGCGTTCAACCTTAGATGGAGGTGTTGTGCATGTTGCTGACTGCAGTAGGTTTAGTTCAAGCCATTATAGTTTTGCCTATAAATTTGACTCATGTTAGGCAGTCTATACTGCCACCCACTGGATAAACATGCCCAGGCTTATTTACTAAAAGTCTCCTGAGCCCCATCTACATTAAAGGTGAGTGTGCCGGTAAACCCGCCGGTGGGTGATGGAGTTTTATTTGCTGAACTACGCACTCCAAGCGAAGCGCGGAGTTGCAAAACTCCACAAACTCCACTGGCGGAGTGAAGTTTGCCACCCACCCCTACGCAGGACAGACGTCAAGTGCCCACTCAAAGGGACACTATAGGCAATGGAACACGGGCTGTATGCAGGTAAACCAGGCAGGTCGGAATGATAATGACCAGTCAGCATTCAGCTCCTGTAGCAGTGGGACTTAAAAGACACATATCATGTGCTCTCATCATAGCTGGCCTGGTTGTAGTTCCATTACCAGTAGGCTTTGAAATGGGACATCCATTGAGGAGTAACAAAAATAGGACGAAAATGCCGCAAAGGAGGAATAACAACAAAGGTATGCCCCTAAAAATACTCAAAAACAGGAAATCTATAAATGCCGGCATTAATCCAAAGACTTTCTGGAAGGTACTGACTAAGCCAGTGCCAATTTGTTTTTTAAAAGTGCAAGATACAGGCAGTATTTGAAGCATTGAATATGTGATGCGCAAGCTCATCAAAATGCTGTGGAATATTTGCGCTAAAAAGTGACTGTATTATACTTGACTACTTTTCAACCTGACGTTCAAAGGTTTCTCGGGTAGATGTTAACGCCACATCTTTCTGAAACAATAAGACTTTGAGTCAGCTTAGCTTGTTAAAGTCTGCCTTCAAAGTTGGAATTGAAGGCCACAACGAACTATCAGAAACCACATGTGTAGGTGGGAAGAGCATGTATTGCAGCAGGTCAATATCTGGGAAACAAACAGGACTGACAGGATCCCGGCCCTTATTTCACAACCCTCTTGTTCACTTAACAATAAATAACCACCATTGGAAAGGACACTAATGAGGGGGTGATTTGAAGAGGCTGGTATTCCCTTTAGAAAACAGGCCAAATTCACTACCGAAGTGTTCCATGCCCTGTGAATTGTAACATGTTTACAATCAAGTGAGTGCTAGATGGATGAGTCGCACTGCTTTCCCCATGGTATAATAAAGACATAGGGGCTTATTTATGAGCCCTTGCATCACTTTTGCGCCGCCGATGCGCCACTTTTTATGACGCACCAGCAGGGTAAAAAATGCGCCATGTTGCATCATATTAACAAAGTGACACATCTAGGTAGATGCGTCACTTTGTAAACCTCTGCGTCACATTATACCTGTGCCAGGTATAATGTATGCAGGGTGGGCGTTCTGGCTCAAGTAATCCTTGTAGCAGTGACACAGTGACAGTGAAATCTATGAGATTTCACTGCATCACTTCTAGGAAGCAAATGTGTCAATATCTTACGCCTGCCTCACAGCAGGCATAAGACTGATGCAGGCACATTTAAATGGGACTTGCCCATGTGAAGTGACCCATTGAAGGAGTTGCGACACTTTCGTTACACACTCCAGCAATATGTCATTTTTGCACCTACAGATACGTCAGAAATACTGACGTATCTGTAACTGCTTGCGACATGATGCTTCATACTGTAAATATGACACATCCAGCATGCCGCAAGGAGAGCGTAATGAAAAGTGGCACATCGCTGTTTTCAGGCAGTGATGTGTCACTTTTCATAAAAGAGGGCCATATAATTTTGCATAATGTCAATAACAGATGACACTATGTAATTCAAAATGTAAATGCAAAAAGATAATGTATTAATGCAATTATCAACAAAAGCAAGTACTAATTATTATCTTGATCCATTTGCCTTAAATATGTAGCTTCTTCCATTTGTGACAATTTCCAAATGTATTTTATTGTTACAGGTTTTGTATAGCGCTAGCTGGACCCAGGAGTATCAGAGCGCTTTACAGTATTTGGTTAAACATAGAGAACAGACAAAACCTAAGTACAATTTGTTAAAATATGGTGAGGCAGTCGAGATATTCAGAGTGACTAAAGATAAGAGGTTCAAAAGCATGTAGCATATTGAGGATAGTAGATCAGGAAGACAAAGAAGAATTATGTTGGAAAAAGGCGAGAGATTTAGGTAAAATGTGAGAGGGAGGGATGAGGTGACATATAGGTAGAGGGGAGTCAGTATATCTTTTAGAACACAGGGACTTGGGACCCAACAAGCAATCAGATAGGTCCATGTCTACGGACAGGAGTGTAAGATAGTGTTTTACTGCATGTAAACCATTGTTGGCAGAATTTCCCTACCAAGTAGGTCGTGACTATCCGTAAGTGTTGAGAATGAGAATAACAAGAGTTAGGTCTGATTGCCTTGAACCTCAGTGTGAAATTTTAAAACCAAGCATAACAACCATTTGTGACCTCTGGCCACAATAACCACCCATTTGGATCTGAACATATGGTGTTAAATTTACCATTCTTACACCATATTATTGAACTGTTCTTCAGTATAATTTGTTAAAGGTAGTCAATTATCAACTCGGGCAATGGAAGGAATGTTGGGAGGATTAATATCTTTAATTTGAGCAAATAGGCTGTTGAACTGTGTCATTTAGAAAAATCATTTGTGTTGGAATTAAACAGACTCTAAACAAAGTGTCTGTTCCCTGAACATTCCAATGTTTGGTACCCCAAATTGATTTCATGTCAATGGTATCCTTCCAGTTCTCATGTCCTTTCAAGGATAATTGTTTGACAAACAAATCTGTATATATTAGCTTAGTTGTATCAGCAAGTATTTTTTTGCCAGTGTAGGGGTAAAAGGATTTCAGGTCTAATTCTTCATGTCCCGAATAAGTTGTGAACTTATCTCTATATGCTTTTGAGCTCCTGTGTGGTGGGGGTTGGGCAGTGTTCCCTTTCTGTGTAATTGCAAATCATGCGTTCAGCACTATCTGAATATAAATAGTAATATCCATAATGACATAACAGAACATTTCACCATAATTAGCAGAATTTAGATACAGGTCCTCACTTTCAAAAAGAGTGTAATATTCCAACTCTGAGAGCATGGAATTTACAGTATCACGATGCATCCCTATCATTAGAATGGAACCCAGGTACAATAACATCGTCCATAGAGCCCTTAATGATATAAGGAATCTGCAGTATTTCTTGAGGCCGAAGATATCATAGCGGACCTTATCCCAAACAATTCCATCAGTTACTGGGATAGCTGAAATGTTCACAAGGGACAGGTCTCTTTTCGTTTATGAGAAGATGAGTGAGGTGTTTACACCTCATCAACCAGTTCTGTGCCAGGGCATTCTGGAAGGTAATAGCCATTGATCAGCAAGAAGAATAGTCATAAATCCAATCCAAAGAAGTAGAAAAATCAAGGAAAGTGCTATCCAAACATATATCCAATGAGGGACCAGATAGGAGTATTTCAGCAATAAAAAAGGAAACACAGGCCTGTGTAGGCAGAGTGTAGGTGGAACTGTCAAAAGAGTCGGATGAGAACTCATCTGATCCCACGTAATAGACAGAAGCCATTTGTTGAAAAACAGGAGCTACATGTGAAGTAAGAGAACTGGTAGAGTCCACTATCTGTGGATCAGTATAAACCATATCATCTGCAGGAGATGCAGTAGTAAGTACAGTACTCACATCCATCATATGGCTGGCATTTATAGTGGTATTAGGAAGTAGCGGAAGTTCATTCTTCGCCCCCCCCCCCCGACCAGCTGGAGAGAAACAGCTTTGATGCAGCTCACAAGCTGCAGAGGAATTTTCTGTATGGCAGGGAGAGGAGTTAGAGAACTACCAAGGACTCCTGATTGACTACTGTTTACAGTCGGCCACATAATGTAACTGGATGTGATCAATGGAGACAAAACAAATATCTTTAGAACCAGCAAGCAGTGTCAACATTACAGTTCTTGCACCTTGAATGTCAAGGACTGACACTGGTGGTATGATGGACCAAATTCCTTCTTTACTGCAATATTTACCCAAACGAGAATGCCAATTCATGGTATCCAGGCAAAAAGTGATGTCTGCTCCTTAATTCCGGTAGCTCAGCTGCTCATTTGATTGGCCATTGAGGATGTTTTGTAAATCCTGTCAGCACAATGATTATTTATGCCAAAGGGAATGGCCACCTCCACAATGTCTGAACCGTCAAGGTCTGGAACATACATTTTGATGCCAAAGAGGACCTCGTTTAGGATCCTTCCATCCAGAGATTGTTTAGAGAGATTATTAAATGCTTCTGTACCTGATATGGGTGATGGATCCAGCTACCCCCTGTACCTAATACTCATGCTGTTACGGGTTGCTTTAAGTCACATTTCATCCTCTCTGCCACTAAATTTCCCCCAGGGCGGTATGGAGAAGAATAATGCACCTCTACACCCAGGGAAGCATAGTATCCCTATATGCTTTTGAGGCAAAAGCAGGGACCTGGTCGGAGTTGAATTTAGTGCATGCAAGTGTTCCGATAAAGACTTGTACATCTCTAATAAAAGTGTGAGCATCATCTGAACACTGGGGTCACACCCAAAGGAACCTTGAGCTTCAATCAACTGCAAGTAGGATAAATGTAGATGCTCCGTCTGAATTAGGAGGCCCACAATGGTCCAAATAAATGTAGCTGAAAGGTTTGTTTGAAATTATCAGGTGTGTCTCCGGTGGGCATCAGGTGGGTCTCTAGTGTTGACGAATGTCACAACAAAGGATATATTTATTGGCCTGTTTATATAAGCAATGCTAGGAATAATGTTGCAGTAGCGACAAAATTGTGTCTGCCACACCGGCATGAGCAGAAGCAGCACCTTCATGCGCAGCTATCACTAAGGGTAGCCTGCGGTCTTGTTTGGGAATGAAGCGATTGCCAACCCCTGGAATAGTAACAGAGGGAACTCTTTGTTCACTTAAATGGTATGTATATTTAGCTGGAAAGCCTTTAGGCAAAGGGCTACCATCACATGAGCAGGTACAGCAGCTAATATATCTTTATCTACCCTTGTATGTGAATGAGTATTCGCAGCAACAGTTTCAGCTGCAACTGCAGATTTGGCCAGTTTATCAACGAAGGAATTCCCTACAACATGTGGTCTCACAAGCTGATGACTCAATATATGAATGACATCAATCCATGACAACCTATCTTGTAGGTCTGCCACTTTTACCTAAAGCATTTCATGCTTTATATTGTTGCTTTTAGATTATTTGAATTCATTTTGGTGCCAATAGTGCATCTTTCATTAAAAGACTGAACACAATAATATGAATAAGAAGTAAAGCTAGTTCTTGTAGGATGGAGAACTTTAGCTTTAGGAATACTGACATTGGTGACAGCCTCTAAGGCTGGAATGAGAGAAATAACAATGATGCATTTAATTTGTGCAAGTGGTCTTTCTTTTCGTATAGCCATCTGCACAGCAGTCTGTGGGGCATATTATCAAGGGGGTTTATCTACGCTTTTTTGGCTTTAAAAGCCAAGAAAGCAGAGATAAAATTATCTCCCTATTACCTAGCTGTCGCTTACACCAGTTAGCGACAGCTAGTAGGAGATAGCGACCATCTTGGGCCCCGCTTTGCATGTCACTATTTATCACTAATGACATGCAAAGTGGGCGTGCCAGGATGTTAGCGACTGGAAACAGTCGCTAACATCGCTATCTCCTATTACCAACTTTTGGAGATATTCGCGCTAAGCACAAATATCTCCAAAAGCAAACACCTGCCCCTGAGCAGTTCTTAGCCATGTTATCCAATGGTAGGTGAATAGCATGGCTAAGAGCATTAGATCGGTAATGCATGAACATCGCTGACTTTTCAGCGATATTCATGCATTTCGGACGATTTTTATCGCTTAGGAGATAAACCTTGATAATAGCAAGGTTCCTAAGAGATAAAAATCGCCGCAGCTCGGCGATAAAAATATTGCCGCTAAGCCAACATAGCAATAATTATCGCTAGTTATTGGTAATATGCCCCTGTATTTTTTCTTTGGTTGCAAAACGCATCTCAGCATTGGAATATCAATGTGATGTATGTGCACTCTGCACTGTTTCACCTTCATTAAAGGTGATATATGTAAAGCCAGTAGCACCCGCACATACACAAATGACCAGGTTTGTATTATTTCCATGTATATGAAAGAGACACGCTGCAAGCAAGTCAGATTGAAATGATCTGTGTATGTGTGTATGTTCTGATGTCCAATTAGAACTGGAAAAACCAGGATGAAATAATTCATATAAGGCTAGATGTACAACCCGCTAATTAGTGAGTCGCAAATTGCATCGCATTTGGGACTCGCAATTTGCAACTTGCTAATTGGAATGCACAACAGTGTCTCAGACACTGTTTGAGATTCCTAATGTGGTCGCAAATTGAATGCCTCATTAATATTAATGAGGCAGGCGCAATTTGAGACCCCTTTAGGGATGGCTAGCATTCACAGGGATAGTGGCCTGCTGGGGTCAGCAGACCTCCATGACTGTGACTCCTTTTTTAATAAAGCAGTTTTTTTTGTAAATGCAGCCTGTTTTCCTTAATCGTTTTTGGCCACTATAGGTGTGGCACGGTATACTGAGACATGAGTCCCTTGCTCACTGCACCATCAGGATTCAAGCAAGCCGGGCTGCCGACGGCTGAAATGCCAGAAACCGGTCCCCGGAAGCTTGTCTCCTTTCCGATGAAGAATTGGCTTGGTAGTTTGGTCTGCCCTGTTCCCATGATGCACTGGGCCAGGGACAGGCTAATTTGCATATAGCCAGGTTCTGAGCTGGGATGGTGCAGTGAGCTAAATAACGGTGATGGATCAAGCCCTGATCTTTGGACTGGGTAAGAGTGGTCTGCTTAATTCAGACACTCTGTTCATCACCACCCCCTTTTCTGAATCGTTTTTGGCCACTATAGGTGTGGCAGGGTATACTCAGACATGAGTCCCTTGCTCACTGCACCATCAGGATTCAAGCAAGCCGGGCCGACGACGGCTGAAATGCCAGAAACCGGTCCCCGGAAGCTTGTCTCCTTTCCGGTGAAGAATTGGCTTGGTAGTTTGGTCTGCCCTGTTCCCATGATGCACTGGGCCAGGGACAGACTAATTTGCATATAGCCAGGTTCTGAGCTGGGATGGTGCAGTGAGCTAAATAACGGTGATGGATCAAGCCCTGATCTTTGGACTGGGTAAGAGTGGTCTGCTTAATTCAGACACTCTGTTCATCACCACCCCCTTTTCCGAATCGTTTTTGGCCACTATAGGTGTGGCAGGGTATACTCAGACATGAGTCCCTTGCTCACTGCACCATCAGGATTCAAGCAAGCCGGGCCGACGCCGGCTGAAATGCCAGAAACCGGTCCCCGGAAGCTTGTCTCCTTTCCAGTGAAGAATTGGCTTGGTAGTTTGGTCTGCCCTGTCCCATGATGCATTGGGCCAGGGACAGACTAATTTGCATATAGCCAGGTTCTGAGCTGGGATGGTGCAGTGAGCTAAATAACGGTGATGGATCAAGCCCTGATCTTTGGACTGGGTAAGAGTGGTCTGCTTAATTCAGACACTCTGTTCATCACCACCCCCTTTTCTGAATCGTTTTTGGCCACTATAGGTGTGGCAGGGTATACTCAGACATGAGTCCCTTGCTCACTGCACCATCAGGATTCAAGCAAGCCGGGCCGACGACGTCTGAAATGCCAGAAACCGGTCCCCGGAAGCTTGTCTCCTTTATGGTGAAGAATTGGCTTGGTAGTTTGGTCTGCCCTGTTCCCATGATGCACTGGGCCAGGGACAGACTAATTTGCATATAGCCAGGTTCTGAGTTGGGATGGTGCAGTGAGCTAAATAACTGTGATGGAGCAAGCCCTGATCTTTGGACTGGGTAAGAGTGGTCTGCTTAATTCAGACACTCTGTTCATCACCACCCCCTTTTCTGAATCGTTTTTGGCCACTACAGGTGTGGCAGGGTATACTCAGACATGAGTCCCTTGCTCACTGCACCATCAGGATTCAAGCAAGCCGGGCCGACGCCAGCTGAAATGCCAGAAACCGGTCCCCGGAAGCTTGTCTCCTTTCCAGTGAAGAATTGGCTTGGTAGTTTGGTCTGCCCTGTTCCCATGATGCATTGGGCCAGGGACAGACTAATTTGCATATAGCCAGGTTCTGAGCTGGGATGGTGCAGTGAGCTAAATAACGGTGATGGATCAAGCCCTGATCTTTGGACTGGGTAAGAGTGGTCTGCTTAATTCAGACACTCTGTTCATCACCACCCCCTTTTCTGAACCGTTTTTGGCCATTATAGGTGTGGCAGGGTATACTCAGACATGAGTCTCTTGCTCACTGCACCATCAGGATTCAAGCAAGCCGGGCCGACGACGGCTGAAATGCCAGAAACCGGTCCCCGGAAGCTTGTCTCCTTTACAGTGAAGAATTGGCTTGGTAGTTTGGTCTGCCCTGTTCCCATGATGCATTGGGACAGGGACAGACTAATTTGCATATAGCCAGGTTCTGAGCTGGGATGGTGCAGTGAGCTAAATAACGGTGATGGATCAAGCCCTGATCTTTGGACTGGGTAAGAGTGGTCTGCTTAATTCAGACACTCTGTTCATCACCACCCCCTTTTCTGAATCGACTTCAAAGATGCAGCAGCTCAGATGGGTAATCTGGAAAGAGGCCTGCCAGGAAGCCTTTGAGATCCTCAAAGAGGCATGTGTACAGCACATGTACTTATGGCTCCTGACTTATCTAAGGTGTACATTGTGCAGACCAATGCTTCAGAGCATGGCATAGGGGCTATCTTCGCACAATATAATGTGGTGGGTTTAGACCAACCAGTAGTCTTCATTAGAAGGAGGTTACTTCCCTGGGATTAGAGGTGGAGTGCAGTTTAAAGGGAGGCCTTTGCTGCTCTCTGGGCACTGAAGAAGCTGAGACCATGTCTGTTTAGGACTCACTTTTGGGTTCAGACAGACCACAGGCCCCTCAGATGGTTCATGTAAATGAGGGGTGAACATACCAAACTGTGGAGATGCCCCAACTCACTACAGGGATGCCATTTGCAGTGGAACACCGTCCTGAGTCAGACCATGCCAGTGCTGATGGTCTATCCAGGTTCTTCCATGAAGTGAACTTCCAAGAGGTTGGGTAGTTCTCCCCACTGTCAGCTGGGGGGCCTCTTGTTAGACCTGTTAGCCTTAGAGCGGGCTTCCCCCAAACGTTTTACCTTTCTCCTCCATTTTTGCCGATCTCGTTTTTGCTGGCCTTAGGACTCTGTGCACTTTACCACTGCTAACCTGTGCTAAAGGGCATGTGCTCACTCAAAACATGGAAACATTTGCTTATCCACAATTGGCATATTTAATTTACTTGTAAGTCCATACTGAAGTGGTACTACATGTGCCCAGGGCCTGTCAATTAAATGCTACTCAAGGCCCTGCAGCACTGATTGTGCCACCCTCTCAAGTAGCCCTTTAAACATGTCTCAGGCCTGAAAGTGCAGCCTGTATGAGCAGTTTTAAACTGCCCTTTTGACCTGGCAAAATATAAATTGTAATCTTTTCTTTCTCTCTTTTTCACAATTCTCTCCATGTTTAATTCAAGTTTAAACCAGTTCAAAAAGATGAAACGAGATATTCAGGTCTTCCCTGTTTTATTCGCCATGCAAATGATTCCAGCAAATGACAATCCAAAATGCCTTTTTTTACTATTAAAATCCACAATTTCATCCATAATGTAACACACCCAATGCATTTCGAGAACAACATCTCTTCTTCAGGAGTTAACTGAAACCGGAAAATTGGAAACAACGTACAGTCAGAGTCAAAATAAAATATCATGTTCCGCCCAACACCACACCCACAATGATTCTGTGATGCCTAATGCTCTATGTTCACCATCCTGTGATACTTATATTTGTTTATTTTCCCCTACTCAAAAACCTCCCACAAACATTACACATTTGAAAATATACAGCCTCCTGACACTTCGTCCTCAAGCCATTCCCCATGTGCTACCTTCATATTACTAAAACACACTGAAAAACAACCACTGTGTGCTAATGAAACAAACATAAAAAACGTATGTGTTTAAATTGTGCAGGGTCTTTTAACTCAAATAAATACCCATGTGCAAATTAATTTGAATTAGAAGTTATCAAAGAATCATTGTTTGTGCGGTGTTGGGTGGACCATGATATTTTATTTTGACTCTGACTGTACGTTGTTTCCAATTTTCTGGTTTCTGTTAACCCCTGAAGAAGAGACATTGTTCTCAAAGGGCATTGGGTGTCTTACATCATGGATAAAATTGTGAATTTTAATTGTAAAAAAAAAAAGAAACGGCATTGTGGATTGTCATTTGCTGGAATCATTTGCATGGTAAATAAAACATGGAAGACCTGAATATCTCGTCTCATCTTTTTGAAGTGGCTTAAAATTGGATTAAACATGGATATCATTGTCAAAAAGAGAGAAAGAAAAGGTTAAAAATGTGTAGTACAAGAGTGAATAGACTCACAGTGGCCTACAGGCCCGTTAAGGGCTGTGCAGCTGAAGTTTGGAGTTCCAGGCATTTGACAGGTATTCTGCTTCAAGTTTCCACGCGCTTTGGGCAGAAGCACATACCAAGGATTGAACACCGAATACTATTGCCATAGAGCATTATTTAAAAATGGGTAAAAACGTAGTAAAGTAGGGTGTGCATTCTGTCACGTGTCTTCTCAAAATATACATTTTGCCAGACCTAAACCTTCCTTTTTAAATCATATTAGTCATCCCTAGAGTAGGCCCTGGACTGCCCAGAGGGCAGGGTGCGCGGTGTATTTAAAAAGTAGGACATGTAATTTTAAATTTTACATGTCCTGGTAGTGAAAAACACTTACATTTGTTTTTCACTACTCCAACCCGTACCTCTCCCCTAGTATAACATTGGAGTTAGCTTACTACATTTTATAAGCTGTCATTTCCAAATGGGGCAGGTAACCAGTTCATGTTTGGTGTCTTTGGAAATGTAATGAACAATTGTCTCTTATGGGAATGTTAGACTTTAAATTGCAAATTTCACAATGCCACTTTTAGAAAATTAACAAACAGAATAACAGCAGAAAAATGCACTCAAGATTAAACAAATTAAACCAAATAATCTTTTCCTCAAAATTCTTGAAAATAAAGTGTGCACCCTGTGGGGGGCTCTGTATTATTTCACCTGAATGTTTTTGCTGAGTCAAGCTTCACTGCGCTTTTGTTGAAGAGATTCTGCTACGGACGGATTAAAAAGCAGTTTCTGACTTTGGATAATTTTCCGAGTTGTTACTGAACATATTTCCGATACCTTTTTGAGCAGTTCAAATGTTTCATTGATCACATGTTCTAAGATTGGCATCACAACTTAGTTAAAATATTTTTTCAACCCCTAATGTACACTTAGGATGAAGTGACGTTCAGTAGTGCACTTTGAGTTCCTGGATACTTATCCGGGCTTTGACTGTTTACTTTAAGAACATTTGCATTTTCCTGCCTTAGCCACTTAGTGCTTGCAACCTGTCCCTTGGGCACATGCCTAGATATAGACGACAGTTGGGCTTTGTGTATTCCATCTAGACAGCTACACACAATAGAGAACTTAGGGGTGCCGGGGGACATCACTGACAGGATAGGAGGGCAGACCCGGGCACAGCCCACTTACAATTGAATAGGTAGTGTCCTTTCTCCACACAAAGGACTGTGTACCCCCTGTAGTTAACCTGGAGCTAGGATAGGAAAGGCAGGATGCCTGGGGACTTTAAAGTGAAACCTCACCAAGCATCTCCCACCTTCCAGAGGAAGGGTACCAAGTATAAATATTGGATCTCAGACACCACCTAGTCAGTACACTTCTGGATCTGTGGATACTCTGCTAGGAAGAAGGATTGCTGAGCTGCTGAAAGGACTGACACTTTGCTGGACTGCTGCCTCACTGAAATACTGCCTACTGAACTGCTGCCTTGCTGTGCTGATCAGCTACTGCTGCTGCCCACTTGCCTGAGTGAGAAAGACTGGTCCTGCATCTGTCGAACCCAGGACCCCAAAGTGACTCCAAGGTCTAGTTGGCTGATGACCCGACTAGCGCCTCAGGGGCAGAAGACTCCAAAAACCTTGAGTTCAGCACACAGGCTCTGCCAGCTGTGAGTCCCACCCTGCGAAGTGGTGCTACCCCAGTCATGAACCTTTGGAAGTGGCCTTGAAGGAGCGGTGCCAGCACGTCTGTGGATCCAGCAGAACCAACACATCTCCTCTGCAGCGCGGCACAATCCCAGGCAGAAACGAGGCATCACCTCTCCTGCGAGGGTTCTCTCAGTGCAAGGACTCAACATTGACCTCGCAGCCTGCATCGGAACCACTGCCTGTGTGAAGCTTATCCAACTCAGGTCCTCACATCGCAAATCTCTCTGCAACGGCAGCCTTGATGTGGGTTCTCACATCTCAGCCTCACAGCCCCTCTGAACCAGTGCATCATCTCGAATGCATGACACATTCTCAACGATGGACTTCGCATCATAAACCCTCATTGACAGGATCCTCAACAAGATTGCCGGACTTCGCATCGCAGCTCTGCAGGTCATCAGAACCGATGCATCTCCTTGGCTGCTCGATACATCCTTAGTGCGGGACCTTGCAACGCACCACAACTAGGACCTAAGGTACTTTGTTCAGCTAGCCTAACTTGGTCCCTGTAGCTGGCCTGTGCTCCACAGTTGGTGCTTTGTGCTTTTTGGGGCTATTTCCACAGAAATCTTTAAACCTGCATATCTCCGATTCTACTGATAGAATTTTTGACATTTTGGCACTTATTTTATTTATGAAAAATGGCTCTATTTTTCTAAACTGGTGTCGGGTCTTTTTGTGTTTTGTCACTGTGTTACTGTTTGAAGTGTTGCAACAATATTTTACACATTGCCTCTGGGTTAAGCCTAACTGCTTTATGCCAAGATACTCCAGGGTTAAGCATAAGTTAATTCAAGTCTTTTCAAAATGAATAAAAATGTATTTCTTTTAACGTGGAAGCTTTAACATTAATAAGGCACATAACAGCACTGCACTGAGAGGTATCAAAAGTGATAGTGTTGTACAACTGGTAGTCTGAACATCCATATTTGAGAGTGCTTTCATATGTAATGATGAAGAAAATAGAGTTGTGGCGAAATAATAAATATGCTTGAGATCACACTTGTTAAGTGGGGAAGCCGCAAATAATCCAGGGTTACTGTTTTCACTTTGTACACATCAGCCAGGAAATGGACCTCTATTTGTCTTTCCTTATATTATATTGAGGATTTGTTTTTACCCTTCAGTTCATCTTCTGCAGTTTTTAAATACCACACCAGCTCGACCCAAGGCGAGCGCTTCACAGGATGACCTGCATTGTTGATAGGGAGGGGGAAATTAAGTTATGTGCCCAGAATAATAGAATGTTGAGCCGATGCGGAGAATCGAACCTGGTTTCCCTGTTCTACAGTGGGAGCTGAGTAATGCCGCATCCTGGGTGGAGGGAGAGAGTGAGGGAGAGAGGCAAGCAGGGGGAAGACAAATGAAAGCTTTGCTCGGTATGGGCTTGAGGTTCCACCAGGACCTCGAGCTGAGCCACTCAGTCTTCAGGCTCGAGCCCGGCTTAAGCTTTCAGTGGCCCGCTCACCTCTACTGTTAGTGCATACCTTGAGAGCTTTGTGAACATTTCTAAGATACTGCACGAGTTATGCAGCAGATTTTTTTTTATTGTTTGAAAGCACATGTAGATATTTGCAGAGACACATGTATAAGGCCTGGGAGTGTGTACAAGTAAATTGGCCGGTGGGGGATCTATGTTATGAAGGTGTATCTTGCCCCTTTATCACTTTTGAATGCCAAGTGGCCAGCAGGTGTTTCAGCCCGCTCTGCTTTCTATTTTACCATTTGGCAACAAATTCCTAAAATGGAGGAGGTTTGTAGGTGAAAAGCAAATTCGTTTTATTTCTTTGTTACCTCTGTGCAGCTGTATTCTGCAGTTTACTATCCCCCACCCTGCCCCTCCCCCACCCCTACATCAACGTCCGGCAGCACTCCCACCACGGGCCGCTAATGTCTGGTGGCACAATGTGCCATTGGCATATTTATAAGGCCACGTAAAACCATGGCCACGTAAAACCATGTTAAGTGACTTTTCATAACCTTATAAATATGTGCCCCTTTCACGCAGAAAATTGTGTGAAAGAGGCGTTCCACAGGTGTTGCTGGGGGCGTTCCCAGCAACATCATGGCTTTTTGACACTGCCCCAGTTTTACGAGAAATCATGTGTCTGAGGCAGCACCAAAAACCTACGCCTCCCGGGAGGCACAACGAGGAGAAATATCTTTATGTCTCCTTGTTTTTCCTCTTTCCATGTGTGCTGCATTCTGCAACACACACAGAAAAAGGAATATGTGTGCTGCGTTCTGCAGTACATATAGAAAGAGGAAAAAGCCACTGTTGATTGTTTTTGTGCAGGAAAGTTTCCATTCCTGCACAAAAAGAATCATCCCTGCAATGCAGGCACCCCACAAGAACGTCACCCGCAGTCACCATCACCTCATCAGACCTGCCAAAAAGGCCTCCTTCAAAGACCGCCTAGACAACAACGCACACAGCAGCAAAAAACTCTCCAACCCCAGATCCAACACCAACGACAGTCCACCTTCGCAAGACCTGTGCAACTCCCTTGCCACCTTCTTCCATCGCAAGATCGCAGACATCCACGACAGCTTCAACATCATGTCCGCCCCGACAGCCACTGAGACCTCCGTCCCCATGGTCACCATCCGCACAGATCCCCAGCTCTCCTGGACCAACATAAGCGACGACAACACCATCAAAATCATGAACACCATCCACTCCGGATCTCTGTCAGACCCATGACCACACCAAATCTTCAACAAAGTCAGCACCACCATCGCACCCCAACTCCGGAAAGCCATCAACATCTCCTTTGAGACAGTGACCATACCGGAGAGCTGGAAGCACGCCGAGATCAACGCCTTACTCAAAAGACCAAAGGCTGATCCTAAGGACCTCAAGAACTTCTGGCCCATCTCCCTGCTCCCGTTCCTGGCAAGGATCATGGAGAAGACCGTCAACAGACAACTGACCCGCTACCTCGAGGAGAACAGCATCCTGGACCCTTCCCAGTCCGGGTTCTACAGCAACCACAGGACCGAAACTGTCCTCATCGCCGCCAGCGATGACATCAGGGCCCTGCTGGACAATGGCAAAACCGCAGCCCTCATCCTCGTGGACATGTCAGCCACCTTCGACACTGTCTGCCACCACACCCTACGCACACGACTCCACAACGCTGGGATCCGAGACAAGGCTCTGGACTGGACCACCTCCTTCCTCTCTGGCAGAACCCAGAGCGGCCGCCTATTCCCTTTCCGCTCCGAAGCCACCGTGATCATCTGGAGCGTACCCCAGGGCTCATCCCTTAGCCTGACATTGTTCAACATCTAAATGACACTGCTCGCCCACGTCACCCGACTACATCAACATCATCTCCTACGCCAACGAGACCCAGCTGATCCTCTCCCTCACCAAGGACCCCCTCACTGCCAAAACCAACCTCCACGAAGGAATGAAAGCTGTCGCTGAGTGGATGAAGAAAAGCTGTATGAAGTTAACCTCAGATAAGACAGAAGTCCTCATCCTCGGTTCTACCCGTCGGCCTGGGACGATTCCTAGTGGCTGACGCATTGAGAACAACACCAACACCCACCGACCATGGACGTTACCTGGGGTTCATCCTCGACTCTACTCTCTCCATGACAAAGCAGGTCAACGCCGTCTCATCCTCCTGCTTCAACACCTTCCGCATGCTCCGCAAGATCTACAGGTGGAGCCCCACCAAAACAAGAAGAACGGTCACCAAGGCCCTCGTCAATAGCAGGTTGGACTACGGAAACGTCCTCTACTCAGAAGCCTCGGACAAACTCCTGAAATGACTACAACACATTCAGAACGCCCCTGCATACCTGATCCTCGACATCCCTCGCCGCAGCCACATGAACCCCACCTGAGAGACCTGCACTGGCTCCCCATCAACAAGAGGATCACCTTCAAGCTCCTCACCCACGCACACAAGGCACTCCACAACACCAGACCAGCCTACCTCAACCGACGACTCACCTTCTACACCCCCAACCGCCAGCTCCGCTCTGCTGACCTCCCTCTCACCACCGTCCCCTGCATCCAAAGAGTAACCTTGGGCGGCAGATCATTCTCCCACCTCGCCGCCAAGACCTGGAACTCCCTTCCAATTCTCCTACGGCAGACCCAGGACCTGCTGGCCTTCAGAAGACTTCTCAAGACCTGGCTATTCGAGCAGTAGCAGCACCCCCCCCCCTAGCGCCTTGAGACCCCGACGGGTGAGTAGTGCGCTTTACAAATGTTCTGATTGATCAATTGATTGATTGCACCATGGTGCAAAGGTGCTTGCGTTGGCGCACGGCAGCCCATTGTGTGCCGACGCAGGAGAAAAGGACAGGACTGCGCCGTATCTTAGTAATAATATCATTCCTGACCTTTTCTTTTGCTGGGGGCAGCACAGCAGCAAAGCCTGAAGTGCTGCCATATGGCAAAAAAAGCCTTATATGGGTCCCTTAGTATGAAATGAAAATACAAGACAAGGTCCATGGAATATTATCCCAAACGCAGTAAAAAACAAAATGCTCGCATATTCCTCTAGTGAAAAGGTAGGAAGCCCGATCGTCACTTTAAAACGATGAGTTTTTTTCATTGAGGCACCGAATAGCAGGTTTACAGGTTAATGGTAGGTGTTTCGTTTCTCGGTCCTTTAAAAGTTAATTTTCCGTTTCGCCACATCGAGAGTTTTTGAGTTTTCTAGATGTCTGACGTCAGCGACACAGAGGGATGGGATGAACTAGGATGGATAGAGTATATTTGTGCCAGCACTCTGCATGGCAGGACATATTTCCAAAAAAAGAAGACATAGGCCACTGCATGAAAATCAATGGGGGAAGGGGTTGTCAGCTTTAAAGGAAGACAATATGTAATTAAAACACACAATTAAAATACACACAAGAGATCAAATGATGGGTCAAACCTACTTCAAAGACACACTTTAAGCTCAAAGCGAGGCTAAACTGTCCTCTAATGAGGCTGTGTTTGGTTGGGTGCGGTTGAAAAAAAGCAGGAAATAATTAAACAACACAGGAAGGATTACATTCCCTCGAGAGCTTTTAAATGTACAGTTTTTATAACATTCAGCTCCAGTGGGAATTCAGCTGACTTCTTAGCGTTTCTAAATTCAGCTAATGGGGTATTGTGAATAAAGCGAATTCACCAGAGTCACGCTATTTTCGTAAAATGAGAAACAAGGTTTAGAATAGGGGACCTCCTGCTTCTGCAGCCGACATCTTGGCCGCCTTAGTAGGTGTCCTGTGACTCTATGACACCTGGGAGTTGGTCCCCTCCAAACCTGGCGACACACATAGATCTCTCTCCTAAATCTGCTGGCCAGAGGTCAGGGGCGCTGGCTGAAGGAAGTCTAGTGGGTGGACTGGGAGAGTGATCCGGGAGCACGGTGCCAAAGGTTGACTGACATCTCCTCGGAGTCGTGGCACCGAAGTAACACGATTCGATGCAATCAATGGGGCTCACTTAAGAAGTGCAGCAGAAGAAAGAGACATTGATTTGTGTTTACTGCTTTCTTCTGTGTCTGTGTACAGTGTGGTTCAAAGAGAGCTTCATATAAACCAAAGGTGGTGACAGTCCCATTGACTCGCTCGCTCTTTTCTAAGCCCCTAAATAAGGCCTCTCCAAATGCAGGGGCTATACTGCCACCTTGTGGTAGCAAGACAGAATACTTCTTTTTGTTGAAATAGGATGTGAGTGTGGCCTGTGCTATTGGTGCTGCTGCACAAAGGGCCAGTATGCACACTGTGTCCTATTGCACCAATCCATTCTCTTAGCCACACCCTCACCGATAAAGACAAGGGGCGGGTTATGAGTAGATGAGACGTTTGATGCATTTGTTGTTATTGTTGTACTATTGCTGCCACCATACTGAACATAAGTCAAGCTGTGCATCGAGCTCGTCGCCACTGTAGGAGGCAAATGTGTTGGGATGAAGCCTGAAAACAGAACCAGTTGCATCAGAAAAAGTGTGGCTTTATCTTCGGACGCCACACCGAATTTTAGTTGGTGTACAGCGTGGTAAACTTGAGGAATCAGGCTATTGCACAATACATTATCTTAGAACAATATGGGAAAAGGTGACATTATGGCGGGGCAAGGGGCTTGTAAATAAGCTCCCTGGAGTGCAATTGAGTGGTGAACAAAGGAGTCTGGCTTGATCTACAACATTCATAAAATATGTTTTGTACCTCTAACCATTTAATTAAGTGTCTTGTAATTTGATGCACATATCTCTTGCAAAACAGCCTCAACAATACGACTGGTAAACAATAGCGCTTTATTTTCATTGTCATCGTATTTATATAGCTCATCACTACTATTAGTGTGGTGGAAAAGTTCAGTTATCTTTTCCTAGAAGCACATGCAGATACATGGCTATATTAATGCAAAGGGATTTAGACTGTGGGTCTTATATAAATTGTAAATTGATACTTGTATAGCGCTCTACTCACCCGCAAGGGTCTCAAGGAGCTTGTACGAATACCGCTGTGGAATCCATCCTGGCTTTCCCTGTGAGGCTTCCACTCCTGGGCACACACAAGGTGGAGGCCAGGCATCCTTAGCATTGTGGGGGCCGTTGTGGAGATTAAGCAAGCTATTGCCCAGAGTTGCAGAGAGGGACTCTATGATTGGAAGAGGCACCGAGGTGAGAATTATCAGGTCCGTGGAATTTTGAGCCAAAGACCCGCCGAGGCGGGGAATTGAACCCTGGTCCCGGGCTAGACCTCTGCATCAGGGTCTGCCGCTCTAATCATTGAGCCACACTTCTGGATGTGGGCCCAGATTAAATATGCTTGTGGTCGGGGTAGCGTGACCTATTGGCGCTTCCTGAACGAAAATCATTTTTGGAATCTGTAAAGTCATGCAAAGCCAAGTAGCATGGTTTTGCTTGGTTTAGTAAATAGAAAATAATGTAATGCAGCACATAGCACTGCTGTTATAAATTCTTTATTGATTTAGGAGGATGAAAACCATTTTCAAGCAGGAAACACAATCCCTGTCAGGATGTACCACAAAAGTCACTATATTAACATGTGCTTAACCGTCTGGCTTTCAACAAAAGCAGTCAGGCTTAACTTAGAGGCAAAGTGTAAAGTGTTTACACAGCGCCCAAGCAGTAACAAAGTGAGAAAACAGCGCAAAAAACCCCACACCTAATTTGAAAAATAGAGTAAAATGCAAAAAATAAAATGAGACTAAAACAACAAAAAAACAGTTGGACTAGAGATATTCAAGTTAAAAGATTTAGGTAAGTATAGAACCTAAAAGCACAAAGCGCAACTCGCAATCACCTGGTCGTTGTAGCCCAGGGAAAGTCACAAGTTCAGGCCAACAGTTATGGGGAGTGCGCTGGATACAGGGATCAGGTTAGTACCACTGAAAAAGTTACGACTTTGAAGACTGGCACGAAAAGTCTAGTTCATGGTGGAGGAGGTGGCGGGAAGAACATCACAGATGGTCACTCCTGTAGTGCAAATAGCAGGCTGAGCGTCACAGACAGTCATTGTTGTAGCACGAAGATCCTATCAGGCATCGTAGACAGTCGCTGATTGAACTTCATTTTGTAAGTCACCACGGACTGTCAAAACTATAGCCCAAAGTGCAGATATCACGTTGCGGGTCGTCACTGTATCGCAAAAAGTCGGGTTCACCGGATTTTCTTGTTGGTGGTTGTCATGGGTAGCAACATCTCGGTGAGAACAGGCCTATTTGAGGATGCAAAGAGCCCAAAACTTCAGGATTCCTCCCTTTCTTCACAAGAGGAGCTCAGTTAATGCCAGCCGAGGGTCCAGGACCTGGGGAGGCACATATTGGGGATCTGGAACTCTCTTCAGGAGAAGCCAGTGGCTCAAGTACATCCAGTTGCAGTTCCAGACAGGTCCAGTGCATCATGTCAGTTAGCAAGTTGTAGGTAGGCCTCTGGAGCTTGCTGTGGCAATCCATCACTCAGAACAGGATGCCAGTCACCTGACCCTTGTAGTAACTCTGGTAGTTCTGGGATCAAACAGCAAGGCAGGCCTTAAGAAGCAGAGCAATCTTCTGGCAGTAGTAGGACAGTCCTCTCAGGTACAAGGCATCCTTCTGGGGGTCCTCAACATGGTCCAGGAAGGAGTAAAATGAAGAGTGAATCTTTGGATCCTATGTTTATTCCTGGTGACAACTTTGAAGTTGAAGAAATTTCTAGAGTTTTCCCATCACAGATGTTTCTGGAATGTCCGTCCTCTCTGCCCAGGCTCTGTTTCTACCCCACTGGGCCCCCTGGCTGCCTCTGTGTGCCCTGCCAGGGGCACACTGAAGGAGGTGCCCATGCCTGGGGGTGCCCTGCCTCAGAGCTCCGTCGGCGGATGACATCGTTGACCCGGGTGCCCATTCTGAATCCTGCCCGAAGGTACGGGCAACGGGGGAAGACGGAGGTGACCACCATCAACGGGGCCTGCACTGGCCGCCAGATGAGATGAGAGGCAAAGAGGAGATGATCCCAGCCCGAGTGTGCCGACTAAGTGATCTGTGGGCCGACCTGCGGGGACACCTCTGGGGCATCGTCGAGACCAGGGGGCCCGAGCGGACAGCTGATGTGTCTTAGTGGCTCCACCAGAGAAGTGGACTGCTGTCTGGTGCCTGTGCCGAAACAGGATGCTGGTGAGAGCCGGGACTGTTGATGGCCTCACTAAGAACAGATGAGGACTAAACCAGCCGCCCAGAGAACAAAACCTCAAAGCTGAGTCTACGTGAGCCCGTATTCTTACCAAGGGCAGTGGGAAGAGAGAGACTCGTGCTCAACAAAGTGAGTAACCCTGCCATGGCGGTGAGATAATGAATGGTTGAGCTCGATGGTAGAAAGCTCGCTGTTGTACTATAATGAGCAGAGGGGCACATTGTGTGCGAAGCGCTCATACCCTCTCATTGTTTCCTCCACTAGCAAGCTCCAGGGCTGGAAAACCTGACATTTAAAAAAAAATATTTTTGGGGGCATAATGGTCATTTTGGTTCAGCAGATGGGCAGTGAAATGTCACCATTTTAGGCTTATTCTTAAACCTCACCAGGGCCTTTTCTGCAAAATGGCCAAACAACTTAAACAGAGATAGGACTACCCCCTCATCAATTAAGTTGGGAAAGAGACAAGAGACTACAAATCAAAGCATCTCTGTGAGGTGAGAATAGATAGAGACAGAGGACTACGCAACAGAGAAGATTGGGACAGGGAAAGAGGTATAGGACTACTCCCTAGATTGGAGCTTCATGGTGGCCATCTTGGATGGGGCAAAGTTTTTCATGCACCTATACATATGGTTATATATACAACAAAACTAGTAATCCAAATAACCATAGAAGCAAATTAGCGCCAAGACTCCTGTCTCTAGGCCACCATCCCACTACAAGATTGACACAACAACAGACATTTCTAATAGTGCCTGGGACACCATTGCCACTAGTCTCTCCTGCCACACTACCTGTGACACGCAATACCACCATTTGGGTGCCTTGCACACCGGAAGGCTCCATAAGGTTTTGCTTGTTTCCTTCCTCTACCAGTATATTTAACTGAGGGACGCCTTACCATAAATATCAGGACCATGTTTCAGTGCTGCATTCTGGGGTGTCACCTCAGGGGAGAGGTGAAGGAGTTAGGATCCAACTTGGCTGCTGAGACCCTCTGTTGCGCTTTCATCAACTAAGTGAGGCACTTAATTCCCCACCTAAACAACTGTTTCAACCATCTCCGGACATCGGATGATCGGGAGGGTCTGACGCTGTAGCCGCCGTTCCAACCGGTCGTAGCAACACAAGGATACTGGCGAAAATCTCACCCGGCGTTTTAACCTCAAGATGGTGCCTGAGAAGGAACGGACCTGCTTTTTGAATGATTGCGAAGCAGATCCATGGGAACTTTTACCGAACTACCTACTCCCTACCCCTCCCCGGTCTACTCCTCTCCACTTTCTTGCTACTGCCCTCTGCCCTCAACTGTCCTGGCCCTTAGTCCCCACCCTGTTTATCTGTGAATTTTCCCTCGTCATTTGAGATCTTGCTATTTTGTCTGATGCCCGATGGAGCTACCTGGTTTAGCTATAGGGGAGACAGGTCGAGGATTCCCTCCTTGGATGTCACCTGCCTAGTTGGTCTTTAGCCAGACTTCCTTCCGTCTCTCCTGTCGTCTCTTCCCACATCCTCCCTCCATTTATGTCTCTCCCTCTCTCCTCTCTCAATGTATTGAGACTGAAATATTTTGTCTGATGCCCGATGGAGCTACCTGGTTTAACTATAGGGGAGATGGGCCGTGGACTCCCTCCTTGGTCATCACCTTCCCAGTCGGCTTTTAGACAGACTTAATTTCATCTCTCCTTGTTGTCTCTTCCCCTATCCTCCCTCTCTCACCTTCTCTGCCCCCTCCCCTCTACGTTCCATTTATTTTGCCCTCCATGTTCCTTAAATGTTTTTCCCATTGAGACCTAGCTATTTGGCCAATGCCTGGTGGACCTACCTGATAACTATAGAGGAGATGGGTTTTGGGACTTCCCCCTCAACCGTCACCTACCCAGCCAGACTTTGGGCAGACTTTCCTTCGTCTTTCTGCCGTTTCTCCCTCCTACCACTTTACCCTTCCCCCCTTCCCCTCTACACTTCAATTATCTCATCTTCTATGCTCTTGTAATTGTTTGTCTAGCAACTGATGTAAATTGCAACTGATGTAATCTTGTGGTTTTGTGGAATCTCATGTAAAGCGCTCTGATACCTCCGGGTCTAGCCAGCGCTATATAAAACTCTTAAAATAAATAAATAAATAAGAGTTTTAGGGTTACAACAAATTGGTGCAAAGTTGTGTGTGAGTGTGCTAAAACAGCTCATTTGAAATGTAAATGGGGCAAGGAACAGTTCCGCCCCTTCCAGGCTGGAAGGATGACCCATTCTGCCAACACCTAGCTCTTCTTTGTTTATCTGTCTGGGAGAAATACACAAAGGCAAACAGCCAACCGTTAACAGTCATATGACCCAGGACACAGGCTTCAGGAACAAAATGCTTAGTACAAGAAAATATTTACAACAAGGGGTGGTGAGGGACAGAGTCTCTGAATTAAGCAGAAAGCTCTCACCCAGTCAAGAGATCAGGGCTAGATCCAACACCGTTTTTTAGCTCACTGCACCATCCCAGTTTCAGAACCTGGCTGTATGCAAATTAGTCTGTTCCTGTCCCAGTGCATGATGGGAACAGGGCAAACCAAACTACAAAAGCCAATTCTTACACTGGGAAGGAAACAAGCTCCCGGGGACCGGTTTCTGGCATTACAGCCGTCTTCGGCCCGGTTTGCTTGAATCCTGATGGTGCAATGAGCAAGGGTCTCACATCTGAGAATACCCTTCCACGCTTAGGGTGGACAAAAATATTTACAACAAGGGGTGGTGAGGGACAGAGTCTCTGAATTAAGCAGAAAGCTCTCACCCAGTCAAGAGATCAGGGCTAGATCCAACACCGTTTTTTAGCTCACTGCACCATCCCAGTTTCAGAACCTGGCTGTATGCAAATTAGTCTGTTCCTGTCCCAGTGCATGATGGGAACAGGGCAAACCAAACTACAAAAGCCAATTCTTACACTGGGAAGGAAACAAGCTCCCGGGGACCGGTTTCTGGCATTACAGCCGTCTTCGGCCCGGTTTGCTTGAATCCTGATGGTGCAATGAGCAAGGTAGCTTGTCTCCTTTCTGGTGAAGAATTGGCTTGGTAGTTTAGTCTGCCCTGTTCCCATGATGCACTGGGCCAGGGACAGACTGATTTGCATATAGCCATGTTCTGAGCTGGGATGGGGCAGTGAGATAAATAACGGTGATGGATCAAGCCCTGATCTTTGGACTGGGTAAGAGTGGTCTGCTCAATTCAGACACTCTGTTCATCACCACCCCCTTTTCTGAATCATAATTTGCATACAGCCAGGTTCTGAAACTGGGATGGTGCAGTGAGCTAAAAAATGGTGTTGGATCTAGCCCTGATCTCTTGACTGGGTGAGAGATTTCTGCTTAATTCAGAGACTCTGTCCCTCACCACCCCTTGTTGTAAATACCCTTTCTGTTCCGGGCATGACATTTCTGGCCCCTGTGTTCAGTGGCAGCAAGTGTAAGAGCTACCAATTTGCCAGTGTAAGTGTTATTCCTGGCTACACCTCATTGATCCATAGGTGTGCCTATTTACCTTGACAATTCAAAACCAGTCCCTTTCTGCCTCACCAAGTGGCGCCCGTGATTTAGTCTGCCTTATTTTGGGCGATGGAGTACACAGGAATGAATTGGGATTGTCAATTAAAATTCAAATGGGCCTGCCAGACCCATCAAGCTATGGTACCGCACACCATCAGTTTATGTAATCACTTCAGCTCATTTTGACTCTCCGAGCTAACCTTGTTAGTTATAATTATTTGTTTTTTAAGTAGGGGTGTTTTAGCTATGTGGGGATAAACTCTGGCTTTGGAATTAGGAGAATGGTGCAGACACAGTGCATATTGTTATCCACTGCAAAAGATGGTATCCATTGTGCAGCGCTGGTGTTGGAATTGATCATTGTAACTTCTTTCATGTACCTAATGGAGCCGTCATGGGAACCGCTTAAATAAGGATTTAGGGGCATTGATTGTTTGAGTACCTACATACCCTCACCTTGACCAGAAGCGTAGCGACCCCCGCTATAGCAGCTTAAGCAGGGTGTGACTGGGCCCTTGGGCTAGCGAACTCACTGCCTCTAAAATATTATATAATATATAGGTGTGGCAGGGTATACTCAGACATGAGTCCCTTTCTCACTGCTCCATCAGGATTCAAGCAAGCCGGGCCGAAGACGGCTGAAATGCCAGAAACCGGTCCCCGGTAGCTTGTCTCCTTTCTGGTAAAGAATTGGCTTGGTAGTTTAGTCTGCCCTGTTCCCATGATGCACTGGGCCAGGGACAGACTGATTTGCATATAGCCAGGTTCTGAGCTGGGATGGGGCAGTGAGATAAATAACGGTGATGGATCAAGCCCTGATCTTTGGACTGGGTAAGAGTGGTCTGCTCAATTCAGACACTCTGTTCATCACCACCCCCTTTTGTAAATCGATTTTGGCCACTATAGGTGTGGCAGGGTATACTCAGACATGAGTCCCTTTCTCACTGCTCCATCAGGATTCAAGCAAGCCGGGCCGAAGACGGCTGAAATGCCAGAAACCGGTCCCCGGTAGCTTGTCTCCTTTCTGGTAAAGAATTGGCTTGGTAGTTTAGTCTGCCCTGTTCCCATGATGCACTGGGCCAGGGACAGACTGATTTGCATATAGCCAGGTTCTGAGCTGGGATGGGGCAGTGAGATAAATAACGGTGATGGATCAAGCCCTGATCTTTGGACTGGGTAAGAGTGGTCTGCTCAATTCAGACACTCTGTTCATCGCCACCCCCTTTTGTAAATCGATTTTGGCCACTATAGGTGTGGCAGGGTATACTCAGACATGAGTCCCTTTCTCACTGCTCCATCAGGATTCAAGCAAGCCGGGCCGAAGATGGCTGAAATGCCAGAAACCGGTCCCCGGTAGCTTGTCTCCTTTCTGGTAAAGAATTGGCTTGGTAGTTTAGTCTGCCCTGTTCCCATGATGCACTGGGCCAGGGACAGACTGATTTGCATATAGCCAGGTTCTGAGCTGGGATGGGGCAGTGAGATAAATAACGGTGATGGATCAAGCCCTGATCTTTGGACTGGGTAAGAGTGGTCTGCTCAATTCAGACACTCTGTTCATCGCCACCCCCTTTTGTAAATCGATTTTGGCCACTATAGGTGTGGCAGGGTATACTCAGACATGAGTCCCTTTCTCACTGCTCCATCAGGATTCAAGCAAGCCGGGCCGAAGACGGCTGAAATGCCAGAAACCGGTCCCCGGTAGCTTGTCTCCTTTCTGGTAAAGAATTGGCTTGGTAGTTTAGTCTGCCCTGTTCCCATGATGCACTGGGCCAGGGACAGACTGATTTGCATATAGCCAGGTTCTGAGCTGGGATGGGGCAGTGAGATAAATAACGGTGATGGATCAAGCCCTGATCTTTGGACTGGGTAAGAGTGGTCTGCTCAATTCAGACACTCTGTTCATCACCACCCCCTTTTGTAAATCGATTTTGGCCACTATAGGTGTGGCAGGGTATACTCAGACATGAGTCCCTTTCTCACTGCTCCATCAGGATTCAAGCAAGCCGGGCCGAAGACGGCTGAAATGCCAGAAACCGGTCCCCGGTAGCTTGTCTCCTTTCTGGTAAAGAATTGGCTTGGTAGTTTAGTCTGCCCTGTTCCCATGATGCACTGGGCCAGGGACAGACTGATTTGCATATAGCCAGGTTCTGAGCTGGGATGGGGCAGTGAGATAAATAACGGTGATGGATCAAGCCCTGATCTTTGGACTGGGTAAGAGTGGTCTGCTCAATTCAGACACTCTGTTCATCACCACCCCCTTTTGTAAATCGATTTTGGCCACTATAGGTGTGGCAGGGTATACTCAGACATGAGTCCCTTTCTCACTGCTCCATCAGGATTCAAGCAAGCCGGGCCGAAGACGGCTGAAATGCCAGAAACCGGTCCCCGGTAGCTTGTCTCCTTTCTGGTAAAGAATTGGCTTGGTAGTTTAGTCTGCCCTGTTCCCATGATGCACTGGGCCAGGGACAGACTGATTTGCATATAGCCTGGTTCTTAGCTGGGATGGGGCAGTGAGATAAATAACGGTGATGGATCAAGCCCTGATCTTTGGACTGGGTAAGAGTGGTCTGCTCAATTCAGACACTCTGTTCATCACCACCCCCTTTTGTAAATCGATTTTGGCCACTATAGGTGTGGCAGGGTATACTCAGACATGAGTCCCTTTCTCACTGCTCCATCAGGATTCAAGCAAGCCGGGCCGAAGACGGCTGAAATGCCAGAAACCGGTCCCCGGTAGCTTGTCTCCTTTCTGGTAAAGAATTGGCTTGGTAGTTTAGTCTGCCCTGTTCCCATGATGCACTGGGCCAGGGACAGACTGATTTGCATATAGCCAGGTTCTGAGCTGGGATGGGGCAGTGAGATAAATAACGGTGATGGATCAAGCCCTGATCTTTGGACTGGGTAAGAGTGGTCTGCTCAATTCAGACACTCTGTTCATCACCACCCCCTTTTGTAAATCGATAGTACAAGAAAATGGCAACTTTCTAAAAGTGGATTTACAGGACTGTGACTTAAAATCTGACTTTACCATTAAAGAAGATTTTAAATTACAATTCTTTTGAGCCCAAACATGACATTACATGTAATAAGGTAACCCTATGTTTTCTTATGGGATAGGCCTTGCAAAAGTGAAAAACAAATGTAAGAGTTTTTCACTAACAGGACATGTAAAACATAACAGTTCATGTCCAACTTTTTAAATACATTGTACCCTGCCATAAGGACTGTCTAGGGCCTACCTAAGTGGTGACTTATATGTACGGAAAAGAAAGGTTTAGGTCTGACAAAGGGGTTATATTGCCAAGTCGAATTGGCAGTTCAAAACTGCACACAATCTGCAATGGCAGGCCTGAGACACATTTTGAAGGGCTACTTAAAGGGGTGGCACATTAAGTGCTGAAAGTCCACTAGTAGAATTTAATTAATCAAACCCTGGATACATGTGGCACCACTCTACAAGGGAATTATAAGTAAATTAATGTGTTAATTGGGTGTAAGCCAATTGTATCATGTTTAGGGGAGAGAGCAAAAGCACTTTGGCACTGCTTAGCAGTGGTAAAGGGCACAAAGTTCTATGGTCAACAAAATTAAATTCAGAAAATAGGAAAGGTAACGGGAAAAAGTATGGGGATGACCCTGCATAGAGGGCTAGGGCCAACATGATCCCCCTTTAGCCTAAAGCCAGGGTAGACTAATTAATACCTTGATGGGCTTCCATGCTTAGGTGGACCACATCTGTGAACCTCCTAACCTTAGTTTGCTCACAGATGCGTCCAAGTAGGAAGGCAGTACCACAAGGGCCAACAAATTGATGTGGTCCATTTCACCCTTTGCGTCAGACTTCTGTTCCCAACCCAAAGAAAACTCTGCCCATAAGGACAGCAACCACTGACAGCTGTCAGTGACAAGAACCAGGGCCAGGCCATTCACTCCAAGGTGGAGATTCCAAGTGGGGTCCTTGGGCAGGCCTCACTTCCAGCTTTGGGGCTCGCAAGGAATTTCCTAACTTCTCTTGAGGTTTCTCTCACCTCTGAGATTTCTCAGAGTGGGGGTCAACAGCCCGGATGTTAGGCACCCTATTGCCACTCTTGCTCCCACCAGTCCAGGGATGGCATTCTGGGACTAGCCTTTCAGCCTAGGGTCTGTACCTTGAGGTTCAACAGGTGCCTGGCAAGCCAGGACTTCCAGGAGGGTTTGGAGTAAACTGAGTTTTCAGGGCGCCCTGGGTGGCTGCCCCTGCCAGCTCTTTCAATGCAAGTGGCAACTCATTTCCCAAAATACAGTCAAGGGGCATTTAGGGGCTAACTATGACCCTCCTCTGGATCACCTCCCGCCCATGTCAGGAATATCAAAGTGATGGTGTAGAAAGAACCCTGCCCCTGCACATGAGTTACCCTACACACCTGTCTGATGTACTGCTCTTGGGAAACCAGCCTTTTCACTCCATGGTCTGGCTGGCCCAGTGTCTCTCAGAGAAGTCACAGGGATCCCATTCACTGTGACCTGGCAAAAGTGATGACTCCTACTCTCAGGTATTCAAAGCTCACCCTCTGAGTTCATCTCTTGACTAAGGGAGACAGAGCATGTTCTACCACCTACCCCTGCTGCTACCTGACGGAGGAGGACGTTATAGTGCATGCTGCTCTAGGAACCAGGGGATGTTTTGGCTCACTTTATCAAGAGTGTCCAAGCAGGAGGACCAATAACCAATCCCTCTACAACAAGTTAACAATTTTAGATAGTCAGACAGAATCTACATTCCATGCTTTTTTACCCTGGTTCCAGCTCTATTTTGGACTATCACCCATTTTTTGATGAGAATTATATGTACAACATTGAAATCCCGCTATAAAAGAGCTGTTGCAGAATGAGACTACAAATAGATACATTTCTCCTAAGATCAAGAACAGCGTGGTCAGATCAGATTCCTCCACAGAAAACTATTTTGTTGAACAGGATGCCTATTTGAGCACAGTTTTTCGTCACAGACAATTTTACGAATCCAAATAACTGCGGGAGAGGATACAAGGACATTAACTCACCCTTGATTGTGCCCTGAAGAAGTCCCAAGAGGACGAAACGCGTCGGCTGTAGCTCCTGTGTGTGTTTTTTTACTCTCAACTGAACTCAATAAAGAACTCTAAAAGAACACAAGTAACAAACTAATGTGATTATTGCTGTTAACCTCATCAAAGTTATCAGTGTCTACAAATCCTAAAGTGGTGCACCTTGACCTTGTTTAAAGTATACTATAGTTCATGTCTTGAACCAACATTGTAACGGTGGGTGTTTTAGAAGTGTGCACACAGATTTTCCCATCTATTATAGTGTGGGTCTAAACTAATACTGTGAGAATATTTGACCAGGTGCTGTTCTGTTGGGAATCCTCCACCGTTGTCTTTTTTCTGCACCTACCCCTGGGCACTACATATCCCTGAGGGCATATTGGCCACGCCCATAGAGATCCCATCAGTGGTTGATTGTTTAGGAAAGACAGAGTCCCCCTGCTTACGTACCAGCTGGGAACATTCAAAGTAGCAATGGAATGCCCTGGGCCATCACCCACCAAAAAATCCCCCCTGTTTTTCAGAAGGGCATGGGAACCATTTCCCTCCACCTTGCTCTTGGACTTGTTTGCATCACCCTAGATGCCCACCCCCCACTCTGCTGGGGTGAACCCGAACCACCCTTCTTGGGGTCACTCCAAAGGTAACTTCTTGGGGTCACTCCAAAAGTAAGTTCTTAGACACTCTGGTACTAATCCAGAGGTCAGGCTCCTTTGCATACTCCCTGGGGTTAGTGAGCTTGCTATCAACAAGGCGTGGCACAGCTCTGTAAAGCAAGTAAAGAGCATGTGCTCTCTCAAAGTCATACAGCCCCTAGAAATCGCTCACTTTACTGCCCCTCACCCAACCACTTACTGCCTTGCTGGAGTAGTTTAAGAAACCCACCCAACAATTGGTTGGCAAATTTGGACTGTCCCTGACCCCCATGTGAAGCTTCTCAGGCAGCAGCCCAAACTTCATGAGTAAAATGACTTTCATGGGAGTGTACATCACCTGACCCCCCTCCTCTAATGTCAGAACGGTATCCCTCACTACTGAAGGCATGCGTTTCCACAGGCTGGCTCCCCAAATCTATTCTGGGACCCTGTGCATAATCAGAGTTATCTAATTTACGTCTGAAACCCATTGAGTCCTAGGGGCATTGCATGCCTGGCTACTACCCACCGGTTTGTTGAGGAGCTTGTGAGGTATTTGTTTTGCTAGGGTTTGAATTTACGCCACTCTCTAATGAGTAGGTGTGAGAGAATAAAGCAGAGAGGAAACGTGTGTATGTTGAAACTATTACCTAGGTGGACAAATGACAGTTTTATTATGTTGCTCGGTGTTAAAATTTGAAAAATAATGTGGGGAATAGTTCAACCCATTAGAGGAGGTCGACATGTTTCTGCTAGTAAAAACCCTACTATGATGTGTTTGTGGCATCAATAAGGATGCATCTCACTTTCTACTTAAATGTATGACAAACACAAATTTGCAATTACAACCTGTATCTGTGGAAAAAAGGTAAGTGTTGTTAGGAGTAGTATACAATGGATATTGGGTATGAATCTGTAAAAAGAGAAGAAATCTGACAGCCATTAGATTTTAAATAGTTTCAAATAATTGACCTAATCATCATAGTCTGTGGGTGATACACGTGATTCTCACATAAGTGAAGTGATATCTAATTTTTTCTTTTCATTCCGTCAATTGTAGTCATGGATTTCTAATAGGAGAAACCGGACTACGTATACCAGAATACCTAGAGTAAAACATGGACTAAATCTGCTACACACACACATACACAAACACACACACACACAGCAAAACATATTATTAAAGTTATACACATGTTAGACACTCGCACCCTCACACAAATGTACACATTTCTACACACACGTTACTGACAATAACAGTAAAACGTGTTACTAACATACATTGTCAGACACATATCTCTCTCACTCTCATCTCACATACACACACACAACAGGGCCGTACTAGCCGTAGCAGGAACCAGCGTTTCCCCGATGGGCTGCCAGGGTGGGGGCCGGTTTTGGGCCCCTGGGTTTTTTTTTTTTACCAGCATCGACAATATCGGCCTCCTGTAATAAAATCGGCGAAACCGGCCCTAGCAAATAGCTCGGCTGCAATACCCACCCCCACCAGGGGGACCGGTAGAGAAATTTGTCAGGGCTGGTTTTAGTTCCCAGTCCGGCCCTGACAGACACACACACTTTAACAAAAGGAAAACAATAATTCCAAACACACATACTAAGATGCACATTTAGGGCCTTATTTATGAAGGCCTTGTGCTGCAGTTGCATCAATTTTCAGTGGCACTGAGGCAGTGTAAACAATGCACCACACTACACTCTATTTATAAAGTGACGCATCTAGGCAGATGCATCACTTTGCAAAGGCCTGCGCAGCATTATTCCTGCGTCAGGTATAATGTATGCAGGGTGCACGTTCCCATGTAAAAAATAAAAAGTGGTGCAGTGAAATGTAAGAGATTTCACTGCTCCTCCCCAACGTCTTGACTGCGTCACATTCCTTACACCTGCTTCAAGCAGGGATAAGGAGTGACACAGGGCTTTTCACATGAGACTCGCCCATGTGCAGTAATATATTGCTGAAGTTGCATCAGTTGTCCGACACATTCCAGCAATGCATCATTATTGCGCCACCAGATATGTCATGATTCCTGGCATATCTGTTAAAGCCTTGAGCCATGGTCCTCCTTAGTGTAAATACGGCACATCCATGGTGTCGCAAGGATGGCCCTATGCAAAGTGTTACATCGCTGTTTATGCCCAGCGATGCACCACTTTTCATAAATGAGACCCTTAATCCGGGTATTCATGCTGCTAGGACAGAAAGTTATTATCTGGTTTCCCTCATGAAGCCAGGAGTTGCAAGCAGCAGGCCAAGGGTTCAAACTGAAGTCTAGTGGTTGAGACACTTGTCAACAGCTAAATATCATACATGCTCACCATTAAGTTATACATTTCTATAAGACCGGAGAGCCTCATGTGTCAGTGACCACTATTACTGACAAACACAATTTTTTATTTTTTAAAAGACTAGTCAATAAAGACCATTGCCCTATTTATGAAACTAGGCCATCACGCCCCAGGGATCTAATAAAGTAGCAAATTCATTAAAGATTTTAGCTGTTGCGGACACTTCAATTCTCAAACTCAGAGTCTTTGCAACAGCTAAAAAGTTCTGAATGTTCTAAACACATTATTGGAAGTGCATATGTTTTTATCGAATCCAAAAGTAGGTTTATGAATGGATATCGAATTGTAATTTGGAAGGGGGTGTTCTGGGCATCCCTTCCAAATGTCATTTTTGATCCCTATGCAACAATGGTTTGCAACCAGGATTCCTGTATCAAACAATTGATAAGATACCAACTTGAAATGTGTGGTGGTAACTCATTTGCAAAAGGGAATGAGTATTTCACTCAATACAATCTAAAAATGTTAGTAAGCACAGTGGAACTAATATCTTGTACAAGTGCATTTCTTTCCTAATAGTAATCAAATCGCAGTGCTGTGAAGCCAGAATCTAGTCTGGTACACAAACTCAATTCAAATTGTCAACAACTCATTCTGATTCCAAAAACTTTGTGTGTCGGGTGTCTAGTAAAACTTGTGAACTGAAGTAACACATTTGGCTCATGGGTAGCACAATCTGGTATCAAAACATAGGACAAAAAGGTGGGAAAAAGTCACTTTTTACTCTGCAGAATTGTTTCTATACATGTTATGTATATTTTGGCATTTCGGTCATCTAAAAAGCCAAAATCTACTGATAGGCAGTGGAAAAGGCCAAAATGTCTGCATAGCGTATTCCCTAACTTCTGTTTTCTATATACCTCAAAACATGCCAACTGTGAAGTGGTGTTTCTCTCTTCAAAGTTTCATAAATCGCCCATCGCAACGAAACAAAGATGGGGCACTTGAACAATGAGTAGAACACAACATGAAACATACCTGTCTGACGCTTAAAAAAAAAAATAGCCACTGAAAGAAATTTTACATTAAGTACTTCCTGACATCTTC
The DNA here is from genome assembly GCF_964263255.1 of Lissotriton vulgaris. Classification (NCBI taxonomy): domain Eukaryota; kingdom Metazoa; phylum Chordata; class Amphibia; order Caudata; family Salamandridae; genus Lissotriton; species Lissotriton vulgaris. Next base: position 1,117,119,098 of record NC_141695.1, read on the forward strand.
ATTCAGGAAGCATTCTTTAAGTGCTTTGCTTTACCACATAAACTCCAATCACCAGGGTGTGTTCAGATCCAGATATGGATAAAGTGCTAAAGTGAGCAAGTGCATGACAGGCACGCAGAAATGTTCCAGCTGCTTCAGGCAGTCACACTATTTATCCTATTGGCAAGAGAGCATAGCCTACTTAGTTTAGTAGTAATGTGCTTCAAAAAAGAAACAGCGTTCCACTTAAGTAGAGAAGTAAAATAAACTACCGCAGCTTCCCTGCTGCCTTCTCTATCCTGGCACCTTCATCCATTGCTTAACTTGTACACATGGCTGGGCTTCTTAGTCACGTTTTCCCTGACTGCATCTGCCTGCAAGGGGATGTCTGGGGGGTGCATCGGACCCCCTTAGCCCCTGCAGAGTGCTGCTATCAGAAGGTACACTGACAGTGCGCCACCTTTTAAATGGCGCACTGTCAGGGCGCCTACTGAGGGCTTCTTTGACTCTGCGCCCATATCTGGAATATGGTGCGGTGCAGATTGAAAGGAATTCCCTCATTTGCATAGGGCATGCCCCTATGCATATGAAGGAACACCCACTGTTGATAGTGCTGCTGCTTTAAGTGCACCAGCGATATCAGTATTATAGAAGGGGATGCACAGGCATCTGCGTGCCCTTCTATAATATCAAAGGGCCCCGGGGCACTCAAAGCAGGCACCATCTGTAATACGGCCCCTGAGACTTCAAGCAAGGATTTTAAAAGAAACAAAGGGACATATTCTCAAGGACGTATCGCCGAGTTAACGGCACTTTATTGCAGCCAAAGTGGCGATAAATTTATCGCCCCATTCACAAACTGGTGTTAACAGCCCATATCACCAGTTTACCCGTGATAGCAGCCTCAAAAAACATTGCCACAGATGACCCCCACAACTATCGCTAATGAGATGCAGAGTAGGCGTTCCCATGCCAAAAGCCATGATAACACCACTCCGCAACATTCTCAACGACCAGCCAGATCGACGATAAGAACCCAAAACAAGGGATAAGGCATGTTAGCAGCAGGAAACTAACACCTGCTCTGACCTGGGGTAAAGTCGGACGACAGCCTGCACCACAAACGGGAGCCCGCCCAGAGCCACATCTGAAGGGCAATAGATGCCATGGAGCCAACGATCATGCAGCTGGGAGCCACAAAAGGGCCACAACACCCACCGCCACCACCCCCAGGACCCTCCCTCCCCAGGCAACCCCCCAGCAAAGACATGCCACATCAACTACACAAAACATGTACCAAATGTTCAGCCTGAAGTCGCACAATCACATTTGGTGACATGCATGCGTCGTCACAAAAATGAGAATCACACATTCACCTTCGAATTAACAATCGAATATTTATTCAAATAAACACAGAACAGAAATAAAGACACATGGCGGTTCTCCTCGGGATAATCTGTAGGTCACATCCTGCAAGACTAAAATCCAGATGAGAAGGCCTTACTTGCACTCATCGAAGGACAGAGAGAGAGCAAAAGAGAGAGAGAGATACAGAGAGAGAGAAAGAGAGGGAGAGAGAGAAAGACTGACAGAGAGGGGGGGAGAGAGAAAGACGGACAGAGAGGGAGAGAGAGAGAAAGACGGACAGAGAGGGGAGAGAGACACAGATAACAGAAGAGATGGATAGGGAGAGAGAGTGCCGACACTGCGCACCCAGGCCTCACTGCTCACCTGCTGACACCTGTGAATCTCCAACCACGTGCCGATATGTAGTGCAGTTCACCAGGTCCCACATATGAAACAGATTCGTCATCTGAAACAGAGTCAAGGTACATGAATGGCAAAGTACATACAAGTGCACACATCATCGCCTGTCCACCCCTGCGCACCCAGGCAGATACATCCCAGCCCCTCCCGCCACCCAGCGTTGCATGCCCGCCCCTGCGCACCCAGGAAGATGCATCCCAGCCACTCCTGCCGCCCAGCAGTGCAGGTCCGCCCCTGCGCACACAGGCAGATGCACCCCAGCCCCTCCCACAACCAGCGGTGCATGCCGGCCCCTGCGCACCCAGGCCTCACTGCTCACCACCCGCCCCCGGCGTGTCGCAATGAGGGTTCACCATGTGCCGGTGCAAGCCCCTAGCCCGGGGCCTACGGATATGGTACCTTCCACATCATGCAGCCCGCTCCACAGACCACCAGGTCTCACATTTGATTCTGGGTCTTGATTTCGCCATGGCAGAGGACTTATCAGTGCACCAGGCACCATCGCAGGCTACACACCCACTCAGCCCTTGAGGTGCCACTAACTCTGTGATCCAGGAGGCGACACCACGTGGCGGTAGGCTCGCGCTGCCTTCTGACTCTGGTCTAAACTGCGGTCCAGCAGGGCACACAAATCCTGAGCAGTCCAGACCGCTGGGACAGGGAAATCATCGCAGGCTCAACACATGCTCAGCACTTAAGGTACACCTACCTCAGTGCATCGAAAGTCACCGTACCGTGGTGGTGTGCCTTTGCTGGCCGTAGTGTAGCCGGTGCCACCAAGTCTGTACCCCGCAAGTCATGGGCCCTGTATGATTGGGTATTGTGGTGCGGATGCCATCATGTTACCTCTGGGCCGGGGGAATGTGATGTTGCAGGGCCCTGGGCCCTCATGCCTGCATCAACACCACACAGATACACCCAGAGAGAGGTTGGAAATGGTGTTGAGCAGCTTTTTTTTGGCAGGGTCACGTGTCATGTGAGGTGTGTGCTGGATGGGTGTGGTGTTGGTGTATACCAGCCATGACGGAGTGGCTGTGGCATGCTGACAACTAGACCTGTGATCAGCAGATCATTACAGGGTAGACCTGGGACATGTATCATTCTCGTCCTCCCCTGTGAGCATAAGCGGAGTGGGCTGGCCTGGTGTACGCCAGTCCAGCGTAGGGGTGTGAACAATGACCCCGGGGCTCTGGGCGTGGTTCCATACGGGGCTGGACAAGTAAGTAACTAATGCGTGTATCCCTGTTGTTGTGTCTGCACCACCCGGACTGCATTCGGCAATGTGTCACCCTGTGACCCAATTCTAATGACATGAGCCACATGGAAGTAAGAGGAATGCACTGAGCCTACATTCATCCATACTTCCACACTTGAAAGACCATAGACATATCACATCTGTGTGATTATGAATGTTCAATGCACATTCAGTGAAGTGTTGTAGCTGGAGTAGTACAGGGCCATGCCAACCCCACTTTACATTGTAGGCCCGTGGAGGGCAAGCCAGAGTCCTTCACGGAATGACAAGTCCAAAGGAAAGGGAAGAATTCAGTCCGCAGTCTTATTGCTGTGTCATTGGCGATCAAATAGAATATGGCAGTCCATGTCGAGGTCCAAGGTGAGTGTCGCAGAGTGCATCGTGGGACAGTGGAAGGTGATGATGCAGAGGGCAGGACCAAGCAGAAACAGGCCCTGTGGCAGAGATGAATGCTACTGCGTCCTTCGTACCACAAAGGCAGATTCATCCACATCTTTGTCCTCTGCTGTTTCATGTGCCTCACATGTGAGTGGTGGTGTTCTGTCTCCAGCACTGTGTGGCAGTGATACCTCAGGGGCCGGAGGTGGAATGTCTGCCACACTGTGTGGCACTGACACTTCAGGGGGTAGAGATGTGGATGTAGTGGTAGTAGCAGCATGCATCAGCGCCAGGCCTTGTGGCAGCAATGCCATGAGGATGGTTTTGAGGTCATTGAGGAACCCAGCTACCACTCGCTGGTATGCAGCCGTGGCAACAGCTCTTCCTGCATTCACCCGCTCCATTAACCTCCGCATGTTTCTCAACTCCTGTGGGACATCTCTAGAGCCACTATGACGGGACAGTTGTTCTATTCTCTGAGTCAGAGCTCCAGCGATATCAGCCATGGTCCGTTGGAGAGCATAAAGTGGACTGTGGGTGTCCATTAGGGACATGGAGTGGTCCCTGATGGAACTTAGACACCCAATTATGGCATCTAGTTTGTCTGCCTTGCTGTGGAAGCCCACATGCACCTGTTCAGCCAGCTGCTCCTGGCACCCCAAAACACGGCGTTGGAAGGCTATGTGTTGTTTGTGAGGGTCCTGGGAGGCAGCCGTGGTGGTGGGTGCTGCCTGCTATGTGGTCTGTTCAGGGGGGTGGGGTCCCCTCGATGCAGCTTGGCTGCCCAGCTCCTGGATGTAGGCTGCAGAGGCTGTGAACGAGCTGTTGGAGGGCATCAGAGTCAAAACTGTGGTGGTCCTCTTCATCATTAGAGAAGAGAGGGTCGGGCTGCTCTGCAGGAGGTGTTGATTCTCCCTCTGCAATGTGATGCGGAGATGCCGTTTACCAATGTGTCCGCATGTATGTTGTCGCATTGTACATGTTTTCATACAGACTGTATGACTGTTTACATTGTGGCTGCTTGGGAGGATCTGCCTACTTGATGGGGGACAGTGGATATTTCGCCAACATGACATGTGTGTGTTTGTACTTGTACATTGTCAACCTACATGTCCCCGCAATGCCAAATGTGATTGGCCAGTGTCTACACCTAGTAGGCACCAGTTGTGTCCTGTGTTCTGTTGTGGACATGTTGCGGTTTGTACCACATTGTTGTTAGTGTTGATGTGCTTTGCATGTTATGTGTGTGTGCTGCATTTTGGAGGAGTCACCCCTGCAGCTCTGATTTTGCTGGCCCTTCTGTATTTCATGCGATGTGCCTTTGACATCATTCCAGTACCTCATAACCTTCCATTGTCCTCTTCAGCACTCTGACTGCATTCACCTTGTCCACGATGGACTGCCATAGTCCATTTGTGGTTGCCAATGACACAGTGGAGGTGACAAAGAGTTGTTGATGGTTTTCTACCTCCTATGTTGTGGTGAGACTATGTTGCGCCCTCTGCCTGGCACAGGGCCTGTCTGTCTTGCTGCTCCCTGCTCCTCCTGCCCTGCCACGTCCACATTTGCTGGTGTCTCTACCCTTTCTGCCACTGTTTCCTGTGTTGCCGGTGGTGCTTTAAATTTAAATGCACACATTAATTGTGTGCCATGTTTAAATTTTGTTATGCATTAAAGTATTCAAATATCTAATGACATTACTACTACTTGTCTGTTTTGCACATTCCAAGTATGATTCATCCCTATCTCCAATTGCAGGTATCAGTGCATGGAACTACATATCCCATAATGCAATTCTGGATGTGCTTGTGGACAGGTACTGGAGTTGTACTCAGGCTGGGTGTTTGGGGCTGTGAGTGGGCTGGTTATTTTTTGGGGATATTGGCATGCATCTTACCTTGTATGGTGTCCGTATTTTCGGAGCTGTCCTGGTCAGCCACGCAAGTCACAGTTTCAGGCATAAGGATGCCCTCCTTCAACTCCTCCAGGGGCGTAGGATCCTGTTTTCCTGTGGACTGAACCGCTTCTTTCTACTCTTCTTCTCCGTAGCCTTCCCTGACCCCGAGGTCACAGGCAGGTCCTCCGGGGGGCTCGTGGGGTTATGGTTCTCCTCCGTACATCCATTGTGCTTCACTGTTGTTTGGCATTTGTTTGTCTGGTTTTTTTCTACTTTTAGGGTGATTTGTCCTTTCTGACATGTGTGAATTGCAGGCCTGTCACTGGTTTTTGCTGACTTTTGTATCCCGATTGGCCTCATTGCAGCTTTTTTTGCATTCAAGTTTCGCGTTTTTGCGGCGTGGCGTTGATCTGTATGCGGTCATTTGACGCATTATCTGGAGACTATAGCATGGTACCATCGTAGTGTGAATACTTTGTTAACACAGGGTATTTTTTCCCGCAATAGACTGCGATGTTGAGAGTTCCGTTAAGTTACCTTTGAGATGGTTATCACATGTTCTTGAGAATATCCCACAATGTATTTTACTTTTGTATGCAAAACATTACATTTTTATATATACTTTCACTTTTTTTGTATTTTGCATTGTGTATAGTGTTCTGTTGGTATTAGTCTTTGAAGTAATGTTGTCTTGCTTGCTTGAGATGTTCTTCTTTATTGATGGATGCTTGCTGTATGAATGTTGTGTGAGTATATGGGTGATGCATGTGAGAATCAGTCAGGGGTGTCTGTATGTTTCTTATTGGTATGGTATAATAGTTCTCCTGTGACACATGAATTTTAGAAAGTCGTGTATTGTTTTATATATCGATATATGTTTATTTATATGACATTGAGTATAATAAATAATTGAATTTTGATAATAAAAATCTTTGAATTACAACATCGATGATTATCTCTATGTCAAATTATCTTTATTGCTGAACATATAGCTATATACTCTATGACTCCAAAATGACTTGGTAAGCATTTTGGCTAATATGGTGAGGTATTCTGCCAATTGAATCCTACAGGCAATTTCTTTTAGTTTCTTTCTTTTTATTTTTTACGATAGTCACTCTGTAGTTATAGGGCCACACGTGCGAATCATTTTTACTGTCGGAAATGGCTGATTGGGCCTTTTCCGACAGTAAAAATGCTTTTACAGACATACATAACACACATTGTGAATCGGTAGCACGTTACTGAATCACTATTTGTGTTTGCCATTCGGTATTTGTGTGTTTAGGACGTGTCTTCCTAATACCAAATCTAAATGGTATGCACAAATGTTTTGTGACCAAAATGCGGTCGCAAAATATTCGCACTTTACCAACAATCCAAACTTGTGGTAACCCATGTGCAAATGGGAAGGGGTCCCTTCTCCTTTGTGAATGGTGAAAACATATTTATTATGAGCAGGCAGGGGTCCTACCGACTACTGCCTACTTTTCATTTTTTTTTAAAACGCATTCCATTTTCCTTTAAGAAAGACAAACTGCATTTGAAAAAAAAAGATTGTTTTATTTAAAAGCATTCACAGACATGGCGATCTGCCGACCTGAGCAGATGACCATCCCTGTGATTTTTGCGATTCCGAACGGTTCGTAGACTGAAGCCTCCCTCATTAATATTCATGAGGTAGGTCTATTTGCGACCCACTGGGAATCACAAAAAATGTAAGGCACACTTTAGTACATTAGTGTTTGAAATCGCTAAATAGTGATTTACAAAATGTCACTATTTGGTAATCGCAAACACAAATGTAAGTACCCATAGTGGGTTACCAGAGATACAAATTCCTCTGAATTTTGCTCGCTGACAACTTTGCCCCTGTTTGAGGAATCCCCATAAAACTTTGCAGACCTATTGCTTTGTACAGATTGGTGGACAGGTGATTTGTCAAGGCAAAGTAAAGAAACACGGGAGATCTCAAAACACGTTTTCCCCACTGCATTTTCAATATGACAGACCTGGTGCGAAAATGGCTGATCAGATTTCCATGAAATTTGGCAGGATTATACATATGGTGTTCAAATGATACTTTTGGATAGTGCAGGTTAGTAGAGTTAGTATTATTTAAGTTATAAGGCATTTTAACTTAATGTTATATATAGTCACAGTATTTCACAAAATGTTGTGGTATTTCACTGAAGTACAGCAGCACGTAGAAATGACAAGGCATTACGAGATTGCTAATGACTGCCTTTATAAAGGTTAAGGCAGCCATGTTGGTTTTAGGTACACTGTGGCTGTGTTTTGCATTATGCCTTCAGATATAGGTGTGTATTAGGGTTGATATTTTCCCTGTCCTATGATCACTTTATTAAATATTATATTAAAGCGGTAATAGGTTGGGAAAAATATTTTGAAGTTTCTATATACTTAAAAACAAATCTGAGTACTGCAGTACTACCTTGGGCCTACTGTGGTAATTAAAATAAATGTAAAATTAAAAAAATAGGTGAAAAAATACACTGCAATATACTATATTTCACAAATATAGTGTGCTACAGTTTATTTTCTATTTTTATCATATTTAAATATACACAAAAAGTTTACAGAGTACTGAGGTAATACCTACAAATTACTGTGCTCCTTACAAAAATTTAGAAAAAAATTAGCAGTTCTCCGAAAACTGCTGTAAAAATATATAAAAATGTATCAATACATTTCTCTGCCTATTGACACTTTAATAAAGTGGTACTAGGTAGTGAAGAACAATGAAACCTACTATTTGCCTATATCTAAGACCGTAACCCACAACACAGCAAAACACAGAATGCTGTATGCAGCCAAACTATGCTGAAAACTGCATGGCTGCTGTTTAACTTTAGTAAACACAGCCATTAGCCAATCACATACTGACTTCTCTTCCGCATTTACCACAAATACAAACTTACTATGGTATACCATGACACAATATATAACTATGATTTTTTTAAACTTATTACTTTAGCACTGCCTATACTTTTCACACACACTACCAAATATTACCATTTACACCTCATAATGTATATTCCTGACCCATTACATATACATCTGTTAGCACACTTTCACGCTACGTCTGTTTCAATTACCACACTCCACTCAATGCTCTCCACGCTTTGCCAATACATTCTAGGCTACTACACTCTACGCTATTACACTCTACGCCATTTCAGTCTACATCACTCCACTATGTGCCACTCCACTCTTTGCTAATTCATGTATGCCACTCCACTCTACACCACTGCACTGTATGCTATTACACAATACGCCCTTCCATTCTATGACACTCCAGTCTACACCACTTCAGTGCATGCCCCTCCCATCCATGCTACTTCCTTGCACGCTATTTCACTGTATGCTGCTCCACCCTGCAACACTACAGTCTACGCTATTGTACTCTATGTCACTTCACTGCACGCTACTTCAGTGTACACCACTGCAATATATACTGTTCCAGTGTACACCCCTCCACTCTATGCCACTCCACTGTATACCACTCTACTATATGCCACTCCGTTCCATGCGAATCCACAATACACTACTCCATTCTACCCACTCCACTCTACGCCACTCCATTCTACATCACTCCTCTCTGCGCTACTACACTCTACACTATTCCACTGTGCAAGTCTCCAAAGTACAACACTCCACTGTACACAACTCCACAGTATGCTATTACATTGTATGCCACTACAGTCTACCCCACTCCAATCTACAACACTCCACTCTACGTCACTCCACTGTATGCAACTCCACTTTATGTCAATCTACTCTACGCCGCTCTACTCTACACCACTCAACTCTACGCCACTTCAATCTTTGCCAGTTCACTCCATACCACTTTGCTGTATGTAACTCAAGTCTTCACCACTCCACTCTATGCCAGTCCACTTCACAGTACTCCACCGTACACAGCACCACTGTCGCCACTCCACTGTCTGCTATTCTACTCTATGCCACTTCAATCTATGCCACTCCACTGTCTGCCACTCCATTATGTGCTATTCCACTCTATACAACTCCACTCTACACCATTCCACTGTATGCTTTTCCACAGTACACCTCTCCACTGTATTCCACTCCACTGTATGCTAGTCCAGTATATGCTATTCCACCCTATATCACTTCACTCTGTGCTATTCCACTGTATGCTACTGTAATGTACCTCACTCTACTGTATGGCGTAAGACTCTAAGCCACTACACACTGTGCTCCGCCACTGTACCACACTCCATTCTACGCCACTCCGCTTGTTACCACTCCACTGTACACTACTCCAATTTATGTCACTACAGTCTACAAAACTCCACTGTATGGCATTCCACTTTATACCACTCCATTCAAAATCACTCCAGCCTACACCACTCCACTGTACCCCCTCCACTTTACACCACTCCAGTATAAACTATTCCACTGTACACAACTACACTCTATATCACTCTATGCCACTCCACTATGCCCCAACACACTGTACAACACTCCACTGTACGACACTCCACAGTATGCTATTCCACTGTACGATAATGCACTGTACCTTACTCAACTGTACGGCACTCCATTGTACACCACTACCCTCTATGCAAATCCACTGTATTCTATTCCAATATATGCCACTCTGGTGTACACCACTACAGTGTTTGTCACTCTACTGTATGCCATTCCACTCTTCACTACTCCACTGTATGCTATTTCAGTATATGCTACTCTACAGTGGCGGTGCGTCCATCGGGGGCGTTGGGGCATTGCCCCACTAATGCCACTGCAGAAATTGTTCTACTTCTGACGTTAATTACAGCAATCAGGACTCCTGATTGGAATTAGCATCAGAAGTAGAGGTGGGGCTGCGGCAGCACTCCCAGTTTTGAGTGACAGCGCAATAGTGCGCATGTTCATTTTCGGGCTGATCATTTTTAGAATCAGCCCGAACATGCGCACTAGCCTTCCCCCTAAGAGACCGAGGGTTGCTTCATGCGCAGCCCCCGGCCTCCTAGCCAATCCTGGCGCTGCTGGAGCAGCGTCTGGATTGGCTCAGAGGGATTGCCAGACACCCATGCAGAAGGCGTTGAAGGCGCCAACGCACCGGACCCCGGCCCAGGAGCAGACAGCAGAGGCGGCGCGGACCCGGCCATTCAGGTAAGTTCAAGGTTTTTTTTTCAACGTTATTTGTAAATCCCACGGGCCCCCCCGCGACCCACACCCCCATGTGACCCCCCGTCTTCATGAGTATTGCAAGCCACAACTGCTATAGTTCTGTGGTTTCATACACCTGTTGCAGATGTTTGCGAGTCACCTGCTGGGCACAGCTCTCAGTGGGCACAGCTCTCAGTCTTGGCGGATTAGGAAAGGCTTATCTCCATCTTTGGCTGATAAAATGGGGACTATTCAATGCTTCTCCTAGGGACTGGGAGCCAGTGGCTCGCAGGGTGACTGGGGCTGTGTTGTACAGTGCTTTCTCCTCTCTCAGCCCAGGACTCTAGATCCCTTGTGTGTTCTTGATTCTGGAGCCCTCCTTCGCCCTGTTGGCAGTTGGAGCTCTGGTCGGATGAGGGGTTGACCTACTTGTATCTGTGCTGCATTAAAGCTTTCATACAGCTTACCTGTTCCTGTGGTCTGCATCTTATTTACATCATTTGGCGACTTGGGCTGGCAAGGTGTCCGACCACTGCTTCCCAGTTAATGCTGCAGCCTAAGAAGATTCCACAGAGAAGTAGCGCATCAACTCCCTCGAGAACCCCGTGTGATGCACAGCGTGAATGCGGAATGCTTCTTCCGTCTTATCAGTGACTGCGACATCCTTAAAAAAAAGTTTTATGGACTTCCTTGCCGATTTTCCTATTCGTGGCGCAGTAAGTGACGTCATCCGTACCAACGTCTGGAGACTTTGGTGAGTCACACAGCAACGCGTCTCGTAGCAACAGATCGCAAGCGGCAACATCACCAGTCTACGTCTTCGAATCCTGGTGAGTCACATAACAACGCAACACAAGCGGCAGCGTCACCGAGGACAAATTCCTCTGTCCGGTGAGTCGCGTAGCAATGCAGCGTCACTGAAGCGCATCCTTCATGCGCGTTGATTCACGCTGTGGCTAGAACGGAACGTCTGACGTGTAACGGAGTACACGCACGACGTAGTCGGCCATTTTGCAAGCATATTTCTTCATTGTTTACAGTTACCTTAGTTACACTCCGAGAAGCTGAAAAGCATCGCACACAGCAAACGGATCTTCGTTACCCTGTTCAAGTAAGCGCATATTTTAAAACTTTACCTTTGCGAGGAAGCGCATATTTTAAAACTTTACCTTTGCCTTATTGTCCAGTTTGTAATTATTACAATTTCGTCACTTACCCTTTCTTGTGGTGTATAAAAGAGGATTACTGACTCATGGCTCAATCAATTAACGTTGCTCTTCCACCACAATTCCTACCTGAGCCAGGCAATCCTTCAATAGCATGGGAAGACTGGATAGTCATGTTCAACAATTATATTGAGGCTCTTGATGGAGAGGATTATCCACCCAAACGTAAAAAAGCTCTTTTAATGACCACCTTGGGTAAAGAAGGACAGCGCCTTTTCAAATACCTACCACAAGTACTACCCTCAGGGTCACAAGTTGATTTAGATGAATTTAAAGAGGCGGTAACAAGATTAGAAACACGTTTTGGCAAAGAAGAAAATCTCATTCTCCAAAGATATAAGTTTTATAAGAACAAACAATTGGCTGACGAAAGCATTGATGAGTTTGTGGCTAGACTACGTGAACTGTCAGTTAAATGTAACTTTGGACAGATGGCGGATGAACTGATCAGAGATCAGCTAGTTGTTCAAGCGAACAACAGGAAAGTCCAGGAACGTCTGTGGGCTGCGAAGAATCCAACTTTGAAAGTTGCTATAGAACTAGCCAAAGTGGTAGAAGAGAGCGAAAAGTGCATAAGAGAGTTGCAGAAGAGTGGCCTAGAAACAAAAATTGCTGAAATTTCTCATAAAAATGTTGGTAGCGATAATAGTGATGATGAGGCTACAGCTATAGCAATTGTTAGGAAAAAGGGTTATGTTCTTCAAAAGAAGAATGTGCAACAATCATCTTATAGTAAGAATAACCAAAAGATGTGTTCTAGGTGTGGACGTTTTTCTCATACATCGGATGGGAAATTTTGTTTTGCAAATAACAAAGAGTGTCTGCGGTGTGGTAAAGCAGGACACTTCGCAAAAATGTGCAGAAATAGAAATAATGCAAGGGTGACTGTTATTAATGAATGTGACGATGTGAAACGTGATCTGAACAAAATATTGATTATTTCTGATACTGTATGCTCTTGTCGTGACCAGAGAGGTAATCCTTTTAAGGATGACTTTGTGATTGATGGGAAAATCATTTCTCTCATGGTGGACACTGGTTCCAAGTGGACCATAATTCCTACCTCACTAATGGAAAAGGTGTGGGGTGAGAGAGCACTGAAGGCATGTGACATTTTTCCGTCTGGCTATCAAGGCGAGAAAATCGACATGCTAGGTTTCTTTGAAGCTAAGATTGAATTCAAAAGTAGATCAGCACATGGTAAAATATACGTTTCAGTTGATGGGCCGGCTATTCTTGGTCGTCACCATCAATATGATCTGCACATTGTTGTTGATCCTAGGTCTGATAATCCAGTCTCTATTGTTGAAACCCCATCTTTAGAAGACATATTAGGTAAATTTAAGAATGTTTTAGAGATCAGTTGGGAGAACTCATAGGCTATTCACATCGCATTATCCTCAAGGAGGGCAGTTTCCCTGTCCAACACAAAGTGAGGAGAGTTCCCTTCGCTTTGCGGAACGAGGTTAAGGCTACCCTAGAAAAAATGCTCCAGGGAGGAATCATTGAACCAATAGAAGCGTCTCCTTGGGTTTCGCCCGTAGTGATATCACAAAAACCTGACAATAAAATTAGGTTCTGTGTAGACCTTCGTTCCTTAAATAAGTGTGTTGTAGCTGATGTGTTCCCCTTACCCAACATCGGTGAATTGGGTTCGACTCTCAAAGGAGCTACGTTTTTCAGTAAGTTGGACCTTAAACATGCATACCATCAAATTTGTCTAGATGACAGCTCCAAACACTTAACTGCATTCATCACCAGCGAGGGAACATTCCAATTCACTAGGCTACCCTTTGGGCTAGTCTCGGCCGCTAGCGTATTCCAGAGACTTGTCTCTGAAGTCTTTAAGGGTCTCGACAAGGTGTTGTACTTTCAAGACGATATCTTGATCTATGGTGATTCTTTATGTGAACACAATAAAATTTTACAGGATGTTTTGCTAAGAATAGATGAGGCTGGTTTAACCCTGAGAAAGGAAAAGTGTGCCTTTCTGTTGAAAGAAATAGAGTATTTAGGTTTTTGCTTGTCGGAGGAGGGCATTAAACCAAAGAAAAATTTACTGGAGGCCATTGAGCTAGCACCTTCACCGGTGGACAAGGATCAACTTCGGTCCTTCATGGGCTTGATCGAGTTTTACTCGAAATTTGTGAGGGATTTTTCTTCAAAGACTGCTTCCCTGAGGTCCTTACTAAAGAAAGGCGTCAAGTTTAGCTGGACCACTGAGCATGAATCTTGTTTTAAGGTGATCAAAGAGGAACTTAAATCTGCAAATGTGCTTACCCCTTTTGACACCGCCCGGTCCTCTATTCTAATGGTTGACGCTAGTGCCATAGGTCTTGGTGCAGTTCTTTTACAAAAACATGGAAGCGTGGAGAAAACCATCGCATTTGCGTCTAGACCTCTATCTGCCTCTGAATCTAATTACTCTGTTATAGAGCGTGAAGCTCTTGCCGCTGTCTGGGGCACAAGTTACTTCAGAACCTACTTGTGGGGGTACAAGTTTGTTCTACGAACAGACCACAAACCTCTCCTAAATGTTTTAGCTCCAGGTGGAGCTGGGAAAGGGTCTCCAAGGTTAGCGAGACTGGCCTCTCGCTTACAAGACTATCAGTGTGAGATCGAGTTTGTTCATGGGTGGAAGAACATCCAAGCGGACTACTTGTCAAGGCTTCCTGTTTGTTCCTCTAGTTGTGATCCTGAAGCTGTGTTAGATGATCTTCCTGTTGCTGTGATAGAAGATGTTTTGTTTGTAGGAGGTGGTTCGTTTTCCCACATTGAGTGGTCGAAGGGCATGGAGGAGGATGTAGCTTTAAAGGCTGTTATCAATCTTGTTTCTAAAGGGACAAGAAGAGAGAGTACGGTTGATCCTTTAGTCAGACTTTTCTTGAAGGTCCTGGATGAACTTTCTTTGGAAGGGAAAGATGTTTTGTTGCGAGGCGACCGCTTTATCCCTCCTAGTTCTTTAAGAGGTAGAATCCTTATCTTGGCCCACGAGGGACATTTAGGTCAAAGTCTCACTCAACGTCGTGTCAAACAGAACTTTTGGTGGCCCTCTATTGACAGTGATGCGGTTGATTGTGTGTTAAAGTGTCGCTTCTGCAAAGAAGGGGAGAAGCGTTTGAAAGTTTTGGGCTCTCAGTCTCCACAAAAAATAGGTTTTGAAAATTCTCCCTGGCACACTGTCTGCATTGATTTCATAGGTCCAATGAGCGAGTTACCTTTTGATCAGCGGTTTGCCATTGTCATAATTGACTGCTTTTCCAAATGGCTTTGTGTACAATTTGTAAAGGAAATTAACACTGACACCACCATTAATTTCTTGAAGGGTGTTTTTCTTAACGAGGGCTATCCTTCTGTCCTTATTTCGGACAATGGGACTCAGCTCACATCCTCAAAAATGACTTCTTTTGTACACGATTGTGGCATCAGGCATCAGAAGACTAGTCTTTACAATCCACAGGGTAATGGCTTTTGTGAAAGGGTGAATCGTCTCATAAAGGGGGTGATCCAGATGTTTATAGAGTCTGGTAGTTTTTCTCATGAACGTGTCCAAGAGCTTGTCTGGGCTTACCGTTCTACACCTCATAAGAATGGTGAAAAATCTCCCTTTGAGCTAATGCGTGGGCGTGCACCTGTGTCTAAATTAACCCCCGCTTGGCTGAAGGGTTCTGGCAGTGAGGTACCCCTAACTCAGAACAACACTCTCTTACCTATCTCAGTGGGTGACCTGGTTAAGGTTAAGCCGGGTAGGCATGCTAAGGGACTTAGTAAATTTAGGGGTCCCTACAGAGTTAAGAAAGTTTTTCCACATTTCATTGTCCTAGCTAATGGGGAAAGTTGGAACTATAGGAGAGTAGCACTCTACCAAAAACAAAAAGATTCTTCTTCTGATAACCTGTGTGCTACTGGTCTTGGTGGTTGCAATGGTTATCTTTTGTCCTCTGGCTGTACTCCTTCTCCCATCCTTTTGCCAACTGGACGGGGGGAGGTGGGTAGTGGAGATGCCTCCACATCTTTATGTACATATAGTGGTTTTCCGGTTGATTCTGCTCCTGTCCCTCTTGTCTCTTCTTCTTCTTCTTCCTCTTCCTCTTCTGAGGTCAGGTTGAGAAGCCCTCGCTCTCGCCGTCCACCTGCATATCTGAATGACTATGTACATTAATCTTTTCTCGTTCCTGTATTTCCTTTTCCTTTCTTGTGTTTTCTTTTCTGGTAAAGGGGGAAGATATGTTGTACAGTGCTTTCTCCTCTCTCAGCCCAGCACTCTAGATCCCTTGTGTGTTCTTGATTCTGGAGCCCTCCTTCGCCCTGTTGGCAGTTGGAGCTCTGGTCGGATGAGGGGTTGACCTACTTGTATCTGTGCTGCATTAAAGCTTTCATACAGCTTACCTGTTCCTGTGGTCTGCATCTTATTTACATCAGGCTGCCCCCATCTGTCATTAACAGACAGGGGGGCAGTGATGTGCCACTGTCATTGTAGGTTCCTAGATCCGTCCCAAAGCTGGTCCGTAGTGCCAGGCAGCAGCAGAGGCTTAGCATTATCCCGGTTTCCTTCATGCCTCCCCCTAATCAGTTGACACAACTATTTAAGACCTGGTAATGAAGGGCCTCTCTCTCCAAAAGAAAGAAAGCCGGTTAAAAAAAACAAACTGCGCAGCAATTACTTAAGAGCTTGCTGAGAGGAGAGATGGGGCTGCCTCTTAATTATGGCCTTTGAAAATCCACTTCCTCCGACCCCCTCAGAGCAGATAATCAGGTAGAGTCAGCCCTGCGAGAGTCAGATATGAGAAGGAAGGTTCATCACCCGACAGCGTCACCGAGGCGGGGCGCTGCCTGCCGCCAGGGGGCAGATTATTTAGGTACTAGTAGGCGCATGCTGCACACACTACCACTCCGTGTTTTGGCGAGTAACGCAAGCATTGTCTGTGGCCAGCAGTTTTAGTGTTTGTGTAGTTTAAACACTCTTCTTGAGATTCGCTATTACACTAGCAAGCAGGAGCTTCACCAGTGCATTCGGCTCTCCCATACAGAACAGCAGGCCAGGCAGCAGTGCAAGCGTTACACACATACACATGACTGGCACCCTATGGCAAAAGGAGTGCTGCTCATACACGTGCTCTCACAAACACACAGACACACACACATTAGGTACAGTACAGCAATATCAGAACAAGCTTCACACGCTCTCTCGCTCACTTACATATGACATGTACAGTAAGGCAACAGCAGCACAAGCTTCACACACAGACACATGACTGGCACCCTATGGCAAAAGGAGTGCTGCTCATGCACGTGCTCTCACAAACATACAGAGACGCACACACATCAGGTATAGTAAAGCAATATCAGAACAAGCTTCACACGCTCTCTCGCTCACTTACATATGACATGTACAGTAAGGCAACAGCAGCACAAGCTTTACACACACATAGCATGTACAGTACAGCAGCTCATGCTTCATGCACACTACAGGTACAGTACTGCCACAGCAGTGCAAGGTTCACACACACAGAATGGTCACAGTAAAAGAAGTGGCAATGCAACCTACACATACACACAATCACAATTACACACACACATTATAAAAGGTACAGTTGTGCACGCAAGTCGGTCAGTTTAATGAGGCAGTTGCTAGAAGTTTTTTAAATTCTCGACCCCATGTCTAATTGCATGTAAAATAGCTTAGTATGAAAGTGCACTCTTTTTTAAACATTTTCACAGAGGGGACCACCCCCGAATCCCCTTTTGTTTATCGGGCTTGCTTGCTTTCCTGGTAACACTCAGCCCCAACTTTTACGCCGCACTACTTTCAAAAGTCACCAGCCGCCACTGCTACTCTACTGTATGCGATTCCACTGTATGCTACTCTAGTCTATGCCACTTCATTCTATGCCATTCCATTATACGCCACTCCACTCTACACTATTCTAGTGTATGCCACTCCCTGTGCACCGCTCCACTCTACACCGATGTACTCTACGTTATTCAATCACAAGCAAATCCACTCTACTCCGCTTCACACTATGCTATTTTACTCTGCTCTTCTCTATTGTATGCCACTACAGTCTGTCAGTCAACTGTACCCTATTCCACTATTCGGCAATTCACTGTATCAACTGTAGCAAGTCTTAATCTATGCCATGCCACTCCACTCTATGCCACTTTGCTATATGCTATTTTACTTTATGGCAGTCCACTTTATGCTAGTCCTCTGTATCCCACTCAACTGTATACTTTTCCACTCTACACCACTCCAATGTATGCCAGTCGATTCAATCACACTCTACTACATGCAACTTCACTCTACACTACTCCACTCTATGGCACCCCAGTTACACCACTCCCCTGTATGCCACTCCACTGTTCTCCACTCCATTGTACGTTATTCCATTGGACACCACTCCACTCTACACTATTTTACTGTATGTCACTCCACTGTGCGCTGCTCTCATCAACAGTACTCAATGCCACTACACTTTACAACGCTATATTCCACTACACTTTAGCATACAAGACCACATTCTAGTCTACTCTACTTCAGTACACTGTGCAACACTTTATTCCACTCTAATTCACTACACTGTTTTCCTATCTGCAACAGTTTCATATACTCTACAATACGGCATACCACTCCACTGTATGACACTCCACTCCACTCTATAACACTTTACTTCACTGTATGTTACATCACTACAGTGTACTACACTCCACGGAACTGAACTATACGAGATACCAGTTAACTGAATGACACTTTAACCAACTATACAATATGTCACTCCACTTGACTACACTGTTCAACAGTTTAGCCCACTGTACAAAACTGCAATGTATGCCGCTCCCCTTCATCTATGTCCTCTATAAAACCCAACTCTACAACACTCTACTACACTCTATGCCACTGTACGACACCATACTGCACTGTATGCCCCTACACTACACTGTACAACACTGTGCTCCACTCTATGCCATTCTACAACACTACTCAACTCTATGCCACTTGAAGACATTCCACTCCACGGCATTCGTCTCCATGACATTGCAATCAATAATACTCCATTGTACGGCATTCAACTGTACTGTAGGGCATGGCGCCCCAGTGTACAACTTCCCACTACACTCTACAATACCCCACTGCACTATACGACACACAACCCCAAGCTACTATATAACACTTTACTCTACTATACGCAATGCCACTCCACTATACTCCACTGTAATCCACTCCCCAACACTAGACACCATGACACTACACTGTAAAACACTGTAAAACACTGTCCTTTACTATACTCTATGGCACTACACTTAACAAAACTGAGTTAAAAGAAACTCAACCCTATAATTTAAAACACATTTTTATTACATAATAAAAAAACATTTAAATTTAATGAAAAAACAAAGGTTAAAGCTAAGTAATAGTTAGGAAAACTTTATTTATTATTTATATATAAACCCAACTTAAACATTACAACCTGAAGAAATTATACATTTATAGTTACAACCTAAATTTCAAACTTACGCACCATTAGTTATAACTTACATTTAAAATGTACATACGACCTTCAATTTACTATACTTTGAGCGACTCCGTAAACATTCTTCTTGCATCAGTCGCCACACTACATGAACTATAACTCACTGTTTCTCCATGCACTGGTTATGCCCTTGCACATATAACTTATAGCATGTGAAGTCATATTAGTAATAATAAGATTTATGACATCTTAAATTACATAATTTCTCAGAACAATGTGCATTCTAGCGTTGTGGCAAGTTATAGTTAATGTAGTGTGGCAATTGATGCGACAAGAACATGTATAGAGGTGCACAAAGTATAGTAAATTAAAGGTGGTGCATAATTATAAATGTAAATTTTTATATATATCTATCTATATATATGTGCCAAAAGCTCGCCTCCTCCACAACTTCACCACGGACTTGCAATGAGACGAGGTAGACCCAATTTGGTGCTTCTTTTAATTTATTTCAAAATGTGCGACCATTTCATCACGATGCGTTTCGGCAGATCCCTGCCTTAATCACATGACAACAGTGTCGTGAGACACACCTCTTTTTAAAGTGACTGTGCTTCAATAGACATAGAAGAAATATTTTAACAATTGTGTATACTTTTTGTTCATTGTTATTTTAAGAAAATTCGATTTTAAATATATATATATACATTTCTATAGATATATATGAATGTATACATATATATACATATATATATATATACACATATATATACACACACACACACACATATATATATATATATATATACACACACACACATATATATATATATATACACACACACATATATATTAAAAAATTAAAAAATAAGAAAGAGATTACATAAATGTGCTTTGAAATACATGAAAGAGCCACTTCCCCTATGTCTATTGTTTAGAAGTGTGTTTTCACTTTCCATTAATCACGTGGTGTGCTCAGCAAAAAAATGTAAAAAAATGAGTATTTAAGGCTCTCTTAACCAAAGTACCGTTATGTGATCAAGGGTAGTTTCTACCCGAAATGCGTCATGCCAGAGAGAATGAGGAGATAATAAACTGACCCTTTAAAACTGGAAAAGCTGTGTGGTGGTCCTTGTGTCCTGCATGCCGAGCCCGGAGAAGCAGGAAGAAGTGGTATATATATATATACATATATATATATATATATATATATATATATATATATATATATATATATATATATATATATATATATATATATATATATATATATATATATATATATATATATATACATATACATATACATATATATGTGTGTGTATGTAATGATAAAAACAAAAGCTAAAGGGACATTATACTTAGGATGAAAACTCATGCCATAAAGTAACTACAGCTCATGCCCCTGCCATGTACAGTGTTTGCGGCATTGATGTAATTTCAGATGTTGCAGTGATGTTATCGGTGATGTCTTAGGTCATGTCATGAGTGATGTAATAGGTAGGGTAATTAGCAGTGCATGGCGAGGGTTCAAGTAATAGTTACTTTAGGGCTCGAGTTATAATTCCTCTAGATAACTATAACTGGTGAACTGCAATGGTTTTGTTTAATTAAAACGACATGTTTTAAAAGACATTTTCAGCTAACTATAATTTCCTTTTAACCTTTGTTTTTTTCAGTAAATTTCTAAAGTGTGTTCTTATAAAATTGGATATAATTAAAAATTCTAACTGTAACGAAAGTATAGCTGTTGGGTTTTTAATGAATTTCTGAGATTTATTTTATTGTAAAGTAATATTTTATTCCCATAAATAAAGTCAACCTCCCAACTGCACGCAGCATTTGACCATGCATGGTACGGGGTTGCCCATAGGTCCTAGCCTGTAGCCAGGCTCTAGGCCTAACCATATATGTTAAGGGGCAGGGTTACGTCCCCCCTCCCCAAGCCAATTATGGCCCTGGGGGGCCACATCCCACAGGCCAAACATATATTTTAAGGTAAGGGGGGACGCAGCCCCCTCCCCAAGCCTTAGTAGGCCAAAATGACTCCATCTGCAGGGCCACATTTAACTTAAAGGGACGAGAATGTACAGCCTGCCTCCCTGGGTTAATTGTGGCCCTGCGACCCCATGCCCCAGGGCCGAAGCATAGATATTAAGGGTAAGGTGGCACACAGCTCCCTCTCTGAGCCTTAATAAGCTCCAGCTACCCCACCCCCTGGGGTTGCATGTGATTAAAAAGGGAAGGTGGACTCTGGCTCCAATCTCCAAGTCTTAATAGGCCCCAGTGACCCCATCCCCTGGCATCGCACTTAACTTAAAATGACCACTCTCACTGAAACTACGGTGGCCCCATGTACCCCATTTTCTGGGGCTTGTGTAATTTGTAGGTGGATACCCTGGTGCCCACCTTATACACCTTCCAATCAGCATGTTAGAGGTCCAGAGCGGTCCCCAGGCCCCAGCCAGCTCCTTGCATCCTTTAAGCACCATCCTCACTCTCACCTGGTGAAAAAAGCTATTTCTATATGCTCTCGCAGGGCAGGAGCGATCTGTGTTTCCCTGTCTGCAGGAGAGTGGGCAGGGAACCAGAAGTCTGCTCCCACTCGATGGGAGCATTTTTAAAGCTCCCGCCAAGTGAGAGCAGATAAGTCTTCCAGGCTTGTGGGGAATGGTGTCCCTGGTGCATTTAGATACTCAGGGAGGTGGGCCTTGTGGATCCCCTTCCCATTTTAATGACACGCAGGTCTGGGGGACGGGGTCTGATGGGCCTATTAAGGCTCGGGAGAGAAGCCACATGCCCCACTCCACAATGAAAATGTTTTGCTCACCACAAGGGCTTTTTCAAAGTAAGAGGGGAGACCATGCTCTTTTAAAAAATAAATGTGCAGCAGATTTGCAGCTCCTCTTTTTTGGCCACAGCACCAGGCCTAGGAAGTCAGGGTATCCCTCCACTGTCCCCTTTTGTCTTTTTTCATGTTTCTTTTAGAACTGGGAACTGAGTTCTGTGCCCTAAGATGGCTGCCACTACATCCTGATTGATAAGGAGGCAGCCAATCAGATCTCTCCATGGGATCTGTTGGCCCTACTGATCCTTCCTGGCATGATATATACAATGTTTGTGAGCATGAATTGTCTTGCCCTATATGTCCATATATCTCTTAGCAATTATCGTCATTCCATGTAGTGTGTTAATTTCTACAGTGATTTAAGTGGTTCCTTCTGAACCGCCTCATAGTTCCACACACAGTTAATGAGTCTAATCCAGTCTCGGCCTCTCTTATCATGTACTTTCCAATGTGCCATGATGACTTCATATTTTACATTTAATTCTATTTCTTCTCCCACACCTCTTTAAGATGCCATGTGCATGTTAACAATCTACTTTGGCCCAGACCTAACTTATTTCAACTTACATGTGCATGCATTTCTTGTAGGTTATCATGTTTTCATGTAAAGTCCCGTCTGATTTTTTTATTCAATTAAGTTGATCTTTCCAACCTCCTCACAGAGCCACATGCAGTACATTATTATAATCCAGTCTAAATCTGTTTTTTCTTGCACCTTATGACACATCATCCTGATTTGATATATTTTAGCTCATTTAACGTGCATATATTTTGCAGGTCATATAAAGTGTTTCCTTCCTCTGGGCAGCAGTGCCAGTTCGTTTGTCACCAAAAATACATCCTTTTTAAAGATGTATAAAGTGTTCTGAATCCTTTTTGTGACCCCAGGGTTCCTCTTATCCTATTCTTATGATCATTCTTGACTCAGCTTTCAGCAACTTAAACTCTTGATTGCCTCCTCTTCTTACCTTTGCAATATGTTAGATTCCTTTTTTTTTTTTTTCTGTGTCAAGGTGCCTTATTTGGTGGAGTACAACTTTACACTCTCCTCCACAATGAAAACCTTTAATGTAAAAAGCTAGAGAGCATATGGCAACGTACCTTTGCCACGGAGGACAAGCTTGCTTATAAATCCGCCCTCGAACAGTTTAGGAAAGATATCAAGAAAGCAAAAGCTTTTACATTCTGTACACAAATTGCAGAAGCAGAAAATGTGCCCACAACTGTTTTCAAAATTGTAAATTCTTTCCTGAATCCCAAAGCTGGTAAACAATCCACCAAGTCACCTCAGCAGCTTGAGGACAACATTCGACCTTTTTTCATGAAAAGGTTGATAAAATGATTCTAAGTTCATAAATTCTAAGAACTCTGATTCTTCTAAGTCTCTGCCCGTACCAGTTTCTCAGTATAATGATCCCCAGCTAGCTATCTTTGAGAAGATATCTCTAACTGATTCAGAAATGATCTTTCAAAAAGTTAGATCTGGTCCCACGTTGGACGTTTGTCCGCATTACATTTTGGCACGAGCCGTCGACTCTCTAAACTTGCAGATTAACTCTCTGTTTAATCTGCCACTAGTCTCTGGCTCTGTTCCCACAAGCTGGAAAAGTCACTGGTGTTGCCACTTTTATTAAAAGCTAATCTTAACCCGCTAAACCTTGGCAACTATAGACCCATCTCTTTACTGTCAGATTACTTTTTTGTTTTTTTTAAATATTTTTATTGGAATTTTTGATTATTTTACCCCCTAAAGCCGGGGGTAAGAGGCACAGCATATCATGAAACAACATTTTGCTTTATACATACAAATTATAAAATACATAAATCAAGAGTCGTGCAATATATACAACAAGCAAAAAATAATTAAAAAATTCAGAAATTCACAAGGTGGTAAATAAATATAGCATAAATACTATATCAATGATTAATGACCTCCTTAATCAATGAATCTCCATATATAATTGTATTGTCCTATGTCTTATCCTTCCATCTAGTTATTGGGTCCCATATTTTCAATCCCAATTTCCTCCCTTTCTTTCCCCTTCTAGCATAGATTGCTTTTTACAAATTATAGACACTCAAAAGCCTTGTCAGCCATTGTTGACATGTCAGTGGTGCTGGATCCAGCCAGGCTGAAGCAATACATAGCCTAAATATCGCCATAGCAACAAAAATAAAATACAATTTTTCCCCCTGAGTACCATCTGGATTTACCCCCAGCAAGATTAAAGAGGGGGTCAAAGTAATTGTTATTCTTAATGCCCTTTGCATAAAAGTCTCTATTTCATTCAAAGTTGTACATAATTGTGGGCATGTTGCAAATACGTGTACAATATCAGCTTGCAAGCTTCCACATCTTGCGCAATTAATACCCGTTGTAGCCCCCCATTGTGCAATTTTTGCCGGAGTATAATACAACCGATACAGTGTCTTATAGTGTTGTGACTGTAAGGCTGCAGAGCATAAAACATTCTGACCCAACTCTAGTGATATATTAAAACAATCTATTTCAACATCTAATTTAGTTACCCAACTTTCCCCCCATTTTTCAAAATCATCTTGTTTTGTTTCTATTAATTCATAGTAGAGCCTTTTAATACTACAATCAACTCCTTCCTGTACCAGCTCCAAAATATTATTTTTCTCAAATCCAGCAATTCCCCCTCTCTTATTTAACAAAAAACTTCTTACTTGTAAATACTTAAAAAAATGCCTTGTTTCTATCCCATATTTTGCTTGAATCTCTGAGAACTGCATAAGACCCTCAGATCCCATCAAATCACCAATCTTGATGATTCCTTTTTTAACCCAAACCTTAAATACTAGATCGGAAAAGACTTCATTGGGAAAGTTTGAATTGTTTTCCATCCTTGTGTATCTGTTATTTTTACCCAGGCCGTATCTCTTACTAAATATTGTGTGCTGCCATCAATGTCTTGAAACGAGTCCTCTTATAATATGCTGAATCAAATATTCTAAGAAGTACATTATTGACATCTTCTCTCAGCAAGAGACCATATATTGCCAGGGTTCCTAATTCATCATCCCCCTCCCTCTCTGCACCACCAATTAGTCCCACCATATATTGTAGGGCAGCTGCCCAATAATAGGATTTCAAATCAGACAGTGCCCAACCTCCTTGTTCTCTTGGGAGAGCCATAAAGCGTAGTGCTCTTCTAGTCTTTCCTTTAGACCATAGAAACCTATTAATCAGGACTTCTAACTTTTTAAACCAGGAGTTGTCAAACATCAATGGTATTGCTTTAAATATATATAAAAACTTTGGTAATACTAGCATCTTAATAATGTTTGTTCTTCCAACTATTGATAGGTGGAGATTGTGCAACCTATCTAGATCCAATCGAACCTTGGCCATGATAGGGGCTATATTCAATTCCACTAACTTGTCCAGTTCTGAAGTAATTGTAATACCAAGATAAACGCCTGTTTGTACCACCCTATGATCCTGGCATACTACATTATTGTTCTTAATTATTTGCGTTTTATTAGTATTAGGTGAGTAGCCTGAAACCCTTCCAAAACTTTTTGCCTCTATTTCCACATGTCGTATAGCCTCCGTGGGTGATGATGTAAGAACTGCCACATCATCAGCATAAGCAAGTATCTTGCATTCCCCCCATGCGTAATCAGTGGAGCTATGTCTTCATTTCTTTCCATTCTCCGAATCAAGGGGTCTAAATACATAGCAAACAGCAGAGGGGAACACGGGCACCCCTGTCTTGTCCCCCTCTTGATTTGCATCTCCCTAGTTAACCCCGAGTTTACCCTTACAGCAGCTACCGGATTCCTATATACTGTCTTTATCGCATTCACAAATCCCTCGCCAAATCCCACTCTTTTTAATACACACCACAGGTAGTCCCAGGAGACCCGATCAAAAGCCTTCTCGGCATCTAAAAAAAGCGCCTCCATCGGGTCCCCTGAGACTTCCATGGTGTCCAGTAAAGTAATACGTTTCCGAGTATGGTAAGTCGTTCCGCGTCCTGGTATAAATCCGTGTTGGTTGATGGAGACTAATGGTGTTATCACATTTGCGAACCTTACCGCTAATGCCTTAGAATAGACTTTTGTATCAGCGTTCATGAGTGTGATAGGTCTATAGGAACCAAGTTCATTTGGTGGTTTCCCTTTCTTTAATATAACCACTATTTCAGCACCTGACCAAGAGCCTGGTACAGATACCCCTGTCTGTGCTTGTTGCACGGTTTTCACCATATCTTTTCCTAATGCTTTCCAGAATACCTTATAGAACTCTATAGGTAGCTGATCAGGTCCTGCTTCCTTTCCAGAGGGTAAACTCATAAGAGCGGCCTCAATCTCCTGAGAATCTAATGGTAAGTCTAATCTCTGTCGTTCTTCCTCTTCTAGCATCACTTTTTCAATACTCTCTAAATAAAGTGCAATTTCCCCAGGATCCTTTTCTTGCTGCTCTTCATATAATTTCAAATAGAACTGTCTAAAGACTTCTCTAATCTCCTGCATATCTGTTACCTCTATCCGTGAACTATCTTTAATTGACCTTATCTCTCCTATCGCTGTTTTTTGCCTTGTTCGTCCTGCTAATGTTCTTCCCACCCTTTCACTAGCTTCATAGCACTTCTCTCTATTTACTACATATATTTTTGCCGCCTTGGTTGCTATATCTTCCTCCTTAATTTTGCTAATTTAATAAGAGAAGCCTCCAGCGGTTTGCCTGTTTCTATACATTAATTTAGCTCCTCCTCAGCTAAGAGCATCTGTGATTTTACTATTTGAATTCTGTGTCGCTCCTTTTTATGTTTGTTCACACTATAGCTGAGAGTCTCCCCCCTTACCCCCGCCTTGAAGCTGTCCCATACAATACCGTCTGATGCAGTGCCTCTATTTAATGCCATATACTCCCCTATCCATTGCATCATATGTTGAATATAGATCTCATCCTCCAAAAGCACTCTTTCAAATGTCCATCTTGTACCCCCCCCTAGAACTCGACGTGGTAGTATAATTTAGAATTAACAGATTGTGATCGGACAATAAGCGTGGCATCCTCTCAATCTGAGACTTAGTTAGACAATTGCTTGATACCAGGAAAAAGTCTAATCTTGCACTCATCCTATGCGGGGCGGAATAATATGTAAATCCCTTGTCTTGCGGTTTTAAGCTGTCCCATATATCTATTAGGGCATTATTCCTAGCCATAGAGCAGATTGCTCGGAAAACTCTTTTCTTCCTACCTTTATATGTTATATAAAATCCTGCCCTTAGTCCTAATCCTCCTGCACCATTGATATTAAAGTCACCTCCGAGTATAATACAAGGTGCCCATGTAGCCAGCTCTACGTCCAGGTATTCAAAACTTTTGGGTTCATCCGCTGTAGAACCATAGATAGAACCTAAAGTTATCCATTCCTCCCCAATCCTACACTCTACCAACGCCCATCTCCCCCAAGCATCCTCTAATTTCTTCCTCGTAGTGATATCCCTACGCCTTGATAGTATTGCCACTCCCCTATTTCAATATGTTAGATTTCAAAGTAACTCAGACCCACTGTATTTCCAGCATGCCTTTCCCAAAAGCGTTTAGTAATCGGGAAACTGAAGTCCTTATTTTGTATGGCTCTTAGATGTAAGACTCACAGGGGCATATTATTATGAACAGCGATAATATTATAGCCGGTTTAGCGGCAGAAAACTGCAGCTAAAACTGCGATAATGGGCTCGATAATATGCCCTTGAGAATTCCAATAGAAGCCCAGGTTCACTCCAGAACATGGACTTCTATTGGAATTCTCAAGGGCGTATTATCAAGCCCATTATTACCGCTTTAGCTGCAGTTTTCTGCTGCTACACTGGCAATAATTTTTAACGCCGTTCTTGATAATATGCCCCTAAGTTTCTTAGTTGCTACATATTGTTTCTTGCATGGACACTGGAGTACATAAACTACATGATCTGTGTTGCATGTTATGTGATCCATGATTTTTCTTGTTCTTCCACTAGCTAGTTTAAAGGTAGTTGTGTTTACTCCATGCTTACATGCCTTGCACGTTGAACACTTCCAGAATACATTCCTCTTGTTTTTCATTAACTCATTATATGTCTCCTTTCGTAATGGTTGAAGTTCACTGAAAGTTAGAATGTCAGCTAATGATGACGTTTTACGATGTGTGATTCGTGGGTATTGTGGCAGACCTTTTCTTAGATTCTCATCATATAATAATATTCTCCAATTATTCTGAATTATTCTTTAGATCTCCTTATCTGATTGATTGTAATTTATAATAGCCTTAGATCAGATTCCTTTTTTGGATCTCCCTTCTTACAAATGTGCAATTCTTCTCTATAAGGCATCCTGGAAATCCCCTTGCTACAAAACACGACATTATCATCTGTGATTCTTTTTTAAATTCTTCATTTCTGAACAGTTTTGCTTTGCTCTTTATGACTCCCCATAGGGGATGTTCCATTTTTGAGGCGTTGGGATGTCCACTATTTGCATGGCGCGAAGAGTTGTTTACTGTGATTTCATATGTTTTTTTGAGCAAATATTCACATTCTTGATATACATATGTATGTCCAGATAATCTATTTTTTTATCGCTTATATATTATGTAAATTATTTATGTTCTCATTCATTCCTGAGATGAAATTCGCAAGTCAGTCTTTACACCTGTGGTATATCACAAATATATTGTTGCTTAATATAACCCACATTCTAATTTGTTTCATACCGTCTTCGTTCCCTTCTGTTCACATCACTTCCTGTCCCATAATTCCATCAACAGATTTGCATATGGGGGGGCAACAGAAGTTCCCATGGCGGTACGCTGGCTTTGGATGTAGTAGGTTCCTTCAAAAGAGAACACATTATTTTCCAAACAAAATTGTAACATCTCTCCAATCATCTCTGTATGTCCTAACAATCTCATGGATCTGGATCGTAGGAAGTGATTGTATGCATTAATTCTATCTTTATGTTGGATTGAGGTGTATAATGCTACCTAATCCACAGAGGACATCAGGGAATTACTCTAGCAAGGTGTTTCATTGTTCTAGATAAAAAATCTGCAGAATCCTGTGCGTATGAGGACAATGTGGTAACATCGTTTTAGAGGAATAGGCATATATACCTAGATGTATTCTCTAATAGTGAACTCACTATTGGTCTTCCTGGTGGGTTTTCTCTATTTTATAGATCTTTGATGAGAAATATATAAATGGTGTGATGAGTTTATCATTTCTCAGGTAATTATATACCTCATGGCACAAGGCATGGAGAAATTCAATGACAAGAGACATCAGTACGATGATGATAATGCATATTTATTACAGAGAAGCTGATCTGCCCCAATCCACCCCCCTTCCATTCTTCCGTCTGAATCTCTCAATCATCCAGGTACGCTGCTTCTCGATCTTGTCTTAGTCTTTCAACTGGTCTGCATAACATCCCTCGATACTCGTTCCACTTCCCCCAAATCTTAGTCAATTTTTGTGGGCAGCCTCTACTCTCATAGACTGCTCTCTCTGCAAGCATACACCAGTCCATATTAGCCTTCTATTCACTCAAAGTTGGGGCTGACACTGCCCTCCACATTCGTAAGATATTACACTTTGCAACCATGAAGCCTAGTGTTGCCCATAGTGTTGTATGGCATTTAAGTATGGGCGTAAAATCTGCTCCGCTCGCGGATTTTTCAGATTTTCGGGAAATTCGCAATCTGCGAGATTCGCGGATTTCCCGCAAAATCCGCTAAATTCGCACGCAGCGGATTTTTTTTCTGGGTGATACAATTTTTGCGGCGCGCGGCATTCTTCAGCGTTGGCCGAGTTGTTTTTCTCGATATTTTGCGAGTGCTGCGCCATTTTGGATCTTGCTGCGGGATCCAGCGAGAATTTGGCGAGCGCGATTACGTAATCGCGGCTTGCCAACTTGCACAGCGAGAGTTTGTCAACGCGAGTACGCCGTGATCACGTATCGCGGGACTTCGCAATTGCGAGCTTGGAGATGCGGCGAGCAGCAACAATCTCGCATTCGCGAAAATTTAAAATTTGCAATTCTGCACAAGAAATCCACCAGCAAGCAGCATAAACCTTCTGGAAATGATGATTTTTATCTGAATAACTCCTCAGGTTGACATTTGCCTGCACATTTTTTGCGAGGAGTCCATTTTGGGGAGGGGGGGTGGGAGAAAGGAAGTGCCCCACAGTCTTTAACTTCCTGTTCCTGTCCAGCAGGCTCCTCCCAGTGCTTTGTCCATCTCCTGGTCACTTTTCATTTGGATCTGGAGCTGGAAGGATTACTTTTTGTGGATGCTGCTGGATATTTGGATTTGAGGCCTTTTTGACTTTCTTTGGATCACTTTTGGATTAGAAATTTCACAAGTAAGTTTGTTTGGGGCATTACAGTTGCTGCAACTACAATTTTGGAATTTTCGATTTGTGGGCTGTTTTGGGGCTTTTTGCCCAGGGGTACTCAGTGGTGGGTGGACTGAGTCTTTCTGTGGGGTGTCTTGAACTTAAAACATCATTGAGGGCATGGATGGAATACGATTGTGCTGATTTTTCAGTGATTTTCGTTTTTTGGGGCTGTACTTGTGGCCTTTTCACCAGGGGTATTGAGTCTAACATGGGCCTAGTCTTTCTGTGGGGTGTCTTGAACTTAAACATCATGGAGGGCATGGATGGAATGGGATTGTGCAGATTTTCCAGTGATTTTCGTTTTTTGGGGCTGTACTTGTGGCCTTTTCACCAGGGGTATTGAGTCTTGCATGGGCCTAGTCTTTCTGTGGGGTGTCTTGAACTTAAACATCATGGAGGGTGTAATAAAGTGGGATTTCCACAGGATGTGTTCATCAAGTAATATTTATTCAGCCCCAACCAACAGTCAGCTGGCAACAGACACATATGGAATTTACAAGGCTAGGAACATTGGTGTAACATGGTTCCAAGCTCTAGGTTCCAACATGGAACCAGCACACCCAGGAAGACAGGTCATTACACTTCTCCCTCTTAACCACCAAACAGGTTTACATGTCCAGCAACGCAATAGGCAACAAAAAGGAAAGGAAAAACAATGAAGAAATAACCTAGACATAATCACGCAAGTGAACAGGAGGCCTGCGTACTCTCACACTCTTATGAGAATATTTAGAGCTCAGGTCAGGAGCAATAACAAAGTCATCACATTTCTCCTAGACAAACAATCAGCCGAGACATTAGTTTTTCCTGGAATATACTCAAACTTGAACACAAACTCCTGCAAAGAAATTACCCATCTTCTAATTCTCGCTGAGATTGAGTCTAGCCCCTTCTTTTCAAACACCTCTTTTAGCGGCTTGTGATCAGATCTTACGGTAAAGAAGGAACCCCAAACAAACTTCCTGAATTTATTCACAGCCCAATATATACCCAGCGCCTCTTTCTCTATGACAGAGTAATTCAACTCCGCCCCCTTCAAGCACCTCGAAGCACAAGCTATTAGGACCTCTTTGTCTCTCCTCACCTGTAACAACAAAGCACCCAGACCCTTACAGCTAGCATCAGTTACAATAAACGTCGGATCCCCTGGAACAAACGCCTGCAGATTTGGTGCATTCCTCAGATCCATCTTCACCTGATCAAACTCTCTGCTACACTCCTCAGACCAATTGAATACAGAACCTTTACACATGATTTTCCTAAGATTAACGGTCTTATCAGCGAAATTTCTGACAAACTTATTATAGAATTCTGCCATCCCCAAAAATGATGACACCTCTTCCTTTGAACATGGCTCCTTCAACTTTTCAATTGTTTCAACAAGATCCTTCTTTGGACAAATGCCCTTCCTTGAAATGTGGTGGCCCAAATAATCCAGCTCATTTACTCCAAACTTGCACTTGCTCTGACGCAGAGTTAATCCAACATCCATCATCTTCTTCAACACCAGACAAACTCTCTCATCATGTTCCTGTTCATCCTTACCAGAGATAAGAACATCATCCTGATAACATCTTACTCCCGGTATTCCTTTGAACAGATCTTCCATGATTCTCTGGAATACCGAGGCTGCCGAGACCAGACCAAAGGGCATTCTTAAAAACTTGAATGCACCCATTGGTGTGATAAAACTAGTAAGCTCTTGGCACTCTTCTTTTAGCCGAACCTGGTGATAGGCTGAAGCCATATCCAAGGTGGTAAAATAGCATGCTCCATCTAGTGAAGAAACCAACTCCTCTATGTTTGGCAAAGGGTACTTGTCAACTATGACCTCTTTATTTAAGGCGCGGAGGTCAACACACAGCCGAATCTCATTATTAGGCTTCCTCGCGACCACAATTGGTGCGAGCCATTCAGTAGCTTCCACTGGTTGTATGACCCCAGCCGACAACAACTTTTCAATCTCTTTACCTACAGCATCCTTCACACATATTGGAATACGCCTTACTTTAGCAACAACAGGCACCGCACCCACCTTCAGTTTGATGTTGTGATTGTAGCCCTTTATACATCCTAGTTTTTCACTGAACAACTCTTTAAAATTCTTTACGAACTTGTTCTCACCATTGTCTACAGCCTGCACTTGAATAACTGGATGTGCATTAGGATTGAGACTCACACCCAATCTTGCCTGATGAGTCCAACTCAACAAGTTGTCACCTCTGTTTACCACATACATTTTTGCTTTAGCATACCTCCCCTTATATTCAATGCAGTCAAAAAAATACCCCATTATTTTTATGGGATGTTCCTGATAACCTGTTGGTCTAATATCAGGTTTACACAAAGATTTTCTTTTCCCAAACACATTTTCAAATACATCGTTTGAAATGAAAGTAACATGTGAGCAAGAATCAAATTTCATCAACACCCTTTCTTCCCCAATTAACACAAAATCAGAAGGATGTTCTATCACACCATCATTAATCTGAAAACTAACCAACCTAGTCTCAGTCCTCGTATCTCTCCCAACTCTTGTTCTGCAATTTCTTCCAATGTGTCCTTTTCTACCACACACATTACAATTGAACTTAAGGGCAGGACACTCTCTCGCATTTGCCATATGCCCATATTTCCCACATCTATAACACGTTCCTTGAAAAGGTGTAGTGAATTTTTTACTTGACTGTGTTTTAGGAATACTACCTTCAACCTCCCCTTTCAACTTTTCACCCTCGCTCACTTCTTTTTTTTTTTTCTCTTCATCCCTCTTTACAGCCTGACACACCACCTCTTGTGTTGAAGAACAACCTGGCTTTTCTTCCTTTTTTTCCTTGCTCAGTTCTCCAACGCATTTTAACATGTGTTCAACTCTTTTAGCAATACCTACTACCTCTTCTAGAGCAGGTTCATCCTTTAGCCACAACTCTTCCCTTATTTTATCACTCACACATCTCAAAACAAACTGATCCCTAATTCGTTCTTCCACCAAACCCCCAAACTTGCAACTAGATGCCAACTTTCTTAGTGCAGTAATGTACTCTTCAACACTCTCTTCCTTGCCTTGCTCTCGTAACCCAAAATAATACCTTTCCATGATGGTACTCACTTTAGGAAGATAATGTAAATCCAACTGCCTAGCACATACCTCATACTCATTCAACCCTCTTTGTTCTGCTTGAGGAATAACTGGAAGAGTCTCTAAAATCTCTTGGCCTTCTCCGCCCAAACAATGCATCAATAAGGCATGTTTCCTCTCACCACTCAAATTCGCACCACACACTCTCGCGTAATTTTCGAAAATTTTCTTCCATTTTTTCCACCTAATAAGTGGTTCACCAGGTTCCATTAGAAAGAAAGGGGGTGCAGTTACATTTTGCATCTTGCTGCCCCTATACCACTTAACACACTCTAATTTTATTCACTTATGTTCCTTTTAAAACAATGTTCCACCTCCCTTCCCTCTTTAAGGTGTGCCCATCACCGTTGACAGGCTTCAAGATGTGAATGTAGGACTAAAAGAATCGAGTCCGATCTTCCTTTCCAGTCACTGCTTCAAGTGTGTGACACTTACTCTTCTCCATCAAGCTCCTCCGACATTGCTCTTCCTCCCATGTTCACTCGTTTTTTTTTTGGGTAGAGCAGATCACACAGTTCTCTTTTACCTGAAGAATTGGAGTTCCTTCAATGTCAATTCCAAACCACCGCTTCGCACGTTGTAGTCTTCTCGAAATCCCAAAAAAACGAAAGAAGAAAAAAAATCCAAGATGGCCGCCACTAATCCTTCACCAACATTCAGTCTTGTTTTCAAAGAAAATTGGGCTTCTTTTTTTTTTTTTACCAAGCCAAAATGGCCGCCCCGAAACCGAAGCACTTGTTTCTTTGGCAGGTCGAGCTTGTTTCCTTTTTCCCAACTCAAAATGGCCGCCAACAAACAATCGAGTCACTTTCTGTTGTCAATCTCGCTTGTTTTTTTTCTTTTTGAAAACGCTCCCATTCAAAGATGTCAGCCAAGTTTTCTCCAAACAAAAGGTCTATTTTCTTAGGGAGATTGCCCTCGAAAATCGACGTCACTTTCACACTCCGTTTTTTCAATTCTCTTTCAAAAAAAACATTGAAAATGACTACCTTTGCCAATTTTCTTCGCGTTTTCGACTTTCTAGAGTCCCTTCACCGCGTTTCCTTCGCTGATCCACGGTTGACCCTTGAGGATGAGGATAAATCTCCCTACATCGAAACAGCAGTCATGTGAGTTCTTTTCTTTTCATTCAGCTAATCTCCTGTTGTTGAGGCTAGTCTGCACGAGTGGATCCCATCCTCCAACGTCGCCAGTGTAATAAAGTGGGATTTCCACAGGATGTGTTCATCAAGTAATATTTATTCAGCCCCAACCAACAGTCAGCTGGCAACAGACACATATGGAATTTACAAGGCTAGGAACATTGGTGTAACATGGTTCCAAGCTCTAGGTTCCAACATGGAACCAGCACACCCAGGAAGACAGGTCATTACAGAGGGCATGGATGGAATGGGATTGTGCTGATTTTTCAGTGTTTTTCGATTTTTGGGGTGTTCATGGGGAGGGACAGGCCATGTGGCTGGGGGCCATTTTGAGTGCTGCTACAGGCCCTGGTCATGTGCTGGGAGGCAAGTGGCCATTTTGAATGCAGGCATTGTTGTTAGGCCTGCAACCATTTTGCCTACTTTTCAACCTTTATGCCCAGGGGTAGTGAGTCTTGCATGGGCCTAGTCTTTCTGTGGGGTGTCTTGAATTTAAACATCATGGAGGGCATGGATGGAATGGGATTGTGCTGATTTTTCAGTGATTTTCGTTTTTTGGGGGCTGTACTTGTGGCCTTTTCACCAGGGGTATTGAGTCTAGCATGGGCCTAGTCTTTCTGTGGGGTGTCTTGAACTTAAACATCATGGAAGGCATGGATGGAATGGGATTGTGCTGATTTTTCAGTGATTTTCGTTTTTTGGGGCTGTACTTGTGGCCTTTTCACCAGGGGTATTGAGTCTTGCATGGGCCTAGTCTTTCTGTGGGGTGTCTTGAACTTAAACATCATGGAAGGCATGTATGGAATGGGATTGTGCTGATTTTTCAGTGTTTTTCGATTTTTGGGGGTGTTCATTTGGAGGGACAGGCCATGTGGCTGCGGGCCATTTTGAGTGCTGCTACAGGCCCTGGCCATGTGCTGGGAGGCAAGTGGCCATTTTGAATGCAGGCATTGTTGTTAGGCCTGCAACCATTTTGCCTACTTTTCAACCTTTATGCCCAGGGGTAGTGAGTCTTGCATGGGCCTAGTCTTTCTGTGGGGTGTCTTGACTTTAAACATCATGGAGGGCATGGATGGAATGGGATTGTGCTGATTTTTCAGTGATTTTCGTTTTTGGGGGCTGTACTTGTGGCCTTTTCACCAGGGGTATTGAGTCTTGCATGGGCCTAGTCTTTCTGTGGGGTGTCTTGAACTTAAACATCATGGAGGGCATGGATGGAATGGGATTGTGCTGATTTGTCAGTGTTTTTCGATTTTTGGGGGTGTTCATGGGGAGGGACAGGCCATGTGGCTGGGGGCCATTTTGAGTGCTGCTACAGGCCCTGGCCATGTGCTGGGAGGAAAGTGGCCATTTTGAATGCAGGCATTGTTGTTAGGCCTGCAACCATTTTACCTACTTTTCAACCTTTATGCCCAGGGGTAGTGAGTCTTGCATGGGCCTAGTCTTTCTGTGGGGTGTCTCGAATTTAAACATCATGGAGGGCATGGATGGAATGGGATTGTGCTGATTTTTCAGTGATTTTCGTTTTTTGGGGCTGTACTTGTGGCCTTTTCACCAGGGGTATTGAGTCTAGCATGGGCCTAGTCTTTCTGTGGGGTGTCTTGAACTTAAACATCATGGAGGGCATGGATGGAATGGGATTGTGCTGATTTTTCAGTGATTTTCGTTTTTTGGGGCTGTACTTGTGGCCTTTTCACCAGGGGTATTGAGTCTTGCATGGGCCTAGTCTTTCTGTGGGGTGTCTTTAACTTAAACATCATGGAGGGCATGGATGGAATGGGATTGTGCTGATTTTTCAGTGTTTTTCGATTTTTGGGGGTGTTCATGGGGAGGGACATGCCATGTGGCTGGGGGCCATTTTGAGTGCTGCTACAGGCCCTGGCCATGTGCTGGGAGGCAAGTGGCCATTTTGAATGCAGGCATTGTTGTTAGGCCTGCAACCATTTTGCCTACTTTTCAACCTTTATGCCCAGGGGTAGTGAGTCTTGCATGGGCCTAGTCTTTCTGTGGGGTGTTTTGAATTTAAACATCATGGAGGGCATGGATGGAATGGGATTGTGCTGATTTTTCAGTGATCTTCGTTTTTTGGGGGCTGTACTTGTGGCCTTTTCACCATGGGCATTGAGCCTAGCATGGGCCTAGTCTTTCTGTGGGGTGTCTTGAACTTAAATATCATGGAGGGCATTGATGGAATGGGATTGTGCTGATTTTTCAGTGTTTTTCGATTTTTGGGGGTGTTCATGGGGAGGGACAGGCCATGTGGCTGGGGGCAATTTTTGAGTGCTGCTACAGGCCCTGGCCATGTGCTGGGAGGCAAGTGGCCATTTTGAATGCAGGCATTGTTGTTAGGCCTGCAACCATTTTGCCTACTTTTCAAACTTTATGCCCAGGGGTAGTGAGTCTTGCATGGGCCTAGTCTTTCTGTGGGGTGTCTTGAATTTAAACATCATGGAGGCCATGGATGGATTGGGATTGTGCTGATTTTTCAGTGATTTTCGTTTTGCGGGGCTGTACTTGTGGCCTTTTCACCAGGGGTATTGAGTCTTGCATGGGCCTAGTCTTTCTGTGGGGTGTCTTGAACTTAAACATCATGGAGGGCATGGATGGAATGGGATTGTGCTGATTTTTCAGTGATTTTCGTTTTGCGGGGCTGTACTTGTGGCCTTTTCACCAGGGGTATTGAGTCTTGCATGGGCCTAGTCTTTCTGTGGGGTGTCTTGAACTTAAACATCATGGAGGGCATGGATGGAATGGGATTGCGCTGATTTTTCAGTGTTCTTCGATTTTTGGGGGTGTTCATGGGGAGGGACAGGCCATGTGGCTGGGGGCCATTTTGAGTGCTGCTACAGGCCCTGGCCATGTGCTGGGAGGCACTTTTTTTGCGAGGAGTCCATTGGGGGGGGGGGGGGGTGGGAGGAAGGAAGTGCCCCACAGTCTTTAACTTCCTGTTCCTGTCCAGCAGGCTCCTCCCAGTGCTTTGTCCATCTCCTGGTCACTTTTCATTTGGATCTGGAGCTGGAAGGATTACTTTTTGTGGATGCTGCTGGATATTTGGATTTGAGGCCTTTTTGACTTTCTTTGGATCACTTTTGGATTAGAAATTTCACAAGTAAGTTTGTTTGGGGCATTACAGTTGCTGCAACTACAATTTTGGAATTTTCGATTTTTGGGCTGTTTTGGGGCCTTTTGCCCAGGGGTACTCAGTGGTGGGTGGACTGAGTCTTTCTGTGGGGTGTCTTGAACTTAAACATCATGGAGGGCATGGATGGAATACGATTGTGCTGATTTTTCAGTGATTTTCGTTTTTTGGGGCTGTACTTGTGGCCTTTTCACCAGGGGTATTGAGTCTAACATGGGCCTAGTCTTTCTGTGGGGTGTCTTGAACTTAAACATCATGGAGGGCATGGATGGAATGGGATTGTGCTGATTTTTCAGTGTTTTTCGATTTTTGGGGTGTTCATGGGGAGGGACAGGCCATGTGGCTGGGGGGCTTTTTGAGTGCTGCTACAGGCCCTGGCCATGTGCTGGGAGGCAAGTGGCCATTTTGAATGCAGGCATTGTTGTTAGGCCTGCAACCATTTTGCCTACTTTTCAACCTTTATGCCCAAGGGTAGTGAGTCTTGCATGGGCCTAGTCTTTCTGTGGGGTGTCTTGAATTTAAACATCATGGAGGGCATGGATGGAATGGGATTGTGCTGATTTTTCAGTGATTTTCGTTTTTTGGGGGCTGTACTTGTGGCCTTTTCACCAGGGGTATTGAGTCTAGCATGGGCCTAGTCTTTCTGTGGGGTGTCTTGAACTTAAACATCATGGAGGGCATGGATGGAATGGGATTGTGCTGATTTTTCAGTGATTTTCGTTTTTTGGGGCTGTACTTGTGGCCTTTTCACCAGGGGTATTGAGTCTTGCATGGGCCTAGTCTTTCTGTGGGGTGTCTTGAACTTAAACATCATGGAGGGCATGAATGGAATGGGATTGTGCTGATTTTTCAGTGTTTTTCGATTTTTGGGGGTGTTCATGGGGAGGGACAGGCCATGTGGCTGGGGGCCATTTTGAGTGCTGCTACAGGCCCTGGCCATGTGCTGGGAGGCAAGTGGCCATTTTGAATGCAGGCATTGTTGTTAGGCCTGCAACCATTTTGCCTACTTTTCAACCTTTATGCCCAGGGGTAGTGAGTCTTGCATGGGCCTAGTCTTTCTGTGGGGTGTCTCGAATTTAAACATCATGGAGGGCATGGATGGAATGGGATTTTGCTGATTTTTTAGTGATTTTCGTTTTTGGGGGGTGTACTTGTGGCCTTTTCACCAGGGGTATTGAGTCTAGCATGGGCCTAGTCTTTCTGTGGGGTGTCTTGAACTTAAACATAATGGAGGGCATGGATGGAATGGGATTGTGCTGATTTTTCAGTGATTTTCATTTTTTGGGGCTGTACTTGTGGCCTTTTCACCAGGGGTTTTGAGTCTAGCATGGGCCTAGTCTTTCTGTGGGGTGTCTTGAACTTAAACATCATGGAGGGCATGGATGGAATGGGATTGTGCTGATTTTTCTGTTTTTATTTCGATTTTTTTGGGGTGTATAACTGAACTGATGTTCCTCTGTCTTCCATTGCTTTTAGTTGCACAAGACTCAAGAGAACCACCAGTGCCAGGAAGAAGTCCTGCAGCGGTGTGTGTGTGCAGCATAACGTCACGCAACGTACCGTCTGGCCTCAGACAACTCTACAATTCGTGCAACTGCGGCCTGCTGTCTGACCTGCTCTGAAGAAGATGGCCCCAAAAAAAGGTCTCAGTAGCTCCTCTAGCAAGAAAGTTGCTAGTAAGGAGCAGAAGAAGCAAGTTACCAAGGAGGCTGGTGTGCCGGCCGCCGCGTTTTTTGGGAGCAAAAAAAAAAGTACGCCTGCAGCAGCAGCAGGATCTGCTGGGGACCAAGCTGGGAGCAGCACCCCCGCTCCATTGGGTTCAGTGCCTCCACCACCACGCCAACTTAAGTCAAAGCCCTTGAGTGCTTCAGTGGCAGTCAGTGTACTTCTCCAAACACCATCGACCAGTGATGTTGGCTCATCGCAAGAAAGTAGCAGCAATGTCCCTGAATCAACACAGGTTGTTGTAACTCATCTGACAAGTGTTGAACAACCACAGCCGCAACAACAACACCATGTGCAAGTACAAGCCCAAGTACATGTGGAAGGAGAGGCAGCGCAAGGAGATGCGCAAGCAGAGGTGCATGGAGGGTCACAAGTGCCCACAATAGTTGTTCCTCCCGAAGTAGGGGCACATCAGGAAATCGGCAATCAAGCCGAGGTATCATTGGAAGCCACTCCTCCTGATGATCATTCATTGTCTTCCACATCCCTAGCAAGGAAAAGATCAAGGTTGGTGTCTACATCTTCTTCAAGCCCACCTCCTTCTGATGAAACGGATCCCAATTGGGAACCATCACCACTGCCGTCTGAGAGTGAGGCACACCATGATCTGACAAAGGTACCTAAGTGTAAAAGGAAGGTCGTCAAAAAACTCATAGCTATGGAGTGTGATGAGGCTCAACAAGAAGTGAGGGATACTGCTGCTGATGAAGCCTCTCACGATGACGACAAGCCAGCCATCATAAAGGTCACTGCAGCCCCAGCCGGCATGCAGCAAAGAGACATTTTGACCCTATCCCGAGAAGCTGCTGAGCGTGATGATGATGTCGACGAGGAGGCAATGGAAATGGAAACACAACAATCATTAGATTTGGAGTTAACTAGTACACCAACACCTACCGCTTCCATATTTCTTTCTCGCAAGAAGGGACCTCCATCCACCTCGACCTCAATTAGTGGTGGTGAAAGTGCAAAACGTACTGAAGTTCGGCAATCCACATCCTCCACTTCATCTGGCATTAGCAGCAGGACCACCACCACCAGTATCGCCGCCTCCTCCGGCCCCCAAAGACATTTCAAGTCTGCAGTTTGGGACTTCTTTAGTGTTTGCCCAAAAAAGGAAAACGTAGCCATTTGTAGCATTTGTAAGCTTCGAGTTAGTCGTGGTAAGTTTGGTACCAACTATGGTACCGGAGGCCAGAGAGGTCATCTTGAGAGACAGCACGCTGTCCAATGGTTTGCGCACCTACAGGCGATCAAGGAAGCCCGAATTGCACGAAATGAAAACGTTGATGTTTCATCTGATGATGACAAGGAGGAAGAAGATGTGTCAAACACTTCACTTACACCCAGTACCCCTGTCAGCAGCACACCACATGTGAGCCACACTAAGAGTGTGGGAGAGAGTGAGACACCAATGCGAAAAAGTTCATGAGCGAGCGTAACTGGGTCGAAGATATCATCATCATCATCCCGTAAATCCCTGGTCCAGGGCAACATTAAAAAGATGTTGTTTACAGATGCGCAATATGAACGCAACCACCCACTGACGCGTCTGTATAACACTAAGCTGGCTAAAATGCTAGCTCTGGACCTTCTCCCTTTTTCTTTTGTAGAAGGGGTTGGTTTTCTAGAATTAGTGGCAGCGCTCTGCCCTAAATGGAAGGTTCCTAGCCGGTTCTATTTTGCCCGAGTTGCGGTTCCAGCACTACATGAAGATGTTCTGGAGGTGATTGGGGCAGCTTTGCAGAAGAGTGCTGTTCACACTATACATCTGACAACAGACATGTGGACCAGTGGCGCAGGCACTGATTACATGTGCATCACTGCACACTGGGTCTCTTTTTCAGGGGCTAAAGCAAAGCTAAACACAGGTGTTGACCCGGACATTGTTTTTAAAGCTGCTCGGAAACATGCAACACTAGCCATGTTTGGTTTGGAGAAACGTCACACAGCACAAAACATTTTGGATGTCTTTAACACAAAGGCCCTTAACTGGCTGTCCCCCAAAAAACGCCAGGTTGGTTATGTTTCCATGGAC
The DNA here is from genome assembly GCF_964263255.1 of Lissotriton vulgaris. Classification (NCBI taxonomy): domain Eukaryota; kingdom Metazoa; phylum Chordata; class Amphibia; order Caudata; family Salamandridae; genus Lissotriton; species Lissotriton vulgaris. The sequence continues at coordinate 1,117,160,681 of NC_141695.1, forward strand.
AATGGCGCCAATATAGTTAAGGCCATGAAGCTGGATGACTATTACAGAGTGCCGTGTTTGGCGCACTGTATAAACCTAGTTGTCCAAAAATTCTTGGGTAATAAAGACAGTGCAGCGTACAGAGTAGTGGACACCTGCCGAAAAATGTGCAACCATTTCAGCCATTCTTTTAAGGCCCGGAAGCAGCTGAGGAGCCTGCTATATGAACGTCAAATGCCAGTGAAAGCACTCATCGAGGAGGTGGTAACACGTTGGAACTCAACCTTCTACATGCTTGAGCGTCTGTATGAGCAGTATACGGTACTCGATTACTATTTCTTAACACAGGGTACAGCTCAGAAGGAGGACCTGAGGATGGGTGCGGCGCAATGGAACATAGTTAAAAGCCTGACACGCATGCTTCGTTCTTTTGAGTTCTTCACGCGTGCAGTCAGCAAGGAGGACTGTAATTTGGGAAAAGCTATCCCATTGTTGTACAAGCTGGAGCACCAACTGAAGGAGGTGTGTTCTGTGTTTGAAAAAGATGAAGAAAACCAAGACCCTTTTGTTCTGGCTGAGAAATTATTAGAGCACCTACAAGGTGATGAACGTCTTAAAATGATCCACTCAAACCAGCATTACATTTGTGCTACTATTCTGGATCCACGCTACAAAAAGGCGCTGGCAGGCCAAGCATTCTTTCCTTTTGCTGATGAAGATGTTACAAAGTACAAACAGTGGATAGTCTCCTCAGCCAAGAGGTTTGAAAGAGAACGGCAGCAAATTGAAGGAAAAGGCAGTACATAAGCATCAGCAGGCCATCCCCAGTCACAACAATCTACTTCGGCACCTGTGATTGCGGCACAAGTGACCTCTCAGCCGTTAAAGAGACCGGCAACCGGATCATCTGCACCACCAGACACAACAGTAACATTGGAGGCTGAAGAGGATTGGCTAGCTCGGCTTGGGTTTGGTTCTCAAAAGGTCACAGCAACAGCTAAGCAAAGTGGAGGAACCTTGGAGGAGAACCTTGAGTCGATGGTGAAGGACTATCTGAATGACTCAACAGAGGTCTATGTTAATGCTGACCCATTGGCGTATTGGCATGGGAAAAAAGAATTGTGGCCACAGCTCACCAACCTGGCTTTAAACTACTTGTCTTGCCCACTCACAAGCGTGTCTTCTAAACGTGTTTTCAGTGCTACTGGTGGCATTGTAACTTCCAAACGGAGCCGCCTCTCGCTGATGATCAATGATCAAGATGAATCAGCACCTCACACCACCAGATTTCAGAGTACGAGAAAGCGCGCCGGATGAAGACGAGGTGGACAGCAACATAGATGAGGGAATTTCTTCTCTGTCAGGTGACACTGAGCTCACCCTGCCTGAATTCGCAGAGTATGATGACGAAGCCTTATTCTTATTCATGGACCGTGATACCGAGCCCTGAAAATGAGACAACGAATCAATAACTTTCTTTTTCGTCCTTATTCACTTTTATTCCTATGTGTCTGTCTTTCTTTGTTGTGCACAGTTAATATAATTCAAACTTTAATCAGATAATCACAAAAACAAGCCCATCAGCAGAACTGTCTTCACTTGTTTGCTAATTGATTTGAAGGTGCCGCAGTCTGCATTCCTCAGGTTCACAAGTTCAGAAGAACATGCTCCTCTATCCTCCTCCTCCAGACTCCTATTTCCATCAAAGCAGAGGGCTGGTTTACGCCCAATGAAGAAAGACTCAGCACTTGTGGGGGTGTTGTTCTACCTCTTTGCGGGTGAGTTGACGGCTCTGGGGCCATTGCTGGGAAGCTCTAATACCGGATAAAAGTGGTTTGGACCAAATCCGAGGCGGAATTTTTTGTGTGTTTTTGCTGACTTGCTTGCCTTTGAGGTGCTCTTTGAGGGGGTTCCGGCTGTTTGTGGGTGAGTTTTGGGGTCTGTGAGCACTGCTGGGACACTCTAATCTTGATTGCATTTGCTTTTCAGGAAATCCGTGGTGGCAAACCGGACTTATGGCCTATCTACGCAGTGCGTTTGGACTGAAGGCCGAGAAATATTGTAAGTAGGAGATGTTGCTTTTGGCCTGTTTGGGGGTGTTATGCTTCTTGGCGGGTGGGTTGGCGGGTCTTGGGCCATTCCTGGGAAGGTCTAATACCGGGTAGAAGTGGTTGGGACAAAATTCAGGCCGATTTGTTTTTTTGCTATTTCTGACATTTTGCTCAATGTAGTGTTTTCGGGGGCCTGTTTGAGGGGCTTCCTTGTGTTTGTGTGTGGGTTTCGGGGTCTGGGAGCACTGCTGGGACACTCTAATCTTGATTGCATTTGCTTTTCAGGAAATCCGTCTTGGCAAACCGGACTTATGGTCTAGCTACGCAGCGCGTTTGGACCGAAGGCCGAGAAATATTGTAAGTAGGAGATGTTGCTTTTGGCCTCTTTGGGGGTGTTATGCTTTTTGGCGGGTGGGTTGGCGGGTCTTGGGCCATTCCTGGGAAGGTCTAATACCGGGTAGAAGTGGTTGGGACAAAATCCAGACCGATTTTTTTTTTGCTATTTCTGCCATTTTGCTCAATGTAGCGTTTTCGGGGGCCTGTTTGGGGGGCTTCCTGGTGTTTGTGGGTGGGTTTCGGGGTCTGGGAGCACTGCTGGCTATGGATAATTTACTTTGCAAGAGGTTTGAAGCAAATCCATGGAGGCAGAGGGGAGTTAGGGCCCAGCTGCAGAGCGCACGCGGAGTGATTTGGGAAATTTGGGAAAAAATGACTAGGTCCCCATTTTTGTACTTTTGCTCTTTGGCTGTTTGGGGGTCTTCTACTCGTTTTCTCCTGGGTTGACGGCTCTGGGGCCATTGCTGGGAAGCTCTAATACCGGATAAAAGTGGTTTGGACCAAATCCGAGGCGGAATTTTTTTTGTGTTTTTGCTGACTTGCTTGCCTTTGAGGTGCTCTTAGGGGGGGTTCCGTCTGTTTGTGGGTGAGTTTCGGGGTCTGTGAGCACTGCTGGGACATTCTAATCTTGATTACATTTGCTTTTCAGGAAATCCGTGGTGGCAAACCGGACTTATGGCCTAGCTACGCAGCGCGTTTGGACCGAAGGCCGAGAAATATTGTAAGTAGGAGATGTTGCTTTTGGCCTGTTTGGGGGTGTTATGCTTCTTGGCGGGTGGGTTGGCGGGTCTTGGGCAATTCCTGGGAAGGTCTAATACCGGGTAGAAGTGGTTGGGACAAAATCCAGGCCGATTTTATTTTTGCTATTTCTGACATTTTGCTCAATGTAGCATTTTCGGGGGCCTGTTTGGGGGGCTTCCTGGTGTTTGTGGGTGGGTTTCTGGGTCTGGGAGCACTGCTGGCTATGGATACTTTACTTTGCAAGAGGTTTGAAGCAAATCCATGGTGGCAGAGGGGAGTTAGGGCCTAGCTGCAGAGCGCGCGCGGAGTGATTTGGGAAATTTGGGAAAAAATGACTAGGTCCCCATTTTTGTACTTTTGCTCTTTGGCTGTTTGGGGGTCTTCTACTCGTTTTCTCCTGGGTTGACGGCTCTGGGGCCATTGCTGGGAAGCTCTAATACCAGATAAAAGTGGTTTGGACCAAATCCGAGGGGGAATTTTTTGTGTGTTTTTGCTGACTGTCTTGCCTTTGAGCTGCTCTTAGGGGGGGTTCCGTCTGTTTGTGGGTGAGTTTCGGGGTCTGTGAGCACTGCTGGGACACTCTAATCTTGATTGCATTTGCTTTTCAGGAAATCCGTGGTGGCAAACCTGACTTATGGCCTAGCTACGCAGCGCGTTTGGACCGAAGGCCGAGAAATATTGTAAGTAGGAGATGTTGCTTTTGGCCTGTTTGGGGGTGTTATGCTTCTTGGCGGGTGTGTTGGCGGGTCTTGGGCCATTCCTGGGAAGGTCTAATACCGGGTAGAAGTGGTTGGGACAAAATCCAGGCCGATTTTATTGTTGCTATTTCTGACATTTTGCTCAATGTAGCATTTCCGGGGGCCTGTTTGAGGGGCTTCCTGGTGTTTGTGGGTGGGTTTCTGGGTCTGGGAGCACTGCTGGCTATGGATACTTTACTTTGCAAGAGGTTTGAAGCAAATCCATGGTGGCAGAGGGGAGTTAGGGCCTAGCTGCAGAGCGCGCGCGGAGTGATTTGGGAAATTTGGGAAAAAATGACTAGGTCCCCATTTTTGTACTTTTGCTCTTTGGCTGTTTGGGGGTCTTCTACTCGTTTTCTCCTGGGTTGACGGCTCTGGGGCCATTGCTGGGAAGCTCTAATACCGGATAAAAGTGGTTTGGACCAAATCCGAGGTGTAATTTTTTTTGTGTTTTTGCTGACTTGATTGCCTTTGAGGTGTTCTTAGGGGGGGTTCCGTCTGTTTGTGGGTGAGTTTCGGGGTCTGTGAGCACTGCTGGGACACTCTAATCTTGATTGCATTTGCTTTTCAGGAAATCCGTGGTGGCAAACCGGACTTATGGCCTAGCTACGCAGCGCGTTTGGACCGAAGGCCGAGAAATATTGTAAGTAGGAGATGTTGCTTTTGGCCTGTTTGGGGGTGTTATGCTTCTTGGCGGGTGGGTTGGCGGGTCTTGGGCCATTCCTGGGAAGGTCTAATACCGGGTAGAAGTGGTTGGGACAAAATCCACGCCGAAAAGCCTTTTGGCACTTTTTGTAACTTAGGGTTCGTTAGGGTTAGCCCTAGCAGCAGGATTGCATGTGTTTCGGGGTCTTAGAGCACTCGTGAGAATGTGTAATTTTTGTTGCAAGTCATTTGAAGAAAATCCATGGTGGGAAAGGGGGGATTTGGCATAGTTAAAGAAAGCCTTTCCTCTATTCTTAACTTAGGGTTCGTTAGGGTTAGCAGTATTTCTATTGCATGTTTTTGGGTGGGGGGGTTTTCGAGTCTTGGAGCGATGCTGGCTATGGATACTTTTGCTTGGTTGCTTGCAAGTGGTTTGAATGCAATCCACGGTGGGTAAGGGGGTATTTGGGCCTACTTTTACTTTCAAAGTACGTTTTGTCACCAGTTTTCTTTTAGGCCTCGTTTTTTGCGATTTGATTGGGGGTCTTCTACATTTTTGCGACTGGCTTTAGTAAGGGTCTGGGTGGGAGCACTGCTGGGAAGATCTAATTTTGTTCTAAAACACAGTTTACAGTACACCTAGCTTGAAGGGAAAGATCCGCTACATTAATTTGCCCATACTTATTTATCCTTCAAAAGGTGACTCAGACAGAGTACGCACTGTCAAAAATATTGTACTGTCTACTAGGAAAATCAAAGTGTGAGTTTTTGCACTCCACAGCCTACATACCTTATATTTATTTATCAGTGGTGTTGTAATATTATATCACTTCCTGTGTTTTGTTGAATAATTACAGGCCGGGTTTCAGTCTGTGCAATGGGGAAAAAAGGATGGAGTCAGGCTTCCCTTTAGCGAGCCGCAATTCAGCATCCGCCAGGCAGGCAGTGGACAGGGTGTCTTCTGGTCACCAACATTGATGGACGAAACGTCAGATGGAATGGAGGAGTGCCGCTAATAAGAGGATTTTTTTTCTGCATGCAACTTACCTACCAAATTCAACAGGACAACTAGAACAACATACAGATACAGTATCCATTGTGTTTTTCTAGGACTGTGACTGCATTTCTTGGATCTCTCTCTGCTTCTAAATTGATCCTTTAACACATCACTTAGTCCACTCCACTATCACATCTGCACCACACATAGTCATTTGTCAGTGCTCCTACGTAATTCGCAAGTCGCAGCACGCCCCAGCCCATAGAGGACTGGGATGGCCCCAATGATGAAGCATGTCACCAAGGGGCAACCCTGGTGAGTGAGGGGACACCTAGAAAAAGAGCAATTTCTCCTTTTCTATCTACTACACCTTCCAGACCAACCCCATTGAGTGTTGTGAATGGATTTATAGTGACCAGCAAGGCTCTCAGGTATCTGGCAACAGAGACCTTATGTTGAATATAGTTATCAATAATTCCACACACGCCCTGTACTGTCGCATTCTTTCTTCCACAGTTGTCGAAAGTACTACTTACTTTTCACTGACATGCATGCACTAGTGCATGCACTTTCAAAGATTGATGGATAGGTTTGTTCCCAAAGATTTGTTTATGTTCAATTGTTTGTCCATGCTGTGCTTTTTTTACAGGGTGTCTTCTGGTGGTGACCAACATCGATGGACGAAGCGTCAGCTGCAATGGAGGAGTGCCACTAATAAGAGGATTTTTTTTCTGCATGCAACTTACTTACCAAATTCAACAGGACAACTACAACAACATACATACAGTATCCATTGTGTTTTTCTAGGACTGTGACTGCATTTCTTGGATCTCTCTCTGCTTCTAAATTGATCCTTTAACACATCACTTAGTCCACTCCACTATCACATCTGCACCACACATAGTCATTTGTAAGTGCTCCTACGTAATTCGCAAGTCGCAGCATGCCCCAGCCCGTAGAGGACTGGGATGGCCCCAATGATGAAGCATGTCACCAAGGGGCAACCCTGGTGAGTGAGGGGACACCTAGAAAAAGAGCAATTTCTCCTTTTCTATCTACTACACCTTCCAGACCAACCCCATTGAGTGTTGTGAATGGATTTATAGTGACCAGCAAGGCTCTCAGGTATCTGGCAACAGAGACCTTATCTTGAATATAGTTATCAATATTTCCACACACGCCCTGTACTGTCGCATTCTTTCTTCCACAATTGTCGAAAGTACTACTTACTTTTCACTGACATGCATGCACTAGTGCATGCACTTTCAAAAATTGATGGATAGGTTTGTACCCAACGATTTGTTTATGTTTACAATTGTTTGTCCATGCTGTGCTATTTTTTCTTGTCTCACAAAACCTTTCCCAAAAACCCCCGTACCCATCCCTTTTTCAAACCCTAACCCTCTTCCCCCGGGCTGTGTTGTTTTGATTGATGTGTGACTAAATTACAGCAATAAATCCACACACTTGCTGGGGAGGATAAGGTGATACCAACAGGCTGGTGAAGAAATCCGAGGAAATATTCTTACTCTGCTTGACAAAGACCCATGGCTAATGTCAAAGAACTTCAACCGAATTAGTAGTTATACTTTACCATTTGTTAGGCTACAATGTGGCACTGTTCTAGTGTACTGTCACCTGCTATATTCTCTATTGTACCGTTGTATTGCTCAGGAGGACAAGCCAGATTTCATTTTCTTTTTTTTCATAGGCATGCAACTGTTACTGTGAGTGTCACACCACTAGTACCACCGCTATGAGGAAATGTTATCCGCCCAGGATTGCCAACCTTATTCGCTGTTTCCCGTGGAGCCAGCCCTGGGCCTAGCCCTACTTGCAAACAGAAATTACAGGTAAGATAGGCGTTTGGTTGGAGGTTGTATAATGGAGTATTAGGAGAGACGAGAGATTGACCGTAGTACTACTAAAGTCCTAGGACTATTCAGGAAAACAAACTTACTGTTAAACCCCCACCCACCAGACTCAAAAGCAGTAAAAAACAGGTATGGTCAGATAAAGTTTCAAAAATTATATTTTTATAGCCCTAACAAAATAATCTCCCGCAAGACCCTCCCTAACCCCAACGATTGTCCTTCAAAAGTCCCCAAAAAACCCAACTCCCAATTTCCACCCCCCAAAAGTCTCTAAAAAAGGGGCAAGGGACACTATGGCAGGGTGCTGTTGCCTTTAGCAGCCAGGGCATCATGCTCCTTGCGGAGGGTGGCAAGTTCGAAGCGGAGGCCCTTCACCAAGTTCTTATAGTTCAGGACCTCCTGCTCCAGGTAGGACAGTCTGAGGGATAAGCGGCACAGGTGTGCCTTGCAAATCCTGTGGGGGGCAGCTGCTGTCTTTGCTGCTCGGCGTTGGCGTTGGGCTTTGGTAGCCCTGCTCCGTACCGCTGGAGCACTGCGCTGGCTGGCAGCCCGCACGGAGGAGGATGCAGCTGTCCCCGTGGACGTTGTTGTTGTACCAGACTGCGTCTCCTCCTCCTCCAGGGCCACCAGCCGCCGATATTCAGCGACAGTAGCATCCAGCCTCCGTTGCCGGGCCATTCGAGCCAGCTCCTTCCTCCTTGATGGTGTCTTGGATTTGGAAGGAGCAACTACATGAAGAAAGAAAGACATAGTCTGTAACCAATGCTCCTTAAGATTAACACAAAATGATTGAGCAGAAAGTTGTCACAGTACAAGTAGCAAATTGAAAGCACAGTACATAACTATTGAGGACAGTATCTATGTAACCTCCGACTTCTTCATCCTTGCTCTAACATTAGTGGGAGTTTAAGGAACAAATTCTACAAGCACTATGGACTTCCATTACAGTCGACTATGACAGTACACCAGTCTTATTCTTCTTCTTCTCTCTTGTTTAGGAAAATTGGTACGTTATCTTATGCAAGCCGGCATAATGCCAGCGCAGTGAACTTGCACCCGAGAAAAACAGACGCACACCATGGTGAGTGAGACAGACTTGCGTTACTGTACCGGTCCAGTACATGCAGGTGGTGAAGCTCTTACTTTTCTATTACGGGTGGCACTGAGAATACTCTGTTAAAAGGGCTACTGCTTAATTAATTTAGCTTTCACCCTACAGTGCAAATGAGTATTAGAAAAGGAAAATAAAGAAGCTAAATAATCTGATTATCTATCACTTCACATGGGATGTATTTGATGACATATGGGATGACTTTAGGTGCTTTGCTTATTATGGAGTGAACAGTGATACCCCCACACATGAATGACGTACTACTACTAAACTAAAGTTATTAAGAGAGGTAGGGAGTGTCCACCGTAATAACCGGATATATGCTGTGCTTGCAGTTGCAATACAAACTACTGCTACTATTCATGGTAGTATTTGGACAAAATTACAACTTCTTTTCCTTGCCTTTCCTACACTGGGACGGACGTGCGGGTGTGGTGTTACATGCTCTTCAAAGTAACACTTAGTTCATCCAGTGAACGTCTACTCTCTCTAGATACAGATATGCTATCTAAGAGTCAGATAGTACCATGAATGATCCAGGCATCCATCCATTCAAAGTATATGCACACATACAGTTTCTGTTTCACCCACCCAGGCTGTTCTCCTTACACCCATCCTTGCTTCATCATTCACCCAGCCATGCACCATACCATATTCTTTCCTTCCCAGCCACCTCGGGGACCAAGCAAACACATATCCTTCTTCTTTGCCAGTCATCATTACATTTCTCATCCTTCCACACTTACTCACACCCTTCTTTCGCTTTTCGTTCATCCCTTCCATCAAGTTCACCTCAGATCTGATTGGGATTGTTCTCACCAAAAACTTCACAGCTAAGTCAAAGTACATTTAGAGGAGGCTACTACCTGGTTTATTTATAATACACCCGTGCAGAAAGCACACTCTGCAGTCTTCAATCTCAAATGAGTAAGGAATGTATAGCTTACCTCTGCCCGCCACCACCGTGTCATCCCCACAGATTTGTCCGGCACTTCCACCGCCTCCTCCCCAGAGTTGTCCTCGTCCAATGCCACCACCACCTCGACGCTGGCCCCGCCTCCAGATGTTCCACCTACAAAGTACATTTAATAATGTTAGAATACACCACTCACTACTATATAATATTTGGTCTAGGAGGAAGAAAGAAATGTGAAAAAAACAGTATACAATTTAATAATTTGTGACTGTCTACTGTAAAGTAAAAATGTCCCTTTTTCCAGGGAAGGCTGTTGTCTTGCTGCACTTTTTGGCACAACTGATGAATGCTTGCTTTTTATTTTTAACACGCACCACTTTTTCTCCTAACAGACAGAAGCTTGACTTCTAAGAACACGAGCAGGATCAAGTTCAAACCAGGTGAGAGCTCGGCTCGACCACAAGAAATGTGTCCAATTAATCGTCAGCACTAAGCACTTTTCCATTTCCAGTTAAACGTTTACTTTTATGACAAACGTGATTTCAATAAATGTGTTTACTTTTAATAAAGCTTTTAAACTCAAATAGACTCTGTGGTTTTTGGCCCTCCAGACTAAAGTGGATGAGCTAAAGGTTTTGGAATTTTTGCAAGCATAAGTCCGTGCCTCTGCCATCGGTGACTTTGGGAGCTAAATGACTCTGCCACACTATCTAGTCAGTAAGGAGATTGGGGGTTCAACTACAAAGTCTGTTATCACTGAGGTATGTGGAAAGTCTAACAGCACCTATTATAATTGATAAGCTAAGCAATGCATTATTTAGTGTCCATAGTTCTGTTTGTGCAGATTTGTCCCTGCAACAATAGTAGAATGGATTGTCCTCCTATCCAAACCAAAAGTAAAGTAGTATCTTATTCTTTCTTGGTGGTCATTCACCTTTTTATTGTTGGCAATTGTCAAAGCATAAACATTTAGAATACTTGAAAAGACATTATGGACAATCCCAGAGGAATGCACTCAGTGCATAGAGCTATTGCTGACTAGAATGGGAGTCCAATGGAAATGCTAAATGTGCAATCTTAGTTAGCTACACAGACAGACTAATAGGAATAATCTAGTAATACCACACAGAGTCATAGTCGAGGCAGGATAAGAATTTAGATCCTGTCTACAAGAAGATCAAAGACGATTTAGAAAAAATCGAATGAGGAACGCTAGGAAAAAAGAAGTACTCTATATTAAAATTAAAACTTACTGGGGCCAGCAAAGGAGCCCTCGCCTGCCCGGTCCTGGCCTGCATCGTCAACAGCACCCTCCTCCTCCTCCTGTGTCCTCCTCTTGCCCCTGGGGGAAGCTGATGTACAACATGAAAGAAAGAAAAACAGAAAACATGGATGATATTTGTCAACCAAATCAAATATTTCAAAAGAACTAACAAAATATTTTTGCGAAATAGCAAATAGACAACTACTCCACGGGATATATTATTGACCAATCTCATGTGGTCGACTACGTTATTACTTTAGTATTGCTTGATTTGCGGACCGTCGAATTGGAAATTACCTTATGTAACTCACTAAACAAAGTACTAAAAAGGTTTGCCTAGGATTGGCAGGCAGCAGTCTGCAGCACGCGAAGTGACAGCCAAAGTCCATCGTGATTGAAGATCAGCGACAACACTAAAGTTTCCTACTACATTAACCAGTCATTTAAATACTCAAACTATCAATCCACCACCACTATTTCTTCTTATCGCCATGTGTACAAAGGAAGGACTGGACTTGAGTCTGTAGGGGCTGATTTAGAAGCCCCTTGCGGCTCTTTTGCTCCATTGTTTTGTGACTTTTGTGACGCAGCGGCAGCACAAAAGAGGTGCAATGGTGCGGCGTATATTAACAACGTGACGCATATGGGAGATGCATCACGTTGTAAAGCCCTGCGCCAATAGGGGGGCGTTCCGGCGCAAGGGAGGGCGTTCCTGCACAGGAACGCATCCTAAAAGTGGCTGAGGGAAATCTACAAGATTTCAATCAGTCACTTTGAGGAAAATGATGCGTGACTCAAACCCTGCGCCTGCTTGAAGCAGACGTACGGCTTCACGCAGCATTGGGGAGATAGGGCACCCTTAGAGCATTGATGGAGCTGCACCATCGTTGCGACGCAACTCCAGCAATGCGCCGCCTTTACGGCACAGATGCGTAACGCTTTGGTGACGTTTTGGGCCCATGGTGCGCCGCATTGTAAATACGGCGCACCATGGGTGATGGTGGCGTGACGCAAAATTACTGGCGCATCCCTGCTACTTTGCAGGGATGCGCCGGTAATTAAAAATCTGAACCTTAGTGTGTAGCATTACGCAGTTCTTTAAACTACAAACATAATTTCACAGGCCAATGAAATGAACACAAAATCTAAAACAAATAAGCATAGTAGCAACACTACTGAGAAGAAGGAGAGCAGTGTACCTGAAATGCACAGAAGATTTTGAAATATAATTTACCTACAATGTAATGAGCAGCATTATTGCTCTTGGTAAAAAACAAAAATTTGCAATATAATAACACAGCAGGAGAAAACATAGTAGTAAAGAAATAGCTACTACTACTCACCAAGCCCGGGGATCTCAAGGCCAAGGAGGTCGAGCAGATCTCGCTCACGGGTCAGGACATCCGTCCAGCGGTGGGTGGCCTGGTTGTAGGTGCTCCAGACCCGAGAGTGGTGGTAAATGGCCTGGCACACCTTCTCCCACCGCTTCCGGTGCTCCCGGACCCCGTACCCGGCACTGATCTTGCCGCCTCCCATGATGGTCCTGGGGAGGCGGCGCTGAACATAAAAAATGAGTTGGCCCACCTCCTCCGGGGTAAAGATCTCCCTGGGTACGACCTCCTCCCCCCTCAAACGCCCGCACGGGAGCCGGACACGGGGTGCGGGACCCTTTCCCTTCTCGGGATGCTTCCCGGCTCCCTTCACCATGGTCTGGGCGGAAAGGAATAAAGAAAATAGAATAGGGAAGAGAAGAAAAGAAAAGAGTTAAAAAAAGTAGTTTAAAATTAACCAAAAGTAGCAGTAAACACAAAAATATAGGGCTAGAAAAATAGAGGGATAGATAATAAGTAAAATAGATCAAAAAAAACTTCAAACAAGCAAAGGATGGCAGAGATTGACAGAGGATACAAAGACCATGCCCAGAACCATAGCAATGAATGAGAAACAAGATGGACGCGCCCGTCCACGACCGCGCGGGTAAGTTCGCGCGAGATTTTCCTTGCAAACACTCGCGAAACTGTACTAGCAAGCCGCACACTTTGCGAGATTACACTTCGCGCCCGGAAACGGAAATACGTCAGGCAAACAAGATGGCCGCGCCCTTGAACGACCGCGAGGGTAACTTCGCGCCTTGCGCTACGAGCGGCTCGCAAAAACGCACAAAACCTTGCGAACTAACACGCCGCAAAAAAACAAATTGCATATTCGCCCGAATTCGCGGCTTCCGAATCCGATCTCGCGAGCGTTCGCGCCCCGCAAATCCCGCGAAGTTGCAGTAAAACGTGTTTTGCTAAACTGAAAGCACTCGGCAGGTGTAAGAGTTCAAACTCATCATTTGTAACAATTCCCTGTAGTGCTTCCTGACTGGGGCCCCTCCAGAATTCAGTTGCTAGTTGCAACAATTGTATGACCCTGCTCTGCTCATTGAATAGCTACAAGTAGGTCACAAAGGTCCTGGAAAAAAAAAGCACTGCAACAGAAAGCAAATTACAGATAAGGAAGCAGGTGCCAGACTGGAATTTTAAAACAGTGACACATTAATAAACTAACCCCAAATTAATTCATGTCAGTTGAAGCAGGGCTGGTGTGTTTGCTTTTCCCCCCCATAATTTACAGTGATGATGAATCAGAGGGTGGCATTGATGTAACAGAGGGTTGCAGTGGTGAAACAGAGGGTGCTGGAAACCTGTGATGATGAACCAGATGTAGAAACAACATAATCGAGACCGTTGCGAGCCGAAATGTAAGTTCGCAATTGCGAACTGGTACGAAACCCTCGCGAACTGGCAGAAATCCTTGCGAACACACAAAAAAAAAATTCGCAAATTCGCGAGAATTCGCAGATTTTGCGGATTGCGAGTTCGCGAATCCGCAAAATTCGCGAACGCGAGATTCGCAAAATTCGCCCATACTTAATGGCGTTTTAGATTCTGAATGAATTTTCCCGATTCATGCCCTTATATAGGTACAATTCGCATTACCCTTAGATAGGCAAAGAAATCCCTAGCCTAGATATTGATTTCTCCAAGAAACTCATTGTTGTGCATGAACAACTATTCCTTAGGGGTTCATCCATGACGTTCATATGCCTGATTTTACGTCAAAGCTGGCATTCCTAAACACCTTCACAGTATAAATATACCTTCACTTGCTATGGCAAAGCACGGTGTGGTTCGGTGCAGTTCGACTACCTACTTGCCCGACGCAGCTCGCTACGGCAAGTGCCGAAGGAAGCCAACTCTCCAGCTGACGCACTGGCAAGAAGCTGTCCCCCTCTGCCGAGAATCCAGCTCCAGTGTTTCTGACTCCCATTGCGGGGTGTTGGGAAATCGAGTCCGAGACAGAGATACCAACCTCCTTCATTCTAAGGTATGGAGCTGATTAAAACCTAGAGAAACCTTTGGCAGTTCTTGGGAAAAAACTAAACCTATGCTAAAGACCACACTTACTTCTTCCCTCGTACTAGACCTAGGTTAGGTACATTGGGGTAGGCGTATTTAATAAGCACCAGTTGAGTATTTTAGCCTGTGTTATTTATGTATGCATTTTTATATGTCATAGCACTAGACAATGCTATTACCGTATTATTTTATGATACTATTCTCGCTGTACACATTATACTTTGCATTCTGTCTAACGATTGCAGCAGTTCACCTCTTTTGCAAGAGATAGAAGACTGTTCAATAAACCCCTTTTATTGAAACGCCTGTCTATCTATTTTCTCTGCAACTCTGTAGAAACAAAGCATGCACGGTTGACTGAGTAAAATAGTTATCTATTGTTTCCACAACTCGGAAGATATTTGTTCCAGTCCTAGGGAAACAAAGTTGTCATGTTTATGAGGTTGTCAGAAACTAATCCCTTCTTGTGTATTCGAGAAAGTTTCTAGTGACCTATGTCATATCTATTGTCTATAATATTCCAATGCGCAGAGCCTATTGGGAATATAGGAACTACACTACATGGCACCCAACATTTGGTAAGGCACTAATTTAATGCTAGATACTAAAGTAACTCAGTCATGCTTTTCTCAGAGACCCCTTTTCCCATAATACTCCAGTAGACATCTGGAGTGGGTAAAAGGGATGATATCCGCCATAGCTGAGTAGGACGAAAAATCCTATGTATTAGTTTTTGGTTTGTTAACGTTGAAGGATACAGTGTTCCAAAATATTGTGCACCTTATTTTTGTCTCCGAGAATGGTGGAGCTGCGGCTGATCCAGCAGCTTTCAACCTAACAGGTTTTAATGAAACTGACGAGGAACTTAAAAAAAATGGCCTAACATCGAGAGGTGGTAGGATAGTTTTTGTGATAGAGGATAGAGTATTCTATTCATGGATAATCTTCCCCCAAGCAAATCCAGTAACACAGATGTTTCACTTCTACAAAGAAGATGAACCACCGGATGAGTATATTCCTTTTGAGGATATAGAAATTCCACTCACATACCAGGAGCATATGAGCGCTGGTTTAAAGGTGTCCTAAACACATTTAAATCACATTACCAGGCTCGGTCCACTAGGTAGACCAGGAGCAACATGGTCGTCCATAGCCGGCTACACACCTGACATTGAAGCAATATCGGATGATTAATTACTTAGTAATATTCAAAGATTAGTAGAATTATACAGTTAAACCCCAACTGTCTGAAAGTCCTGATAAGGTCTTTTCTAAAAAACACTCCTACTCCTTCTAAAAAGAAGTGGGAAAATAGCAAACAAACTTCTAAAGAGAAGCGTTCTCAATCCAGAGGTAGGTCTCCTAAAAAGGAGCACTCCAAAAGGAGGAATAACCTCAGGAATAGGGATAATTTGAGAAAACCTGATAGGTATCAAGATACTGATACATGTTCCTCTCGTACCTTTCAGACTTCGTCACAGAAATCCGAAAGAAGAGGACGGTCAGAAAACAAAGAAGAACGCGTGAAGTCCAAAGACGAACAACACGTTCAGAAAAACAAGATACCTCAATTCAGCAAAAAGAAGGTAGCAGGTCTAAAAATCAGACATGCCAAGGATCTTGAAGACACAACTCTAGAACAGAGAATGCGCTCAGACAATGTTGGACAGCGTAGCTGAAGTCACCATAGCTCGCAAGAACTTGAAGGATCATGTGGAGACAGTGGACTTGAATGAATTCATTCAAGTTGAAACTGCAGATACCAGGGTTAGTTCTCCACATAAGGTATATGAAATAACACTCTGGATGGAGGGAGACATACCAGGAAAGACAAGAGCACTCTTTTGGGAGTGACTCTCTAAGGGTTATGACATTTTCTAGCTGAACAACACTGGCCACCAACGTTGTCAGGGAGTGCCCACATGGCGAAGACATCATTATGCCAGCCTTCTCTAATCACATTCCAATTCATTTAAAATATACTTATGCCAGGAAATGGGCAGTTGCCCAGGCTCCAGCATTATACAAAAATCATGTAGGATGGGATGAGAACTCGCCTCACCATAAAATCCAACCAAAAAATCAGCCAACTGCGGAAAGGCAGTACTTAGTTAAGCAAGAAGCTATAAAAATAGGTCAGGGAGATCTTAGATCAACTTGAATACCAGGGGGTGTTTGAACCATGCAACTCCTCAATGAACAATCCTTTGTTTCCTGTCTCTAAACCAGACAATATATATAATCTAGTATTGGATTACAGACATCTAAATTCTTGTTGCAAAACATTTGCAGTGCAAAATGCCCACAGTACAGCATTAATGAATAACATTGTGCGTAAAAAGTACAAAACCACATTAGATATGTCTAACGGTTTCTTCTGTCAAAACATTGCACCAGAAAGTAGGTATTTGACCGCTTTCTCAATTATGGGGACACAGCTTTACTTCTGACCTCTCCCACAGGGATTCAAGAATAGTCCTTGGTATGACATCTATCTGACAGACGATGACTTGGATAGGCACTTGAACAGGGTGAATACCATTGTACTTGTATTGGCCTCCGAGGGTTACAAATACAATTTTAAAAAATCTACAGTTGCTCATTTAAACGTCCTGTTCTTAGGATACAAATTATCAAGTGAAGGCAAAAGCCTGGCAGCCAACTTTCCAGAGAAATGCGCGCTGCGCCAACCTCAAAAACGCTGAAAAACTTACAGTCGATTCTAGGTTTCCTGAATTTTGGAAGAACTTACATACTAAACTACGCAGAAAGGGTTAAACCTCTCTACGAATTAATCAAACCTGATTTTAAAACAGTAAATTTGACACTAAAACACACAGAAATTTTGTGTTCACTGCAAACAGACATGTTAGCAACTAACCATTTGCGAACACGCGTAAACGTACGCAACTTAGCGATCCAAATCATTCCAGGACAATGCGGATTCACATTCTTAACTTTTAACTAAGGTGAAAAATACCAATAGCTTACAAATCACACTTATACACACAAGCAGAAATAAAATTCACTTCAACAGAAGAAATTCTTACAGCATTACAAACTGCAGTAGCAAAAGAGAGATTCCTCGCACAGGGTAAGCGTATTATGGTCATTACGCCGTAGAGGCAGTGACAAAAGCGAGCATTCCAAATGCTAAAGCTTTACATCCAAGATGGATACAACGGGTTATTGCTTTTGCTGCAACAGACTTTGAATACGTTTTGACCCATATTTGAAAACACAAGCATTTCTACAATATGAACAAGAATGTCCTCTGCCTACTGAAATTCTGCCTCTTGATCAGTATGAATGTATAATTTATATTGACAGATAAGCTCAACCCACTACGGAGGATAAACAAGCCTATTGTGCGACGTGAACAATAGTTAAAGGTCGCTGGCGCGATGGCAAATTCCGACCAATGGTCACTAAAACTCAATCTCTAGGTGATTGTACAGTTCAGCGAGCTGAACTACAAGCAATCAAGATGGTACTTGAAAATACAGATCGCAAATTCCACACACTCATAGTGTACGATTCGTATTATTGGCACAATCACGCATAAACTGCTTTGGGAACAAGTAGTTCAGTTACGACAAGGACTACAAAACACTCATGTGATACATAAGCTGAGTCATCAACGTGATGGCATTCACATTGAAGGGAATTATTTGGCTGATGAAGCCGCAAAGGCAGCTGTGCAAACGGCTTCCGTAGCTTCAATCACTTGTTCAAAAACGAAAATAGACAGCAAAATATTGCTAGCTGTCAATGCTACAAGCAAAGACAGTGGTAAAACTTTACAGAAAGGTTTCCACTCAAATACTCGTATATAACTGATGCAAACAATGTTCCATTTGCTCGAATCCCTGGAGTGCGGAATAGGGTAATTCCAAACATGGTACATAGATTAGGACTAATCCTAGAAGCACATGAAGGGCTTGCCTCTGCACATGCACATGCAGGTGTTTCCACAGCAGTGTCATTATTAAAACAGAAATACTGGTGTCCGCGCATGAGGAAACAAACCAGAAACTATATTTTGGAATGTGATATATGCCAAAAGATGAAAGTCTCTACTGTGAAACGTCCTCTCCCTCACCAAGGACCCTCTCACTGCCAAATCCAACCTCCACAAGGGAATGAAGGCAGTCGCCGACTGGATGAAGGAAAGCCGACTTAAGCTGAACTCAGACAAGACGGAGATCCTCATCCTCGGGTCCATCCCCTCAGCATGGGACGACTCATGGTGGCCCGCATCACTGGGGACCCCCCTGGCCCCCACCGACCAGGCACGCAACCTGGGAGTCATCCTTGACTTAAAACTCACCATGACCAAACAAGTCAACGCAATCTCCTCCACCTGCTTCAACACCCTCCACATGCTCCGCAAGATCTACAGATGGATCCCGACAAACACGAGGAAAACAGTCACCTAGGCCCTAATCAGCAGCAGACTCGACTACGGTAATGCCGTCTACACCGGAGCATCGTCCAAGCTCATCAACAGGCTGCAGAGAATCCAGAACGCCTCTGCACGCCTGATCCTCGGCGTCCCGTGCCGCGACCACATCACCCCCCACCTGAGGAACCTGCACGGGCTCCCAGTCGACAGGAGAATCTCCTTCAAACTCCTGATCCACGCACACAAGGCACTCCACAAGACCGGACCAGCCTAGCTCAACAGTCGACACTCCTTCTACGTACCCAACAGGAAACTCCTCTCTGCTGACCACGCCCTGGCCACGGTCCCCCGCATCCGCAGAACCACTTCCGGAGGCAGGTCCTTCTACCACTGTGCCGCCAAGACCTGGAGCAACCTCCCCCTCTACCTACGACAAACCGAAGACCTGCTGACTTTCAGAAGACAACTCAAGACCTGGCTCATCGACCAGTAGCAGCAGCACCCCCCCCCCCAGCACCTTGAAACCCTTACAGGTAAGTAGTGCGCTTTACAAATTAAATGATTGATTGATTAATTGCGCAGACAGCCCTGTTATTCTCAGATAAACCATTAGCTTGCGTTTACCTGGACCACTGCGGTCCCTTACACAGGGATGGTACCTACAAATATTTCATGGTTGCAGTGGTTTCATGCTCAGGGTTCATTTGGATGTGGCCTCAGCGCTCGGCTGACGATCAAACTGTTATAAAGATTTGCGAGTCTTTATCGGCACATACGCAGTCAGCATGCTACATTCTGACCAGGGTCCAGAATTTAGGAAGACAGCGACCCTGGAGACAGGATTGCGACTTACGTCTCCGCTCCATCAATACCTAACTGCGAATGATCCCGTCTGGTTTTTGGTTTACGGTTACTACTCCCGGGCTATTTTTTACTGGTCTTCGCCACACGAGTGCGACATTTACCCGAGTCGCCTAGAGCTCTTGGAGATCTACCCACTCACGTCATCTCTAATGTCTTACTTTAGGCACTGACTCTTCACTACCCAGGTTTAAACCTTTTCCGGTCAAGAGCCCTGCCGGGGCGGAATTATCTCCGGTGGAGCGACCTTTTCAATTTTCTGCACACACGTCGCAGCCCTGAGGAGTCGCGTGAAAACTGTACCAACGCGACGAAACACGTGTCGGCTGGCTATGGAATGATTAAATATTCGGATATCATGACAACGTTTGATTGTTATGTCTGATTACTCATGCTGTCTTGGATACTGTAAAACCATATTGTATAACTTGCTCATTACTGTATATTGTACTCCTTGTGTGTGCATAGGCATCTCTTTGATTTACATTCTGACCAGGGTCCGGTGTTTAGCTCTCCAGCTTACAAGGAGGCCATGGCCAGTTTGGGTGTTGAATTACGGTCCTCGAGTCCATTCCATCCTGAGGGAAATTTGCTTGTGAAGAGAAAAATACGGGACATAAAGCAATCTATACAGCTAGGGTATTAGGCTTGGGTGATGGGTGGGTCTAACATCTAATAAGTGTCCAACGTAGTCTTAACAATCTGCCAAGAAGTTCTCTAGGGGGTATCACTCCATATGAAGTCCTTTTTGTGACCAGAATGTTAGTAGCGGACCTCGATTGTCAGACTTCAGTGGTAGAATATAAATCATTTGATATCAAAGAGCGATTGGCTGTTTTACAGGACTTAAAAGAAATAAGAATGAAACAAAGAAGCATGTTCCTGAAGTCAACCACCACTGAAGAAAAACTAACCATCCCAGCAAGGCCTGTCTGGTTTCCTAAGCTTGGGGATCTAGTCAGAGAGAAGATCAAGGACAAGATGGAATTTGGGCCTTCTTACAAACAACCAGTACCTGTCCTAGCAATCCACGGATCAAGAACAGTATTACTGCCACCCCTTGCTGGTAAAAAGGAGAACAGGTTTGTGTCCATTGACCTGGTCAAACCACATCATGTAGTCGATACTCAGCAGTATGCCAAGTGGACTCCGACCAAGTAGCAGACGCCCTAATCTGCCTACTATGCAAGAGGTTCAAACTGAGGGACTCATCACCTTTGAGGAATCTGCAGTGCGAAAGGAAGGACTATGCAATAAAGCAATGGAACTTGTACCTCTTGAAACCCAAATAACAGTTTGTCAAGAAATACCTGTCTACAACAAAGGAACAAGTGATCAAGAGGTTCCAGCGATTTCGACAAATCCGGATGCAATCCCCACCATTGACAGAACTAAGCATGGGCTGAAAATTCGTTCTGGTCGCGGAATTTGCGGATTTTTGGCAATTTCGCGGTCTGCGAATCACGCGAAATTGCCAAACAATCCGCAATTCGCAAGTTCGCAAATTTATTTGCTTGTTCGTGCTTCAAAAATACAATCTTGCGTGCGCTGCATTGACTTACCTTGATTCTGAGTTTGCCGAGTTGTTTTCCTCCCGCGAATAAGATGGCCGCGCCCAAAAACGACTGCATGGGTAAGTTTGCGGTAGCCGTGCTGATAAAAAACCCAGCGAACACGCAGAAATAAAAAAATCCGCAAGTTCGCACAAATTCGCGAATTTTGTGTACGCGAATTCGCGCGGATTTTGCGTACCATGAATTCGCAAATTTCACCCATACATAGACAGAACTGCCTCTGGCTATTTCATTAACTTTGATACGTTTTCCGAGGATTCTAGTGAACCTGAAACAACGCCAGTAAAAAGAACTTTCAAAGAACAAGATACAGACCTTTTCACCACCTGGAAAAGACTTATCTGGTTTCACCATGGATTGAATTTTGGATTGTGTTGGGTGCGCTTTTTCTTCTAATTTAGTTGACTCTGGTAATAACTTTGGGAATACTGATAAATAGAAGATATGTCAAAATGGACACAGCAAGTAAGAACATCAACTTACTCCTCAAACCACACAAATCATCACATTGTGAACAAAGAGACTTGTCATCAGTGAATATCACAGCCGTTCCTATACCTGGTGGTATAGCTTGGAACAGAACTGAATATGACATTTTTGGCCCGTCTGAGCTGCTGAAGATTCCACACGTATTCAAGATTTCATTAAGTAACTTTGTTTCATCTAGTACCTTTTCTGATGATTGGGACTTCAAGACTGTTAATAATATGATGTCAGACTTAGAAATGACTGCCGTATTCACAAATCATGAATATTTAGAAGGTTCACCAGATTATGAACAAATGTATTGTTATAACCATTATGGTCACCATTTTTTGCACAAATCAGCAATGCCTAGAAATGTATTAATGTATAACCAATGGGAACATTGTCCTACGCCACCAAAGGTTAGCTCAAAAACATTTGCAAGAAAATTCCAATACTTTTCAGGGTTCATTGTATCCAATGCTGAATCATTTTACTTTAGAAATGTAAACAAAACAAGCATGAAAAGTATGTTGACAAATATCAAACAGATTTATTCTGCAGCCTTTTATGCCCAACTGTCCAAACTAGGTTTTGACTTTTGGAAAGACAACATGGAAAACGAAAACTATCTGGGGCACAAAAGATTGGCAGGTACATCCCTGAGCAAATTATGTTTTTGAATGACACTGTCCAACAGCGTCTTGTCTTGGGTTAGCCAAGATAAAAGACCTGAACAATCCATCCATACCTACACCTACACCTGATAGCAGTAACACTTCAGAGGGGGAGGTCGACGGACATACTATTTTGCATCACAACAAAACAGACCAAGATTTGAAAAAATGGTTGATCTGGCCCACAAACACAAACAACTGTCAAGATAGATTCCTGAACAAAACACAGGGTTTCACATTCACAAGGCCAGACCCAAGGTATTTTCAAAGACATCATCCAGGAATAGTAACAACATACCGTGTAGGGAAACTGTGCCTTAAATGGTTACATAGATTTACACTCAAGGATGTAAAACAACATTTATCTTTACTTAAAGATGGAGCTGATCTTAGGGAATTCTTGCCAAGACCAAGAACACCGCGTCAAAAACGTTTTATATATACCGGTATCGATGCTGCTTATAATGAAGCATGGAAGATTATGCAAGCAGAGACTGCAGAATGTAAAAGAGAAATTGATTAAATTAATTTAGAGAAAATTCTCTCTGTGGTTGGCAATGGGTTAACAACTCTGTCATCCAGGATATATTCTTGGACAGCATAGTGTCTTCTGCCATAGACATCATGGAACAGGACTTGGTCATGTTGCAACATGGTCAGTCGCAATTACGTTCTGTCATGCTATTAGGCTGGACGTTGAAAAACCTTTGTTCAGGCTATGTGCCTTGGCATTTAATCAATACTATGTTACTGTTTTCAGAATCCAATCTCACTGATAAACAGATCAAATGGGCACAGAGAGGAGCGGACTATACGGTGCTGAGTATTGAAAAACTGGAAAGATTGCCATTTACGGTAGCAGAGAAACCAGCTACTGAATGCATTATACATGGAACAATCACTCTGCCTATTACAATTTTCCATTTTCAATATTGCCTAAAACATATACCAGCAGGCACATATGAAAGGTTGGGTAAAGTATGCATTAAGACATCCTGGGAATTACCGTACACACACAGATGTGAAAATGCATTAAGCGGGTCTCTCCTTTGTCAGGGTATTAATTTACATGGGGCCTGCGATGGTTCCTCTACCAACTTATCCTGCCACCTGCAAGGTTCACCAGATGCGGTGATTGACCCAATTTTAGGACAACTTTCTAATGGAAGTTACCTCATGTTGAACGATCACAGCTGCTGTGGCATGTTGCCAGGTATACCATATCTAGTAACTGTGTCAGCCAGGGTCACTTGCTGTATGCAAGTACTGTTACCAAAGACCAAGTCAGATAGGGAGTCACCTTTATGGCCTTTACTGAACACCTCTTCTATACGAATTGATACTTTAAGCAGTTTGAAAGCCATTCTTTTGCAAAAAACTGTGCCACTGACCTCGTCCAAAGAAACCTATGATCTACAAGTTGCAAGGACTTCTGTCGAGATAGATGCCCTCTTAACTACAAACTGCACTGTACATTTCTCAGAAATGTTAAGTTGTATCTTAAACATGTCTGATACGAGCGGTATTGTACATGTATTTAAGACCATATTTTCTGGACTGTTAGCACCTTTTGAAGCAGTCCTAGGAATATTTCCAAACTTCGTGCACTCAGTGTTTGGCGGACTGCCTCTCATTTGGGACTCGCTGCAGGGATACAATTTTTGCTTCTACTGCTGCAATATGGCAAGCCAATTCACCAGCGACACCCAGTTCTCCATGGAGACAACTCCACTGGCGATAAAGTGTCGTGAGCGCATTGCCCAAATTTTGGGTCTACATCGTCTACGAGAATTAAATACCACATTGTTTCTGTCATTCAGACCAATCTGGCACAATTGCATCTTACCTGTTCTACGCTGCCTGCTATGCGGAGAAGAATGCATGTTAGACTCATGTCTCGCACTCCCATCAGTCATGCCAATGGATGTTGATACTTTGCTTGAACCAGTAATGGCCCATGCACTGTGTTGTCCTTAGCGGCTACCAATTCTGATGACGGCATTCATTGAGATCTCACAGATGCAAAATGCTGGCGTTGAGGTACGTGAGGAAACAGGCGCACAGGTATCATCCATTACGAACATTGCTAATGCGACCAATGCTGACGGCGATGCTTCACATCTATGTGCTGTTAATCTTCTAAACAAGGTAATCCTACTTTCACCTACAATGGTAGATGACTTTTTTACAGACTTAGAAGATTTGATGATTTCTCCAAACACTAACACTGACTTTTGATTTGGCACACAGTGTTCTGAGAGACGTTGAATTCGACCTTCATTTTTCAAAACATTGTTTTAACTTTGGGACTCTTTTTTTCTACGATTAATTTTTTTTCTCCAAATTCTTATTTTTGTCCTTTTTTGTCACAAGTAATCTGCTTCAAGTAGAACTATTCATAGAGAACAAGAATTATTTGAAAAACTTTTAGAGACAATATTTTACCACATACACAAACAGTTTTATGTAATTTGACATGAAATGGTTTCGGCCCTTTTTTCTTCTGTATTTACGAGCAATTTCATAAATGTATATTTTCTTGATTCATTTAGATAGCATTTGCATTTACAGAAGTCATCTATATGCTTAGAATGAAATATTCCTTTAAATGCGTACAGCACCAATGCTCTTTTGTGTACTACCAGTACCATTGCATTTTTATGTGTTTTGGGTGGGTTTTAACACATCATGTTTAGATATGTTTAACGTGTTTAGAACTTAGTAATGTTGTCCATAAGAAAGTGGAGTGGGTGTTGTATGGCGTTTAAGATTCAGAATGAATTTTCCCAATTCATGCCCTTGTATAGGTACAATTTGCATTACCCTTATATACACATAAAAATCAAGCCCTTATTTAGGCATAGCCCATGCTACCCAAATACAGGCATGGCTCTTCCATCCGTTCATCAACGTCACAACGATTTCTTGGAAAACCAGACTCTTAAGCAGTAGGGACTTCCCCTAGCCTGGATATTGATTTCTCCAAGAAACTCATTATTATGCATGAACAACTATTCCTTAGGGGTTCATCCATGACGTTCATATGCTCGACTTTACGTCAAAGCTGGCATTCCTAAACACCTTCAAGGTATAAATACACCTTCACTCGCTATAGCACAGCACGGTGTGGTTCGGTGCAGTTCGACTGGAAAGGGGCGACCACTCGGTCCCCCCGAACGTATGGTAGGGGTCCCTGATCCTCCCGGGAAACCATTTTGGGCGGGAGGGGCGTGTCTCGGCTGGTATGCCCGAAGCGGCGTAGTCGGGGCGTGCCTTTTCCCGCCCAAGAGGGGTTGTCCTAGACACCTACACCGTTGGCCACGCCCCGTAGGCATACCAGAGGAGGGTACACGCCCTCCCGAAGAGGAATAAAAGGAGCAACAATCCAAAGAAGCATCCTCTTGTTCCTGTGCTTGGAAGCTGCACCCTCTCGTTGCACGTGAGCCCTCGACGGAACAAGGAGCAATTTTGAGAACTTGTAATTTTTGTGTTTCTCTTCCAGGAGCCTTCTCTTCATTTCGGACCTCCGGATACAGGACCTCGTTGAGCAGCTAAGCAGCAAGGGTCGAGTATTCGAACAACGATGCCTGGCAAGAAGGTCGGAAAGAAGGCTGGGACGGAGCAGATGCTCCGCATGCTGATGAAAGATATGGCGAGCATGAAGAAGCAAATGGCGGCAATGAACAGTACGGGCAGACCGAAGAAGGTCATCGGACCAGCATTGCTGGGAGTAGTTCCCACAGGGAGAGGTAAAAGGGCCAGGAATAGGGCGGCAGGGGGGGAGGCCCCAGTTCCCGTGTCACCCCCGGTAAGCCCAGTTAGTCCGGTCGAGGCCCCGGTACCGATCCCGGATCCGGCCCAAACGATTCCGGTTATAGTTACGCCCACCAGCGAGGAGGACATGCCACCTGAGTTGGCCGCCCAGTTGGCCGCGTGGCTTGAGAAGAATACCGAGGGCGCGGCGGCACCCGGGGACACAGCCACAGAGGCTAAATTGCTAATGAAGCAGTTGCGGCAATCGCGAGATGCTGCGAAGGCGAATCTCCCTCTTGTCCCCTCACAGATTCCTTCGGAAGGACCAACGGCTGGCGGTGAAAAATCAGCGGGACCGGCTATGGAGTCTGGTAAGCAGCCATTGCCAATGGCAAGTGGGGGGTCTTTGCCCTCAAGGAGGGAAAAAGTAGTTCAGCATATTCCGCTGGCCACGAAGGAAATGATTTGGGCTGATAAATATGTAAATATGTTCTCACTTCTGACTGACCATCACGAGATTGAGTATGTTAAGGCTCAGAAGGATTTGTTGCATCCGAGTGTGTGGCGCGCAAAAATGGCGGGCTTCAGGGTGGATGAGACGATCTCTAATTGGGCCAAGGCCTTTGGGATGTTTACAGCTATTATGGGGGAACGTAAACCCGAGATTTTAAGTGAATTAGCTTGTTATCAGACACGCATAATGGATTTTTATGAGACATATGAGGGCGATCAATGGAGGGGTTATGATAGTAAGTTTTGTAAGGCCAAGGAGCACGATTCGTCTCTGACGTGGGACTGTCTCGACTCCGTATCTTGGCAAAAACAGCTCTTGCCGGGCACGACGAAGTCGTCCTCGCTCGGTGAGTATGTGTCTGCGCCTTCCCGCCATCAATCGGCGGCGCCCTTTCGTGCAAACCCCGCTGGTGATCACCAACCCAGGAGTGGCGGGAATGGGGGTAGAAAGGGGGTTTGCTGGAATTTTAACAGAGGCAGCTGCACGAGGCCACAGGGCACATGTAAGTTCAGGCATGAGTGCGCAGGATGCGGACACTCGTCACACCCTGAGAGTTCGTGCAGAGCCAAGAATGGGGATACCGGGGGTAGAGGAGGTGCCAAACAGGTCTAATATCGGCCAAGGGGAACCACTTCCTACCCCCGTAGATATCATGGCAATGATCCCCTGGCTAAACGAATACCCTGATCATGTCTCCGCTGGGGTGATACGGGACGGCTTCTCGTATGGGTTCCACATCCCGGCGGGGGATTTTCGGGGGGAATCACTGTGTAGAAATCAACTGTCTATTCAGCAGCACCCGGTGGTTGTAGAAAACAAGATTGCAAAGGAGGTTGCCCGGGGCCGGGTCGCCGGCCCATATAGGCACCCGCCGGTTCCTAATTTCATTTGTTCACCGTTGGGAGTAGTCCCCAAGAAGGACCCAGGTGAGTTTAGGTTAATTCATAACTTGTCGGCTCCTAGGGGGTCTTTCGGTAAACGATGCGATTGATCCAGGAGTCTGTTCGGTGCGGTATGCATCCTTTGATGAGGCCGTCGCCATGTTGAATCGCCTGGGGCCGGAGCGCTGATGGCTAAATCAGATATTGAATCAGCATTCCGGTTGCTCCCGGTACACCCTCAGGATCAGCGTCTGTTAGGTTTTGTGTTTCAAGGACGCTATTACATGGATAGATGTATGCCAATGGGTTGCTCCATCTCTTGTGCGTATTTTGAGAAATTCAGCTGTTTTCTGCAATGGGCATTCACCAGAGCTACGGGCTATACACAGGTGATGCATTACCTAGATGATTTTCTGTTCTTGGGGCCAGCCGGTGACGCGGAATGTGCACAGGCTTTAATGGAATTTTGCAATCTCATGAAACAGTTTGGCGTGCCATTGGCACAGGGAAATACGGTGGGGCCATCCACTTTGCTCGAGTTTCTAGGAATTGAGCTCGATTCAGTGGAGGGATGCTTCCGTTTGCCCAGGGAAAAAGTAATGAAATTCAGGGCATCGCTAGAATTGGGCATTAGCAAAGAGAAGGTAACTCTCCACCAGTTGCAACAAGCGGTGGACCAGCTTAACTGTGCCCTCAGAGTGATACCGATGGCCCGCCCCTTTTCCCGCTCTATTTCGCAAGCCATGGTCGGTCTCAAGGAAGGACACCACCGCACGAGACTGTCGGCAGAGGTTCGCCAGGATATGCACATATGGTTGGCATTTCTGGCGGATTTCAACGGTCGAGTGGTATGGAGCAAACCACCAGCATCCTCAGACGAGTTGGGTTTGTGGACCGACTCGGCGGGGAGCGTGGGATTTGGCGCCATCTTTGGTAATTGATGGTCGGCGCAAACATGGCCGACGTGGTGGCACACCAGTGGGTTAACAGGTAACATTGGGTTTCTCGAGTTGTTCCCCATCTTGGTGGCACTAAAGGCATGGCCGGACAATTTCCGTGATCGGTCAGTGGTGTTTTGGTCTGACAACATGACCGTGGTTGAATGCATAAATAACCAGGCGGCACGCTGCAAGTGGATTTTGAGAGTGTTAAAGGAAATTGTACTACTATGCATGAGACTGAACGTGCAGTTTAGGGCAAGGCACGTGCCGGGTGTACTGAACAAGGCGGCTGATGCACTCTCTCGTTCCCACATGCAGGCCTTCAGGGGTTATCTACCTTCTGCGGATCTAGAGGCGGCACCGTTTCCCGAAGCTCTCTGGTTGCTCGGTGCCCCGGATTACAGGACCTCGTGGGAGCCAGCTTAGCCCCCAGGACAAGGCAGGCGTACGAAGGAGCGTTTCGTTCCTATTGTGCATTTTTGGGTCCAGCAGGAGGGGATAAGTGGGGGCAGGAGGAGTATGTACTGAAGTTCTTAGTAGCACTCCACAAGGCAGGCCGATCGGCAGCAACGGCCAATAGGCACAAGGCCGCCATTGCATTCATGGCGCAGGCGTATGGTATCAAGGACCCTACATCGTCCTTTTTGGTAAAGAAGGCACTGCGAGGGTGGCAATGCCTTGAGGGTCATAAAGTAGACGATAGGCACCCGATTGGGTTAGAAAGATTGTCCCTGTTGATGTCGGTACTCCCCAAGACATGTTCCTCCCAGTCCGAAGCAGTGCTATTCCGGGCCGCTTTTGCATTAGCATTCCATGGGGCTATGCGGGTAAGCGAGCTGGTGGCGAGAA
Source organism: Lissotriton vulgaris (assembly GCF_964263255.1). Lineage (NCBI taxonomy): Eukaryota > Metazoa > Chordata > Amphibia > Caudata > Salamandridae > Lissotriton > Lissotriton vulgaris. The sequence continues at coordinate 1,117,189,653 of NC_141695.1, forward strand.
ATAAGAAGGATGTGGGGGGAGGTCTGTGTCGGGAGCACGTCCAGATCAAGGGTGATTCAATGGTAATCACAATCGCCAGGTCGAAAACCGATCAAGGTGCGATGGGGGACAGTATTGTGGTCCAGCGCATGCGAGGGTCCCCCATGTGCCCGGTGCAGTGCGTTGAGGTATATCTGGCGCAAAGGGCGGCAGCATGGGGGGGTAGCTTGCTGAGACACACCCACGCCACCCCACTGACAAGGTTTCAGTTTCAGCGGGTGTTAACTTTGGCAATCGCGGCAGTGGGCTTGAACCCGAGCGATTTTGGGACCCATTCCTTCAGAATAGGGGATGCTACAGAGGCTACAGCCAGGGGTCAGAGTGTTGAAATGGTGAAACACTTGGGGCGATGGTCCTCGAATTGTTATAAAAGGTATGTGCGGTTGCACATGTTGTCAAGCTAATGTCATGCACTCACGCAGCCTGTTTTTGTTTGGTTTACAGTTTCGCGAGCTTGCGAGGCGGGGCGGACTGTGCAGTTGACCCGACACCTGGGGACCAGCGGTCAAAGAACACCGGCTGAGGAGAGAGTGGTGTGGGTCGTTGGCCACTCATACGTGAGGCGTGCCGCGGACGTATTCAAAGCAGGTGACATGATTCACGCAGCTGGGGAATACGGGTACAGGGTGACCTTCCACGGAAGGGGCGGGCTCTGTATTGACCAGTTTCAATGTTTTTTCGAGGGACTGTTAGGGCGTACAAGGTCACCGCCGTCTATAATCATAGTGCATCTGGGAGGCAATGATTTGGTGGCGCTCGGTCGACGGGTACTCCTCGAGCATGTTCTATCCACTGTTAGCTGGCTGGCAAAGAGGGTTCCGGGGTGCACGATTGCATGGTCGCACATGATTCCAAGGAAGGTGTGGCGGGGGGCCCTCTCTGTGTCGGCTTTGAATCATTCAGTAAAGAAAGTCAATAACAAGCTGGGTAGATTGTTTCGTTCAGGACAGTTGCACTGTATTCCACATGGATGTATTCAGGGGGATAACATGTACCTAGAAGATGGGGTTCATTTGTCCCGGGTGGGGAATGTCTTACTCATAGGAGACTTCGTAGCTTGGTTAAGGGGTTTGTGTAATCATGACCTTTAGTAGGAGTGTGGGGGGTCCGGATAGCCGGTCAACTATCCGGGCCTGTGGCGGTAAGGTCATGATCGGTGAGCAGTAATTTCAAGATCCCTAGAGGAGGGGCGCCACCCATTATGGATGGTAGCACCCGGGGGGAGGTGGCCATGGGCCCCTCACACGGGGAGGCGGCTCCCACTAAGTATGGGGTCGCCGAAGGGAAGGCGGTCATAGGCCCCTCCCAGGGGAGGAGGCGGCTCGATGCCCCTCCTAGGATTTTCCCGGGGCCAGGATATCCGCGACGGCGGATGTGATGAACAGTGTGGGGTGGGAGGGGGGTCCACGCTACCTTCCAGACACCTTGCACGAGTCCTCGGACGGCCATTAAGATGGCGTCGAGTATATAAGGGGCCCCCGCTAAGACAAGGGAAATTGGAAGTTGGCACAGAGGTACAGTCCTCTGTGCGACCGCCCCTCACACGTGAGGGGGGAGTTCTGGTAGTGGGGATCTGACACCGGTTACGACCTTGCCGTTGGCCCGTAATGTTAGGATGTACAATTTTTTATTTAGAGAGTATGCATTTGCAGGATGTTTAGACTCGGCTAGGAGAACCTTTGTATTAGAGATTTGTTAAGGTTAGCCAATGAACATCGTAATGTATAAAGGAAAAATTGTACATGATATGAAACTGTTATTTTAATGTTTTAATTTTGTTTCATATTTTAATAAATACGGCCGGGAGGGTAACTCCCTCCCGCCTTCCAAAAGTTCAGAACTGCATCCGTCTTCCCATCCTTGGGGATTGTGTTGGGAGGGGGTGAGAGGCATCCCGGCCATATGGAAAGGGGCGACCACTCGGTCCCCCCGAACTTATGGTAGGGGGCCCTGATCCTCCCGGGAAACCATTTTGGGCGGGAGGGGCGTGTCTCGGCTGGTATGCCCGAAGCGGCGTAGTCGGGGCGCGCCTTTTCCCGCCCAAGAGGGGTTGTCCTAGACACCTACACCGTTGGCCACGCCCCGTAGGCATACCAGAGGAGGGTACACGCCCTCCCGAAGAGGAATAAAAGGAGCAACAATCCAAAGAAGCATCCTCTTGTTCCTGTGCTTGGAAGCTGCACCCTCTCGTTGCACGTGAGCCCTCGACGGAACAAGGAGCAATTTTGACCCACCCACCAGCCCCTTATGGCAGCGATTAGTAGTGCAATTAAGTTGATTTGCGGTGATAATATCTTTTTCTGCAGGGTTTTTTCGTGTGCAATAAAGATTTCGATGTTGAAATGCAATAAAATGATTTGCTTCATAGCATGTTTTCTCACTCAGTTGAGCGGAGTATCACAGTTTGATTTGGAAATATGTTACATGTGTAGATAAAGGATTAGTAGTGCAATGTTCAGTTTTACCGCTTTTTCGCTCTTCTTTAGGTTCAAAACGTCGTATTTATTTTGGTCGGGTGGTAAGGTCATGATCGGTGAGCAGTAATTTCAAGATCCCTAGAGGAGGGGCGCCACCCATTATGGATGGGAGCGCCCGGGGGGAGGTGGCCATGGGCCCCTCACACGGGGAGGCGGCACCCACTAAGTATGGGGTCGCCGAAGGGAAGGCGATCATAGGCCCCTCCCAGGGGAGGAGGCGGCTCGATGCCCCTCCTAGGAATTTCCCGGGGCCAGGATATCCGCGACGGCGGATGTGATGAACAGTGTGGGGTGGGAGGGGGGTCCACGCTACCTTCCAGACACCTCACACGAGTCCTCGGACGGCCATTAAGATGGCGTCGAGTATATAAGGGGCCCCCGCTAAGACAAGGGAAATTGGAAGTTGGCACAGAGGTACAGTCCTCTGTGCGGCCGCCCCTCACACGTGAGGGGAGAGTTCTGGTAGTGGGGATCTAACACCGGTTACGACCTTGCCGTTGGCCCGTAATGTTAGGATGTACAATTTTTTATTTAGAGAGTATGCATTTGCAGGATGTTTAGACTCGGCTAGGAGAACCTTTGTATTAGAGATTTGTTAAGGTTAGCCAATGAACATCGTAATGTATAAAGGAAAAATTGTACATGATATGAAACTGTTATTTTAATGTTTTAATTTTGTTTCATATTTTAATAAATACGGCCGGGAGGGTAACTCCCTCCCGCCTTCCAAAAGTTCAGAACTGCATCCGTCTTCCCATCCTTGGGGATTGTGTTGGGAGGGGGTGAGAGGCATCCCGGCCATATACCTACTTGCTCAATGCAGCTCGCTACAGCAAGTGCTGAAGGAAGCCGACTCTCCAGCTGACGCGCTGACAAGAATCTGTCCACCTCTGACGAGAATCCAGCTCCAGTGTTTCTGACTCCTCTTGCGGGGTGTTGGGAAATCGAGTCCGAGACAGAGATACCAACCTCCTTCATTCTAAGGTATGGAGCTGATTAAAACCTAGAGAAACCTTTGGCAGTTCTTGGCACAAAAACGAAACCTATGCTAAAGACCATACTTACTTCTTCCCCCATACTAGACCTAGGTTAGGTACATTGGGGTAGGCATATTTTAGAAGCACCAGTTGAGTATTTTAGCCTGTGTTATTTATGTATATATTTTTTTTATGTCATAGCACTAGACAATGCTATTACAGTATTATTTTATAATACTATTATCCCTGTACACATTATACTTTGCATTCTGTCTAACGATTGTAGCAGTTCACCTCTCTTGCATGAGAAAGAAGACTGTTCAATAAACCCCTTCTCTATTTTCTCTGCAACTCTGTTAAAACGAAGCATGCACAGTTGACTGAGTAAAATAGTTATCTATTGTTTCCACGACTCTGAAGATATTTGTTCCAGTCCTAGGGAAACAAAGTTGTCATGTTTATGGGGTTGTCAGAAACTAATCACTTCTTGTATATTCAAGAAAGTTTCTTGCGACCTCTGAGATAACTGGCACTCACAGTCAAGTTTAGTATATTCGATAGAGACATACTGACCTCAGTCCTATGTCACATCTATAGGATATATTATTCCAATGCGCAGAGCTTATTGGGATTATAGGAACTACACTACAATAGATGCTCGCTGTTGGTGAGGTCCGTCTACCCCATATATTCAGCAGACACCATCTCGATGACTTAGTCTCCTCCACCTTCCATACTTCTCTCATGTTCACCAGCCTCCAAGTACTTTTGAAGAGGTGAGCAATCCCATATAATGTGGAAGAAAGTACCATCACATTCGAACCCGATAGGACAGATCGGCAAGTCCGTTATCCCCATCCTCACCAGGTCGGTAAATGCGAAGTAGGCTCTGTGTAAAATCTTAATCTACACTAACCTAAAAACGCAAGACATGTCAGTCATCTTTAAACAAAAGAATATTTGAATACTGTTTAGAGGAAACTTCATTTCAGAGAACATGCTATTATTTATTTACGTTTGTAGACGAATCTCAGTGCCAGTCTGTAGGTATAAAGTATCACGCCATATCAGGATTATGGGAGATATTTTTTCCATTTCAATCTTTTTGTTATATTAACATTTTGCAGTAAAATGGCTAACATAGCACCAGCACCACCACCATTTTTCCAGGCCAAAAGAGAGCCCTTTTGAAACACACTTTACATGGTGTTGGTCTCAAGGAATTAATTACTTTGTCACCTTTGGAAATTGTAGATAACATTGATGTTTTTGAATATGCTGCAAAACAACTAAACATAAGCTATGGGAAGAGCACTGACAGGCACGTGTGCATTTAATACAATTACTTATAATCAGGACTTAAGACACAAAAAGACTTTGGGTAGGAACAAAATTTACCCTTAGCACCACTCTCAACATTCACAAAGGAATTGAGCAATCTGAGAAATTAGTACAAGAAATTAGAGGAACTAGTTATAATGGGAGGGTCCTTGGAAATCCCCGAAGTAAGTAATCAGTCAAAAGACATAGGGAAGAAAGATCTGACGTATAAGAAATGTTATGCTAATTGTTATAGATGTGGTAGTTGCTACCACCTTACAAATTTTTATAAAGGATGTCCTGCAGTTGATAAAACATGTAATCATTGCAGGAAAAAGGGTAATTTTGAAGGTTATGTAAGGCCAAGGGTGACAGGAACATTAACTGTGTTCTCGTAGATGAAGAGAACATTTTCAATCCCAATGTTGTACTGAGCTTTAGTGGTAGGAATGTTAATGTTTACGCAAAGTGTGTAATCCGAACAGAAGGGAAAGATGTAGAAGTGATGGTTGATTCATGTGCATGGTACAGTATAATTGGGAAGTCTTTGATTGAAACAGAGTGGGGTGCCAGAATATTGTTACGCCCAGATGTGCATCCTGGTGGTCATACAGGGCATAACTTCAATTTACTCAGTTATTTTTGGGCTGGTATAGAATTTGCAGGTAAAAAGAATAACAGCAAGATTTATGTGACCACTAAAGGTGATTCTTTTTTGGGTTGGCCTCATCAACAAGATTTAGGTGTTTGTCTAAATTCAAATGTTGTCTAACCTGTTTATGTTTTGTCTGAATCTAACAATGAAGAAGTTGTGAACATTTTGAGTAATGATTTTCCTGGTGAATTTTGCAACAAGTGGGTAAATTTGTTGGATTTAAGCATAACATTGTTTTGTTGGATAAAGCGGTTCCAGTACAACACAGGGTATGTGATGTACCTCTCACTTATAGAGCTAAGCTTAAGGAAGTGTTAAATGATTTGTGTAACAAACAAGTTATTCAAACAATTGAGCATTCTCAATTTAATTCCAAGACAATATCCTTGTTTTTGGTAAGAGTAAGGAAGACACACATGGCGAATATGCTCTATCATTTACAGCAGAAAGCCCCAGACTTTGAAAGAATCCAAATGTAGGTTCAAATGTGAGGAAGTAGAATAGTTGGGTCATCAAATTACTGCAGGCTGTTGTTGCTGGTCAAATGCTGAAAACTAAGGAGCAACTTTTATCATTTCTCGGTTTGACAGAATTGTATTGAAAGTTAAGTGACACTTATGTCGCCAAAGTACAAGCTCTCCATTGTTTTTAAGGCAGGATCGTCCATTTGAGTGGAGAGAAGAACAATAAAATCTTTTCATCGAACTTTAGAATTAACTGGCGATTCCTGCATTTCTTAGCTCTTTTGAATTGGGCAAGGAGTATGTTGCTGCGTTAGATGCAAGTTCATGAGTGTTTGGTGCTGTATTGTTTAAAAAAAGATACGTTCAAAGATAGGATAGTATCGAATGCATCAAGGACTTTGAGAATGGTTGCTTAAAACTATTCTGTAATCGAGAAAGTGATTTTGGTGAGTATTTCAGCTACTGAGCATTTCAGAACATTTCTGTGGGGAAATCGTTTTTGTTTAGAACATACCTTAGACCGCTTGCATACGTCCTTTGTCATGGTGGAGGGAGATGTTTGAATGCAGGATTGGCTCAATTGGCAGCAAAACTGCTAACCTATCTTTTTAGACTTGAATATGTCATAGGAAAGTATAATGTGCATGCAGAATTCATGTCAGGTTTGCCTCTTAAGTCGAATCCTGAAGCTGTAGAGGCACATAAAGAATGTGAGGTAGCGTATACAGAGGAGCATGTTAACAAATGGTGCAACATCGAAACAGACTCATCTGTCATTTCAAGGAGTGGTGGATGAATGAAATAAGGAGGATGCTGAAATATACTTGCCTTGTGAATACATATCTAAGGGCTGGTCTCAAAAAGGAAACTTGAGCTGAAATGTGGCTGTTTTTTAAAAGGTGAACGATTGGTTGATGCTTGATGATGATAAAATAGTGCCGCCTCAAAGATTGTGAAAAAGGATCTTTTCTAGAAGTCATAAGGACACATTGGTATGTCAGCTACTAACAGATGACTTTACATATTTTACTGGTCGCCTAGCACAGTTATATTAGTAGATTGTTCCAATAGTGACAAAACTGGTAAACCTTGCATCACTGAATGTTTGCCAGTAGAGTATGCACCACATCCATGGAGAACATTGGGAATAGACATTTTACTTCCATTTAGGATCATTTTGTGGACTTCCCAAGCAAGAAGCTTTGACCATTGTTTTAATTGAATACTTCTCAAAGAGGCTGGAAATTCGGATGACTGAGAAAGTGAATTTAGAGTTTTGGGAAAATGTGCATTCTGGAACAACTTCAGTTTCCTGTCTCTGCATAGGGCCTTCATCTTCACCACTGTGAAAGTTGTCAGGGTATCCAGATTAACCGTGGGCGGAGAACTCCGCTCCATCCGCTGAGTTTGCGGAGATTTGCCTACTCCGCGTTCTGCGGAGAACTCGGAGTATGTAAATTTCCGCACAGTCCGCAGCGGAGCGGAGTTGACCAGCCCCCGCCTCCACCCCATTAAGAATTAATGAAAACTGCATTAAAGATTAAAGAAAATAAACTTACCTTCATTGCGGCGTCCCCGGCTGCTGTCCTCCTCTTTCTCAACGTCTCAGTGAGATCTACGCATGCGCGTGTGCACGCCCCCGCATGTGCATTTCTCGCAACAAATGTGACACCGCAGTGAAGGTAAGTCTATTTTCTTTAATCTTTAATTTAGTTTTTATTCGTTCTTAATAGGGGGGTGGGCGCGGGCGGCGGAGCAGAGTTCCACGGAGTTTGTCCCCAACTCCGTGGACTTCCGCGTAGTCCTGCTCCACCAGTTCTGCCCAGGGTTAATCCGGATCCAACTTCATATTCCCTTCGATTTTTTAAAGTAAAAACACAATGTAAGTTAACAATTTTTTTTATTGCAATAAAAAATTGTAGAAATCACAAATGACCCATTCAAAGACCTGATGCCAATTAAAAATCAAAAATCACATTTTGTTTTCAGTTCTATTTAAGGACTTTTAACTTCCAAATTGATAGCTGAGTGGTACTGCTAAACACAAGTTCTGGATCCCAACATTGCACATCAATGTACGTTCCCACTGACCCCAGACCCAATCCATACTAACCACACTATGACTACCAACACAGATCACCCTCACCGTTACAGCTCGCCCACTGGCAACCCCAGTAGAACCGCCGGACCTCCGACCTCCTTCCCACCTGCATTCCACCAAATTCACAAGCTAGGTACTCCAAAGACACCGGAATCTGTTCAAACCAACCTACCTTCCCCTCCACCCTTACATGCCGCCTGGACTGCTCCTGTTCCTGAACCTTGGCCCCTTTGCCCGCTAGCACCCCAAGCTCTTATTGATCTTGAAACTCTACACTCCAGAGCAACTAAACTATCCCAGAGCATCCATAGCTCCGTTCAGGACCTTATGAACCTCCTTCACCTGGCCGAGCTCTCCCTTGCTAACCCAGAGTCACCTCATTCCTCCCCCCACAGATCACCGAGCCTCCCAAGCACCCACTCCTGCTACCTCTGAGACATCTCCGCCCGCGCAAACATCCCGGCCAACTCTCAGGGAAGGAATCCCGTGCTCTCGCACTCTCCTACACCTCTACCACCGCCACTTCTAACCCTCCAGACCTTACGGGAAACTAAATCCTAGCCATCCTCCAAGAGCACAACTCTGTCCAAGCCATCCCTTGTCCGCAAAGCACGAGTCTGGGTCACCCCATCAGCACGGTCACCATCAACCCCAACAGGCCACCTACCCTCCATGACAGAAGTGTGATCGAAAGCAACCTCGCGCCGGTAGTCCTGACCGTCCTGACACCGGTCACCTCCCTTGACCCTCCCTTATCTGGTCTCTTAATCAATTGCCGTTCAGCAGTAAAGCATGCCGCTGATATTGCTGACCTCATCCTGATCAAAAACTTAGACCTAGCTATACTAACAGAGTCTTGGCTCAATAAATACTCCTCCCCTTGCCTGGACTTATTAGTCTCTCCCAACTACAATATCGCCAGACTGAACAGACGCTCCCACAAGAAAGGTGGAGGCATTGCCTGCATCTATCCTTCCTCCTTCCTTGTCACTGAACTCTTGGCGGACACCACTGACTCCTGCGAATACCTTGCACTCTCCATCTGCAGCAGCTCACTACATCTTTGCAACTTACACATCTTCTACCACCCTCCAGGCTCCAACGACTCCTTTACTGATCACCTCTTGGAAATCGTCACAACTAAGATTTCCTTCAATGCTAAAGAGATTTTCCTGGGTGATTTCAACCTGCGCTGGAATGACTCTAAAGAGCCCCACATCAACGCTATCAAAGTCCTACTAACTGACCAAGCCCTAACTCAAGCCTGTTCTCAGCCAACTCACTCAAAAGGGGCCATCCTTGACTGAATCATTTTTAAGGAATCCTCAGTCAAGCTCATCTCCATAGACCCATGTGACTGGTCTGATCACCACTCCATCTTCTTAATTTTGCCTGGGACCCGCAATACAAGACACTGCAACCGGTGATCCCCAAACGGTGGACCGGAGACACTAAAACCCTTGACCTTATGGAACTGGAGGATCGCTGCAAATTTGACCTCCTCCCACCTCAGCACATAACCTCGGTCAGAGACCTAAATGAGCATTACTCATCAACTATCTCAATCATTCTGGACGACCTTGCCCCTCTAAAGCTAAAAAGAAAACAAGTCAAAGACAGGAACCCTGGTTCACTGGTTCCCTCAACATGGAGAGGATGTCCCTACGGCAATGTGAAAGAAACTGGAGGCAACACCCCTCCGCGACGCATCTTAATCTTCTCTGCCGAGCGAGAAACTCCTACAACAAGCATATCCTCAATTCAAAAAAAGAATATTTCATATCTGAACTGGGCAACGCCAAGAATAGACCCCGTAAACCTTTTGAATTGGTCAAACACCAATCCAACAAACTGGCTAAAACACCGAAAGAATCCCCCAAATCTCTAATTTCGTCAGAGGAATTCTCCTCTTTATTTGCGGATAAAATCACAGCTTTAGGAACAGAGCTCAGTACAGCCTCCTACTCACAACCCCTTCCGGACCTGCCCCCTTTCCCCGCTCCACCCCCTATGGCCTCTCCTAAAAACCAAGCTGTTGGTCTGATTTGAAATATTATGACACTAAAACCTAACAATCACTTTAATGACCCCCTACCTTCCAACTGCCTCACTGCTGCCTCCCAATTCATTGTTCCTTGCTGGACTACAATAATAAACGCCTCTCTCCAACAGGGATTGATTCCGGACCCCTTGAAAGCCGGCCAAGTCCTCCCCATTTTAAAAAAACCAGCACTGGAGCCATCCTCCCCCGACAATTTCAGACCCATCTCCAATATCCCGCTACTAGCCAAAGTACTTGAGAAATGTAGTCAGCAACAACTAAGTCAGCACATCAGTAACTTCCACCTACTTGATTACTTTCAATCTGGGTTCAGACCGGGGCATAGCACTGAAACCACTATGCTCCACATCGTGGATGATGCCCTCCAAGCCCTAGACCAAGGCAAAATCTGCCTGCTTATCCTCTTAGACCTATCCTCCACCTTCGACACGGTCAATCATGATAAACTTCTCTTGTATGGTTCAGGTCCTTCCTCCATAATCGATCACAGAGATTCCTCATTAACGGCAACCTATCAGCTCCCTCTCCGGTTACGGTTGGAGTCCCCCAAGGCTCAACCCTGTCCCCCACCCTCTTTAATCTTTACTTAGAGCCACTCGCTGAAGTTCTTCATACTGCCAACATTTCCTACCATATGTTCGCGGACGATACCCAAATATACATCAATATCTCTTCGCTGGAAGAGATCCTCTCCCTGAACGAGACCTTGAAACTGACTGTCCAGTGGCTAGACGCTAACCAACTAAAACTCAACGCAAAGAAAACCAAATTTCTCCTAATCTCCCCTTCTAAAGCCAACCCTGAGATTCAGACATGGATCAAGGCCATCACAGCCCTAAACTGCCCGCCGACCATTGTGGACTCTGCCAAATCCCTGGGCATAATCCTAGACTGTAATTTGAACATGCGGGACCTCATCAACTCAATGGCTAAAGCAGCTAGATTCCACCTGAGCTATCTTTGGAAGCTGAAACCTTTCATTGAGGCTGCTGACTTACAAATTGGCAGTGCAAGCCCTAGTCATCTCCAGACTGGAATATGGTTGCTCCACCCTCACTGGTCTACCCAAGATCTCCCTTGCACCCTTAAAACATTGCCTCAACGCGCCCACCAGACTACTCACCGGCACCAGGAAATTTGACCACATCTCTCCACATTTGAAAGCACTGAACTGGCTCCCCCTAGAGGCCAGAATTCAGATGAAACTGGCATGCATCACACACAAGGCTCCTTACTCAAACTCCCCTGCTTATCTGGCACAAAAACTAGTGGTATCTGGAGGAAACAGGAACTCCCGGCCTGCCAGTATCCTCTTACTCCAACCCGCCTTCTTCCAGAAAAAAAGAACCTATAATAGGGCATTCACCGGGGCAGCTCCTAGAATCTGGAACTCCTTCCCACCCACCATCAGAAGAATCCCCTCTCTTGCACTCTTCAAGAAGGAGGCCAAAGCCTTCCTCATGGGGAAATTCCTCGTCTAATGCCTGCCATGCCTGACCACAAGTCTGATGTTTCTTAGACTAGTGCTCTTCCTCAGACCACCAACTCTCCCCGCAGAGAACTCTTGGGTCCCTTATTTTTACTTTTATTGTTTTAATATTTTATTCCTATTTTTTGCCGACTTTAAATATGATTGCAATCGTATTGTGTATCACCAGTATCCCTATGTTCCCTACACCCCGGCCCATCCCCTTGTACAGTTTTTGTATGTATATTTCTGCACCTGAACGTTGTTTGTACTCCTCTGTATATCTTGTAAAGCGCTCTGATACCCTCATGGGTCAAGTTTGCGCTCTATAAAACACTAAAAATAAAAAAATAAAAAATAAAAAGAAAGTGGCTTACTGGGGATGGATGATAGTTCACCACAAGTAATAATGCCACTGTTTTTGTAAAGGTTTCATTCATTTGAACATGAGTTCAATCCCTGGTAGCTATGCCACAGAGCATAGAGGCTTAACATAAGAAAACGAGTAATGCATTTAGAAGTACCAAAACAGTTAAAAAGTAGAAAACAGAACACAATTAAAAATACCACTCCAATTGATAAAATTAGAGCATAAGATAATAAACTAAATGGTACCAATAAAGCTAAAACCCAATAAGGGGAAGAACAGACATGAATTTGTAAAGGTTTAAACAAAAATAGCACCAAAAAGTGGTCATTTGGTTGCACTTGACTGGTACTTAGGCGTGGTTTATGGCCCACCACGATGGAGAGCGGGCTGGATACAGAAACCAGGCTTGGCCCTGTCAGAATTTAGTGTATATTGCCAAACAATTTACAAAATGGGGTGGGGGCTGTGTGAGCCTACTCCCTGACCCATTAAAGACCCTGGGGAGCCCTCCCCCGGGGCCGATTACTTTAAACCCCCTCCCTGAGCCATTATTGGCCTTAGGGACCCCAATCTCCAGGGGCCGGCTTACATGCTATTTTCTGGGGAGCCCACACCCGGGACATATCGCTTTCCTTCCTGCACCGGCGCCAAGTTTAAATAATGCTCCCGTCCGCTTGGAGTGGACTTTGATCTATTTCCCTGCCTGCACTTACGTGGCAGGGAAAACTGATCAAAATATTGCTCCAGCACACAGGGAGCAGCATTAGTAGCTGCTCCCTGTGGGCAGGAGAAATGCTGGCTCCCACTGCATGAAAGGAAGCAGGCAGCTGCTGCGGGGGCCATGGGGTTCCCCCCATGGCCCCCTACAAATGTATGGTGGGTGTCCTGGGTGGGCACCCACTTTTACTAGTATGGCCATGGGGGATTGGGACCCCGGGGCAGATAATCAGGGAGGGAGGTCCTGCGGCCCCTTCCCCTTTTAACATAGACCCTGGGGATGGGGTCTCCAGGGCCTAAAGAGATCTGGGGACAGGGTACGCGCCCCCTTCCCTTTTTAGGTCGCGCCCTAGCTTTGCAGTGCAGGAGTTTAGAAAGCTACCCACACGCTTGTGCGTGTGGGTTTGCTTTCCCCATGTGGCATTGGCTTGCGTGTGCTTTTTTTTTTAGAAAAAATGGCACGCGATTGGGCAAAGGCGGGACATTGTCGCCCATTCCCGACAGTGGCTGCGTTCGCCTTGCTGCTGTTGCCATGCTCCTTCCCCCCGCTCCTCTGTGAAGCGCACGCACCACTAGTTGTTTACAATACCGATCTCAACGCGTTCGCTTAATCGCGGCACCCGCGCTTTACTTTTAATGTTATAAGTAAAGTGCAGGCGCCCCGATTATACCAAAAGTCAAGAAATAGATTTTCGTTTCTATTTATTTACTTGTGGTATAATCGCGGCACCAGCACTTTACTTTTAATGTTATAAGTAAAGCACGGGTGCCACGATTATACCAAAAGTAAAGAAATAGAAAAAAACATCTATTTCTTAACTTTTGCTATAATCGCGGCACCCGCGCTTTACTTTTAACATTAAAAGTAAAGCATGGGTTCCGCGATTATAGCAAAAGTAAAGAATTAGATTTTTTTTTGCTATTTCTTTACTTTTGTTATCATTGCGGCATCCGCGCTTTACTTTTAACATTTAAAGCTAAGCGTCAGTGCTGCGATGCTTGTTAGACTGTGTCACAACCACATTGGGTTACTGCTAAGTAGTTCCCTTTTAAGAAGAAGCTCCAAATCTTTGATTGATTATGACCAATCATAGCGGGAGAGAAGAGCAAATAGTTAATCCAGAGGTGCTGGGTACTACTCAAACACAAAACTATAGTTCAGACACTTCACCCAGGTCTAGACTAGAAATCAGGGGTAAAGGTAGAGTGTATTCCTTCCTATCAGCCGGCTCTCAGCTTCCCAGTGATGTTGCAGTCACATACACTGCCAAATTCTATCTCATTACGTGTGCTCATCTCCCCATATATTCTCACTTGTATGACATTCTGGGGAGTCCATTAATGCTAAATCCAACACTATCAGATCACTATTTTGGACTGCACACAAAATTCAACAGCCCTAGTAAGACTATTCATGGGTACAAACACTGGCGTTTAGATAGGATGCACTAAACCTGGACTCAAAGTCCACCCATCCAGGTACAGAAACAAACTCTAGCTGTTTTATGTACGCATTTCAAGGTATACTGCTGCACCTCTCAATGGCATTTTCTATGTGAAAGGCAGATGTTTTAGACCAAGATCTAAGAAATGAATGAATAATCCATGGTTATGTGTCTTAAACTACCAACCTTATTGAGAATGAATTCTAGCCCGTCATCGGCCGGAAGAGGCTGGGTTGGGCCTCGGCTCTTGGTTTCTTGGCAAAACATTTCAGTATTCGCGACTGTGATAACTTTTTCCATCTATTGGCGTATGACTGTCATTTATTGTCCCCTAATTCAAGCAGGGTCCATACTGCAATTGAATGAGTCACATTGTTTGCAAATCATTGTGTCTTGACGCCTGCTTCTAACTGTTGGGTCAGGGTAGCCTTGTGATATATGAGTTTGAATAGGGGTTCTAATCTAACAGTAGAGGCATACTGTTTATGAAACATTGTGTCTCAAAGTTTGCTCCATAAAAACGGCATAAGGGGGTCTTCCTGTGGATTTCAATATGGGGAAAAGAAAATTACATAGCTCTATCCCTGGCCAAAAAACAAATAAGGTTTTAGATTCTAGTACATCATTAATGAAATATTTGACAGGGCAGTGGGTGCTTTAGAAAAACAAATTATAAAGTGGAGGAGGCCCTGAATAAAGAGTCACATAGCTCGATTGACAACAGCAGAGCTCTGTCCCCCACTCATGGTTTGCGTGAGGGGGGATAGAATCCCCAGTGGCAAACATGGGACATCATAATGGTTGTGTTCAGTCAGGGAGTGATGAGATCTCATTAAATAACCCTGATGTTGCGACATTGCCTCCACCAAAACGAGCGTGTACCTCTAAGAAAAAAGAGGCTCTCTAAATTTTATCCCCATTGATACATGAGGCTCCCACCACTCCAAAAATCCCAAAACTCAAACACAAGCTAAATGAGGGAAAGGATTCTCCAGCCGTTATTAAAGTCAAAGAACGTGTAACTTGCTCCAAAAATAAAAATAAAAGCAAAGGCAAAGCTATTAATAACATGTCAGGAATTACAAATTCGTTAACAGATTTAACCATATACATTAAAGAGTCCATTTGTATCCTGGTAAAGAGACTCGAAAAAATCGAGTCAGGTTTGGTATCTATTTCAGTGTGCCTTAAGGAGGTTTTAGCCAAAAACTGTAGCCAGACAACAGTAGTTGGTATCGCCACACCCAGAAAACAGACTAGCGATAGAGAGAGAACTAGCTCATCCGCAGGTCCCATGACAACGAAGCTGATCGCCCCTACTGCGTCATCGCTTAAGGGTGCTCAGGTGAACGGAGGAGTGAATGTTTCTAGTGATGTAAAACGTGGTGATTTATCTCAATCTGCCACTCACCCCAGTCTAGGTACCCACGTGGCTTATAATCAAGAACCTTTGTCTAATTATATTAGTTTGAATCTTCCACCTGCTGCGATTCCTTTTACTCTAGTTTTGACGAATGGTCCCCCGTTCTCTGAGGGTGATAAGGAAACCTGGGCAACCCTGAGGAATAAATCTATTCACTGCTTAGGCGTTAAAACAGATTGACAAAGGAGATGTTTGCAGCATTTAAAATGGTGAGACCTATCCCGTGGGTGGGCCCCAGTAGAAAAACTTTTAAAGGGGATTGTGTTGTCTTGTCTCTGGGTTCACCTGCATTAGAAAATGAATTCATGGATTAGGGTATTAATGTTTTAACTCTGGGTTATTTTTATCGGCTCAGAACGCTTGATAGAAACACTGCCTCTCATATCAGCTCCCAACTGAATAATAACTGGAGTTATAACCTAGAAGTAACAAACAAGTATGGGCCTTTACACTCATTGGAGGAGGTAGATTGACTCCTGGACAGAAATGGTTATCGATATACTGCAGCTGATCAGGCCCTTAAAATTTCAGGGAAGGGATATTCTTTGGCATCCCCGGCAGAATCAGTCATTGACAATTGCAACGTCACATGTAGGGGTGGTTCAACAGTTGATACGTCCTCTATATTTTATAATTATATAAATCAAAACATTTGTCTGGGCTCACAAAGTACGGAAGAACCTGATTCAGATGGCATTCAGAAAGAAGTTTTTAACATTTCGTTAGGTGAGGTGGTACCCAATGTAGTAACAACGGATGTAAACATTGACGTTAGTCCGGTTGCGGAAATACAGACAGGGATGAGCCCAAGACAGGGTGAGTGTGATCAGGCACTGAAACGTCAAACTGATTCTGCCCAAGGGATTGTCAGAGTAACCTTCTGGAACATTTCTGGGCTCCAATCTAAGGTCAACAATCCAGTATGGATAGATTTTATAAAGAACTCCGATATTCTTTGTCTTCAGGAGACGTGGCTGTTGAATGAACTACATATTTATGGTTTTAAGACTTTCCATATACCAGCACTGCGGTCAACTCACGGAAGAAATAAAAGGGGGATTTGTGTTTACATCTCAAACATGTTGAGGGTTCTGAAGATTAAAATGTCTAAGTCGTCTACTTATTATCAAATTGTCAATATCCACTTTTCTGTGCAAGTTGTGGTAGTGCTCATCAATTTTTATAATAACATAGATAGGGGAAATCTTGTTGATGTATCAAGAAATCTTAACAATGACTTAAGTAACCTGTCTGTATCTAAATGGAAGGATACAATTACAATCTGGGGAGGGGACTTAAACACTGGTATCTGTTCTCAGGCTTATTGCGGGCTTGGGGACATTGAAGCAGAGGATAACGCCCACACAGCTCACTTTGCTCATTTGGATAGGGGCGAAAGATACAATGAAGTTATGGCAACTTATGATCTCGGTTTTGCCAATAAGGTGTGTTCCCCACCAGTAGAGTTCGGTCCCACATTCATTGGATGGGGCCTTAGCTCTACGATAGATTATATTATCCTCCCAAATCGTTATGCAACTTGGATTAACAAATTTATTATTCACCCCAATGGGTTGAGCGATCATCTCCCTCTGAGCATTAACATCATGCTTCCTATTAGGAGTACTGCCTCTGTTGTCCAAAGTCTGGTATGGATACAAGATAATGTACTGGACCACCAGAACGGTTGCTCCCTGCGTTGGGGCACAAAAGATCCTGAGGTCCTGAACTCAAAGATTATGTCTTAGGCTATAGACCCCATTATAGAGTGCCTACGAGAAGAGATCTCTCATAAGGACATACTGACTGCATTTTCCCAGATTACATTGGTGATACCAAAAACGCTGAGTCATCCCTGTAAGGTGCCACTTAACAAGAAGAATGGCTTGTTTGATACTATGTGCACTCCTCATTAAAGGCTGCTTTACATAAAATAGAAAGGGACTACGAGGAAATTAGGGGGTATAGGAAGGCATAGAATTGTGCTAGGAACAAACGTAAGAAGGAAATTAAAGACCATGCTTGGCACAATCTCTATGAGGCCTCTCTGCGTAGGGATTGTTCTTATTTCTGGCAGGCAGTAAAGGCACCGTTCTTTTCTAATACTGAGTAAGCTAGAGCCGAGGTTGCAATTAGCGAGAAGTCATGGGTAGATTTATTTTCCTTGGTTTATGGAAAAGAGGGCAATAATATTATAATACCACAAGATCCATCACCACTGGATATTCATACTTTCTATTTGCCGATCAACATTCACTTCACTCATGGTGAAGTATTGGTGGCTATAAAGGAGAGCAAAGGTGGAAAGGCCCCGGACCCCAACGGGACTCCGATAGATTGGTATGTATATACGATGGAGCTCTGGTCCCCTCTGCTAACCCGAGTCCTCGAAGCTTGTTGTACTGAGGGTTTTATTAAATCTTGGTCGTAGTCCGTAATAATACCGATTTTTAAAGAAGAGGAGAGGGATAACCCTGCTTGCTACTGGCCTATATCCCTCCTAGATTTGTTTATGAAAGTCGCAGGAAGGGTCATTTTGAATAGACTCCAACTGTGGGCCGTAGACAATAATATCTTACGTCCGGTCCAATACGGTTTCAGGGAGGGGTACTGTTGAACCGGTTTTAAATTTTTCTATATTACAGGGGAAATATATACCCAAGCAAAGGCAGGGAAAATATTTGTGGTATTCGTCGATCTTACCGCTGCTTTCGATTGTGTTGACCATAGTAGGCTTTGGCGCATTTTTGGAGGGTCTCACGGTTGAGTCCTCTTTGGTGTTATTTCTGAGGCAATTATATGCAGGAGCCTCAGCCAAGGTAAAGTATGGCCTTAAGGGTGAGTGTACCAAGTCTTTCCACATGGAGAGGGGTGTTAGACAAGGCTTTGTACTGGCCCTGTTCCTTTTCTCATTATATACCAACGCTTTGGAGGAGGAACTGGTGGCCAGGGTGAGAGATTCTCCACAAGTGAATAACAAGCAGATTGTCTCCCTTCTCTACGAGGATGACGCAGTTCTAATGGCCAGAACCCAACTTGGCTTACAGAGGGCCCTTACCACTTACATTGACTTCATGGACAATAGGGGACTGAAGCTCAATGTAAAGAAAACGTTTGTAATGACTTGTGGCAAGGGAAAGAATAAACATTGTAGCCTAACAGTAGGAAATGGTAAAATCGAACAAACCAAAATGTTCTCTTATCTTGGTATCCTGTTGGAGGAAACGGGTTCTTGGAGATCAGCAGTCAAGAACAGGACCCTCCTATTCAAGAGGTCGACCGCGGCAGTGATGATATTCTCAAAAAAAAATGGGTAGAAGGCCCCTGGGGATCCTATTAAAAATCAATCAAGCCAAATGTATAAGTATAGCTATGTATGGGGCAGGGGTCTGGGGGTTATATGATGTTTCCTCTATACAGGTGGTAGAAAATGCTTTTTAAAGATTTATATTAGCTGTCCCTCAGAGCTCATCTGTTTTTAATTGCCACAGTGAACTGGGGATTTCCCATATTGACGATGTGATTAAAATGCAACCTATGTTACTTTGGGATAGAGTCTGGATGTCACCCAATCTAGGGTTAAACCAAGATATTATTAAAGACTCTTTGGGACTAGAAAAAGCTGGAAAAATTCCCTGGTTGAATTAAACTAGAAAACTGTCAAATTATTTGTGCAGATCAGATATTTATGTTAATCAAGATTTTATGTGCACAATATCCAGAAAAGAGCTTAAAGTCTTATGCTTGAACCACTTTGAGTCTCTAAGAATAGGGCTGGAATTTAACAAATCTACAGTGATTAAGCATCAAATGACTCTGGCCTGTAACTCCATTCAACCATATTTAGTGTGATGCCTAGGGGGTTACGACAGATATGTCCTGACCAGGTTCAGTTTTGACTGTTTCCATCGCCTGGTTTCTTTCCCAGCCAAAAATGACTGGTCTAGGCATCTCTGCCTATGCCCGTGTGATAATCTATCTCCCCAAACCACATTGAATGTGATTCTTTTTTGTAAATTTTAGGCAAATGAACGTGCAAGATGGATTGTCCCTTTCCTAAAACAAGGAGCATGGCAGCAATTTTGTCAGGCCTTTTTATTCTTACAACTATTGGATAATAATAATAATAAGGAAGCTTGTAAAGCGTCTGGTTATGCCCACCGGCGTGTCCCCGCGCTGTAGTAAGTAGGAGATCCTAGAGCCCCAAACCCAGACTAAGGCGTCCAGGCCCATTAGTGAAGGAACAGGTGTGTTTTAAGCTCTCTTCTGAACCTAATCTCAGAAGGTTCCATCCAAAGCCCAAGAGGGAGTTTATTCTGGCTCCTGGCTGCCTAGAGTTGGAAAGATCTGCCACCCATTCGGGCCTTCTTGACTTTAGGAATCACCATCAGGCCAGTCCCAGTGGATCTAAGGGACCGAACAGGCCTGTAGACAGTGATGAGATTCTGTAAGTACCTAGGCCCAATGCCTTGAATGATGCAGTTGCAAAAACCACAGTTGATGGACAGAATGCAGAACAATGTCATACATTCACCCCAGTACAGAGATCTGGGCCTTAATCCATCGTTTTTTTGCACTCCACACCACTCCAGTTTAGACATGGCCATATGCAAATCAGTCTGACCCTGTGCCTCATGGGAACAGTCCAGCCCGAACTACCAAGCCATGCCTTCCCTGGACCGGAAACAAGCTTCCGAGAACCGGTTTCTGGCATTCCAGCCGTCTTCAGCCCGGCTTGCTTGAAGCCACTGGTGTGGAGAGCATGGGACTCACGACTGAGCCTACCCAACCCACTCGGGGTGACAAATGCAAAAACCACAGTTGATGGACAGAATGCAGAACAATGTCATACATTCACCCCAGTACATAGATCTGGGCCTTAATCAATCGTTTTTTTGCACTCCACACCACCCCAGTTCAGACATGGCCATATGCAAATCAGTATGACCCTGTGCCTCATGGGAACAGACCAGCCCGAACTGCCAAGCCATGCCTTCCATGGACCGGAAACAAGCTTCCCAGGACCGGTTTCTGGCACTCCAGCCGTCTTCAGCCCGGCTTGCTTGAATCCAGTGGTGTGGAGAGCATGGGACTCATGCCTGAGCATACCTATCCCACTCGGGGTGACAAATGCAAAAAACACAGTTGATGGACAGAATGCAGAACAATGTCATACATTCACCCCAGTACAGAGATCTAGGCCTTAATCCATCGTTTTTTTGCACTCCACACCACCCCAGTTCAGACATGGCCATATGCAAATCAGTTTGACCCTGTGCCTCATGGGAACAGTCCAGCCCGAACTGCCAAGCCATGCCTTCCCTGGACCGGAAACAAGCTTCCGAGGACCGGTTTCTGGCATTCCAGCCATCTTCTGCCCGGCGTGCTTGAATCCAGTGGTGTGGAGAGCATGGGACTCACGTCTAAGCATACCCATCCCACTCAGGGTGACAAATGCAAAAACCACAGTTGATGGACAGAATGCAGAACAATGTCATACATTCACCCCAGTACAGAGATCTGGGCCTTAATCCATCGTTTTTTTGCACTCCACACCACCCCAGTTCAGACATGGCCGTATGCAAATCAGTCTGACCCTGTGCCTCATGGGAACAGTCCATACTGCAATATGGGGGTAGCTGTTAATGTAATGTATTTTTAAAATGTATATTTTATATGAATTGCTTTTTGTATTTTCTGCTGTTATGGTTTTATTAAGTACTTAAAATCGAATAAAGCATTTTCTGAATCTGAATCTGAGTTCAGTGATCCTAAATACAACCCAGCTAAAGTTTTATTTCTTTGTCGATCATTCATGAGACCCACTGCCACCAGATTGCTCACCCAATAGGCTTGTCTGTGGGCAGCTACTCTTAGCTCTAGTTTCATGTTCGGACACATCCACCAATCTGACTAAGTAGCTGCTCCCTGGTGGGCAGCCCTACCGGGACCCCCTGGTCCAAAAAAGGCCCATCTACCACCCCTTATTTTTCAGAGAATGGGGATTCATTTATTGTCGGGATTTAAACTGCACCAGAGGGGGGAGGGGCAGGGGGTATCAGTATTAAAACCCCTTTTTGCTGTTGTGATGACAGTTTCTGGTAAAGACTGCTACTGAGCCCAGCGAGGCCCAAACTGAACTGGCTCCCAACTGTGCCGGCTAGGTCGTGTAAGTTCGGCGCGGGAGGCCAAAAGGGACTGGAGCTTTGCCAACGCAACCCTGGCAAGCAGCCACTCGGGACTGAGGCGTATTACCGCCACGGCAAGCTTGCAACGACCTACAAAGGTGGAAACAGTCTATAAGGCCTTTCTACTCCTACAGCTAGCTGCATCACATGGGCGTGGTGCCGTGCCATCGGCCGTCCATGCCCCTCTTCTCCTACTCGGACTCCAGCAGAGTTCCAGTCTAATGCTTCCCCCCTATTAATGATACCCGCGCGCCTTTTATCTCCCTCAGTCTGGGAGAGGAGGGATGGCAGCAGCAAAGAATCTCTGTACCTGCCCTTGAATGAGTGTCCTGGCACTGCTGAAAGATGGCACCGGCACTCTTGATTGTGACCCTGTGCTGAAACTAGTCTCCGTGTATCCAAGCCCCTGTAGAGCTTTTTGAAGAAACAAGTGTACTACGATGTAATGGAAAAGGCTGACTTGCTAACCCATTTGCACCCGGTATTTCATAGCAACACGTAGGACCTGTTCTATAGTGCTTTTGACACCGTACCGAAAGGCAAATAGTAGTGCAGTAAAGGCAGATCGCGATAAAATACTAAAGTTCTGCCCTTTCCCACCAACGATGGTTAAAAGGGGCGTGGGCTGCATTCTTGCCTCAGGCCCACTGTGGCTACACCCCACATTCAGAGCAAGGCAGCTGTGCACTACGGCTATTAGCGGGTGGGGGATCCCCATGACACCGCCTGGAAAGAAAAGGGGGGCCAATCGGCCCCCACGCACCCATGGCGGGGCCCGGCCCCTCCCATATCTCCCCGGTCCCTTTGTGGTGGCTTGCCCCCGCCTCTGCCCCGGAAGTAGTTGGGCACTTCCAGGCCGAGGGGGCGGGGCCACGGCTACGAAGGGGTTAAGAGCCTGGGGAGCGCGGGAAGCGGCCTCTTTATGCCCGCGCTTCCCAGGCTCGCTCCTCGCCCCACCGTGGGGCAGTTTAATTTTCTTCATTTTCTCCTCTGCAGGTGCTCACCGCTGGGAGTACGGAGACGCGGACCAGTGTATTAAACTGCCCCACGGTGGGGCGAGGAGCGAGCCTGGGAAGCGCGGGCACAAAGAGGCCGCTTCCCGCGCTCCCCAGGCTCTTAACCCCTTCGTAGCCGTGGCCCCGCCCCCTCGGCCTGGAAGTGCCCAACTACTTCCGGGGCAGGGGCGGGGGCAAGCCACCACAAAGGGACCGGGGAGATATGGGAGGGGCCGGGCCCCGCCATGCGTGCGTGGGGGCCGATTGGCCCCCCCTTTTCTCATGGTCTGGGACTATCGGCCACCCCCGCCTTAATACACAGACTACATTACTTAATTCAACCAGTCAACACATGAGTCTTTGGAAGGCAGGGGGTCAGGGACCCCCTGGCCGTATTTATTAAAATATGAAACAAAATTAAAAATTTTAATAAAATAAAACCTTTATACAATTATTAAATGCACACTTCAGAACATTAGATTAACATCCATTTTGACATGGAATGATGGGCTAACCTTAACAAGTAGCTAGTACAGCGTGGTTCCTAACCGAATCTAATATCCTGAAAAATCACTGTGCATTCTAATAATTAAGTCGTACGGCAAGGTCGCTAACCGGTGTCAGATCCTTTTACAGCTACGCTCTCACGTTCGAGATGCGCATGCGCAACCCAGGGCACGTTTCACCCACGTGCGCGCGCAACCCAGGGCACGTTTCACCCACGTGCGCTCACGGAACTCCATTTAACCATAACAGGAGGGCCCGTACACTCGCGCACCTTGATGACGTCATAGTGTATGTGAGGGGTGGCTACCAGCCTGAGGAAAGCGTAGACTCCCTCCCCCGCACCCTTCTAAGCGATGGATATCCTGCCCCTGAAGTTCTGGGAGAGTCCAGTGGCCCCTCCCGCTGGGGGCCCCTTTCGTGAATGGGACCGCCCCCCCCAAGGACCTTAAATTGCTGCTCACCGATTATGACCTTACCGCCACAGGCCAGCATAGTGGGTCTGGCGGTAAGGTCATAATCGGTGAGCAGCAATTTAAGGTCCTTAGGGGGGGGCAGTCCCATTCACAAAAGGGGCCCCCAGCGGGAGGGTCCAATGGTCTCTCCCAGAACTTCAGGGGCAGGATATCCATCGCTTAGAAGGGTGCGGGGGAGGGAGTCTACGCTTTCCTCAGGCTGGTAGCCACCCCTCACATACACTATGACGTCATCAAGGTGCGCGAGTGTACGGGCCCTCCTGTTATGGTTAAATGGAGTTCAGTGAGCGCACGTGGGTGAAACGTGCCCTGGGTTGCGCGCGCACATGGGTGAAACGTGCCCTGGGTTGCGCATGCGCATCTCGAACGTGAGAGCGTAGCTGTAAAAGGATCTGACACCGGTTAGCGACCTTGCCGTACGACTTAATTATTAGAATGCACAGTGATTTTTCAGGATGTTAGATTCGGTTAGGAACCACGCTGTACTAGCTACTTGTTAAGGTTAGCCCATCATACCATGTCAAAATGGATGTTAATCTAATGTTCTGAAGGGTGCATTTAATAATTGTATAAAGGTTTTATTTTATTAAAAATTTTAATTTTGTTTCATATTTTAATAAATACGGCCAGGGGGTCCCTGACCCCCTGCCTTCCAAAGACTCATGTGTTGACTGGTTGAATTAAGTAATGTAGTCTGTGTATTAAGGCGGGGGGTGGCCGGTAGTCCCAGACCATGAAGCCTGTAAGCTACAGAGTCCTCTGTATCCGAGAGCCTTGACTGTACGGAGGGCAGGGCCCAGCATCATGGACAATAATCGAAACCAAAACTGCGTTATCCTTTCAACTAAAAAACTGGAGATGGGGACGAGGTTGGGTGCTGCTCACTTCGTGAATCTGCTGGATGTATTACAATGATATAATATTATAGCTGCCTTCTGACCCTGCAGCACCTCCACCTTTGTACCAACGGGTAAAAGTGTACAGAGGTGCAGTGTAACCTGTGCCAAAGGAGACGATAGTGATGCTGTCTTGCTTGGAGAGGTTACAGGCAGTTTTGAAACTGATGTCCGTTGTTATTCATGTGACTATACTCGTTGATAAAACCACGTTTTCCTAAAACCGCAATCTGCCTAGACTTTGTCTTAAATAATAATGTGTCTTAGTTGGAGATGGCTGACATTCCGGCTTGATTGGTGGTTGGGGCAATGTGAAACATTCAGTATATTGTATTGTGTTTGGGTGCCGCTCGAGGCTAAACACTCTGGTGTAATCTCTCCTGTACGTTTCCTGCACGTCGTTGCCTGCCAGCCTTACCGAGACAAACGCTGACTTGGGGCTCTCTCCTTCACCACCGCGAGACTGCGAGGACCAGGTTGCCTAGCGCCACAGACACCGGCCACACCTGGGTCCTCTTCCCGCTCCGCCCCCTCAGCACTCCCTATTTATGAATCACCTGTATACGCGCAAACGGGACGCGCACGGGCGAAGCCCGGGCAAAGGGCGGGCCGTCTACGGCCGTCCAAGGTCGAACAAGGCCGGGCCGGGCCAGCCCTCTTTCAACGGCTTTTCCCATTCATTGATTCCTTGATAATTTGTATTTTTTTCATTTGGTCAAGGTAACCATCTATAAAGCATAACTCTTATAAGTGTGTGTTGATAAGGAAGTCATTATGCCTCTGCGTTCAGGAAAAGATAGAAATGTTACGCTTTCTTCCTCGGGAGGGGTGGTTACTGGTACCCTGGATCAATTCTTTAAAAGGGCAACTATAATTATTGAAAACGAAATAGCCCTCACTGAGAAGCGCTTATCCTTGGATTTAATTACAGGGAAGCGCTCGTCGTTAGGTGCAATTGGGACTGTAGTATCTCCTGTACCTCCGAGTCAGTTAGGTTGTGGTGCTACCCCCAAGCAGATAGTTGCCGCTGACTCTAATGCTGTGGGCTGCTCTACAGCTAATGTATCTCTTTTAAGCTTGGGTTCTAGTAATGGTAGTGTCACAGAGGTATCTAATCCTGTTTTGGTACATAGTTTTCCTCAAATAGCACAGAATCAGGGATCATTGATTGTTCCAATACATAATAAAAGGAAAAGAGGGGGTGGTGCTTCCAAAGGTGGACCTGTGAAAATACAGAAAAAAATAGTAGTATTACTCCGATCCCATTAGCTGTTGTCCATCCCCCTAGCCCGCTTATGGCTCCAATAGACGTTACTTATGAATCCCCCTCATGTATTGTTGATGATGATGGTGGTCTTTTGGGAAAAATTGAAATTTTGGTAAAATCACTGATGCTTCCATTATTGGAGAGAACCAGGATGATTGCCTCCAAATTAGACCAGATCGAGAAGCAGGTCTTAGGAAATTCACATAAACTGGATAATATGCAAAGTGGTATGGCTAATAGAAAAATCCCCCTAACCAACATAGAGGGCCTAGGATCGGGTAATGGTTTTGGGGCGAATCAACCAATCCTGGCTGCCAAGCCAAATAGCCAGCCTGCCAAACCAGGCCAAAAGAGGCACCTAGTAGGTAAAAAACTACCAGGCAGTTCTAAATCTGGGGTGAAGGAGGTCGCACCTAGTCAGCAGTCCATCCTTCCCACAACAGAAGACGGTAGAAAGTCAAATGGCCTGCAAATAATATCCCAGCTATTCCCAATACTGCTCCCCAGCTTTGTCATTGTATAACTACCGGGCCCTTGGAGGTAGACCAGGCTATATCTAAAAAGCTAGCTGCCCCGCTCAAAGATAAGGGAATAGCAGCCAATAGTAGGATGTGGAGTACACTAACACCTGACTTGCCCCCTGAAGCTAATCCCTGAGTAGTTATTTTAGCGGGTGTGCCTACTTTGGGAGAGAATATGAAGGAAACCTTTGCCTCACTCAAAAATAAGGTAGCTAACTGGCTCAATTTGAATAGGCCCCTGCCCTCCCATATTGTGAATGAGATTGTAATGGTTAGGAGGACCCCATGGATTGGAAGAACAGTTAAAAGTATAGAAGTGACTGTATAGTGGTCACCTTTAGAGACCCTAGAACTGTCTCTCATATATGTGCTTGGTTAAATCAAGGAATGGATGGTATCATCCAGACATTACCACTAACCTTCTTTTACCCACCCTACTGTGCAGAGGCAGATAAGGGAAATCCTATTGAATGGACAAGAGTAGCAAGGAGGGGAGTGAATAAGGGGACGTGGAATTAGACCGGATCCTATGTCCTGGAATAGACCGGATCCTATGTACATACCGGACATGTTCCTTAGCTACAATCGTTTTAATTGTCTTGAGGCGGTAGATTGACTGAGCTCATCGCAAAAGATAGGGTTGCATCAGGACCAGGAAGGGGTGGTAAGGGCCCCTCTAGAACAGCCAGAACCATTAAGCCAATTAGAGCCTAATTTTATGGAGGTTTGCGACCCAAAAGGTAGTGTAGACTCAGGTATGCAGGAGGATGTGAATAAGGGTGAGTTAAGTGGTCAACTTAGTCTTCCTGTGACAGGGAATGATAGTTTAAACCCCAACCTAGCACACCCGGGGGCTAGAGATGATGTATCCAGGGAAATGAATATAATCCCTGAATTGGAACAAGCTAAAGGCCAGAGAGGGTACAAATTTGCCTGTTGGAATATCGCAGGCTGGAACAGCAAAATAGGGTCTTTGGGTTGGAGAGACACTGTGGATAATTATGACATCCTCTGCCTCCAAGAGACATGGAGTGTGGAAGATATAAGTTACGAAGGATTTGTCTCGTTTAATCTACCAGACCAAGGTTCGATCATGGGCAGAGCTAGAGGTGGTCTCCTGATTCTGCTGTCTATTAACCTCCCTGTGCAAGTTATTTTACACAAGAAGGTTGGATGTCATTCACAACTGTTATGGTTGTGTCATAAAAATGGCCGTAACGTTTTATTGATCAATTATTATAACAATCTACCGGACTCATTACGCTCGACTGCAGTTAATGAATTGGAGAAGGCCATGGACAAGATCTGCCGGGCTAATCATGTTAATTTTGTATTCATCTGGGGGGGTTTATTGTTCAAATGTGTTCGTTATCATTAAGCAAGGTATGTGGTTTCAATGATGAGAATGGTGATGGTTGTCTACATTTTACTCACAGCGTGTATGGAGAGTCGTTGATCTCAGTCTTAGCAAAATATGATCTAGTTGCTTTACAAGCCGCAAAGGATCGTGAGGGCAACATTGTCCCTACATTTACTGGGAGGAATGCTGCTACGGTTAGTGACCATGTGTTGATCTCAGATAATATCAGTGGGTTTTGTGATACTCCAGTCGTATTGGACCTTGCGATGAGTGACCATAAATGTGTCACACTGGTATTAACTATTTGGGGCAATAAAGTACTAGCAGCTAAAACTGAGGTTACTGATATTATCCCAAGCAGACCAAATGGCCACAGGATTAAATGGAGGGGAGACAATTCTGAAAACCTATTGGCTAAAATTGTGGTGGCCTGCTTGCCAAACCTCCATTGTTGCTTTGATGTGAATACTGACTCGAGGGACATTTTGATAAGTTTCAGCAAGATCAATGCCCTAATTGGTAACATTATGACCATCACTAAGTTTAGTAATTAGAAACCGAGGTCCGGATGGTTTGACACTGCTTGTTCGGAGTCACTGTGGAAGTTAAAGAAGGCCCTAGCTAGCAGGCCCAGAGATAGGCTGATTATTAAAAATCTAAGAGTTGCTTAGAAAGGGCAGATAAAACGCAGGAAGCATGAATTGCAGGAGGAAGCATGGGACAAGCTGGCCAGGGCTGTCGAACTCTCAGTCAGTAAACTTTTTTGGGACACTGTTAACTGCCCCTTCCTTAAGAGCGATAACACGCCACTCCTCACTAATCAAGTTAGTGAGGAGTGCTGGGTCTCACATTTTACGAGCATTTTCGACCCGGAAGGGGTGGGCGATTCACTGACCATGGTGGCCAATCAATGGCCTACCATCTCACTAGGCATTACTGTTCCAGAGGTAGAGCTTGCCATTAGACGTAGTAAGGGTGGGAAAGCCCCAGGCCCTGATGGGGTGCCCATCGACCTGTATAAGGCCTGTATAAAATTATGGGGCCCCGTCTTGACCAAGGTTTTTAACACCTTAGCTGCGTGTAAACATTTCTCCCCAGTGCTGCGCTGTCCATTAGAACTAGTGCTGAATGGACGTTCAATGGTCGTGCGCAGCACTGGGGAGGTAGCGCTGCTGACGACCATTGGCCGTCAGCAGCACTTAAGGGGTTAATGCGGTAGTTGAGGAAAGTACCCACATAGTTGGGGTGAATCTATAATTATTCCAATATATAAAAAGGGAGATAGGTCGGATGCGAAGAACTACCGACCTATCTCCCTTTTAGACTCATCACTTAAAACGATGAGTTGAGTACTGTTGGCCAGGTTAGAGGAATGGGCGGAAGCTGGTGGCATCCTTGTGCAGTCCCAATTTGGGTTCCGTAAAGGCTTGGGAACCATAGAACAGTGCATTAATTTAGACCTCCTAATAGGAAAGTATACGCGCGCCAAGCAGGGTTCGTTGTTCCTCTGCTTCGCGGATCTTAGTAGCGCGTTTGATCTTGTTGACCATGCACTGTTATGGTCAACCCTGTTAGAGCAAGGCGCTCCTCCTGGGATTATTTATTTCTTGGCCAGATTATACTCAAAATTATCTGCCCGCATTAGATATGGCCAAGGGGGAGAATGTACGGATAGCATCAGAGTTAATCTGGGCATAAGACAAGGGTGCGTTCTTGCGCCCCTTCTTTTCTCCCTCTTTATTAACGCAATTGACACTGAACTTAAACAGGTCAATTCGGATGCCCCACAAGCAGATGGTCTGGCTATTCCCATTTTGCTTTATGCCGACGATTCAGTGCTCTTATCTAGAACCCCTTGTGGCCTGCAGAGGTTAATGGACAAGTTTGCAGGATTCATCAAGGGTAGGAAGTTAAAAATTAATAATACCAAAACTTTTATTATGCAGTGTGGGAAGAAAATGAGGAAGTTGAAACCATTTTATATTGAGGATAAGAAAATAGAAATCGTAAAAAAATTCTGCTATTTAGGTATTACGTTTAGCAGTAATGGCATGTGGTCCCAAGAGATAATTAATGTGAAGGCCAAAATGTCCAAAAGTGCCCATGGAATTTTTAAATTTGCGACCAAGCTTGTGGACCGTCGTATCCATGATATGCTGCACATCTACTGTTGCAGGTGTGTTTCAATCGCATTATATGGATCCGGTGTTTGGGGGTATAGTCGTCACGTGGATCTACAGGTGGAAGAAAATTGTTTTATTAAAAAACTGTTATGTTTACCCAAATCAGCCCCAACTGAGATAACACACCATGAATTGGGGTTGGAGTATTTGTCTGACTTAATCACCCTAAGGCCCTTGATGGTGTGGAGATCAATCTGGATGAAGGAAGAAACTGGTTTTACCAGGAGTATTATTAGTGACTGCCTTCTCCTAGATAAATGCTCACTGATCCCATGGATTGATTATGTTGTGGCAACAGCTAGAGATGTACTTAATCTATACGTCCAGGCTGACCCCGGCAGCCTATCTGATATCCCCAAGAAAGAGTTAAAGTGTTGTTATTTGTGTAAGAAAGCACAATCACGGAGAAATGTTAATATGCTGCTAATTACGTCACAATTCTATTATTCCAATGTGGTGCACCAGGCTTTCAAAATTATCTGAGGATAGTTACTAGACCATCCCACCGGTTTGTCCTCACTAGATTACGATTAGGAATCGTTCACCATTTGGTGGCGTTCCCTCGTATGAAAAATCATCCTTCCTCACCCTGCCCTTGTGAAAAGGTTACTAAACAGAGCACTGTACACTTCCTATTTATTTGTGATCTTTATTTGCACATTCGCATTGCTTATTTGAAACCTTTATTTAAAAAAAAGGCTGTAACAACGATAAAATTAGCAATAAGCTTACTGTTCTCCCTAGAGGATCCTGATATCTGTTTCTTCACAGCTACATTTATCTTGAAATCAATGGCTGTTAGGAAAAGTATGGTCTTTTAATCTTCTAAGCTGTTTTTTAATCATTACGAGCTGCACCATGTTTAAATTTTTTATCAATGTTCTTTTCCTTTTATTTGGTATTTCTTAGTGATATTGGAAGTAGAGTGTATCAGGAGGAATGTATTTTGTACATATTCTGTATGCTTTTATGATTGTTTTGTGAAATAATCGAATAAATCTTATGAAACGAAACGATATGTAGATAGCTGGTTTGCATTATCTCTGGAGGCCATGTCCGTTTTGAATAAAATAATTCCAGTTAATTGTGTCTGTGCCTGGGTGTTAATGGATTTTATTGTCTATGGCCTGGCAGTCCCATTCCTAGAAGGAGATGGTGAATGGTCTTTTCTTTTTGCACGTTATTTATGGTCTGGTGTTTGTGTCCCGTGCTAAACTTGGATTGTGTTTTTTTTAATACTGTACTATTACCCATCTATTTATTATGGTCTGGTGGTTGTGTCGAAGAGTGGTGTTGGTAGTCCATTGTGCTTTAGCTGATGGTGGTGTGGTCTCCATTCAAAATGAGCGAGAGGGCGTGTATTCCCTATTCGGCATAAAGACAGCTATTTCACCCACCCCCATTTCCTTCGTGTGTTCTAGTCCACTTCCAGGACGCACAGAGAAGGTCTTGAGGCCTTTACCACAGGCTGGCTACATCAGCGTCAGCCCTGCATACATGCAACTAGCGGTAGCAGATAGAAACATGTCACACAAACACATACATCCTACGTATGTGGTCTCCTGTTAATCTTACTAAAGCAATCACATGCATTCTCCGTGACACTGACACATATAGCATGAAGTAAACCTTAAAAGTCGCGCATCAACTCTAACTCCGCGCACAGATGCAGCACAAAAGAGAAATACTCGCAGCGCTACCTGAATTACATGTCCCAAGCAGACACTGCGAAGGCATAGACAGCCGACCCACACACCTTACGCAAACTGGCAAGAAGATGCAACTGTGGGCATGAAGCGGACCCTTCTATTGAAGAACACATACGTATCTCAGCTCTGCTCTACTGGTTGGGAACAATGATTTCTGCATTTAATCTGGATACCTTTATATACTATGCATTTCGTGCCAATGCAGTTCATTTCTCTTTTAATGAGACTTTGCTCCTATTTTGAATTTATTTTGAACTGTTCTCAAGCTTACAACAATGTTGGATTCATTAAAATCGGCAAGCAAGGATGAGAGAGAATGTGGCCTAATGGTTAGAGCGATCGACCTCAAATCTGGAGAACAGGGGGCATATTACCAAGGGCCATTATCGCCGCTTTAGCTGGACTTTCTCCCGCTAAAGCGGCGATAATTTCATAGCCCTATTACAAAGCTGTCGCTAACACCAGTTAGCAACAGCTTGTAGGCGATAGCGGGCATTTTGGGGCCTGCTTTGCATGTCAGCGATTAACGCTAATGACATGCAAAGTGGGCGTGCCAAAATGTCAGCGACTGAAAACAGTCACTGCAATTGCTATCGCCTATGATCAACACAGGCGTATTTTTGGAAATATTTGAGCTAAGCGTGAATATCTCCAAAAGCTAACACCTGCCCTGACCAGTTCTTAGCCATTTTATCCAATGAGAGGTGGATAACATGGCTAAGAGCATTGTCACAGTAATGCCTGAATATCGCTGTATTGACAGCGATATTCACGCATTTCGCCTGTTTGTTATCGCTTCTGAGATAACCATTGCTAATAGCAAGGTATCTCAGCGATCAAAACAGGTGAAGGGCGGCGATAGAAATATTCCCGCTAATCCAACATAGCGATAATTATCGCTAGTTGTTGGTAATATGCCCCAGGGTTCGGTTCGAATCTCGGCAACATCACTTAATCTCCTCGTGCCAAACAAAAATGAATGTGTCCATGTAAAGCGGTCTGATGCCCGATACCTTCGGGTCAAGCTCGTGCTATATAAAATTCAGAAGGACAAGAAAAAAAGTTGTGTGAGATTATTGCCTGCGATATACTGAAGTATGCTTTTTACTACTCACTTACATTTGGAAACACACATATATACCCCGTTTGCGCAAAAAAACGGAACCAAAGTAAAACTTGGTTTTCAAAGGAGGCTAATAGGAAGAGGAGAAATGAAGTTGGGGAAAGAGTAATCATCGATGTAGGTTATTGACCGTGCGATCCTAACCACCAGTGCCAAGTCACCATGCCATCATTGCCAGCTTCTTACAGTGCACAGAAATGGATGTTCCACTCACTGCCCTCATCATTTGCATTCTGTTGGTGTCCAAATAGTCCTTTGCTTCTTTTCTGAGATTGCCGCCAGTCTACTATTTGTGATTTTCTTTTTAAGTGTAAGTCTCTCCCTGTTTCTCTTTTTTCATGCACTTCCTGCCTCTTCCTCCCTCGCTTTCTCGCTCTCTCCGTCTCCCCTCTTCCTCTCTCTCGCTACCTCTCCCCCTCTTCCGCTCTCACTCTCCCCCTCCCAACTTCTCTTTGTCCTCCTCCCGCTTTCTCTCTCCCTCTCACTCCCCTATTCCTCTCCCTCTCTCTTGCCCTCTATCCCTCTTCCTTTCTCTCTCCCCCTCCCTTTCATGCTTCCTCTCTCTCTCTCTCTCTCTCTCCCTCTCATAGTTCCTTTCTCTCCCTCAACCTCTCCGCAAGATAAGGCAACAGTCTCAAAAGCATTTGCAATGCAATAGGTCTTGCTTTACTGAAGTTTGAGCTATTGGTGTTGCTTTATTTTAGCAATGTCAATAGCTCAAACTTTAATAATGCGAGACCTATTGCATTGCAATTGCTTGTTTACATATATGTACGGCCCTGGAGGATGGGGTTCCCAGGGCCTAAAGAGGCTCACAGAGCAGGGCTGTACGGCCCCCTCCCCTTTATTTTTGAGAATGGCTCTTGGGGATGGGGTCCCCATGGCCTCACAAGGCTCAGGGAGGGGGGGCCACAAGGCTCCCTCCCCTTTATTGAAAAAAATAAGGTACTGGGGGCGTGGGGTTTCCAGGGCCTAATAAGATTTAGAGAAGGGTGCTTTGCACCCCTTTCATAAAAAAGGTACTGGGGGATGGGGTCTCCAGACCCTAATAAGGTTTGGGGGGCATTGGGCCCCCCCTACCATTTAATTTTAAAAAACATCCCTGGCGGATGGGGTCGCCAGGGCGAAAAAGACTTGAGAGGGGGGTCGCAGGGCCACCTTCTTCTTTAGTAAAATAAAGGCCCCAGTGATGGGGCACCCAGGGCTTAAAAAGGATCGGGGAATGTGGACAACCGCATCCTTTTAAAAAAACACATGGCCCTATGGGGATGGGGTCCCCGGGGCCTAATGAGGCTCAGGGAGTGGGAGACACGCCCCCTAGCCCTTTAATATATATGGCTCTGAGGGATGGGTTCCCCTAGGGCCATAATAAGCCCAGGGAAGGGGGCTACGCAGCCCCACTGTCCTTTATAACAAAAGGCCCTATGGCCAACCTTGCATCATGCACGACCAAAGGCCGTATGCGGTGTGGAGTTGGCCACACAGTGTGTGTCGTGGGATAAAAACAAATATTAAACTAATGACACAGTATGCTGTTTCAATTGAAAACATGCTTGATAATTTAAAAGTTTGATTGACTGGTGAAGTTCATTCATCCTCCTATGTAAATCTTTCAAAACAATGGTTCAGAGCCCGAGATTTTTCACATTTTTGAGTGTGAAATCTTAATTAATGTGATCCAAAAAAGAACCATAATGTTTTTTTTTTAACTGATGCAAATGTGCCAAGGTGCTTTTTTACACAAAAATGAGGAAAAGTGTGCCTTCTGAAACTCCTGATTGGCCACAGGATAAGCCTATAACTTTGAAAGACATCTTCTATTGGCACTATAAAAGACATATGCTTTCTATTGGAAGACTTTGCACTTGTAGGTGTGTTTTTTGCCAAGTTCATCACTGTAAGTGTTTTTATATAAACCTGTTTATACAGAGCGGTGAAGATAGGAGAATATTAAACATGTTTTTCTTGTTTCTCAGTGTCAGGAACAAACACGTATTTTTGTGTTAAGGCTAAAAGTATAGCCTACCTGAAAATTAGAATCGGTATGTTCTAAAACATGTGGCTCATTTTTGTAGCAATGTATGTTTGCTAAAAAGTGAATTAGTTAGATTTTGAAACCACAGAATGTTTTACAAAAGGTACGTAATGGCATATCATGCGATATGCAATATTTCTAATGCCACCAAATTCACTCAACCCTGTTGCAATGCTTTGCTCTAGGTGTGCTCATACTATACGTTGGCCTGGCTATTGTGTTCCAGATGTTGCATAATGCATATAACAGCAAAAGGAAGAAAACAGATTCGGGGTGCAACTGAAAGAACAATTGGCTTTTGTTTTGGGTGGGTTATCAATGGAGGAACATAGTTTCTTTTTCCAGACATTGCACCATTTAGTCAGGACTGGGCAATAGCCTGCCATTGTGAACCACAGGAATGAGGAATAACAACACAACCAGTATCGTTTTAGTAGCAGACATAAATAAAAAAGAAAATGTACAATGTATATACATGTTTTATATGTACAGCTTAATACATAAGATATATACAAAAAATAAATAGGTGTACATTAAAAACAATACCTAGAATGGCATTTTTTTCATTATTATGAATACAACTGTAAATCATTACATTGCTAAAGTTTTTACAATTGAATATACCAATATACAGATTATGTACAGATAATATTTGTCGTCAGCGGTTAGTGGTTGGTGGATACTGTGTTGCGCGGTAAGAAAGAGATTATTAGGCACAGTTTGTAAGGGTGTGTGTATACTGCACCGCCGTTGGATACAAACAAATTCATTAACCAGAAGCCAAGGCTACAAAGACTCTTGATGCAGAGGGACTGGGTTTTCACCATCCAGCCCACATGTTACCACGACCTCTCTCTCCCATCAGTCAAAAAAACCAAATGAGGGACATTGTGAGGACTTGAACATGCAAACACGCAAACATTCGCCAGGATGCTACATAATGACTCAGAATCCCACTGTTTTAGATTTCAAATTTAAACATGGTAAATGTTACATTTTCATTTTTTCCCTCTACCACCTCGGCCTAATTTATTTGTTAGTTTTTGTACCACGTCCTTGTGTTACTCTTTTTTTACTAAACAAATTGTGAATTATTTGCAAAACTCTAGCTTTATGTTTTTTAAATAATTTAATACTTGGTGCCCTGACTAAATTTGTTTTTGTCACACATTGGTTATTTTTTGTAAGAAACAGATTGTTGTTGTCACAAACTGACTCTTTCATGCCCATTCTAAAGTGATGCATTTTTGTAACTCATGTATTATCTGTAGTCTCACATTTACTATGTCAAAACCTGTCAGTTTCGTTTTTAGTCAAAAAAAGCCCATTCCCTATTATTCACTTTCTTCAGTACTCTCAGGAGGTCATCACAAAAGACATGAGCAGCCCAAATGTGCAAAGGTAATTGAAAAAGGTGGCTTAGTGGTTTATTGGTTCTGCTGTAGAAAGAAGTGGGTAAGATGTAGGTCAAAGGTTATAGATTGTCCTATCATACCTCTGAGGTACTTAAGTTAAAAATGTTCATAATATCAATGAACTCTAGAAGAAGGAGTGGCAAACTGGTGCAGAGGAAAATAAGCTTTTCCAAAATCCTTTGGAAGGCTGGTAAGGTTTGAAAGAGCCATCCCCACTCCACTCTAGCCCAAATGGTCTTACTGGCACATCAAAATGCCAAGATACACCCCAAGAGTCCTACAGGAGAATGCAGCCGGAAATGCCACCTTCTGGTCAGGTAATTATAAATAGTTAAATTTACAAGCATATTTGGCTTGATTTTATGTTTGTCATTCACAAAATGGTGATGTGCACTCCTAGAGAGATTAACACAGTGTAGTCTAATATTATGCAAGGGTAAATTCTCCATAGAGGATGAGGAGTAGACCTTTCGGAAAGAAGTTGTAGAGGGGGGAGGGGTTTAATGCGTCAAAAAGATTTGAGAAACCTCCAAAATGTATTAAAAAGAGGTTTATTCATAAAAAAAGTATTTTTCATGGTCAAATTAAAATTACATATAACACCACCAGTGAAACTGCCTCCGCATAACTGTAATTAAGAAGTTAGAAGAGTTTTCATTGAATACTCCTGGAAATCTGTGACTACCTCAGGTCTCTATGAGTAACCATGGAAACTTTGAGAATTTGAAAAAAATCATAAATCGGCATCCAGACTAAAGAGTAGAGCCATGTTTGCAGATGTAATGCTTTTTTGAGAGTGGGGGCAGGTGAAGGGCTCATAACGCAGTAGTAGGAAATAGGGACTTCTGGGAAAGTTTGCTCTGATTGAGTAAATCAGGAGCAAACCATTCATCAACTGGGTTTGTACACGGAATGGGAAGTTAGTAAGCCTTGGATCCTCCACAGATGGCTTTGACATTTTTGTTAGATTTTTCCTGTAGTAACCTAATGATCCCATTGTAAATTTCAAGTTTTAGATATTCGATCGCTCACCAAGAGCACCCAATCATTCACTTATAAATAAATGGATGCACAGGTGGGTGAGATGATTTGTCCAGGAGGAGAAAGAGGGTTCACCTTCATGAAAAGTAAATCCCCTTTTATTTATAACAATACTGAATAATATAAGGTGCATGGTTATCTCTATGTAACATTTAATAATGTATGTATTTAATATTTTGTAAATTGCATGTTTTCTGTGTATCTTCTACTTAACACTAGCAATACAATAAATATAAAAACTAAAGAACATGTTTGGTTGAATGGCAAAAACTGAGCAGGCCGCCAAGCTCTAATGCTGACAACTGGACCACCAGACCACATCTCTTCCATTGAACTTCATGCACACTATCTGGAACGAGGTGTATCAAAGGGTTTTACTCATTCTGTGTCTAAGAGAAAATGTGTTCATACATATGGCCCTTGTTGTCTTCTAAGCAGAGGAAGGGCTCACTCTAAAAATCAAGCCAACAGGCACTTGTATGCACATGATCATTGAGCAACACCCGCCTTTTCTGCTTTTTGTATTGAAAATAGAAGTAGGAGTAATATTACATTTCCTAACAGGGACACTTGAAAAGTTTATTTTTCAAGCAAAGAAGAACATACCTCATTGTCTTTCAATCACATGCACATGCTTCTTCCTATCAGCAGTTGCACAAAGTTGAGGTGAGCAGAGGCCAGGCAAGGGGAAAATTGGGAAAATCCCTCCACTATGTTGGACACAGTAGTACTGACATTTTCTATATGACTATTAATTAGAGAACAAAAATGGCTCTCTGGCACACTAGCTGCTATGCCTTAAACTTTGGCTTTCATTTGATGACCCGATGCATTCTGGGAATTGTAGTCCTAGTTAACATCAGTGGCGTGAACTGGCCTAATAGTGGCTTGTTAGAAGAAAACGCTGAAAATAATGGTGTCCCTCGTGACAAGGCGCAATCTGGTAAGCATATTATTCATACACAATGTTCTGCGCTAGTTCTTTTGCACAAAGTTTTCACCCCAGAATGGAGGCATGCAGCAACATACATGTGCAAGCAACCGTTTGTTATGTAACACCCACACTTACATTTGATCCCTGAAGCAAAACAGATTACCAAAAAGACAGTTTTGAGGGCTGAGTAAAACCTTGAGCTATTTTTGTTAGTTTAGAGTAGGTTTCACTATTCTTAGTCTACTAGAAGCTGGAGATCAGGGAACAGCACTACCCCATAAGTTGTGCATGCCACTTTCTAGTAGCTACTAATTTAGAAAACTCATCTTACAGATAAGCAGCCATCATGCTTGCAGTTTTTGGCATTTCCGTTGCAAATCATAATTAACAGGTGCATTAGTCGTGAGCCGTGGTAAAGGAAGCAAACAAAGGCTGCAATTTCAAGAATGCATTGGTTTATCAACTTTAGGTTCATCAGAAGGAAACATGGGCCATATTATCAAGAAAGGGCGATACATTATCGCCACTTTTATTGGCAGGAAACTGAGTTAACACCAGAACCTGGGCTTCTATGGGAATTCACAAGGGCATATTATCAAGGCCATTATCAGCGCTTTAGAGACAGTTTCCTGCCGATAAAAGCGGCGATAATGTATCGCCCTTTCTTGATAATATGGCCTCAAGGGTCCTGCCAAGATAAAGGGAGGAAACATATTGAAAGCTCACTCGTTAACTGATAGTCGTGTACAGATGGGTTTGCTGCCCTCCACTTACAACATAACGTAGAGAGGAGCTGATAGAGTTGTGGAGACCAACCTTTCAAGCTCACTTGTGTTTGCTTTGAATGCTCTCAGTGTAAGGCAAAATCCATAACAGTGTCTAAAGCTTTCATAGTGAGACTAAACAGGTAGTAAATGTGAAATCAGAAAACAGGTTTGCCTATGCTCAGCACCCCAAACGGTTTGTGTTCTTTTTTTCAGTACTGTTAAAACAAGTCAAGCAGATCTCACTGTTATAGCCCATGTGAGGGAGCCTTCTGTTGTTGTTAAACATCTTTGATAGATGTCTGTATGTACCTGTTGTAGGTTTAAGTGAAACTGCCTCTAGATTGTACTGTCGTCTTAGATTTATTTAGAGTCATAAAATTCATTATAAATTGCAAGGGATGGCTCTTATTTCTTTTTTCAATACAAATCGTAAGGTAGTCTTTCCAAACAGTAGCTGGATCTTTAGTTTTTTTGGCCAATTCTGCCAGCTTGTTTTAACTTTTTCAAACTGGCTACCATGAAATTCCAAAATGATTTATGTCTAGGTAAAAACATAAGGCACTTCTAAGTAAAATAAGTTCTTGCTCCTACCACCTACATGGGCCACACTTTGGGAAAAGGCTTGGTGATTAGAAGGAATTTAGAAGATTTTCTGGGGGCATGGATCAAAAAAGTCAAACCAAGCCACAAGCTAAATCTGGCCTTGTTAGTTACCTTAAATAAACCAGGCAGGCTTTCTTTAAAATTTGTAAATAGTAATTTCATGAGGTTAAGGAGGTGTTGGCATAAAAGTGTTTTGATGCCATAGGTGTAGAGATAGTTTGTTGCTTGCTTCCTATGCCATTTAAGTCACATTTCATACCTCAAGGGGCAATCTGGCGACCTCCCTGTGAGGGCACCTTAAGCAGTGACCTACTATTGCTTTGTCATGCAAATGGCTCTGTAGGAATTTCAATTGTGCAAATAAAATTAAGAATTCAGAATGTGTTGCGTTATTTTCTTGTCTCTCGGTGGCATTAGTTTCTAAAGTTGTCAGAAAAAGCAATGCCTTAAAACCTGACACCAATCATAAAAGAAACACTTGGATTTCAATCTGACCCTTTCAGATTTGGTAACAGCACATACGTGCAAATAGGAAACTCTAATAAAACAGAAGCAATCAATGTAGAGACTGATAGGCAAATATATTATGTTTTAGAGAAGATTTGTGAAGAATTCATGTTCAAAAAGTAAAAACTCGGAGCCAGACCCTGCTGACGTCAAGGCTTAGTTCTCCACTGACACCATTGCCCTCTAAACAATTCCTTTGTGTGAAAATGGGAGATTGTGACCGAATCAGTATTCATTTTGGCCATACCATATACAGTTAAAACCTAATGTAAGTGCGTTTGGAAGCAATGCAAGAGTCTGAGTTTTTAAAAACTGAATGCTGGAAAAGAGGCCATTTTCCATTTAATGAATGAATCACGTTAGTCCCCATTCTGAGAAGTGAAACTCAGAGGTCCTCGTTTACTATAATTTGATGCACTGCAGCTCAGCTGGCATTCCTGCTGCTCTGCGGTGCATCCAAATAAAAGGGCAGGCATTAGGTTTTGCTCCTTCTACTTGTGCCGCAGAATACAGCACACATGGAAAGACAGAAAAACGAGGTGGATATAAAAGTATTTCTCCTTGTTGCGCCACTGCTAAACCCGGAGAGGCGTAGGAGTCTGACACATTCCCAGGTTTACCACACTTTGCAAATCTTGGAATGCGTCCGTTTCAATGGATATTGCGTGAGAACACCCACAGCAACACCCATGCAACGCCCCTTTCACGCAGGGCAATGGGTGAAAGGTGCCCATATTTACAAGGCCATGAAAAGTCACGCAGGGTGTAAATATGGGCAGGAACACTGCATCAGAAACAGTGACACACTGGCGGCACCATGGGCTTGTAAATAAGCCCCAGAGTGCAGCAGTAGTTTCACCCCAGGGAAATACTAAATCCAGTATTATCAATAATTCCCAGGGCAAGATCTCTGGCAGCCAATCACAGGTCAATTGAAATGACACTGTGTGCTTCTGACAAAAACAATCTTCCTATCCCTGACTCGTTGACAGAAGCTGCTTTTAATTTATAAAAGCATATCACTATAATGCTTGAAACATTTACAATTTGTATGTGGACCCATTTTGTAACATGGTTGTATTTTACTATCTATCTTTGCAAAATGGCGTCTTGAAACTGTCTGAAAAGTAGCCTCAAGAAAAGAAAACGCACTTTGCTCGTGCTTTTCAAGTTCAAAGAACAATCATACGTAGCGAGCATTTTGCATTCTTTCCGGGTCATGCACGAGCGGTCCTCCCAAACTGGTAGCCCATTTCCCATCCACAGAAACAGGGAGGGGCCACAAATTCCCGTCCATCTTGGGAAAAGCAGAAGACATAATAACCTAATAAAAATCATTCAACCTGGAATATACAAAATGTCAGTTTTCACTTCTAATTTTCAATTTGCGGACGGCTGTAATTGGCAGGAACATTTGATCTATTTTTCTGTGGTCAGATGAGACAGCCATGCAAGAAAGCTCTCACACACACAGACAACATACCATTGTCAGCTGTGTCGTAAAACCACACATCCCCTGGGCCGGGTGTGAGCAATGAACCTTCACAGTAAAGCCAGTGCAGGAAGATGTGTCTTCTCACACACCCATCCGCACAAAATAGAGGTCAAAGATCAAAAAGAAAAAAATATATATTTAAAAAATATAATCTGTAGTCGATATTCTTAGATACATCGAACCAGTCCCGAATTCTATCTATTTTATATATTTACAACTTTAGTAATTTGCAACGCATCAAACAACATATGGTTCAAGCTGTTAACGTTTTGATGGGCTGGGAATTTAAACACTTAGGGGCAGATTTACAAGCCTCTTGCGCCACTTTTGCGTCACTTTTAACATGGGAAAAGTGACGCAAAAGTGGCGCAAGGGGCTTGTAAATCTGCCCCTTATAACATTAAAATGAAACTTCACAATGTACCTTTCTGTTGTTACTCACCGGAACTGCGGTGAAATAAATTAGTGATATTTGTTTCGTTCAATCTGTCTAACAGTGCATTATGTCACAAAACCTATGAAAATGATTCTTGAAAATACACAGTGATAACAAAATTAACTTGCTCGTGAAAAAACTGAAGGCAAACTAAACAACCACATACTGCAAACAGGAACTCGTCAAAATAGTCATTGCCCCATAATTTGCGGCACATTTCTATGAATCCAACTAAAATGCGGGCCAGGCCTGCCCAAAGGCCGAAGTGGAGGGTCCACCTTTTCCCTTCTGGAGTGAAGCTCACAACAATGGCGTCATCTGAGAACGTCAGCCGCTTGCAGGGTACACAACAGATTACAAATTAATTCAAATAAAAGCCCTTAATAATGGATATACAGAGGTCGTCATCTCATTGTGGACATTATGGGATCATAAAAATTATATTTTGACTTCCACATGCATTGTGCACCTGCGAATCAGTAGAAAAACTGCAAAATGTATAAACAGAAACTGCGCAAGACGCTTAGGGGCTTATTTACAAGCCATTTGCGCCGCCTGTGCGTCACTTTTAATATTGGAAAAAGTGACGTGCAGGCGGTGCAAGAGTCTTGTAAATAAGCCCCTTAGTGTTTGCTCAGAT
Organism: Lissotriton vulgaris; assembly: GCF_964263255.1. NCBI lineage: Eukaryota > Metazoa > Chordata > Amphibia > Caudata > Salamandridae > Lissotriton > Lissotriton vulgaris. The sequence goes on from NC_141695.1 coordinate 1,117,232,266, forward strand.
GGCACTACATACATGTGAGGACCTAACCTGCACAATTGCAGAGCCATAATTTAATAAGTTTGCGTACACATATGCACCCCACAAACTCATTCAGTCTCACTGGCCGGAAGCAGACATGGCTCAAGAAAAAGAGAGAGGCAGACAGGGATCACACCTCGTGACACCTGCATAGGATGATAAGGATGTCACAAATCTCTGTTTACTCCTCTGACAGGTGCATAATTAAACATTGTTCTCAAACTGGGTTCTTACTTTTCATGGCATGCCAGAGGAAGCACTTGCACTCAATGCCCAGACTTCCCAGGGTAGGAAAATCTCTTTTTTGAGTAAGGGAACTGAGTACAGTGAGGGCCTGTTGCAAGACTGAGATATCAACAATGCGCATCTTAGACTGTCGACAGATAGTTTAAAAATTGTGAGTAGTGTGCCAGGGATCATATTACACAAAGTGCCTTGGCGGCGCAATAGCGTTTGGGCCGCCTTGCAGAAGGGGCCGCAGACGCTTGTGCAGCCCCTTCTGTAATACCGATAGCGCCGGCATATATGAAGCGCCAACACTATCTTCAGGGGGTGTTTCCTCATTTGCATGGGTCGTGTCAAATTCCTTAGCCGCTGTGCCCGGTTCGTATTACAGACGTGGGTGTAGAGGCAAAGAAGCTCTCAGGGGAGCACTCATACTTCACCACTGTGAGCGCGCCCGCTGAGAGCAGTCCTCTGGCTGGGCTAAATGGGGTCCCATGGACCTCCCCAGACATCTCTTTGCAGGCGGGGGAAGTCACTCACTGCACCCGCCTGCAAAGAGATCTTTAATCCCCTTTAAAAGTGCAGGTGGGTGCCGCCTGCACTGTGAAAATACAGAGTGGCTGTAAAGCAGCCGCTTTGTTTTTTCACCAAATGCACTACCCCCAGAGCAGCACAAGTTCATGGCTTCCCTGGGGGCAGTACATTCATCATAATAGGGCGCATTTTCATTGTTTTAAAAGGTGCACCGGAGCAAACAATGAAAATGCACCTTGTCTGTAATGCGGCCCCAGGTGTCCAAGCTTCCAGCTGTGGGATTTTATTCAACACCCTAATGCATTCTGGGATTTGTAGGCTTGTTCCTCATTAATTGAAACAAATCAAATCATTTATCATAGTACAATGGTTAGCTAAAGGAAATGCTAGCACTGAGCACAGGTAGATATGGTAAGCGTTCCACTCTGGAAACAGATTGTCCAAGGGTCCCCATTCCAATTGAATTATCAGACAAAGAGACTAACATTCCTAACTTTGGAATCCTTATTGCTTGAGTTTGCTTGAGCAGAAATTATGTTGCCTGAGCAAAAGATTTGCCTTTCTAACCCTTTAACATGGGATGTGGACCATGCAAATGGCGGTGGAGCTATTCACGCCAGCTAACAGCAGATTCTAGTAAAAAGGGTTTTAGAATAGGATGGCTTCACTGGCCTAAGAAAAGTACAGGAGGAACATGAGAACTTATTTCAGGAAAGAGTTCACAGAAACAAAATCAACTGCTGTCATGTGGCCAGTAAAGCATTATACTGCCTCTCCTTATACCTTGTTGCTTTCAACACGCACCGACAAGAAATACAAAAAAAGTGCAGCCATTTGCCGAGTGCTGTGAAACCTTCTATTTTCTATTTTTGACACTAATAAATGTATGATGACTTGTAAATGATTTATCATGCTTCGCTGAGGGGCGAGAATAATGGATATGAGTAAATCCCACTGGGATCTGACCCACCAGCTTGAGAAACTATCATTTAATCACCAATAGCTCTTGTACCATTTCAAAGGGTCTTCCTTGATTTCTCACTCTACCCATGAGAAACACGTATGTTGACACACAGATGTGGTCTGTGACACCATGCAAAATGCAAATAAACTAGGAAGGATGACCGTACGTACAAAAGTGGTCACTAGTTATTTCAGAATTCCAGTTTGGCTCCATCGCGAGGAACAGCAAGTAAGCTTACAATCCTTTGTGTCTCATGATACTCCCACCCTAAGTACCCTAACTTACCCTATCAATCCTCCGCCATTAGTTTTCATGTGCCCTAAGATGGCACTGGTCCACTTATGCAAACTCTTTTTATGACAGAATGCATAAGAACTACATATCTGTTTTTTAGTCCCAGAAATGAAATCCTTCACAGCAGCCACCAACACCTGCCATGAAGGCACCATTGTGATGCCTGTCCAGCATTTGTTAGAAATTAAATGGGAAATGCAAACTCTTCCTCTTGTAATTGACAGTCAAAAAAATAATTTCAAAAACCCATCAACAATGCCAAACTATGTGGAACCTGTATTCAGGGCTGCATTTTAATGCTGCAGTAAATGAGTGTTGTGTTTAAATCTAGATTTGATCATTGTGGCACAAAGAGTATAGTCTACACGCACGTAGATGATGGCTGTGCTATTGTGGTCATCTTCAAGCTAAACATGAGTGTGTGAGTCTCATACGGCACACAATATCTGGAAGGGCTCATTAAACAATGCTGAATGTGGTTTAGATGAAATATTGATGGAAGCCATAAAACCTGAGGTATGGCGACCAGCATCTCATTAGTCCTCTACCAGCAGCTGAGCTGTGTGCCTGACACACAGAGCAACCACAGCTAAGGACCTCCATGCCTTCTACAAAAATATTTATGTAATCAACACCTGAACCACATACTACCCTTACTTTGCAAAATCATTCGCTAAAGACCCCCCATACATTTCATTGATCTTTACTAACCTCAATGCATGACTAGAGTTCTTCAGATAATTGGCCTTCATTCTGCATGGTTCCACTGCACTTTCAAACCATGAATTCATGCAAAAACATCAATTCTAAGTGAAGCCGCTCAAAAAGCCCAACTGCCAACCTCTCCCCCAATGATAGTCCCTCATATTCCTCTCTTCCCTTCTCCCATGCTCATTCTTCATCTGATCAACATGTTTACATGCACATAGAGAGGTCACTCTTTAGTTTGTCACACAGAAATCCCTCCGTCACTCTAAGCAGATTTAGATATCCCCAACTATTAAGGGTGTCCTTCAGTCACAAGAGTAAATTTGATGATGCAAAATGTCTACCACACAGACGAGGAGTAGCAGCTTCTTCACCAGGACTCATGCCCAGAGCCCTATGACTTATTGCGTCTTGTCTTTTGATGTATCCCTCAGCTTGTCTAGTTTTTCTTTCATGGCCCACTCACTCACAAAGTATTAAGGCACCATTTATTGGATCTGTGTAACCTCAAGTTCCAAAAGTTGAAAGTTTATAACCCTGGCAAAGTTGTCTCAGCCGAGGTAGATAAAATGATTTCCAAGCCTGTTGGCTTAAAAAATAATGTGTAAATAGATATATAAAGGTCATATACATCCCACTGAATTTGGAAAACTACACAATGACAAGATTGTGTCTACTTTTCTTTTTTTCATCATAAACACACAGGTTTCCCTAGACCATCCACTCCTACCCATTTAGACATGCTACCATGAGTGAGAATGCTGCCATCGCTCTTTCCTTCACATGAATGTCTTATGATACCCTTAACTATTGCCAAGTTAGAGCCATCTCTTTCCCATATGTTGCAAAGGTACAGCCCAAACGTGAGTTATATTTCTACAAGAGGGAACAAAATGCTTAAAGACGAGCACCTTTCAAAGGCTCCATCGAGGAACATGCTGGATGGACACGCTGCCATTTTAGAAATGTAATTGGATGGCTTTGTCTGTCACACTGATCAATTCTGCTCTTACAAAACTAAACGTAAGACAATGGACAATTTTTACGAGATGCCACAGGACAGGAATCCTTATCCAATTGGATTTCGTTTTTCCCTTCTAATTCCACCTGCCAGTTTCTGGAACTCTGAAATCAGATCAACAAATTCGCCATCGGTGTGTTTCCGTTGTTTGGATTCCAAGATCTGCAACTTTGCTGTTCCTGAGTTTTTATGCAAAGAGATCCCCCTGGAGTAAGCAAGCCAGACACTGACAATGTAATCATTTATTGTAAACATCTTCTGATGTTTTTTTGAGTACTTCTCCCATTTTTCCCTGTGTGTGTTTAATATGTTTATATTCAATCCCGCTCTTTGATGGAGTTACATTAAAATCACCCCCCTGCACAGCAGGGATACACTGGATGGTTCCTTGGTAACTTTGGTTCCATATCCAAGGTGTGCTCCTTGACCTTCTGTTATGCTGTGTTTTGTTCAAACCTTTATCTTCTTCAATGAAAGCACATAGTTTGGCAGCGTTCTCTTTGTCACTATAAATCGACGAATGCGATTTTAATAAACTGCAGCATATTGAGTAGTCTTAGTCAGGAAGCGTCAAGTAGCAAATCCGGCGGAATGGCTTTCAATTGCGTGGCGGGAGGCAGTAGTCCTGGCTACAGAGTTTTTAACAGGTGTAAACAAGGTTCTCATCTAGCAGGTTTGGAAGCATTTGCCTTTTTAAGGAGTTATCCGCACAGCCTGGAACGCTAAAAAACAGAAAACAGAAAGTCAAGTCATAAAACAGGCAACACATTCATTCCATAAGAGGGAACTCCATTTAGATTAGGTTTCTCTGAAGTGCACATAGACATGTGAGATGCATTGTCTCTTTATTGTAAGCAAACTAAGACCCTGGGCCTGAAAGTCGTGATGCTTCTTGATTCTGCCATCTTTTTTTTTTTTTAGCATTTCCTGTTGAATGCTTCAGGGTCTGACCATTAGTATGTGCAATTCCCTTTTTTCTCCCTTAGGGGCGCTGAAACTCTCTTTGGAGATAATGAAGGGGCTCCTGAAACATGATATAAACAACAGCAGAGTCAAAGCACTTCCTAGTTCCCAGATTACCTATTAGTAAACCTCATCACTCGCTTCTTGGTAATCTTCTTTACTTACTTGCCCTCTCCCCTACCCCCAAGAATCCTTGCCTTTTGTTCCATTACTTTCCCCAATGTTGCTTAGTTTGGAGTGGGAATAGTTAATCTACATCCCCAGAGTGCAACATTTTCCACAATAATGCTTAGTTTGAAGTGAGAATTGTAAATATGACTCATCCAGAGTCCAATGCATTCCCCAATTTTGATTTGTTTGGAGTTGGAATAGTTAATCTATCTCCTCAGAATCCACAACTTTCCCCCGATATTGATTAGTTTGGAGTGTGAATAGTATGTCTCACCCATCCAATTCCAACAATTTTCAGAATGTTGCTTAATTCAGAATGGTGAGGGTAAACCTAACCCCCACCCACCACACCCCCCACCCATAGTCCAACACTTTCTCAAATGTTGCTTAGTCTGGAGTGGCAATGGAAAATTTGGTCCCTTCCAGAGTCCAGCACTTCAACCAATGTTGCTCACTTTGGAGTTGGAATAGCAACTCTACATGTCCCAAAGACCAATCTTTTACTTTATTTGGAGCAGGCTTAGTACATTTTAACCACCCATAGTTCAGCGCCTTCCCATGTGCAGCATAATTTGGAGCAGGGGTTTTTAAATCAGCCCTTTACCAACCCACAGCATCCATCACTTTCCCCAATGATGCTTAGTAGGTATTAGTAAACCTGATTAACCCCAGAATCCAATGCGTTCTCCAGTTTTGCTTAATTTACAGTGGGAATGGTAAATCTGACCTCTCAAAAGCCCAACACTTTTCAATTTTGTTTAGTTGGAGAGAGACCAGTAAATAAGGTACTACATCCCCAAATATATGTTACTTTTTCAATTCAAATACTTTATTGCGGTCATTAGACCAAACAAGTGCAAGTGAATAAAAATGATGATACATACAAGCATCCTCCAGTGCCTAAACTCAAGGCCCCAGGATTCTATATTACTATTGCAGACTACTATCCCACACCCCAATAAATAAGCAATATACATAACAACACATACATGGTGCCATATTAATAAGATATACAGTTGATATAGAGAGATAGAGCTGATATGTTTCAGGTTGGTAAAACCCTAAAACAGCACTCTACAAATTCTCATATAAAAATTACATTAAAAAATGGAGCAGGGGGGGGCGTGGCTACCGGCCGATCAAGATGGCCGCTTAGCCTGTGAGCTCCGGGGACCCAGCCGCCCTTTTCAATAAATCCGCACACTTATCCTGATAAATTTGCTGCTCCGAAGATGGCCTCTAGGATCGGAGGACCAGCAGTATCGCCTGATGTGACTTTCGTGTAAATCAGAGGTTTAAATCGACCCGAGAGACTTGCTGACGAACTGCGGCCTACCTGGAAAACTGAGCCCGGGGGCTAAAGTTGAGATCCGGCTGACGCCTAAGAACCGGAAGTTTGAAGACGGCACTCCCTATCCGCCGGCACGAGTGGGCGGAAGTTCCCTCAGCGAGGATAAGTGCTCGCCTGGCGACTTAACATCCATAACTGCTGAGCGGGGTTCTGCGGTTCCAGCTACTGGCCGCGACAGAATTGCAACTGGAGGCTGCGGGGAGTGCGGGACCCTCCCTGTTCGGCTACCACCGTGAGAAAAGCGGCCTACGCCCCAGGGGCAACCCTATCCCCCTCCACCTTCGTTCCCCGGCACAGACTCCATTATGGCCCAGCGCATACTCAGATAAACGTTTGCATCGTGGGCCCGGCCCCACGTTCTTCAAGACTCCGGAGTGCTACAGCGCCTGAATCCGGGGTGTGGTACGCCATAAAATGTTACTGCCGCCTTTCTCGCGACCCGACAATTTCTTTGGCGCCCCCACGGCCCCATTCTTTCATAATACTGTACGCAATGGACATAAGTCACCGTGGCTGGCAGTGGACCACGACATACCGCCACACAGGCGAAACTGGATAAATTCGCTTATGAGAAAGGATCATCTCCCGGCCACTCCCAAACTAAGCCTGCAGACAACGAAGGGACAAAAAGGACGTATCTTTGCTGCGTGCTGATCTCCGTAAAAATGGTGGACAGGGTCGAAGAAGTGGAAATAGTAGCCAAGTCTCTGGTGGTGGACACTTCTGAATTGCAGACCTCGGTCGCCCAGCTTGAAAAGGAGAATAAGCCGCTGGCTGAAAAGCTCGACTAGCAAGAAGGGCGGGCGAGGCGAAATAATGTTAGGATTATTGGTATTCCGGAATCGGAAGGTGCAAGAGCTATGGACCTGTATGTTGAGGAGCTCATTACCACCAAACTACAACCTAAGGGACTATCGAACTTTTTCTCGGTGGAACGTGCACACAGGGTGCCCGGTGGCAAACCTAGACTGGGTGCTCCCCCGAGACCGGTACTTGCTAGGTTATTTAACTTTAAGGACCGAGACGCCATCTTACAAGCAGCAAGAAATGCCTCTCCCTCCGGGTCTTAAACTCTATGGTCTCGTTCTTCCCGGACTACACTGCGACTGTTTCCAGGAAAAGACGAAGTTTTTTGGAGGTCAAGAAATTACTTAGGGCACAGGAGTTGCCCTATTCAATGCTCTTTCCTGCAAGACTTCGTGTGGTGGCGGACGAGAAGACTTGGTTTTTCGATACCCCTGAGGCTGCACATGACTGGCTGGAAGGATGGCGCACTGTGGACAGATCAGACCGTAGACCGAAACCACACCGACACCGGGACGCTGAAGGTGCAGCCGGGGGCTCTAACTCCGGAGACCCCGATCTTCACCAATCTTCGCACCATGATGAGGAATGAGCTCTGTTTCCATATCGCTGCTCCTTTATTACGGCAATGATCCGGTGCAAATTCGGGCCTCTGCTGCCTGACACTCTGACCTGGGTCAAGACTAGGGGCATTAAAGGGCTGGTACCTGGCTGAACTCTTCCCCCGACAAGCAAGTATTGGGGTATTGGGAGGGATAGAGCGCTCTGCTGAGTTGGGGTGGCGGGCAGTTGAAAGTTCGTCTAGCAGGGAGGCAGGGAGGGTGGGTGGGACACAGGGTGGAAGGGTGTTTTTGGGTTGTTTTTCATTGTTCCTTTTTCTTTTTGTAAGATGATGAAGACAACATGTTTCTCGAAAGTAGATGCATTACGGGACTTATCCCCCATTGATATGCGCGATGTTGCACACACTGACAGATGGCTGCACAAGTAGCGGATACACCTGAGACTCGTATAACCCACCAGTCGGCCTTAACAGTCCTAACTTGGAATGTTCGGGGATTGGGAGACAGGGTGAAGCGTGGACTAGTGCTGCAATACCTAAAGCGCTGTAACCCGGCCATAGTCTTACTGCAAGAAACTCATCTGTTAGGCTTGGTCTCAAAGGCAATGGATAGATGGGGATACAAGTTCATTGCACATGCAGACTTCTCATCGGGTTCAAGGGGGACAAGGATACTAATAAGGAAGAACTTTCAGATGGTGGTGCAACAGACACGTATAGATAATCAGGGACGTTTTGCGGCTGCAACAGTGCAGTGGGAGGGCCAGCTTTTTAATTTTGTGTCCGTATATATCCCGCCAGGCCTACATGCTACAACACACACTGCCCTCACGGCCTTGTCCTGATTCTGCCGACCGCAACATTGGTGATAGGGGGCGACTTCAATGATATTGCAGATCAGGAGCTCGATAGACACCCACATACGACAGCGGTGCGGGGAGCCGGACGACTCCTCGGACTACTTGACGCCTTGGGACTCACAGACTGTTGGAGACACAAACACCCTTACGATAGACAGTACTCTTATTATTCGCCTACACACGACTGTCTCTCCCGGATAGATTACATCTTGGTGTCTGGAGATGGGCTGCAGGGCATTTAGGAAGTAGATATCCGTCCCAGGGGAATATCAGATCACTCTCCACTGCGACTTACGGACACGAACCACTGCACCCATAGAAGCCGCGTTTTCCCTATCCACGCGAGCTATCTGCAGGTCACCCCTATCATGAAGGTTTTAAATAATACCACTAAACAATATTTCCAGGAGAATTCTGGATCGGTAGACTCACACACCACCCTGTGGGAGGCTTACAAAACGGTCCTACGCGGACAGGCCATATCCTCCGTTGCTGACCACAAGCGAAAGCAGCGGCAGGAACTTAACACTTTAGAGGAGGCACTTCAAACTGCAATTCGGGAACAGGAGACTCACCCATCCCTCGGAGCTGCCCAGGCTGTCCGGCTACGGCGCACCGAGTGGATGGCATTCCAGAAAGAAATGGTGCAGAATACAATTCAGGCCACTCGTCATAGGGTTTACGAGCTGGGGGACAAGGCCGGAAAGATGCTGGCATGGCTGGACAAGAAAGAGAAAGCGGGTAGAGTCATTGCACAGCTGTTGTCACCATCTGGTCATGCGACCTCGGATCCTGGGGCCATAGTAGACCTACTTGCAGACCACTTTGAAACACTGTACACCCCCCAGGCGCAGTATTTGATTGAGGAGGCATATAATTATATCAAAGACCTGACCATTCCCGGCCTCTCCCCAGAAGCATTGCTTCTACTTGAGGCAGATATCACAGTGGAAGAAAAAGCAAGAGGCAACCTATGCATTGGCGTTGGGTAAGGCACTGGGCCCCAACGGGTTCCCAGTGGAGCTGTACAAGAAAACGGTTCAAATCACGGCCCCCCATCTCATCAAAATGTTTACCGATAGTCTGGAAGCGGGAGAACTCCCTAGAGATCAGCGACTCGCCACAATCATTCCGATACATAAACCTGGGAAGGCGGCGGAGGCTTGCGTCTCTTACCGCCCTATCTCTTTAATAAATGCAGAGAGACCAGGCAGGGTTGCCCGCTCTCCCCCCTACTGTTTACTCTGGTCCTTGAACCGTTAGCGATCTGGATCCAATGGGAACCATCCATTAAGGGTATACGGTGGTCACCGACGTGGGAAGATCGTATATCTCTCTACGCGGACAACATCCTCCTCTATCTCACCTCTCCCAAAAAATCATTTCTTGAGCTCCTTAATGTCTGCGAAAAATTTGGGAGAGTGTCCGGATATAGGATTAACTGGAGTAAATCGGTCCTCTTCGTTCTTGCAGGCCACCCGCCGTTGCTCCCGGCGAGCTGCCCCTTGAGCTATACTGATGCGGCGTTTAAATATTTGGGTATTTACGCTTCGTCAGACCCGGACGAATTCTACACCCTAAATTTGAAACCCCCACTGGACCGATTTAAGCGGGACGTAAAGGTATGTCGCTCCCTCCCTCAGCTCTCCTGGGCAAAGCTGCGCTGTTCTAAATGATGACGCTTCCCTGCTTCCTGTACATTCTGGAAAATACGCCGTTCCCGGTCCTGCCATCCTACTTCACAGCGGTCTCATCTGCGGTCTCGGCTTTGCTGTGGGACGGTAAGCCGGCACGGATCGCACAATGCAAACTGGTGAAAGATTGGTATGATGGAGGCATAGCACTCCCTAATATCGAACTGTACTACTGGGCGGCCCACCTCAAACAAATCAACTATTGGTTACATGCCCCACAGACTGAACCCCCTTTTTTGGCAGACAGGAAATGCTTGGAGCCCAGAGGTCTGTTGCGAAACCTCTATAGCCGTAGTGTTCAGACCGACCTAGTGGGACCGACACGACACACGATTCAACTCTGGTACAAGGCACACAGACACCTTCAGTGCGCTAATACAATCACGCAAATGACACCAATGTGGGATTCATACAGACTAGGTTTCCTTCGCAACAGTACGGGGTTTCAGGCTTGGAACAACATAGGAATATCGGTTGTGGGAGACCTTTGGAAAAAGCGCACGGTAGTGGACTTTGCGTTTCTACAAACCAAATATGAGATGGCACAGTCTGAACACTTCAGGTACATACAAATCCGCCATGCACTGCAGACAGCCGTCCCGGCAGAGACAGTCTTACAGGAATCCACTCCTCTTGAGGACCGGTTACTGACAGAACACATGCCCCGCAAAGCAACTTCTTTCACGTATCGAAAGCTGGTCAACAATCTCCCGGACAGGGAGAGGAGCCTAGCTCGACATCGAGATAGTCGCACAGTAGCTCGGCTCCGCCGGCCTCCCTGCCCAAACTAATCTATCCTGCCGCCCATCCTGCCCAGAAAAGACAATATTTTGCAGACAAAGGTCTGCTGACACTTACCTCCCATCCTGGTGGCTCCGGAGATCAGTGGGCCCGCAGCGGTGTCCTCCTGGGAAGTGCGGCCTCTGTGGAGTGGAGACCGGGGCCTTGCCTTTAGCGAGTAGCCGGCGGAGACGAGTCGGCGGCGGCCTCAGGTGGAGGACGGATGCCGGCTGGAGGAGGTCGTTGTGCTAAAAAGCCAGAGGCAACTGAAAGCTCCTGGGTCTACCTTCCGGTGGTCCAGAGGTGAGGTGCGGCAAGTTGTGTGTGGGGGAAGCCATGCTGGTGGCTCCCCCCCTTGCTGCCTCGCTCGGCCATCCTGACTTCCATCGCTCGGTGGTGGAGAGTGGCTCCGGCGGAGTGTTGGCGCCGGAGGGTCCCTCTTCTTTGGTGGCCCTCATCTTTGCTCCGTGGCTGCTACGTGGACGATTGAGGGAGATCCCGCGGGGGCCCCGCTTGTGGGCCCCCCCAGGAGTCGGCCACGAAAAGACTGCGTAGTAATCACAAAATGGCGGCTGGTGCTGTAAGCTGTGGGATGCCCTGGGATGCTGATACTGTACCTCTGTGCCGTGATGGGACCTGCACCGGGGAGTGTGAACCCACGAATGGCGACGTCCTGCGGGCACTAAGGATTTGGCAGGCGACCCTGATCCGGGATTTTTGTGTGCATATCCACGTGGAGATCGCCATTGCTTCCGAGCCGTCCCCCAGGGATGCGGATGGTTCTGAGGTGGCTACTTTTTGTTTCCCTTACTTTGGCAGGGGCGGCGATGGCTTGGATCGCATGCGGGAAGAACTGCTGGCGATCAGTGCAACTGATTTACATGACTGCTGGGAACAGCTTGTGCATTGCCTTCGGCGGTGGAGATCCAGTGGGTTGCTTCCATTGACCATCCAGCGGTGGCTCCATGACCTCTTCTCATTGCTTTGTTTTGTGCTTGCTACCTTTCCATACATCGCGGCGATAGCTAAGAAAGGACTGGGGTGAACCCGTGGGTTTTTTCACCCGGAGGACTGCTGCTCGATGCATGGATTTATGGACTGCCACAAATTGGGATGCCTTGTCTGACCCTTAATATGTATGATTACTTGAAATCATTCCCGTTTCGTTTTGGGCTACACTAGAATGTTTGTGTGGGCAGGGGGTGGGGGCCGTGCGCCTTGTTACATGGTATCCTCTCCCCTTGACTTTCCTTTTTTCCTTTTTATCTGTTTTCTTCTTCTTTCCCTGCATTATCTCATTCTATATTTCGGGTTTACGATTAGGGCGACAGGCACGCTGCTGGGAGGGGTAGGCCATAGCCTTCTGCAGGGGTGCAGAGTGGGGCGGGTGGATGGGGGTCTATTAGATAGTTCTTTGTTTCTATGGCTCTTATCTGTCCTTTTCTTGGGTCTCCATTGCTGTGCATGATCCCTGCAGGATGAGTGCCCGGGGGGGGGGGAGGTTTAGGTATTCCCATATGGTATTGTACTTTCGGTGGGGTTTTTTCGCTTCTCCTGACTTAGCCTCCCCGCCCCTAAGAATGTTTACTGTCTGGATTGTGGATCGCCATTATCGCCGTGGGGCGGGTACAGTAACGTGGATTCCCCCTTTCCTTTCCCTTTTTTCTAATATTTTCGTTTTCTTTTACTCTCCGGGTTGGGTTGTATGGTGATTGCACCTTTTTCCGTCTCATTGATGATTTGATTATCATGAGAGTGATGTTTTGCTTGTCATTGGGCACATGAGGTTGCGGGTGGACACTGACTGAAAAAGAATAGCAAGGGTATCGATGGCTTGACCGCTTTGGACTATTCTGATAACTGACTTACGTACTCCCTATTATAATGATGTTGATTCTGTTCCCCGTCATGTGTACCAAGACGCTTCTTATACAACCGATCCTCTACTTTATATATATAAAATTAACCTTCAGTGATCCTTTATCGGGGGGTTACGCTCCGTTAGCATTATAGACTTGCATCAGTGGGTAGTATTGCGTGACCATTCCGTACTTTTTATTGCTATTGGTGTCTTCCAGTTTGTTCCGTGGCCGGCCTCCGGGTTGTAGGCCCGTATTTGTATGTCACCATTTGCACGAATAAAGGTTTTCAAAAATTAAAAAAAAAAAAAACAATCTCCCGGACAGGTTAGTTAAGTTGCGGTTGAGTTGGTCGAGGGATGTGGGTGACTTTGATGATTCAGAGTGGCAGGAGGCAATCTCCTCGCCGCGGGAAACAGCGATCCCCTCCAGGCTTAAACTGGTGCAGTTGAAAATATTGCACCGCACGTATTACACCAGAACAGTCCTGCATATGATAGGGAGGGCCTCTCACGAGTACTGTCTCCTTGGGTGCGGGGAGAGGGGAACATTCTATCACACCATTTGGGATTGTGGCCGAGTGGCTATGTTCTGGGCTGCTGTGATGCGTACCATCTCCCAAACCACGACTGTTTCCCTGCTACCGGATCCCCGGCATTGCCTGTTAAATGTGTGGGACGCAACGGATTTGACTCTTCGACAGCAGGACTGGGCCATGCTGGGGATGATGGTTGCAAAACGAAACATTGCTAGACTATGGGGCGCTGAAGAGTCGCCTACGCTGAGGGATTGGTGTAGAGATATGGACGTAGCGATGGTTGCCGAGAAGGCGGTGTTTGTTCATCGGGGGTGCCCCAGGAAATGGGGGCAGATCTGGGGGGCATGGAACAAGTTCAGAGGGGATATCTGTGAACCGCCCCAGATTGACTCGGACGAGGACCGCTCAGACTGAGAGTCCCAGTCCCACGATTGAGTACTGTATGGTGGGTTTCCAGTCCATTCCGAACTTGGCCATTACTTTGCAGAAGATATACCGACGGGGACTTAACTGTAACTGCACTACGTATATTCAAAATATTGCATACATGGTTGTTTATGTCGTCTTCTGTGTTTGATGCGATGTTAACATGTTTATTTAAAAAAAAAAAAAGACCCATGCAGATTTATAATCCTACTGTGAATTGTGTACCTGCATTGTTATAGAACGCCGCCGTGCCCCTGGGATGTCGGCACTTGGGCTGTGTTATCCTGATATTACAGAGTGCATATGAATAAGTTGCGGCCGGCCCAAGGGGTTGTAGGCCAGAAGCTGTGTATAAGGTTAAAGGTACAATAAAGGTCTTTGAAAAAAAAAATGGAGCAAGCCTGATTAAAAAAGAAAGAAAGAAAATGTTGTCAGCTTAGTCTTGTACATTGGTTTTTAGAAGCGACTTGCGCACACACCACATAGAGAGTAGTAAGCGTGACACCGCAAATACAATTGGGGATAGAGTGTTGCATTTCAACAACCTAAATGCCTCTACATAGTATTTGGTCCCCAGATTTCTACATATTTGGGTCAGCCAACGTTGTCTTGATTTTCCGTTACAAGGGCAGAAAAAGAATACATGCAGCTCTGACTCCTCTGCATTCTTACAGCCCGGACAACCTAGAGGGAGTGTACATGCCCATTTGTTGGCGAAAACCTGCAGTGGGAGAACCTCGTGTCTAAATTGAATATACAGTTCCAGTGCCGGTTGTATCTCATTCAGGGCAGACTCTAGGATGTACTGGTCTTTAATTGTCAAATACCCAACTATGAATGATCCTGTTGCTGGGGACCCCTGTAAACAGGTGAGTGTGCCCTCCCTGTAACTCCAGACCATTCCTTTCTAGAAATTGTGGCACAGGCTTTCTTAGGGGTGTGCCATAGACTTGCTCTGCCCAACTCCAGAAGGTAGTTCTTGACATACACTAGCCACGGTAGTTTCCTAGCACCCTGCAGGCCCATGAACTCCTCTAACTCGTCCCTATACACAGCCAGTTTCGGGGTTACCCATAAGCAATGCCAATAAACCAGGGGTCTATAAGCAAATTCGTCAACAATTGGCCTAACCCCCAAGTCCAAACGAAGCGGTGTAAGGAGGGAACTGATGGTGAGACCAAATGACTGCCTGGTAAAAGTGTTCTCGGACTTGGTGATATTTCTCAGAGAAATATACATTTTTCAAACTGAAAATGTATTTAAAATATATTTCTTTCTTTTTATAAATATAGGAATTTTATACTTTTAATAGTATACAAATATTTGTGAGTACATATACTTTTGCTTGTATTTTTACTTATTTATTTTTTGAAAGACACCTTTTCTTAATTGAGCTTTTTTTATTCAAATTAGTTTTTAATGTAAAAAAAACGTGAAGCGCTTTTAAAATAATTTTATTTTAAAATATATATGTAATAGTTAATTACAAGATAAACATAAATAATACTTAAATGAGCATAAAAAGTTGTGGAATTTTGTCAAATTTAAATTACAAGTAATCAAATACATATAATATGTTTTAAATATATTATTGCTATTTGGTGTAATGGTTTTTCAGTACGTTAGGTACATTTTAATGTTAATTCTCAAACTATTTTTGTATTGTATATTTTCGTTTGAGATATTTTTAACGTTGGATTTTATTGTCTTATGTTTTGCATTCAATATTTTTGTTATTTTAATTTAAAGTATTGGGTTGATGATATTTTGGCAACCTCAAACTGACATCCATATTATTGCAAGTTGGTATTATTGATGTCAATATTCAGAAGCATAATCGTCCCCATGGATTACTGTTTACTGGAAGAACTCCACATGGATGCCGGGATTACAGTTTGTAATATAGGTGCACTTTCTTTTAGGAAATAGTTTAGAGAAGATAATACTGTGACCTTGTGTACAGATTTTTAGATATTTACCCTTCAAAGTAAAATTCTACGCAACTGAACACTGCAATCTCTGAAGAGTCAGGGCATATTCACAAGCCCTGTTCAGTGATGTTGTGGTGGCGATAGGGGCCTCGCCTTATTCACAAGGCAGCATTAAGCCCCCTTTTAGGCTGTGTTGAGCATGAAAGGGGCGTGCAGTGGGTGTTGTGGTGGGCATTCCACCGCAACACCCATTGATATTTACGCTGCCCCTATTCACAAGGGCAGCATAAACAGGAGCTAATGCCAAACTTAAGACCAGGGAAACCCTGGTCTTAAGTTTACGATACGAGGAGAAATGCTTTATTTTTCCTCGTATTTGCATTTTCCATGTGTGCAGCCTTGTGCAATACACATGGAAAATGCAAAATGCTGTGGTTTGTTTATGTACAGTAAGGTGCACCTTGCTTTACATTAACGAACATGGCTGCTATGCATTTTCCCCCCCTGTGCTGAAGAACCAAAATACCCATTGTTCATGATGAGCTGGGCTCGTCATGAGTGTACGAGGAGGCTACACCATGACGAGCCCAGCTCGTCATGAGTGTGGAAGGGGTTAAATGCAGTTTTGTATCTTACATGTGTGCTGCATGAAGCAGTACACATGTAAGTTAAAAACTGCAATTGTAGGTTTGTTTATGTGCAGGAAGGGACACCTTTCTGTACATAAACAAACGTCCTTGCTTGCAGACACCCTTGCACTCTGGTGTAAGGGTGCCTGCATTGGCGCTAACTTGTGAAACTTAGCGCCATCGCAGGGGTGAAAGCAAGGATGTACCATGTCCTTGTGAATATGGTGCAGCCTTGCTTTTCCGAAGTGGTGGGGAGAGGCGTTAAGCCAAAAAGGCTAACGCCTCTCTCCGCCACTTCCTTGTGAATATCGGCCTCAGTCTTTTAATATTTCCTGACCTCATTATCAAAGGTTTCTTTCAGATTACAATTTGCATTAATATCTCTCCAAAAATGAAATCAGCTGAATTAGTTTCCAGAAAACCAGAATGATTTAAACACCCAGCGTTAAGCAAATAACTGCAATTTAAAAAGAGATAAAGAAAAATTATCTAAGGAACTTTTAATAAAGAAGCCTCATCTTTCATAAATTAAACGTTAAGGAGTGAAAACCTTGAATTTTGGAAACTAGAATGTTATAACAGACATGTAAGAGTCAAATCAGTTCACACCCTTTTGATTAGAAAATGTCAGCTTTCACCGCAATGTCAATATTTTTTGCTAAATAGAATATCACAAACCGATCTATAGTTTCCAGAGTAACTAATTTTTACTGTTATAAATGTTTGTTAAATTCGATAAATAGTGAAAGGCAAAGCCTAATTGTTTTGGGGAATTATATTCTAAGGTGATCATCTTGTGATGAGCATAACCATCATTCTGTGAAATAAATACTCATACCAATATACAATCAGTCCTCGTGCATTACCTGAAATCCCCACATCATTTAGTTTATTTGCAATGCTATTCTTGATATTAAACGTTCATGTTATATTGCATGTGCAGGTTAAACCATGTGTTGTATGGTTGCGCCTCTTGACACTACACATCCTCCGCAGTCAGTTCAGTTCAGTTCAGTAAATCTTTATTCGATGGTTAAAAAACATCATAAAAGCACATATATACAATTAAAATTACAATTAAATACAATATCTGAACTCCATCTAAAAATCGCCGATACAGATAAAAGGTCCAATTTCCCCGATCGGATTGCTTTCCTTTACCCTGTGACCACCAGGTAAGAATTCGTACCCAGATCTTCCTTTCCTGGAGTTTGAGTCTTTCTATCCATCATTTGCCATTGACCATATTGATAAACATTGAAGGACAGATAAGACGGATAAACAGTTTCAATAGGGAAAGGAAACAAGCAAGGTGTTGCTTACCTTCTTAAAAGGCAACGTGACATCAAGGCCAAAGAATAAAGGCAAGGGAGAAGAACAAGAAGAGGAAGAGAAACTGCAGGAAAAAGAAAAGAAAAGGAGAGGTGAGAATGCACAAGTTTTTGTTTTCAAAAATAAAAAATAGTGCATATGCTTCGAGCCCAGCTGCAAAGTGGGCAGCAGACTCAACTGTGGGCCTGCTCATCAGTCGTACCTGCCTACCAAACACCATCTTCGTTGCCAGCTCTGCTTCAGGGAATTTTTTAGTTCTACTAATTCTGCCTCCGCAACAACTATCAATAGTTTGACTTTCTACTTACCGGACTAATTACGGTCTTTTTAATAGACATAAACCAAGCACAGTTGCAGCCGGTGCAGGTAAGCACGGTGGGGCGGTGGGGCGGTGGAGCAGGGCAGGGGTAAGTTGACAGATGGCGAAATAGGTTTTATTTATTTAATTTGACCTATTCTGTTGTCTGTCGACTAAGCCCCCCCCGCCCAGCCTCACCGCGCTTACCTGCGCCGGTCGCCGCTGAAGAAATAACAGGGTGTAGGAAGGTGGAGTTGGAGAGGCTCAAAATGCTGGAAGACGACACTCCTTTGAGGAAGGTCGGTTCATGTTAAAGGTAAGAGCATCTGCAAGATGATGAGGTTAAGCATGGGCGAATTTTGCGAATCTCGCGTTCGCGAATTTTGCGGATTTGCGAACTCGCAATCCGCAAAATCCGCGAATTCTCGCGAATTTGCGGATTTTTTTTTGTGTTTGCGCGGGTTTCTGCCAGTTCGCGAGGGTTTTGTACAATGTCGCAAATTGCGAACTTACCTGTCGGGTCGCAAGTTTTGCGAACTTGTTGTTTCTACGTGTCCAGCCTGTTTGGGACACTCTTCTTCATCACTGCCACTCTCTGTCACCACTGCCACTCTCTGACTACTCATGCCACCCTCTGGCCCACCCATGCCACCCTCTGTTTCATCACAGCACCCTCTGGTTGTCCAGTCAGTGTACATTATTGTGGCAACGCAAGCACACCTTCCCTGCCTCAAGTGACCTGAATTAATTTGGGGCTGATTAATGTGTCACAGAATATTTTTTTAGCTGGCACCTGCTTCCTTAGTGCTTCCTGATTAGTGATCTTTTGCACTTGCTAAGTGCTTTCATTGTTGCAAAATTAGTTACAACACCTGCCCTGCCCCAACTGACAATAATGAATTAGGGGCTGATTAATGGATTTGAACTTCCAGCCTGGCTCCTGCTTGTCTCCCTTAGCTGTAATTCAGGACCTTTGTGGCATATGTGTAACTATTCTGAGGTTCAGAGCAGGGTCACATAATAGTTGCAACTGGCAACTGAACTCTGGAGGGGCCCCTCAGGAAGCACTACAGGAAATGGCTACTAATGATGAGCCTGAACTTTTTAACCTGGTAAGTAGTTTCAGTTTTGCTAAGATCGTATTTCTGCAATTTTGCACTTATTCGCGGGGCGCGAAGTTGTACTGGGAAGCCGCGAACTCACGCGAACAGTGCGAGCAAAATCCGCTCGCGGATTTGCGGATTTTGCGGGAGATTCGCGAATCTCGCGGATTGCGAATTTACCAAAAATCCGCAAAATCCGCGAGCGAAACGGATTTTCCGCCCATGCTTAGATGAGGTACCATTAGCCGTAACCAATGCCATTCAGCAAAAGCCACCTATTCCCGCCAGCCAGCTTTCTTTTTCAGGGAAGATGCCTTCCCAGCTTCCTTTTCCATGTTTGCAGAAACGTCTGCTAGCATGTGTGTTGTTCTTGTTACCCCATGTACCTCACAGGGTCTTCTCTGTTGGCTGTGTCACTCCCTCCTCTGAGATTGATTTAACCACGTTCCATAGTTGGGCCTGATGTATTCACCTAGTGCCAGCATTGTCCAAGGCTACCTTACCAACCAATATTGGTTGCATTCTCCTTCCCCCTTTTGGCGTGACAGTGGGACACTTACCAATGGCTGCATTGGACATTAACTTCAACCCTGCTGTACAGAAGAAGGGTAGGACATGTCTAATCAATTAGGACAACACAAGGACGACTTTGTGCATGGTTCTAGCAACAGTCGAAACACACGAAGATAATATCTCAGCATTTAAAGTATGAACTTGACGGCAGTCAAAATACAATGGCCTCGTGCACAAAGTCCTGGGTCACAAAAGCAGTCACTGTGTTTGACCAGCAGCTGGTTTGCTAACAAGGATTTATTTTGCACTATCAATCGACCCACAAGTGAACTTTCAGTAGAATCAGAAGAATCCTGCTCCATTAATACGAAGGAGACACAAGTCAGTCTGTGACTGCTGTCGAATGGGCAGGGAATGCGGGGAAGGAGTACAACGAAAATTCTATTTTTTTCTTGTAACCTCTATTTTCCTTGAGGGGAACCTTTAAGAAGGAAAGGCTGCAATCCAACCAGGAAACATATCAGCGGTCCGCTGTGTGCTCCCCGAATGCCAACAGCCCATATTCCCTCATGGACAGTTTCTACTTTGAGAAATGACATCTTCCCCTCCAATCAAAGTTTTGCAGCAAACCACTGATAGATTGCATTGAAAATTATTATGTGAAGGGTGCCCATTTCGGGCACCCTTTTCCTAACAACTTGCAAGGGGTTGTAAAGTGTACATTGTGACTCACAAAGACATTTGTCCTTGATATGTTGCGAATCTGGATTTTTCAAACATAAAGTCTGCCTTTTTCAAAATTGCAGGCTGTGTGCATATCAAGCTCAGCAAATTCTGTTCACAGAATTAAAACTTCTAAGATTGGGTGGTGTTCTGTGTAGGGAGTGCTCCTACATCTGGCTCATGACCTCCACATACATGCTTATCAGCGCAGGTAAACCTGTCTGCATGGGTAGTCTGACAAGTCGACAAGTTGATGCCTCCAAAATGCAAGTAAGGCTGGAGCCGTGTCATCAGGCACTGAACAGATGCCAATGCTTCTTATATGATTGACACTGACCCAGCCTCACTGGACTTTTAGAGACTCCAGCCAGTGCAAACATCAGGGCCTCCGTCCTTCTGACACCACTAACTGAACCCACAGTTATTCTAAGGGACTCTTACAATCTTGTTTGTGGACCAATGTAAAGTGGAACAACCAGCAGTTTGGCAACCTGAGTGCCTGTCTGTTATTCTATACACAAAACCGTATTACAAGAAAGAGAGATATGAAATAAAAGTAAAAGAAAGAAGGAAGGAAGTTCAGGAGTAATTTCTAGCAAGACCAGAAATCATGTAACATTGGAAAATTCAAAGTGGAGATCCCCACCACATGGAATATCGAATAAAATTAAGTTGTTTATCAGATTTCGGCAACAGATATCAGGTGCTCCCTTGGCATCCAATAGAAATATTCCATAAAACATAGTGCCTTCTTTTGGCAATGTTATTAAAGTACTAAGGGGCTGACGTAGAGGTTCACAGACGGGGTACCCTGCCTAAACGTGGCGGTGTACCCTGTCCAACAACCTTACTGCTTCCCAGCTCTGCTTACAGTCACACTGGCATTGGGCCCTCAATCTGTAGACATCAGATTGTCTGCCTTAATGGGGGCACGCATTCCATAAGTTTTATTTTCTGTTCAGGACCACTCGGAAAAGCTTAGCTGTCCTAAACAGGAAAGAAAATTGGCCTTTATGAATAGGGAGAAACCTTCAAGCTTGGCAGGGCCATTTCTTCTTTGGCAGTTTGTTTTTAAAAAAAATACTTTGCTGTGCAGACATATTGAACATGACCCTCACACAGTAAAGATTGAGTGCCTGTAGTGAACTCACCTTGGAGGCAGCTCTTCTGAAGGCACAGATACTTCTGCCTGTCTGACGAAGATCTCAAGATTAGACTTTTTGAGAATTTCCTGAAATTACTTGATATTTCACATATTGTAATTTTGCCAATTTTTGAAAATAGCTCAGCAAAAGATATTTTTTGCTTGAGCCAGTCTCCTGCTGTTCTCTTGTGATATTTCTTTTTTTACCTGAAGTGCGCACTCACGTTAAATAAATTGGTAAGTGTAATTGGAAAAAGTTACCCTAATTGACCCCAACCTATACAAAATATGGTGAGTTGTACTCTGTAATTACATCCCTCTGTAAACCATCTAGAATGGAGGACAGCCCACCAAAAATAAATAGGCCCCAGACTTCACAAATAATACCCATGCATTTTTGGTGAGAGCACAGTATTTTTCTTTTGCTCCTGAAAGCCTAACACAAAGTAGGGTGTGTAGCACTGGGCATCTCCAGTAGAGGGCGCATGTCTGCTGAGGCTAAAGTTCGATGGATAACCACTCACCTTTTCTTCCAGGTCCTTGATTTGTCGCTTCTGGATATCTGTTTTATCTTCAAGATCCCGTATTCTCTGAAAATTGAACAGGGAAACTTTAGAGCTGGAAAACGGCAGAAGCAGACAGTTGTTATACCTGACGGGCATGTGTGCGCACGTGTTGTGTTGGATAGAGAAACAGTAACACCAGCTGAAAAATGTTGGATCAGAAAAAGGAACAGACACTCATCTGTAATTTACACATGTAAAGCTATTAAACACTCAGTTACAGTCGATCATTCCTCAATGCTCACAAAACATTAAATGAAGAAAATGTCTTACTCCCACTCCCCTTTTGGGTTTTCTCATACAGATAGAAGGGTGTGCCTCTTGTGTCCCTAAAACTGTTCCTATTGTGAGCATTTTATGAAAGGTGAGATCACTATATAAACCAGGGATTGTGACATGTATACCTGTGGTGGGCAGATACATGTGTTCCCCTGGTTTGTGAAAATGACCAGATATGTATGTTACATGGGTGATTGTTAGACCTGAACTCTTCAGGTAGTGTTTTCCTAAACATTTTGCTTTTTTCTCCCGGGTTTTGCTGATTCTCTTCTAGTGGCCATTGGGTTCTGGGCACTTCCCCGCTGTAAATGCAGTGTTAAAGTGCACGCGCCCTTCCTATACATGTTAGGAAGTGGTGTTTACTTGATGTTTTCTACACATGTGCCCAGCCTGCCATTGCAGGCCGGTGTGCGCGCTTGCACCTACGGTGTTTCTAAACACGTGTCAGACCTGCCATTGCAGGTCTGTGTGTGAGCAATTGTGCTTCTATTCAGGCTGGCCTTTCTAAATCACAAGTCATCCTGATAGGACCTTTCACTACCACCGAACACCCTTAAGGGGTGAATTGAGTGGTGGGTGAAAGGCAGAGAACGTACACATGTGTGTTCCCTGCCCAGGAAGTGAAGAATACCCATGTGTGTTTTCACTTCCTATGAGGTTTACTCTTCCCATAGATTAACACGAGGAAAGGGGTGTAATTACTTCTGGCTTCAATAGTGGATTGCAATGGAGTAGCCTCATAATGTTTCCTTTCATTGAATTTGAAGTTACAAACCCTTTCCAGTGGTAAAGGTGGTTCTGTCAGGTCTAGTGTAGAAATGACACTTCTAGTTTGTTTACTTTTTTGTGCTCAAAAACTCTTTGTTTAACTCTGTGCTTTGCTCCAATCCACACTGCAGGTCGGAAGAGCACATCTAGGCATTCCCCAGCGACAGCTATAAAACACTGTGATTTTGACACTTGGCCTCTGGAGCCAGATCTTGGTCCCACTAAAGATTACAATCAGGATTGCACGGCCTCATGGCAAACAGACTGACATTCAGGGGAGACATCTTTACTTCAAATGAGACCCTTTGAAACACCCCAACTTCAAAGGCACACTACAGTATAACTACTGGTGCCATACTACAGCAGGGCAGAGATACACTTGTGGGGACTTGGGACCAGAGCCCCTCTGTTGCACACTGCCAGTGGAATCTGCTATGAACAAGGAGGATTACTGCCATTGAAAAGGACTGTGTGCCCTTCCTGAAGTGTGGCTGGCCTGGGCCAACTATCTGCTACTGTGTGGCACCCTGAAGTGTGCTCTCCAAGGGCTTTTTGGCTTGCTACCTCTTCTTTCAGAGGTGTCGGGGACATCAAAAATCTCCTACAAGGGACCAACACCATCTACTTGTGACACCGGGAAAGCGGTGCTCTCTTAAGTGCCCACATCGTCTGCTGGATCCCAACTGGTATCGCTGCTTGAGCAATGAAACTAAGAATTGTGCCCGGAGCCTGGATTGCCTGGTGTCGAACCTCAGATTTCTTGCCCGCATCTAAGACTTGTGGCCTCTGTATCATGGGGACCTCTGTACGTACAAGCATCTTGTTGGTGGTGAGAGGATTCACTGGTGGCAGGATCCAGCGTGGCTCGCTTCGTCGATCATGCTGCATCTCTCTCATGCAACATGCCGACTACATGATCATTGTGTGCAGTGTTTGATTAACAGGTTATGATCCTCAGAGGAGTGGGCTTAGCCATAGTAGTGCCTCATTCTACCTCATGAGGCATTGCTGAACTTGCGTCTGTGCTTGGGACCAGAATTGTCTGGTGCCACCCACCTCAACATGCACCAGACGTTGTGCTTCATTTCCAGGGAGATATGGAATTTGCAACTTTTTGTTGCACATAACCAGAATTGTCTTTGGATTTCCCAGGGAGTTACAGAACTTGCAACTATTCATTATGTGTGACCGAAATGGTCTGATGCGACCTGTATCATCACATACCAGGTGTTGTACCTGGATTGCCTGGGTGCGACTCTGATCGAACTGTACCTGGATGCCTCCTTCACCAGAGTGGCTCCCCTGCTTCATTCGCCATTCATCAATTGCTCCCTTATTGGCCTTCAGCACAGCTGACCAACTACCCTATACTCACCCAGCTCCTGATGACATTGTGTTGCGAGGTATCACCCGGCTTGGGCTTGGGTAGTGAGAGTGACTGACTGGGCTGGAGGAATGCTTCCGAGAATGATCGGAAGAGGGTCAAGAGACTGGTAGAACCACCAGTGCTTCACAGAACTGGGCTGGTGCAGGAAGGCCCTTGTGGAACCCTTTTGTGTGACCGACTATTGGTCTCAGCATTTTTCTGCTCTGCATCCTGTGGGTGAACTTCTCGAGTGGCTGACAAACCACGTTCAATGATCCTGCTACCTACCCCCATCTCCCTGGGACCCTGACTAAGAGTGACTCCAGCCGCATGCGCCCAAGTGTCCAAGGGGGATGGGTTATCTACAATCTGTGGGTGCAGGCTAGTCGGGGTGAGTTAGAGGTTAGAGAGAGGCTTGGGCCACGGGGTCTGCAGTAAGTTTTCAATTGACCCGCTAGGAATCAGTGCACTGCATTAGGATGCTGAATGCATATGTGTGCAAGTGCATTCCGTACGGACCTGCCTGATAGCTGTTGCACTGTAAGTCAGTGCAGAGTGAGTGTGTGTGGGAGTGATAGTCTGCAGATTTCCTGTACTTCATGACACTGGCAGGTGGTGTTGTCTTACATGTTGATTTCTTGCCAGAAGGGCATTATGTTCGACATTTGTTTTACCCATGCACCCTCTGCTTGCGGTGCTGCTAAAAAGTGGTATAATTCTGTGAATGTACATATTTCTGATATCGTTGTGACCTGAGGTGCACCCTCTAACTGTGTGATATTGAATTACAATAATTGCTAGGGTGGGCATATGGGTGCTGGTGGGGGGTGCATAATAGGACCTTTGCCAAGTGTGCATATTACTGATGTCATTTTAACACAGCTGGGCCTAGTATTGCCAGTAATTATTCCAAGTGTGATTTATGCCCAGAAATACATGATGTTCATGTTGTGTTGGTTATTGAGTGTTTTGGATACAAACGTTATTTACATGCATCATGTGTGAAGTCTTTTTTGTGATGCATGGTGTATTTATTTTGATTGTTGTGCCAATGCTTTACACGTTGCCTCTGTGATAAGCCTGACTGCTCAGTGCCAAGCTACCCAAGGGTGAGCACAGGTTATACAGTGTGTGTAATCACCTGCCCCTGCCGGGAGTGGTAGATTATGCCTAGCTAGTAGTAGACCGCCTCAGACAACCTGAAAGTGCCAGTTTCAACAGTCGAGTCTAGTGAGAAGAAATGTGCGTCTTATTTTCTGTGGTCTAAATGTAACTAATACGAAGTGGGTCTGAGTTTTGACCTCTAAATTGTTGCTATTCCTAGGCAGACATTGATCTGCATTTCCATGTCTCTCAGTTCTTCTGCTATAAATATTCTGCTTGTGATTATGTAATATTTGCCATGATTTGCATAATACTGTGTGCTGAAGGGTGTACCTGTGCTTGTTAAATGGTGTAAAAGGGTTGCTACACATGTTACAACACTGATTGAAATTATGGGTTTTATGTTTTTTAACACACCCAGTACATACTCAATGCAAAACCCCCCACCAAAACCGAATCACTGAATCAATTTCAGCAGGTCAATCACCACGATATTTACTGGGTGAAAAATGGTCAGTACATATGGGAACATGGGGATTTTGCAGCGCCAGACATCGAAATTCACTCAATGCTCTTTGTGTGGCAAAACCCATAATATGTGATCATCATCACACACGATATATTCCAAAAACATCGGTGTGGGTTTTTCCGTGCAATAAATTCTCTCACATAAAACTAGGTCACTCATAGTGAGTACTATTCTGTGTCATGCAATTTGCGAAAAGCCTTTGAGGTTGGGAAGTACCGATTTACCATGCATTCTGGTTACCTTTGTTATGAATCTGCTTAGGAAGTATGGGTTTGGACCGCAGCTGAACACTATCTCTGTATTCACTTTAGGCTGAGTGTGCATTCAGAGCAGATTCTTGATTTCTTTGTGTGTGTACACTTGGATTCAGATGTTGTTCAGATCACAATTTTAGATGTGCTTTCACTCAGTTGAACACTCTTGAGTGAGACTTTAATGTCATCAATGGTGTTGGGAATTAGCTGTGTGAAAGTTGAGTGAGGCACTTGAGGAAAGTGCTTTGACTGGCTCTAAATACCCGGGAAAGCTGCATTCTCCAAGCCTCTTGAACAAGCCTTCCTGGAGGTTTGTCCAAGGGTTCAGTTTCTATAGTAGAAACCTACATGGATCTCTGCCATGTTAGCCTATTATAGAGGTCCCAAGTTCTTTAATGATTACTCTGCTTCAGAGGAGTCAACCCTTGTGGGAATGCGGTGAGGTTGAGGTCAGAACTCAGTTATGTGTAGATTCTGGGGCCTGAGAAAGCGGTAGCTCCTCTCCAGTTCTCAATTCATTATAATGACCGTTTTGCAGGAAGGCAAACATTGGAAGATGGGTTTAGTTTGTTGAGAGGCCAGTATAGTGTCTTGCAGGTAAAGGTTCCATAAACAAATAGTTTTGTTGAGACCACTTATGAGGAATATACATTACCACCTGCCTCCTATATGACACAGGATGATCATACAGTGAAGGCAAAGCAACAGGAGGCAGTGTGTGGTATCCACTGCTGTTGTATTATCACGGTCTGTTCAATGATCAGTCAGGCGAATTTTGGAATTACCTAGTATGTGGTTCCTCCTTGTTCATTAAAGGGGTGGGAAGTATGTTGCACATTTATATGCTGTATGAGTGAATGATGACTGTATGTGCTGTAGAATGTTGAGCAAAGGACTGTATTTAGCGCCCAGTTAGTTCTGTATCAAGGTTGTTGATTGGAGATATCAGCACCTCGTGGGGTGGGTATACATTTTCTTGCCTTGCATTCTGGTACTAGGAATAGACAATACTCTTTTATTAATCTCCCAGAAACTCTCTTTTTTTCCAAGTTCTCTTATGGTTGGTACAAACTTACCAGTCATACTTCTTTTGTCAATGGCTAGTGCCAATGATTGAAGGTCATGAGATGCTGAAAAACGCTTGCGTAAAGAGACCCAAATTGGGCACCTGCTATCGCAAGACGTGATGGTACCTGATGGGCTTGCTGAAGCAGCTCCATTCGCTCCTGTAGTATTTGGCAGTCATACTCTCTGCTTTTTCTCAACATCTGCCGCCTCAATTTTTCCACCGCCGTCCGGAGCTCTTCCTGCTGTTTTTCGCTCAACATCTCCCCAAACTTGATGACGGTTTCCTGCTGCAGAGCGTTGTACAAGGTGGCCTCCAGCTCCTGAATCCTCTGTTTAATACAACCACAAAAATAGTGTGAGAAATGCTGACTCAGCCTTTCAAAAATGCAACATTGGAACCTCAACTTAGCCCCTGAATGCATTTTTGTATTTATATGTTATAAGCTAAAACAAGTCAATTAAAGGATCTTAACGCAGTCCAAGAATTCAAATAAGAAGTGGGGTTTGGATAACGGCTTCACATACATTGACCTGTACAACATGTTTCATGGTCCAACATCTTCAATAAGCATCAATATTATAATATTAGTGAACTCCTGATCACAAATACTTTGCTTCATTTGGAGAAGTGTGGCTCAATGGTTAGAGCGGCAGACCCTGATGCAGAGGTCTAGCCTGGGACCAGGGTTCAATTCCCCGCCTCGGTGGGTCTTGGGCTCAAAATTCCACGGACCTGATAATTCTCGCCTCGGTGCCTATTCCAATCATGAAGTCCCACTCTGCAACTCTGGGCAATAGCTTGCTTAATCTCCACAACGACCCCCACAACGCTAAGGATACCTGGCCTCCACCTTGGGGGTGCCCAGGAGTGGACTCCTCACAGGGAAAGCCAGGATGGGTTCCACAGTGGTATTCGTACAAGCGCCTTGAGACCCTTGCGGGTGAGTAATGCGCTATACAAGTATCAATTTACATTTGTGATGACCTCGACAAACGTATTGCAGCCTATGACCTAAAGCAATAAATCATCAGTTAAATCATTAAATCATTCTGTTCATCCAAGGATCTGTGCAAGCCCAGTATTAGACTTACATATTTTAAAACTCACTCACTAGTGGGAATTAATTTCCCAATGCAAGTGGATCCATGGTGAAAAAGACAATAGATCACAAAGAAAAATCTGTGAAAACATATAATCTGAGACACAATCCGAGCAGTTCATGCCTCCACACAGACGCAAGGATCAATTATCTACTACACATACTCTCCTACTTGAAAGTTTTCAATTACTGATGGAAAAAATGTTTAATGGCAGGGTTCAGTCACGGACGGTCTGAAGGCCATGTTTTCAGGATCAGGTCGTCCATTTAGGACACAGTAACCTCCTGTCTCCCTGGTAGACTGGAGGTTTGGGGGCTGTTTGTAGAGGTCAAAGAGCTTCGAGGGCTTAAAATTCCTCTGCAAATCCAGTCTCTTAAAGAGCCTTGAAGGACCAGGACATAACTTTCTTCTAAGTCTATTACAATTCTGTGCCAAACTCTGCATTATTAGAAGATTATTCATCGGTTTCTTTTCAGTACTTCCGACAAAGGCAATGCTTTAACCAATACATTTGGAAAAGTGTGCTTTGGAGAAAATCGTTTGCCTAATTAAAAAAAAAAAAGTTAAAAACCATCCCAAATCCACTTGGAGAGGGTTAGACAGTTGATTTTAAGGTGCTCCTTCACTCATTGCCTTATGCGGCGGGTTTTAGAACATTTCTCAGGGGTGAATCTATCTCAAAGTCCATCTCTGGTAAGAGGTCTAAGTGTAAAAATGAATAATTGACTTATGATTGGCAGGGTCAGGGCAGAGAGACTAGAGGCTGGGAAGGATGTTGAGAGGAATAGGGATTTGCTCAAAAAAAGGTTATGGGCCTCATTTATGAAATGTTTTGCAACACCGGTTGAAAACAGGTGTAAACTTTTCATTGCGCCCTCCTTGCGACTATTTGGATGCGCATGTTTACAATACGGCACGCCATGTCGCAAGAATTGACCAGATTTGTTGGTGGAGCAGGAATGACACATTGCTGGAGTGTTTCGTAAAAAAGACGCAACTCCAGCAATGTGTCATTACACATGGGCGATTCCCATATAAAAGGGCCTGCGTCAGTCCTTACACCTGCTGTGAAGGGCCTCACGGGCCTCACAATAGTAAAAAACAAATACAGGTGTTTTTCATTACCAGATCTTGTGAAACTTAAAAGTACATGTCCGACCTTTTAATTACAATGCACCCTGGCCTATAGGCTACCTGGAGTCCACCATGATGCATTAAAAGGGGAGTTTAAATCTTGGCAAGGAGGTTACTTTTCCAAGTCGAATTCACAGTTTAAACTGCACGTACAGGCTGCAATGGCTACTTAAGTGGGTGGCACAATGAGTGCTGCAAACCCACTAGCAGCATTTAATGTACAGGTCCTGGGTATATCTAGTACTACTGTAGTAGGGACTTACACGTAAATTAAATGTGCCAATGAGTGTAAGCCAATCTTATCAGGATTAATGGAGAGGGCACAAGCACTTTAGCACTGGTTAGCAAAGGTAACGTGCATAGAGCTCTAAAGCCAGCAAAAATGAAGTCATAACAGGTGGAATGAAGGCAAAATGTTTGAGGAAAACCACACCAAAGATGTTAGGTCTAGCAGGGAGACATTGTGATGTACTTACGATGATGACTCAAGTCAATCAGACTGTAGGAGTAAGGATTCCAACAGTGGAGCTAGTAAGGATGGTTTGGTTAGCAGGAATGTTTCTACCTTCTACGGGGCAGAGCAGCATGTCTGCCAAACTCTAATTGAGGAACTATATCTTCTGTGACATTTCTTTTGCACAGTGCTGCTCGCATTTGAAAGAGGCTTCAGAACTACTGTGACTATGACCAAAAAGATAGAGGACTCAGATTCTAATGAAAAAAAGAAGGAGATGGATGGATGGATGGATGGATGGATGGATGGATGGATGGATGGATGGATGGATGGATGGATGGATGGATGGATGGATGGATGGATGGATGGATGGATGGATGGATGGATAGATAGATAGATAGATAGATAGATAGATAGATAGATAGATAGATAGATAGATAGATAGATAGATAGATAGATAGATAGATAGATAGATAGATAGATAGATAGATAGATATTGGGTAACATGTTTCCTCTAGAGTGAGAGAAAGGTACTGAGAATAGGGATTCTGAATGAAAAGCAGAATCAAACTCTGTCCACTTTAGTGGCCCACCATCCATTGAATCACTCCATGTTGTTAGGCGGTCAGTACTGCATTTTTTATACTGATGGTGCCCGTAGGAATCAACATTATTTCTCCAGACCAGCTCGACAGCACCAGTCAGCTCTACTTTCATTGGGTCTGCACTACCAAGTCTCACCTTCCCACTGAAATGGGAAATGCTACTTTCTCCCAGGCAGTGAGTGATTACCTCTAAGCTGCTCACCTGAGGATACATTTGAGTCCACATACACTGAGGTGAGTGATGTGAGGGCCACCCTTGAGGAGACTTGAGTCAGAGTCAGTTAACACGCGATTGTGTAATCGGGTGGCACAGCCATGAAGACATCATCACAAGCACAGAATAGCCTGGCATTGCAGGACAAAGAGACAAACACCTAACCTGGACAACACTGAGAAGTTCTAGGACAGGGAGCCAGGCTCGTCTATATGTTTTTTCAAGGTCTGCAGATCTGCACCTGAAGGTTCAATATGAAGAGCCCTGGTTTATTGTAATAATTGCTGGTGAACCCCAAGTGCACACACCAGCACAAACTATCCACTGGGTGGACTAGCCACAACCAACCAATCATGTGTTGGATCAGCTCCTATGATCGGCATGGTGCTTTTCACTTATACCACTGTTATTTGTTTAATTGTACGTGAAGAATGCTGACGTCACAACCTGACCAATCGTAATCTTCTACCCTTCTTGGAACCTGTTCCCAGGAGGGAGGACACCATCCCAAGGTTTTCTTAGGGAATCAGTTCTCATCCTTGCACCAGAGGCCCCACTGTTTCATTTGTGCCAATACTTGCAGGCCCAACCAACACTCATTTCCAAAGGTACTGGGAATTATTTTCCATTATCAGACTTTGACCAGGAACCAAAAAAGAATGCAGAAAAGGGAGATTAAACGAGTAAGAGAAAGATAGGAAAACAGTGACTAAGGGAGGATGCAAGGCTGAAAGTGACTTAGCAGGAGTGAAATAAAGAGACCGGAAGTGTAGTGTGGTGAAAGAAAGAGGCCTGAGGTGGAATCGAGACTAGTTTGTCTTGGTATACGGCATCCCCTGGCATTAGGCAGTGACGGAGGCAGGCGCCTATTAAAAACCTTGGGTCCCTGCACTATTTTATTTTGCACATTAACTCTGAGAGGTGCTCAGTTCTTTTGTGCCCACAGGCGCCAGGGAGACTAGGGCAGGAGTCTTTTAATTAATTAGATGGGTAATTGGTGGCAGATTTATAGGCCTGCTGACCAGTCACAAAACCAGAGCTGACATTAAATAGATGCAGCCTGCAGACAGTTCATTTATTGCTGTGATGAGTCAGTACTGCTGTAGGGGAAGGAGTCTAATTGTTTCACTCAGAACCTAAGCTGATTCATTCATTCTGAAAGGAAAAACTACGGGAATCATTAGATGACTCCCTCTTCTCCTGCAAAGCAAAGGCATTAGCATTATAATACTAAAATGGACACATTAGCTGCTGTGCACATTTGTTTATGTTCAAATTTGCTCCTGGATAGTTCTAAACAAAAGGCAGCAGTCCCAAATAGGCCAAAGGCGGTTCAGCACAGGGAGTTCACTCTTACTTGCTCCACGTGGATGAATTCACTTGCAGAAAACCATACTGCGCTTCGGTACACCATCCGCTGTAGAGTCTATGCAGGGCAGTGCCACAAGCCGCATTGCTGTACCGCACGGCATCATTTTAAAAGCACAGGCGTGCATTGTATTAACCCCATGGGCGAGGCTGCGATTCTGCGCCTGTGCGGCACTTTTAATGAGTGGTGGGTTCATGACGGCCCCCAGCCGGCCCCCAGCCGTCATCAGCACACGGGCACTGTGATGCATGACGGCTGGCGGTCGTCATCAGCACTGAAGGGGTTAACAATAATATGACGCATCTGTGTGCCTTCTCCTGCGCTGGCGCACCATTGGCTGTCATGTGCCAATGCAGGCACCCTTGTGTCATGTTGCAAGGGTGCCTGCGTTGCTGGGAATGATTTTTTTGTGCAGGGAGGGACACCTTCCTGCACAAAAAACATTCAGTGATGTCATTTTCCGCTTTCTATGTGTACTACAGAAAGCAACATGCATAGAAAGAGTGAAAATGAGGAGAAATATAAGTATTTCTCCTTGTTGCGCCACTCCTGAGCCTCCTCTGGGGAGGCGTCGGATTCTGACGCATTCCCAGGTTTACAACATTTTGGAAATCTGGGAATGTGTGAGGTTCTTTGGACGTTGCGTGGAAACACCAACAGCAACACCCATGGAACGCTCCTTTCATGCAGAGTAATGCGTGAAAGATGCCCACATTGACAAGTCCATGAAAAGTCACGCAGGGTGACTTTAGCTGGCCTTGTAAATATGGCAGGCACACTGCTCCGCCAATCCGTCAAAAAAAGTGCGGCTCTGGCGCTGCAATGGCCTTCTAAATGAGGCTATATGTGGGATGTTGGGAAGTACCCCTTGTGCCTGGGAGGGTTATTTTACATTAAATATTTTTGTTATCAATCAACAACACCTAACCATGTAAATGCCAACTGTTTTAGTCACGTTTAGATTTAAAATAGATAATATAAGTCTGCATGTTAAAATGGCTAACATTAGTTGGCATCTTTCGTTGTGACACATTAACTTTTTATTTCAAAAGAAGGTGGAGTGCTAATTTTTAAATATAATGTTATTTTCCCTTCTTTCCCACCTGAAATGTTTTCTTTTTAGTGTGATGAACACGGAACGTTATAATCGATAGCACACTCACTGCTAAACTTGCAGAGTACAGGCTAGTCCCTGTATCTCGTTTTGTCGCAGGTAATGTAGGTTTGGAGTACGCTGAGAAAGGCTGTATTGTGGAAGGTCCTGAAAGATAATGAAAACATAATTGTATCATTCCACTTTAACCTGATTGGATTGTTTCATGGGAACTGGGTGTAGGTATAGCAAATGGTTGAATAGTGTGATTTAACTACGGGCAGAGTAAATTATGAGGTAGTTCGTGTTTGATGCAGTTTAGAACAGAGCAGAGGAGGTGATATAGAGAACTCTCTTTATGAGAAAACTGACATTCTAAACAGTGGGGCATATTATCAAGGGGGTTTATCTCCACTTTTTTGGCTTTAAAAGCCAAGAAAGCGGAGATAAAATTATCTCCCTATTATCTAGCTGTCGCTAACACCAGTTAGCGACAGCTAGTAGGAGATAGCGACCATCTTGGGCCCCACTTTGCATGTCAGTGATATTTATCACTAATGACATGCAAAGTGGGCGTGCCAAGATGTTAACGACTGGAAACAGTCGCTAACATCGCTATCTCCTATTACCAACTTTTGGAGATATTCACGCTAAGCGCAAATATCTCCAAAAGCTAACACCTGCCCTGAGCAGTTCTTAGCCATGTTATCCAATTCGAGGTGGATAACATGGCTAAGAGCATTCGCTCAGTAATGCATGAATATCGCTGACTTTTCAGCGATATTCATGCATTTCGGCCGATTTTTATCGCTTAGGAGATATACCTTGATAATAGCAAGGTTCCTAAGCGATAAAAATCACGCAGCTCGGCGATAAAAATATCGCCGATAAACCAACACAGCGATAATTATCGCTAGTTTTTGGTAATATGCCCCTGTTTCTTTAAGGCAACAAGATTCGTCTTCCATCTTTATGGCTTTGATATGCCTTGAACTTCCTATTAATAGACTCAGTCATATATTGATTAGTGATTGATATTAACTTGAAGATGTTGCCTTCTGTAAACCTTTAACCTTCTTAAGCCTTTATGGTTTTAACTTTAATTATTCTCTGTCTTCAGTGTGGAGTCTAAGGTGCTGCACTTAATTAAAATGCAGTGACTTGTTGAACTGCCTCAATTTTGAATTTTAATTCATCAGATAGTGCTCTATTGGCCCGAAATTTGCAAAAGGTAAAGCACTAGCATGCCCAAACTCCATGTGGGCGCGGCTTCTTAAACATGTAAGGGGTGATCCCTAATACCCCACCCCAAATTGTCAAAGGCTTTGCTTTTTTATTTAAAAAAAAGAAAAAAAAGTGACTCGGTTAATCTCGAAACAGCTGGAGAAATAATGCAGGCAAAGCAGTTTACATGAAAATGAAATGTGACTTTGCCATTCGTCTCCCCAACTCCTATGTGGCTCCAACTCCAGCAAGTGAAGGTAAGCATCCACACGTAGGAGGAATGTTACCAAACACAAATATAACACAGGTTTTTGTACTATGCTTGCTGCATCGTGGTTGACCTTTTGAAAACAGAAGGTGTCACTTTTTAGATCTCACCTAAGACAGCATCTGTGCTGTCTTTTGCTAGACTTATTGTTAGCTTACAGTGAGCTTAGAGCCTGCACATTGTTTACCAGAGGTTGGCTTTATTGTCACTTCAATTTTAGCACATTTGGGCTTACCTTCCTCTTCTTGTGTTTGATCCTCCCCTTAAGCATGGGCAAATTACTCTGCCTTTTCACTGCTCACTTTCTCAGGTTCTGCTTTTTTTCTTTCAGTTTAGACACTTTATGAAAGTGCATGTGTTTTCCAACTGCTTCCTTGTATGCTCCCCCCTTCTGCTGCTTTCCATGTTCCTCGCTTTAACTTGTGTGCTTCTCCCCAACTCTCCCCGCATGGCCTTCTCACCTATGTGCCTCATCCCCCTCCAACTCCTGGTTGCAGTCTTTCAATTAATCCCCCCACCTGTGCCTTGTGTTGCACTCGACATTTTGCTTCCACTTCCCACTTGCGCCTCCCCCATTGTGGATTCAGCCCATTGCACCCCAAATTACTTTACCCCACCCAGCTTCCGTGCGTGTTGCATCCTTCCCCAGTATTGCTTTCCCCCAAGTGTTGTTTCCCCCTTCAGTATTTCTTGCATCCACCAAGTGTTGCTTCCACCCCGCTTTAAAAAAATGTTTTTGCATGATTTTGTTTTCTTTTTAATTACCAATTCAACTTGAATCGGTAACTAAAATGAAAAAGAAAGCTGCTGTATCATTTTGTAGACCCACACTCGTGGTGAGCGAACTACAACATGATGTTCATGGCCACTGCAATTCATTTTTTTAATTATTTTGTTACGGGGCACAGCATGGAGGATGCTGTGTCGCGTGGCTAAAACCATTGGTAAAGCCATTGTGTTCCATAGGCAAGGCCTATTGGCTTTGCCAATGCTTGTTAAAGGTTACATTATACTCATTTAGCTAGCCAACGAAGGATGAAAGGCTGAATCAAATGTCCTGTAATTGAAACTTGGGCCCTCCAAGTTTTATAGAAATCTCAGGAGCGAGTGCATTAAAAAAAATTACAGAAGTGTCACAAAATTATGCAAATTGATGAAATGGGGTTTGCTGGTATCTCATGTAAGTTTTTCATACAAGGGCATACCACCTGTAAAAAGGTCGCGTGAAATACCAGCTGGAGAATGTTTTGTGTAGAAATTGCCTCTCACAATACTACATTTTCATATTTTGCAACCTTAGTTACATTTCACAGAGGCTTACCTACAACAACCCACATCATAAACATTTCCCTAAAACAACGTTCCACTGCCTCCAAGGCATCCCTCCAACTTAAAAAGCCAACAATGTTATCAAACTGTTAGATCTAAAAATGTAACTTTTTTTAAATTTCAAAAATCCCTTTTTTCAACACCTTCAAGAACTATCGCATTTTAGACGTTTGTAGCTTTGCACCGCCCTTTTGTAACATATTCATAGTTTAACGGAGTCAAAGATTGATAAGGTCTAAGATGTGTTTTATCAGCTCGCAGGGATTTGTTCTATTGTAGTAAAAGTGGGTCTGCCACAGAGAGAATGTGCTCGTTGAATCTGCTTTGGAACAATTTCTGCATTTTATATATTTGCTTTACTGCCCTTAGATGCGCTGCGGACACTAGACATAAAGTGTTCCTCAGAGATTCAGGACAAATTGAACAATATTGACTTTCTATGGCAAGGGAGGGAGCAGGGTTTTATGGTGCCCCCAGAGCACTGTGCAAACTAGGTAACAAGAACTCTTTAGGGCCTGGAGATACTGGACAAATTGGAAAACTTCTGCTTCATCAATAACCGAGGCAATGTGCCCAAGGGCATTGTGCACACCAGGCAATATGTGCACTATATGGCCTTTGGGCACTGTGCCAACATGCTTACAAGTGATTTCTCTGCCTTGTTGCAGTGCACAGACTATTTGTGATGATGGGCTGTTATGTAGAGACAGCATAATGGTATACAACTGTTACCACGCATTTTTTACCACGCACTACACTTACAACGCAGGCATTACCACGCATACCATTACAACGCATTGCGCTGGGGGACGCTCTAGGATAGGGAATAAGTTTAATTTTATATCCAACACCTTCCCTAGTATCCACGGGGACTGGAGTTGGAATATAAAATTATACTTACCACTATCCAGCACCTCAAAGCGCTATGCGTTGTAAGGGTATGCGTTGTAAATACCGCGTTGTAATGGTATGCGTGGTAATGGTATGGGTGGTAACGTCATACATCCCAGCATAATATGCTAATACTTTGGTAATTGCCTAATAAAATTATATGAATTGTGTTTTTTTGCTGGCTGGGGCTATTATTAGGCTTATTATGGCATGAAATAAGAATAGATAGAATAGGTTCTGCTATGTGAATGTATAGCATGACGTAATGGGCATAATATTTACAGAAGTGGGGGGCTGTCCTACTAATATTGGTCTTTGAAGAGGCTGACACAAATCGGGGAGAGGCAGTCCTCTGAAGGCCTGATACTGATGGGGTCGTTGCGGGGTTCTGCCAGAGATATTAGTGGTAAATGTTAAGTGCCAATCCTGATTATGGGGCAAGTGTGATTTAGTTGACTGGTACCTATCCTGAACATTATTTAGGTATTAAGCAGAAGTCCCCTTTAGAATTGCCTTAGAAAATCATCCACATTTGATTAATTATTTTGGTTATTAGGAAAGGTGAAACTTGCCACTAACTTAAAATACATTATTTTGACTGGAACCCCAAATAACCTCTATACTTTAACCAATATGACAAATCCAATGAACAGAGCATTTCCACCGTCAAAGATTCTCTGGATGAAAGCCACACAACCATTTTTCCAGTAAAGTTGTTTTTTATACCTCAGTTCTTTTTACCGATTGTTACTACGATGATGTCCTTTAGAGGCACCATCCTCTACATATTTTTTAAATATCTCTGATGGAAAACACTCCTCGCCCCTTTTCAGGGTTGTGCCTGTGAGAGCGTGCGCTAGTGCATGGGTCTCACTTGCGAGACACTGTTGTTAACAAAAAAGGGCTGGGAGTCCGCCCATTGCTTACCATTTGTTGGCTTGTGTGGCACTCTTCTTTACAGCTTTGTAATTCAACAAGGCAGGCCTAACATCATTTTGGTTCCTCTCTGTGAAGCAGGGACCAAGCACTGATCGATTGAACCTAATCAGTGCCCGTCCGCTGCTACCGACGTGATTGAGGTTCTATTTTTAACTTCTAGTGCCCTGAAAACAGAAGGCACGTGGCTGGCAAAATTACGCACAGCAGGACAAACAAAATTGCAAAAATTTATTTTCTATAGTTAACTTTCTTTATGTTGTCAAGTCTTCTTTTCTCACTTTGCTCTCATGTTTTCTTTTGTTTTTTTCTCATGGGAGATGTCTCAAAAGATGAGGATTATCCTATTGCAAAGTGACATTTTTTCTTTCTTATGCGTAATTTCTGAAATTATGCTTTAACACAGAATCATGCAGTACACCCCTATCCACCCCACTCTAATCCGCCCCACTCCAATCCACCCCACACTAATCTGCCCCACTCAATCCCATCCACCCCAGACCAATCCAATCCACCCTACTCCAATCCAAACCACTCACCCCAATCCAATTCACTGCAACCAACCCCTCTACAATCTGCTCTACTCCCATTTCGTCCCAATCCAATCCAAAACAATCTGCTCCACTCCAATCTTTCGTACTCCAACCTTCTCAACACTAACTCAAAACTATCAGCTCCGCACCAATCTGAAACAATCTGCCCCTCTCCAATCTAAAACAATTAACCCCACTCCAATCTGCCCCACTCAATCCACTCCAATCTGCCCAACTTCAATTCAATCCACCTCACCCCAATCCAATTCTCTCCAATTCAGACAAATCAAATCCACCCCACCCACTCCAATTCACCCCACCACAATCCAATCCACCCCACCACAATCCAGTTCACCCCACTCCAATCCACCCCACTCTATCCCAATCAAATCCATCCCACCCCAGTTCAGTCAACCCCTCTCGATCCAATCCATTCAGCCCTCCACACTTCAAACAACCCCACTCCATTCCAATCCACTCCACTCCAATCCATTCCACCCAACTCCAATCCAATCTACCCAACTCCAATTCACCCCCTCCAGTCCAGTCCAACCCACTCCCTTCCACTCCACTCTAGTTCACCCTACTCCAAACCACCCTACTCTAATCCAGTACATGCCACCCCAAACCAATCTTATCCACTCACTCCAATCCAATCCACCCTCTCCAATCCAATCCACCCACTCCAATCCAATCCACCTCATCCTGTCCACCCACCCCAATCCACCCCACTGTACTCAGTCCAGCCCCTCTCTATCCCAATCCAGTCCACCCCAATATACTCCAATTCAATCCCCCCCACTACCTCAATCCACTCCACTCCACTCTATTTCACCCCACTCCACTCTGTCACGCTATTCCACCCCACTCTACGACACTGCACTCTACAACACTCTCTGCCACTGAACTCAACTCCTCTCTACTCAACTCTGTGCCACTTTACTCCCCTTACTCCATCCTCGACACTATACTCACCTTACTCCACTTTATGACACTCTACTTCAACAAACCCTGTCTACAACACTCTACTTCCCACATTCCACTCTAGGACACTCCACGCCACTAACTTTTGGCCATGCTGAACAGCAGCCACAATCGTGAGCAATATGGCAAAAACTCCTTGCCAAATCCAATAGCTCTTGTATAGGTGAGACCTATTGGCTTTGCCATTGCCTGTTTTCTGGGTAACCAACCACAGTAATAAGAGACCGTATTTCACAACAGAACAGTCGGGAGATCTTTCTCCCACATCGCAGCCAAGACCTGGAACGAGCTCCCTGTGAACATCAGATGCTCCCCAACCCTGCACACTTCCAGGAAGGACCTCAAGCCCTGACTCTTCGACTGATCCGGAACTCTCCCCTCCCCCCAGCGCCTTGAGACCCTCACGGGTGACTAATGCGCTTTATAAACCACTGATTGATTAATTGATTGATTGTATTTCTAAAACACAAGACCGCAGTGCTATCCCCATATTTTTTCCAGGGGAATCTCTTCAAAATGGAGCCCAACCATTAATGTCAAAGCTATGATATGCATAAGCATAAAGCATATATATCTAGTTCGTTTGTAGTGGGCAAATCTGTACTTAATTTGTAAAACTATAAGCACCACATTGCAAAGATTTTCTCTGAAGTTTCCTGCCAGCACTGCTGAAAGCTTTGATTACCGAATTCAAGGCTTCTTAGTGACTTGCTTCTTTCTTCCACAACTCTCCACCACTCTACCATATCTCACTCTAGACTTTAATTGTGGATTGTCTCGGTCCTAGTTATATTCTACAATTGTCCCCATATTTAAGAAGATGACAGAGGCAATCCTAAATTTTACCATCCATTTTCACCATCTAGACTCTATTCTCAAGTTCATGAGTAGGATATTAGTGGAAAGACTAGAGTCGAGATGTGGGCGGAGGACAATTTCTAGCTGACACTCAGTTTGGTTTTCACCAAAGGTTGGGCAACATTGAACAGTGTCTCAATTTGTATTACATTGTTTGAATTTGTATTTGCTAATTAGTAAATACACTACAGCAAAGGGCCGTCTACATATAGCATTTATGGATCTAAGCTGTGCCTTTGATAGTGTCAATCTCTGAAAACTATGGTCTATTATGCTTTATCTGGGTATGCAAGAACCAAATGTTTTTTATATCTTTATTGAGATATTGCATCAAATGTTAAATGTAGGCTCAGTGAGGAATGCTCTGACTCTTTCAAGATTGGGAGAGGTCCTGTCAGGGATGCATGTCAGCAACGTTTCTCTCTATGCTTTGCATTAATGTCTTGGAAAAGTCTTCGGTGGATAGCTGATGTGATATGCCGAAGTCCATTGCACAACCTATTCCTGTGCTACTGTATTCCAATTACATTGTTCTTATTGCTAGATTGGCTAATGGGCTTCAAAAACTCATGGATTCCTTTGTTCTTTTTATGGACCAACTGGACCTAAAAAGAAATGCTTCTAAAATATTTGTTATGGCCTTTGGTGTAATGGCTAAGACTAAATGTATATGATTAGGATCTATGGCTCAATAAGGACCAGTCATTTGCTTATTGAAGTGTTTCCTTGGACCATGCCTGTCACTTGCGACAGTTGCTCAACATAAGGAGAATTCAAAATGGGAGTTCTATTGAGGCAATATTTAAATTTGCCTCTAAAATAGGTAAAAAAAACTTTGAAACATACGGTGGACATTTACAGGAATAAAAGTGTATCTGTGGTTCCTTACGTTGTGGGCCTTTAAGGCTACACTAATGTTTCTTGTATCCAAACAGTAAAAAAAGCTTATCTGTAATTAATGTTCCTCCTTTGTTTGTCATTGGATCACCTGTTCGGAGGATTTTATCAAACTCCGCTCTCTTTTGTGGCTTTCAATTTGGGCAAAACCCGAATCTAGCTTCAATCGTCTGGTGATCATGGGGCGCTTAGATTAGCTAATGCCCCCAAAATACCACGACGAAAGTATATTTGAACATTGGAATGTGGAACACTCCATTGAAGACAATGGAGTGCTCCGAGCTTCTACGGGCTGGTAAAAGGCGGAAAAGCAACATTCCAAGGTTTTACAAAGGCCTCTCGGAGCGCTCGAGCTGTGAGAGGCCATTGTTTTATTTGTTAGAATGTTCTTCCCAATAGTGGCAGAATGTTTTAATAGCCTTATAGCCCTTTATAGCAGGGCTCTACTGGCTATTAAAGTCCTGCTCCCTTATTAAAGGTCCTCGGCTTCGGCTCGGATCTTTAACGCTGGAGCAGGCCTTTAATGCCCGGTATAGCCCGCTACGGTGGGCTATAAGGCTATATTAAAAAAGTATGCACTAACATGGGCAAGGCAGAGTTATTTTCTGATCTGAAAACAACTGTCCGCACCATTTGCAACATGATTAAGTCATGTATTTACAAGTTATGTGGTGATCTGAGGCACTGTACCGTAGGGTATCGAGTCAGCAGCCAGAGCCCACTCTGCATTATCTACAACAGAGGATCTGGAACCATTTCTCAGTAGGATTACAGAAAGTTGCCTTTGGATGAATGATTGAGCAAAAACATTGGTCCTTAAAGAAAAAATTGTAGCATTCCTAAATGAATATAGTCTGTAATAAGTAATATATTATCAGGTATCATTACTTTTGCGATGTCGCAAGGTAGTTAAATAAGTCTGATGTATCGCGATTACGGATCCAGGATGGGGGAGTCCCCCTCATGGTGGGAGCCTCTGTGAGCGGCGTCAATGGCTGAAAAGGGGTGTCTGGATTGCACAATGTCGGTGACTTAGGATCCGTAATCGCGATATATCAGACTTATTTAACTACGTCGCGACATCGGAAAAGTAATTTTGTCGCCCCGTGGCTCAAGCAGAGCCCAGGACAAAACCTTGCTGCCTTACTCCAACAGCCGATTCTGATGCCATTGGACCATGTATTACCCTACGAGGCAGGAATTTTTAATTCAGGCATGTAATATGTACAGTCCTGATGATGATCCCACCATTGACCTAAAGGGATCGAAACGTCGTCGACCCAAGAAATAGTGGCACATAGCAAACGATTGTTTTATCTAAGTGTGTTCACTATTACAGAAAGCTCGTTATGTATTAATATTGACCTATAGCTTCCTTCCTTTTTTTGCCTGAAAATTCTTTCTGTTTATCTGTTTGGTATGTTTTTTTGATCCTATGTACTGGATGCAGGATTGTATCCCACTGTCATTGTTGGTTGCTTTTGTTAATACTGAAAATATTTTGATTAAAAATTGTGGCCAGCTGGACACCTGATAATATAGTACTTATTACAGACTATATTCATTTAGGATGCTACAATGTTTCCTTTAAGGACCACTGTTTTTGCTCTAAGATTGTAACCCAAGGTCCTTAACTACCTTTAGGGTTCCCTTGTACCCCTGTACCCTGGATGAATGAGCTTCCTCTCTGTTCATGTGACCAGCCCACTGGTTCAGTCCACTTTTCACTTTATATTATTTTGTAGATTGTATCAAGAGCCAGGGAAGTGTTATTTGATCTCATTGTTAAGAACTTTAAATATAATAGATGTTATTATACCTTTTATGAACTCTCAAATTCACCACCTACAACCCGGAAGCCGGAGGAGCCTAGGTATGGAAAAAAGCAGAGTAGATGAAAAGCAAAAAAGCAGAACTTTATATTTCAGACAATGGCACCCAGACCTTTTTTTATTTGCAACTGTTTTCATCAGAGTATTATTGTGTAGTTATGATTAATTTTATTCAGAATGGTATCAAAATAAGGAACACTTTGTCATTATAAACGTGTTTTTTTATTTTTATTTTTGTAGTGTTTAAATTGTGGTGATTAGTTTTTATCTGTGTTTTGCATTTAATTAAAGTCATTTTTATGGTACATATTAATTACTAATGACAATTATTGTTTTATTTTAATTAAACTCAAAGCACCTTCGTGGTTAATAACATTTCTGATGCTATTATTTCTTAATGGTGTGTTGTATTTTGCTTCGTATTTTTAACCCTACTCGTAGCCGAATAACGATTAACTGAAATTGAATCCTAATGCAAGTCCAATTTGTAGCGTTTGCGCGGATAAAAAATAAAACGCTCGGGGGTGCTGATGTATCTGCGTACATCAGGGCAAAGAGTGAGGGAGGCTTCAAGCTCATTTCACACAAGTGTGTCGTTTGTTGGTAGTAAATTGACCACTAAATGGGACAGAGTTATTATTATTTTTTTTTTTTAAACAGGCTTTATAGATTTTTTCCTTTCTGTCGGTTAAATAATTAGATGCGCGGCAGCGCGAGCCGGGCTTTGTTTTTTAAGAATTCTCTGTTCTCAACGGGCTTAGAGTGGAGTTAGAAAGCGGCTAGATTTCAGCCGCAACTATGCTCACTCACTATGCCCACCAGGGGGCGCTGTAACATCAATGAGGCTCTTCTTTCTTCTGCTGAATTCAATACCATCCGCCCTGTATGTCAGCCCGTGGTACCATCAGCGTCGAGCCAGGGCAATAGATGTTGCTCGTTTGCAAAGAGTGTTCCAAGTCACTAGGGGGCAGATTTAAAAGCCCCTTGCGCCTCATTTACGCTACAGTTGCGTCACTTTTGTGACGCAGCGGCGGCGCAAATCCTGAGCCATGGTGCGGGGTACTAGCAATGTGACGCATCTGGGAGATGCGCCACATTGTAAAGCCCTGCGCCACATGTAGGCGTTCCTGCCCAGGGACTTTTAGGCCCATGCTGTGTCAAAACCCTGCGCCTGTCTGAAGCAGGCGTAAGGATTGACGCAGCATTAACTAGATAAGGCCCCCAGAGCATTGCTGGAGCTGCGTCGCGCTTGCGACGCAACTCCAGCAATGCGCCACTTTTACGGCACAGATGCGTGACGCATCTGTGCCGTTTTTGCCCCATGGTGCGCCACATTGTAAATGCGGCGCATCCATGATGGCGTAGCTGTGGCGCACAATAACTGGTGCATCCCTGCTGATTTGCAGGGATGCGCCAGTTATTGTAAATATGCCCCCTGGTGCCTGATGTACAACCTGTTTTTGCATGCGCAAACGAGTTTGCGAACCCGTTTGCGCATGCAAAAACATATTGGGCAATGTACATAGCCTATATAGCGAGTCACCATTTTTTGCCACTCGCTAAATAGGTTTTACGACTCGCTATGTGGAAGGGGCGTTCCCTTCTAATTAGCG
Source organism: Lissotriton vulgaris (assembly GCF_964263255.1). Taxonomy (NCBI): domain Eukaryota; kingdom Metazoa; phylum Chordata; class Amphibia; order Caudata; family Salamandridae; genus Lissotriton; species Lissotriton vulgaris. Next base: position 1,117,276,977 of record NC_141695.1, read on the forward strand.
AGTCTCATAACAATGTACTAATGTTTTGCGACCACCAGCATTACATAGTGACGGTAATTAAAGCGCTCAATGTAACTATCCCGCGCGCGAATCTGCACGTTTCGGGCGTCACTTAATATTGAAGAGCATTAATGAAAGAAAACCTGTTCGGAAACTACTTCTAGGCCGGGTTCTTTAAATCATCAGAGGGACTCGATCAGAATTTTACGCTAAAGTCATTTGTACAATGACTTGTTTTTATATAGCACTTCTTAGCACTTTCGCGGCAGTAAACATCTACACATCAGGTGTTATTATCCGCCAATTTAACCCCTTGCATGTGGCCGCGATTCTGCGCCTGTGCGGCAAAATCGCGAGTGGGCGGGTTTATGACGGCCCCCAGCCGTCATCAGCACACGAGCGCCGTAGTGCATGATGGATGGGGGCCGTCATCAGCATGCAAGGGGTTAACTGTACCAATCTGTCCACTTTGGGAAGGATTTAAAGCGAAGGCCCTGACATGACTGCGAGGTTAATGTCGAAATTCCGCGATACGCGATAATTATGCCACTCCATCGTTGTTCCTGTCAGATTTCACTCAATAATAACAACGAGAAAAATGTATAAGGGGTGGAGGGGCTGTGGGGCAGGTCTGATACAAGCAACAAAAAAATATTGAATCTGCCTTTTATGCTTCCTCTCCTGGACCACAAATTGTAAAATAATGTACTTACCACACCCAATAAATACCCCACCCCAAAGTAACAGCATTTATTGTGTGCAGTAAAAACATGACAAGTTATCCGCCATGTTTCAGGAGAAAACGTTTAAGTCATTCAGCCATTCTGCAGCTGGAGAATATTTGTTGCTTGAGACTTTGCTGTAATGGCCGACTACGGAAGCATGTGGGAGTCAAAACACAATCAATTAAAGAGGCGCAGAGATCAGTAAGGAGGCCCTTTGAAAGAGACAGATTTATTAGCTCTTCTTAAAGGAATATTTTCAAGTATGCAAGACATTCAGAGGGAAAAGGTATTGATGTGTTCTGGGCCCTGTCTCTCTACCTCAAATAAATTGAAAATCTGTCCAGAAAACACACGCGTTGCACGGACAGTTGAGTTGACACATTAGGGAGATGTGCTCCAGTGGCTAAATTGTTCACTATGGGACCCGATTTCATATATTGTCCTTGCATCTGTACAATTTTGCACCAACCCTTGCACCAAAGAAGTAGTGCAAGAACAACAGATGCACCAGCTGAGAGTGAGTTCAATAGGAGACTGCAGCTGGATCTGAGGGGACCAACACCATATATGATGCAATAACCAGCTTTAAAAAACTGGAATTCTGAAAGATCAGCCCGTGAATGCAGCTTACCAGTATTAGTTTTATTCTCTAGCATCTCATTGAAAAACAATAACTTATATTTTTGACATGTTTCTGCAGTTTTATTTTTCCTTCAGCCATATTTTACCCTTTTACTTCAGAAATCTGAAAAAACGTGCACATATTTTAGATACTTTTTGCACAGATTTCGGCTGTCCCTACTCTTCCTGAATCAGATTGTTTAGGAGTCCATTACCCACCTGCTGTCCGAACGTGCTTACCTGAAGGGCGTGCCATCGATTGCCCTCAAACGTTGCGGCCAGATATGGCAGTTATGGCCTTTAAAGCCTAGGCATGCATTGTACTGATAGTGACCTCATCTGAACACGGAAGGCAAGAGTGACAAAGAGGATCGCTCACCTTCTGTGGTGGCAAGGCAGCTTTTTATTGAATCTCAGCCACTAACTTCCTCCTCTGGATCCCCCAGGCTCCTTGAGGTGACAGGATTCTACAAGGCGCTCCACAGGTAAGGAATGCCAAGAGGACAAAACACCACACAACGAGTCCATGGCTAGCTGGAGAAAGTGACTCACCATGTACGCTTGGTCGAGCGCTTGCTTCCTGTAGTCTAGTTCTTCCTCCAGGTAGCCCTTCAGTTTGCAGAACTGCTCCTAATTGACCAATGGAAGAAAGAAATGGGTCAGGAAGGAAGGCAAACCAGGAAGTGTCAACTGCCACGTAGAGAGGTGAATCAAGAACCATGTTGTTCAGATATACCTAAAGAAAAGGTTCTTTTGAGGGAAATAGTCCGCTGTGGTAAGGCAAAAAACTTATTTTCTTGTGCTTGATTACCCGCATTCCATAGGAAGTACTTATACATTTTTCTAAACTATAACGTATGGAGGGATGTTCAAAGTTACTTAACGGTATTAGGGTTTCCAGATGTAGGGGGCCTATATTTTACCGATTCTGTAAAGTTACTGAATCGGTAAATTTACAGAATCGGTAAAATACCGAATCTGTATATTTACCAATTCGGAATAACCACATGTAGGTGGCACTCCTAAGAGTGCCACAGGCCCTTAAAAATCGGCATTTTACCACCCAATCCTATTGGGTGGTAAAATACCGAATTCAGGTGTGCATGCACATCTGTGCATGCACACCTGTGCAATGTGACACACAGACATGCCCTTAGGGCATGTCTGTGTGCCACATGGCACACAAGTCCGGAATTGGGGTGTTAGAGGGTGTCAAAGTGACACCCCCTGCACCCTTGCAGGATTCGGTAATTACCGATTCTGTAAATACCGAATCTGTATTTCCCATTGATTCCTATGGGCTTCAAGGCCCATAGGAATCAATGGGAAATACAGATTCGGTATTTACAGAATCGGTAAATACCGACTCTTACAGATTCGGTAATTTTTTACCTACATCTGCCTCTTTCCAATTTACCGACTCTTAAATACCGAATCGGTATGAGTCGATATTTAAGAGTCGGTAAATCGGATTTACCTACATCTGGCCCATTGTGTGGTGTCTTAGAAAAGACAACGTGCCTAGTCGTGGGTGACCACATCCAGTATCTACAAAATCACAGTTAACTATCTAAGGCCAAAGGAGATGACCTGAAATGCAAAAATGGTTCAAACATTCTGCTAAAACATAAAACACAGAAAGACTGCCAGCAGAAGAAACTATTCCACCTGGTGAAATTCAGCGAGTCTGCCAAATTGGGGAAGTTTTATGAACGTTTTGCACTATGTGGTGTTTCACGTGGTTTGTGAGCCAACAGAAAATTCCAAAACTTTCAGGTAATTTTGTGCCTCATGGCATACATTTGTAAAATAGTAAAACGAAATTCTGCAAACTGTTTCGTAAGTAATATCCGTAAAACAAGAAAGAATAAGCACAATAAAAATCCAGCCCAAGCCTATACTTTATACATGTGTTATGGCAAAAGGTCTGGACAGGTGTGTCTACAGGCCTAAATCAGGAAGTAAATTACATCCCCTGGCTCGCATATATTAAAACATTTTTGGGTGACCTTGACCACATTGAGTTGTTTGACAATCTGGACTCCATGCTTCATATCTTGAGGAAGGACCTAAAAACATTATGTTTAAATCATCTGGAGACGATCAGGCTGTCTTCTAACATTATGAAACAGACATTCAGAGCCAATAAATTACTCTTGATTCAAATAGGGATACAACCATATTTATTATGTACCCCAAGTAATTATGATAGGTTCTTACTGACGCGCCTACGCTTAGGCAACTTTCACAACCTGGTTACATTTCCCCAATTAAAGGACTGGTCACGTTCTCCCTGACTCTGTCCTTGTGACAATGTATCTAATCAGTCGACAATCTACATTATCCTTTTTTGTAAATTTTATACTGTACTTAGGAGAAGATGGATTGTGCCTTATTTGAAGATGCTAGGCTTGAGGCAATGTCGACCCGCATTTATAAGGCTTCAATCTCTAGCTGATGAAAATGTCACTAGCCACATTGCAAAATATCTGAAAGGGGTGGTCAGAACAGGGGCATCGATACAAGGTCCAACTCTAGTTGAAACTAACTGATTCACATGATGATTTTGTTACTACCTGAGCATGCGGCTAACACTTTGAAATCTGTCTGTTATTTCATATCTATGGTAATTGTAATGGATTTTAATCAGTTTTTACCTTGATAAACTTTTAAATTATGAATGCTTATTTTTAAATGTTGAAAGATACTTGTTGTGCTTTTATGATGTAATACTTGAATCGAATAAAGCAAATATTGATTGAATGATTTAACGTTTTGTACTATGTGGTGTTTCAGGTGGTTCAAGCCAACAGAAAATTCCAAAACTTTGAGGTAATTTTGTGCATCATGGCATACATTTGTAAAATAGGAAAACAAAATTCTGCAAACTGCTACTGTTTTGTAACTAATATTTGTAAAGCAAGAAAGAATAATCATAATACCTAAAATTGAGCACAAGCCTATACTTTATACATGTGTTATGGCAGAGTGTGGACGTGATGTCATTACTAACCACAAGCCTTCTTAGTTGACCTCTAGACATGAATCCCTGGCATTCTTGCTGTTCTGACACAATTACAGCCACTTTTCTGGGCTTGTCAAAACCCCACAACACTATCCGCAAACAGAAAGGAGAATTGTATGGACGACCTTACCATGTCACTCTCCAACTCCATCATCTTCTGGTGCAGAGCGGCTTCGGCACCTTCAATCTGCTGGATCCACTGGAGGTAAACAAAGGGCAGAGGCAGGAATAAGAGAAGCGCAGTGAAATAAAATCTTACCACGAGTTTCACCTCAACCATATTAACTCCCCTTTCCCACATGAAGGGTTTCACCCAACAAAGGAAACATGTCAGGCTTGATGTTTGTGGCCACCAGATTTTCCTCCTAGATGTCAAGTCTGAGTAAAGTTTTACAAATTCATATTTTCACGGAGAGTGCCTAAAAAACTGAACTTCCCATTGAGTGTTTCAAATTGAGGGTGGAAATGACAATTGTTTCTCTTTAGGTCCCATAAGGAGAGTCATTGCATCACTGGATCGCACGTCATAGTTTAAAGCAAGGACAAGTGATCTGTTAACCAACATCCATCGACAGGTGACCATGGAGTGATGTGTTGGGGCTCTAACTTATCCACTGGTGACTTACACTGGTGAGCACAGATAAATATTGGAAAAATGGGACAATACCTTCCCACCAATGACAAAACACTGCTGAACTCACACTGTGATTATAAAACAACAGGACTGTACCTTCTCTGCCAGGGACAGCACAGTGCTCGCCTGGATGATAGCGACTTGCTCTTCATTCCTTAAATTCTGTATGGAGAGAAGCACAGCAGTCAGTAAAGAGGCAGAGGTCCTTATCCGTCTCAGAGCTGCAGCGGGGGACATAATTCTAACATAGCTACAAACGGAAGGTTAGGCTGTATTTACAGATGTTTAAAACCACATTGCAGTAGGATCCTACAGCTGTGTGTAGAATAATTAATTTACACCCCTATAATACCAGAGAGTAAATCAAACAAAACATACAAAATATTACAATCAAATAGAACCTACAACAACCAAGAAAGGAAGGCTACTGAAGTACACAGTAATGGTTTCCTTAACATTTTTTGCCAATGTATTTGCCAAAATATAAATTATTTATAGTAGAACACATAATGGAGTACGCTATTGGGAACCACTGGGTCAGGTTCATCAGTAGGTTGTGTTGCTTATATTTCTTTATAGTTTGATGAAGTGAAATTTGTTATTGTAGGGGGATAAACTAGTGCATTCTTATAGCAGAAGTGTTCCTTTGGCCATGTAAGTACACTACACTTTGCTGTTGTCCTCCTGATTCACTACAGTCTCCATGCCGTAGTGTATGTTAGTGGGATCATGGTGCACTAATCCTGTTTCATGGAGATTGATGTTGCCTTCCTGGCTGTGTTTTAAGTCAGGCAGAAGGCTTCATAGATGATTTATAGAGAAAGCTCAAAGATTCCTAAGGCATCCTTTGGACCATAAGCAAGATGGCTGTAAAGGATGATTCTTCAGAAGCAGCTCAATATGGCCACAGTTATCCATGGCATTGACCGATAAAACTTTAGATGACGTGTTTTCCTTCCAATATATACATATTGTTACTCCAGAAGATCATCTAACTTCAAGAGGTTGTCAACATTCTGGATTCTCCCCTGCAGACTATTAGGTAGTATTATGGTGAGAAGTGGTATTAGATATTGTTCTCCTACTAGCAGAATGAGGAAGGTATGGAAACAAGCAACACAGATCCTATATGCACCAACAACAATGAAAGGATGCTCAGTGTTGTGGAAAGGCAGGTGCAACTCTATGAGAAATATCCAAATGTAGCCACACCTTTCCAAGACCCGTTAACCATTCACCCTTCCTGTATGAAGCAGGTTGATGGAGTTTGAAAAACATTTTGTAAAGTGATGTTTTGCCCTTCATATTAGGCATATGCTAAGGACATCCCACCCCAAATCCAGGACTGTGGTGGCTACATTCTTACAAAAGAAAATTGTAATATCTTGATTGACATTCATGAGAGGCTGTTGAGAGCATCGGATGACGACCAACTTTCATCTCTAGTTTTACTTTACGTCTCAGAGGAATACAAGGTTGACCATTCATTCCATCTCCAATGCCAACATGATCACATGGGCATAACTCAGACAGTTGTAGCCTCGATGACAACTTTACTGCTAGGACAGAAACAAGTAAAGCTAGGTTCTTTTAGTCAAAGGCATATAAAATGTACTGAGAAGCTCGACAAAGCTCAGTTCCTTCGCCATGGTTATTCAATGTCAACGGCTATTCAACGCCTATTTGAGACCCGTGGCCACTGTTTTTGACCTCACAAAATGCCAATCCAAAGATATGCTGAAGAGGCACAGACCATACTCTTATTTGAATGGATAAGGCGCCGCAACTGGTGCGTCACTGAAACATTGAGTGGGTTAGTTATTTACTAATGCAATGGCCAGCATCACTGGCAACCACCAACGATGGACTGCTACATATGCAATGTTAGAGTCACCTTCATCCCTACTCTTTACAGTATAAGGAAAGTGAATGAAAAAGCCAACAATGTACACCTACAGTTAAAAATGCTAAGCAATAGAATGGATATCTGCCTTAACTAAAAGTCCTTAAAACAAATTCAACTAATGCAAAACCATGCAGCTTGAAAAGGTGACTTCAAGTTACTTTGCCTGTCCCACAAAGTTTACGGGGCAAGGGCCTACCCCCTACCTGAGATCAGCAAAATGGATAAGCTGAACGTTGCTATGGGAAAGAAGAGAAATTGACACTCTTCTATCAGGCTTCCCAAGGTATTAGATTGTGAACAGAATGATAGTTTTTGAGTTCACTTCTTCAGGACTTTCATGGGCACTTATGAAGGACAATGAGCTTTGTGGGGCAGCCAACCGCAGGGAGGTGTACCCCATCAGGGAGTTTGGGACATGGTGCAATCCAGACTGCATTGGGCTTCTTTTGGGCTATTTTTGGGCTGGGCTGTTCTGGGCTTTATTGCCCGGCATATAAACAGTCATTTACGATGGCCATCAGTATCAGTTAGGACAATATTCCCACCAACTCTTCCCTAAATGGAAGAGTTTCCAGGTTTTTGAATAACTGAAAAAGGGGTGTCCTTTGGCAATAGAAAGATTGCTGGTGGTTTTCGTGGAGCATAGGTGCACCAACACGTTTTTTTTGTAATTGGTTTTTGCTTGCAGCAGGTGCAGGAGGTGGGCAAAGAGTTTATCATTGTAAAAGTTGACAGTTTAATGCCTGGTTAAGAGTTACAGGTGCAAGACAAGGATGTTAAAGGGGGAGGTAAATTTAGGGGTGGGGTAGTGGGAATTAGGTAAAGTAATGTATAGTGAGGTCTAGTTTTATGAGGCGAAGGCCTAGGGTAAAATGTTTACCTGTCTTCAATAAAGCGACCCTTTTCACATAAGAAGCGAGTATGTGGTCTGTTCTTCTCCTTATGGCTCAACAGGCCCATTAAGGGTACGTTAAGGGTCCCGGACAATCAGGCACATGTAATATGTAATGTGTCTTATAAAGCAGCTGTGAAATGTAACTGAGTGACCACATCCTCTCTGTTCTAATTGCCCCTTCTCTCACTTTTTCTACGCCTCTTTCACCTAGCACTTTCAAGCACAATGCTTAATTTATGTTGGTGGTTACAGATGATGGATGTTGGCATTTATTTTTGGGAACTGGGCCTTATTTTCATCAGACTTAGACCAAAGGAAAGGTAGTTAAAGGCAGAAATGTGAGAGAGGAGAAAGATATAGAATGGAAAGCAGTTACAAACTGAGAAAGCAGAATATAAAACACCTGCAAGTGTGTGGACTCAAAATTGGATATTCTTGGTATTTGACCCTCTCCACCTGGCAATCTACACTGCTAGCAGCGGGCTCCGAAGAAAACGGTTGAGCCCTTTCCTTATGTAAGTATTTATTTGCAAATTATGCACTATTTAGGGAGCATGCGAGGAGCACCCTAAGAAATCGCCACTAATTAAAAACATGCATTTTGTTATTAGGGAATCCATTGATTGGGATTAAGGGCACCTCTTTTCCCTTATTTTGCAGTTGGACCTCCTTATTCACTGTATTACAGAATTGGACAGTATTTTCCGCTCAATCAGATGATTACTAAGGAGGCCAAACACGGGCAGTCTTATGCTGTTGAAAGTCAGATCTGACTTCAAGCAGGGCTTAATTTATAAAAGAATAAGTGTAAGTGCAAGTGTCCAAAGCTCTATTTAGAATCCTGCAGCCAGTAAAATTAAATGTCAGCGCACTAAATACCAGAGCGGCCTAGTATTAAGCCCACCTCATGCTGCTTTAATCCACTACCAGACAATCCCTGTAAATGTATCTCACTCTTACGGGTTCCTACTTTGTCCCTTTACGATGGTTTTTATAGTATTCTCTTCTTCTGTGTTTCCATTTTGTGTGTTTTTTCATCTCTTGCTCTCGGAAAATTTCTGATGCAGAAAAATAAGTACCAGTCCACAAAAATAAGTGCCTGAGGCACCACCAGCAACCACCGCCTCAAATTAAGCACTGGTGGCTGTGCAAATGTGAGTGACCTGCCATGCTTCACCTCTTATCTTCAACTAGTGGTTTTAACTATATATTATTTGAAAAGTTTGGAAAAGTGATTTTCTTCCAATGAAATTGATAGGATATTATAGCAACAACTAGCCCCTGGCAACACTTTTATTACAAGGGTGAAATCTTGCGAAATTTGTGTATGTTACCTTAGGTGAATTTTGCCATTTCATGGTCACACTCATATTGACAATATTAGCGAGTGGGAGAGTAGCTTAAGCAAAATATTCAAGTTGGAACCACAAAACTGTGACTCAGAGCAATGTCCCAAATTATCTTGCATGATCTACACACAAGGTATTCTATTGGGTAACGTTTTCACACAAGCACATTTGCATAATACATGTGTTGTTCCCAAAAATTTGGGGGCATAATATCAAGGGGGTTTATCTCCGCTTTTATGGCTTTAAAAGTCAAGAAAGCGGAGATAAAATTATCTCCCTATTACCTAGCTGTCGCGACTGCTAGCAGGAGATAGTGACCATCTTGGGCCCCACTTTGCATGTCAGTGATATTATCATTAATGACATGCAAAGTGGGCGTGCCAAGATGTTAGCGACTGGAAACAGTCGCTAACATCGCTATCTCCTATTACCAACTTTTGGAGATATTCGCGCTAAGCGTGAATATCTCAAAAAGCTAACACCTGCCCTGAGCAGTTCTTAGCCATGTTATCCAATGGTAGGTGGATAACATGGCTAAGAGCATTTGCTCGGTAATGCATGAAAATCGCTGACTTTTCAGCGATATTCATGCATTTCGGACGATTTTTATCGCTTAGGAGAAGTGTGGCTCACTGGTTAGAGCAGGCAGACCCTGAAGCAGAGGTCAGACCCGGGACCAGGGTTCAATTCCCGACGCGGCAGGGTCTTGAGCTCAAATGTCCATGGACTCGATAATTCTCGCTTCGGTGCCTGACCTAATCATGGGTTCACACTCTGCAACTCTGGGCATTAAGCTTGCTTAATCTCCACAACGGCCCCCCGTGGCGGGATGCCTGGCTTTCACCTTGGGGATGCCCTGTAGGGGCTATCTCACAGGGAAAAACCAGGACGGGTTCCCAAGGCAAGCGCGGAGATACCCCTTCGGGGGTCGATTCTGGCGCTATATAAGAAATATAATAATAATAATAATAAACCTTGATAATAGCAAGGCTCCTAAGCGATAAAAATCGCCGCAGCTCGGCGATAAAAATTTTGACGCTAAGTCAACATAGCGATAATTATCGCTAGTTGTTTGTAATATGCCCCTAGGTTTGCACACTTACACCAATCTCCTTAGGGTTATACCCAATGAGTCCTCAGCAACATTAGGGGCCACTTATGGATGTGTCTGTCTTGGCCACACACTGTTTTTGTTGCAGTTGTTCATAAGAAATCTAGGACGGTAAGGACTTGAACCCCCCTAGGTGTAAACCATACACCTAGGGGAGTTGTAGTCCCTTCAGTCTAATAGACTCCGTCGCATAGGTTCGGAGGATTTACTCTATTTTTATTTCTTGAGTTCAGAAGAAAGCTTAGCCTCAATTTCAAGTAATCAAAGGTCACTGGAATTTTGTTTACATTCCACATCACACATTCCAAGGAAACTCATACTCACCCCGTTGTCTCCCAGAATATCTAACTGCTTGATGAGGCCCGGGATGCTGACATCCTGCAAGAAAGTGAAAATGAATCAGTGTTACTTTTGGTGCTACAATGGATAGTAAATGAAGTGCTCCAAAGAGGGACACATAACTGGGTCTTAAGCTGGTATGGCCTCAGCTCTTTGCAGCTGACAGTCAGCCGGACTCAACAACCATTGCTGGTAGAATATTTCGAGTCCAAAAGTCAGCTTTGAAGTAGAGTTCCTGTGAAGGTAAGTTCGCACCTTCCATCCCTGCTTTTAAGACAAGGTAGATGTGTTCCTAGAGTGACATGCAATTTGGGGACTTATTTTTGTCTTAAAATGCCAGGGGGGCTGATATCAGTGTAGATTCCCTTTAACACAAGGCTATGTTTTGTGCACCACCATTGAAGCAAGTCTAGTAAAGCTTGCAATAACACGAATGACAATCTGTGTTAGGCAATCACCCCTACAGCTGGTCTTCTACCAACTATACTTTGAAGAGTCAAAGTGTCTCTATTCCAGAAGATCTGAAGATCACTGGCGGCGGTGGTGCGTGTGTGCAAAGGACCGTTGAGGCAGACACAGTGTAACCCAAACATCACAATCACAAGAAAGAACAGTGACTACTAAGAGTTACTGCTTGAAAGAAATAACTTATAAGATTGTAGGGCAGTAAAAATCAGAACGAATGACAGTGGGCCATATGTATCAAGCCTTTTTTGATTCGCAAAGGCCGGAATTCGCCGAATTTCGGCCTTTGCGAATCGCAAAAGGTTGTTTTGCATTTTTTAATATGTATAAAAAAATCGCATCTTAAGTAATCGCAAATATTTGAGATTCCTTATTTTGCTATAACATTTAAGGAATCGCAATTTTGCGATTCCTTAAATGCTATGTATGAAGCATTTTACTGTAGCGAATTTAGCTAAAGAAATCGCAATTTACCACCAACTTTCAGTTGGTGGTAAATTGCGATTTCTTTTTAAAATACACTAATTGGCTTTTTTGAATGTGGCATGTGACGCACAAACATGCCCATAGGGCATGTATGTGCGCCATATGCACACACATGCTGATTTCAGGGGTGCAGCAGGGTATCCTTGAGACACCCCTGCACCCTTGAAATCAATCTCATTTTGCGATTTGCAAATTGCGAATCGCAAAATGAAATGCATTTCACAATATTTCCTATGGGCCTCCTGGCCCATAGGAATGAATGGGAAATTATTCCTTATTTGCGAATTTGCAACTTGCGAATTCGCAAATAAGGAAGATTAAGGAATCGCAAAAAAAATTCGATTTTTTCATACATAACGTTTTGCGATTTCTAAATAGCGATTCCTTAAAAATCGCTATGTAGAAATCGCAAAACGGAACTATGATACATATGGCCCAGTGTTCCGATGCTTTTAACACAAACGGAGGATATGCAGTATGTATTTGGAATATCTCACATAAGAAACAATCGCTAATGGTTAGGCTGCGGATTTTGAATAGTTCTTGAGCTGTCTACTTTTATCAAAATGTTTAAGCTTCAAGTCTAGAGGTGTCCTTGTAGTCCCAGGCTTTGTCTTTATCCCCAGTCCTGGGGAGACAGGTAGTAGGCAGCTCCAGACATTCAGGAAAGCACCAGGCGGGAAACAGTTGGGACACTACGGGCTCAGCCACGCGTGTTCTAACATCGTAAGCATCAATCAATCAATCATAGACATTTATGGAGCGCGCTACATACCCGTGGGGTCTCAAGGCGCTGGGGGGGGGGGGGTGCCGCTACTGCTCGAACAGCCAGGTCTTCAGCTTCTTCCTGAAGGAGAGGTGGTCTTGGGTCAGGCGCAGGTCGGTCGGGAGGGAGTTCCAGGTCTTGGCGGCCAGGTAGGAGAAGGACCTTCCTCCTGTAGTCGCTTTTCGGATGCGGGGGACGTCGGCGAGGGCGTGGTTGGCTGATCGGAGGAGGCGTTTGGGAGCGTAGAAGTTGACTCGGCTGTTGAGGTAGCTCGGGCCTTGGTCGTGTAGGGCTTTGTGTGCGTGGGTGAGGAGGCGGAAGGTGATTCTTTTGTTGACGGGGAGCCAGTGGAGGTCTCTCAGATGTCCGGAGATGTGGCTGGTTCGTGGGATGTCGAGGATGAGTCTGGCTGAGGCGTTCTGGATCCGCTGGAGTCTCTTTTGGAGCTTGGCGGTGGTACCGGCGTAGAGGGCGTTGCCGTAGTCCAGTCGGCTGGTGACGAGGGCCTGGGTGACGGTCTTCCTGGTCTCGGTGGGGATCCACCAGAAGATCTTCCGTAGCATGCGGAGGATGTTGAAGCATGCCGATGAGACGTTGTTGACTTGCCTGGTCATGGAGAGGGAGGAGTCCAGGATGAAGCCCAGGTTGCGTGCATGGTCTGTCGGTTTGGGTGCGGTGCCCAGGGCGGGAGGCCACCAGGAGTCGTCCCAGGCGGAGGGTGAGGAGCCCAGGATGAGGACCTCCGTCTTGTCCGAGTTCAATTTCAGGCGGCTGGTCGTCATCCACTCGGCTACCTCTTTCATCCCTTCGTGCAGGTTGGCTCTGGCGGCGGCGGGGTCGTTGGTCAGGGAAAGGATCAGCTGGGTGTCGTCGGCGTAGGAGATTATGTTGAGGTTGTGCTGGCGTGCGATGGCCGTAAGGGGGCTCATGTAGACGTTGAAGAGGGTGGGGCTCAGCGAGGATCCTTGAGGGACGCCGCAGATGACTTTGGTGGCCTCTGACTTGTACGGTGATAGACGGACTCTCTGTGTTCTTCCGTCGAGGAAGGAGATGATCCATTCCAGTGCCCTGTCCTGGATTCCGATATTGCTGAGGCGCTGTACAAGGGTGCGGTGGCAGACAGTGTCGAAAGCCGCGGAGAGGTCTAGGAGGATGAGGGCCGCTGTTTCTCCGTTGTCCATCAGGGCTCGGATGTCATCGGTGGCGGCGATGAGGGCGGTCTCGGTGCTGTGATTGGCTCGGAAGCCGGACTGTGAGGGGTCGAGGGATCCATTCGTCTCGAGGAAGGCGGCCATCTGCTTGTTGACGGTCTTCTCGATGACTTTGGCAGGAAACGGGAGGAGCGAGATGGGGCGGTAGTTCTTGAGTTCGGTGGGGTCCGCTGTGGGTTTCTTGAGAAGAGCGCTGAGTTCGGCGTGCTTCCAGCTCTCAGGGAAGGTGGCGGTGTTGAAGGATGTGTTGATGATGTCTCTCAGGTGGGGTGCGATGATAGCGTCGGCCTTGTTGAAGATGTGGTGAGGGCAGGGGTCGGTCGGTGATCCGGAGTGGATGGAGTTCATCGTGCGGATGGTGTCTTCGGTGCTGACCGGGGTCCAGGCGTGGAGGGTGGTGGTGGGGGGTGGGTGTTCGGTCTTGGTGTTCGTTGGTTGGTTGTTGAAGCTGTTGTGTATGTCCGCGATCTTGTTGTGGAAGTATGAAGCGAGGGAGTTGCAGATGTCTTGCGATGGGGTGATGTCATTGTTTCCTGCGCTGGGGTTGGAGAGCTCTTTCACGATGTTGAAGAGTTCCTTGCAGTTGTGTGCGTTGTTGTCCAGCCGGTCCTTGAAAGCAGTTTTCTTGGCGGCGCGGATCAGCTGGTGGTGCTTCCGGGTGGCCAGCTTGAAGGTGGTCCTGTTGTCTGGTGTAGGATCCCTTCTCCAGACTTTCTCGAGGGCTCGGCAGTTCTTCTTGGAGCTCTTGAGTTCGTCGGTGAACCACGGGGCTTTCTTGCTGCTGGATCTGTTGGGCGGGGATCTCAGCGGGGCGAGTTCGTCTGCGCAGTTGCTGATCCACCTTGTGAGGTTGTCGGCGGCCTGGCTGGGGTTCGCTGAGCTGGCGGGAGGGTGCTGGCTCAGGGAAGCGGCGAGCTGGTCTGCTGTGATCTTGTTCCAGCTTCTGCGGGCGGCCTGATGCTGGTGGTGGTGGGTCGTCGTTTTCTTGAAGGTGAAGTGGACGCAGCTGTGGTCCGTCCATTGAAGCTCTGTGGCGTGGCTGAAGTCGATGTCTGTGCTGGAGGTGAAGACTGCGTCGAGTGTGTGTCAGGCGAGGTGGGTGGGGGTGGACACCAGTTGCATAACCACGCTTACCTTAACCACGCATATGCCTTAACCACACATGTGTAGTCTAGTTGCTGGCTGGCAGAGGCATGAAGAGGAAGGATCGGGAGAGGATGCGAAGAATCGAGGTAAGTGGGGTTTTGGGAGTAGTTTGTATGAATTGGGGGTAGTTTTCAGGGCCAGGGGGTCTGGAGTTTTAGGGCTCAGGGCAGGGGACAGGAAAGGGGCAGTTTTCAGGCTGAGGTTGCAGTTGGGCTGGGGCAGGATGGAGGTGGGGGTATGTTTAAGGGGATGGGAGTTGGTTTTAGGGCTCAGGGCAAGGGACAGGCAAGGGGCAATTTCCAGGCCGAGGTGGCAGTTGGAAAGGAGCAGGGGGAGGTGGGGGGGGGGTTAAACTTTTAGGGGGTGGGGGCTGGTTTTAGGGCTCAGAGAGGGTACTGGCGTTGTGGAAGTTTTTGTGGGCTAAGGGGTCGGGTTTTAAGGATCACGATGGGGGTAGGGTAGTTTCTAGGGCTTTCGCGGGTAGAATACATTGCAGGAGGGCCACATTTTAGGGCTCAGAGCAGAGGGGCAGAAGAGTGATCTTTACCAGACATGTCCCATTAACAATCATGTCTTTACCATGAAATTGCGTGGTAAAGGCATGCGTGGTGAAGGCATGCGTGGGAAAGACGCCATTTTGGTTAAGACCGCGTGGTTCAGGCATGCTTTCTTGAGGCTTGCATTGTTCTATCATATAACTGCACCAGGCATGTCGATATCAGTTTTGTTTTGATGAAGTTCTTAATTTTTCTGGAGTAAAGCTCCTCCTTGTATTCACAGTCCCTGGTAGTTGGGTAGCAGTCAACTAGAAGTTTAAACATTTTGCCACTAGTCAATCAGTTCGAGGCTCTTTTTCTCAGGCATTTTACCACAGTTTGGATCAAATGTGGATTCAGGGTTGCTTCCCTGGCAGTCTTTATTGAGGTGAGGAGATGTGGCTGGGTGTGGTAGGATTTTCATTTAGGGGTTTTTCACTACCAGAACATGTAAAACGTAATTGGGTGAAAGCCACTTCAGCCATGTTTTAAGAAGAGGGCCCAAGCACTTTAGCATTGGTTAGGATTGGTAAATTGTGCGGAGTTCTAAAGGCCAACAAAAACAGGTTCAGAAAACAAACCGGAGGGTGAAGGCAAAAAAGTCTCAGGATGACCCTTCAGACATGGCCAAGTCCAACATTATCTCTTAAGGATCTTTCCAAATGGATTATCCCACAGAAGGATTGGCAATACAAAATATTCCAGATATGAAGGAAGATTAACTTTACAGCAGTGGTGTTTGAGCTGTGGAAAGAATCTGGGCTGATGAAGCGGATGACGGCAGCCAGTGAAGGATGTGTATGTTTAGGGTGGTTTATCGAGTATCACCCAGAGCATTGGGGGCCCTCCTTACCTTGACACCTTCCTTCATGCAGTATATCTGGAGGGCACTGACACCGTCAGCAAAGGGATGGATCTGCAGGTTGAATGGCGGTGACCTCCTTTCTCGCTCCTACAATATACCAATGGAAGATATGACAATCCAGCAAAGTTATAAATAATGAATACGTTAATCAATGACACCTTGTTACCACCTGTTCTTTCTAACAGAACCCTTTTCCAGGTGCTATTAATTTATCACATTTCTGATTGATGTAATTGATAAGAAAACATGGTAATGTTTTATTTTTAAGGAAATACACATATCTGTGTTGTGAATAGAAATAGAGGACTGAAATAATGTGGATGAATGCATTGTACTATTCTGTGAACTCTCCTAACATTAAATATCTCTGGCTTACAGTATACAGATGCATTGGATACCATATATTGTGACATGGGCTACCTGGCATAGAAGTATCCAAACGCGGACATATCTCTTGTGTCTTTTGGTGGAAACTTGTGTTATGGGAATATTAAGAGCGAAAACAGATGCAATTAGTGGGGTTGCCTTTAAAACTATGCTTAAGGGGGATGGTTGGTAGGTGCTTCCTAGGAATCCATAGTAGACACAACTATATTGCGAGGTGTTGCAGAGGGTGTTAGGAGAAAGGAAAAACATTTTCTGGCAAATGAGGCATTACAAATGAAAAGTCCTATATTTTCCTATAACAAGGGAAAGGCTCTGTCTGGCCTGTTAATTTAGAATGAGCTCGCAGAGGAATATTACTCATTTAATCAATGTTGACCAGTGGTTGGGATCATTCACTTACATTTTTATTTTGTTAGAATATGCAACCTTTGTCCAGAATATTTTGTTATACTGCTAGACTATCCCATTATTGTGTAATAATAGTGCCTCATTGTGCCAGAATATCACTCTATTGTGGCAAAATATTTTTTGTTGTCACCATTATCACCATTATCACTGAATATATTATCGCATTGTCCCTAGTCCCAAAACTATTTCCATCTATAAACATATATTTACTGCCAAATCTACCTCCATTTATACCCAAGAAATTCCTAAGGATTCCTGGAAGGTGTAAATGCATCAATTACTACAGGTTTCTCCGCCACATATGTAGAGATATCTGCAGTAATACATCCTACTGAAGAGGTTGGAAGGGGTGTGTTCCAAAGTGTTATTTGCCTTGAACTTTTGGGAAGGGAACACCCACAAATATGTACATGTCTTAATTTGTGAGCACTCTGAAAGTTCAATCTAATGTTTCCCCATCATGGAACTGGTCAGATATTTACTCCTGTCAAGGGATGGCGTATTTAAGGTTTTCCTCCAGTAACACTACCCTTCACCCCACCAACTGAGCCTTTCCATGACCAACCTCGAGCTCCAAGTTCCGGAACTCCAGCAGCTCGTTCTGATCGCGCGCGTCCTGCAGGTCCTGCTGCAGTCGGTTGTTCTCATTCTCCAGCTTCTCTATCTGCCATGGGAAGGTTCAGAGTTAAGTTCACACTGACAAATTAACACAGACACCTCTCAGAGCAAGAGGGATCACAACACACCATGGCAGACACTGAAGAGGCCATGTAGGCACAGATCACATGCTTGTGATGTCATAGAGTATCAGGGAGTAGGGTATTCGAGGAAAGACTGGGGAGTGAATGGAATGGCCTTTTAGCTGTATTCTTGTAATTCTGATGAACTTTAAATTCACAGTTTGGTAACAGGGACTTGAACTAGAGGATGGTAGTTGCACAGGATCACAAAGTATGTCCACTATTAAGAAAGAGTCTGAACTTGTAATTTATGTATTCCAAAATCAATCTGTTTTTCACATTAATCACTTGGGTCCTTGGATGTTTACACTCTGTTGTGTTTCTGGTTTTGAGTGTAGCACTCACCCTACTGCTGCAGTTCCATTCCATGTTCAGGTGGCTGGTAACAGCAGTGTGCAAGTCTCTGTCTGTTGTTTACACCCAGTGCAGGAGCCGTGCGAGGAATTTAGGGCTCCAGGAAAATAGAAATGTGCCTGCTTAGGATTGCCCCCTACACTTATAAAAAACCTTTTTCAAACCTTTTTCAACAATTCTTTGCCACCCCTAAAGGACATTCTAAGGCTGATGTCTTATATTTTTCATTGGAGCACCAGCCCCTTATATTTGCAAAACCATTACCTACAAATATTTGCTCTGGAACAAATTAGAGGATGATTGTTTCCCAGATTCAGAAGATCAGACAGCATTACCATTTTTTAATTCAAATATCATTATTGTATATGTAGTGGTACCATATATTTTCAGTACAAGAAAATGCCTATATCTTCATTCTTCATAATACAATATCCCCTAAAAATATTTATAGATATTATCCATAATTTATTAAAACCAAAGAGCAGTTTAGAGTGCTGTAATGCAGTCCAACAACAGTTGAGCAATATTGACAGTTCTGAAGTGGTCCAGGGTTATAAAGACTTTAATATTGAGTCTGTCCGTAAGTTCCCCATGATACCAGTACAACATCCTAGTAACGTGCATTTGAAAACAGGGGTCAACTCCTCTGGCTGCTGGGCTAACCTATCTATTGGTAAGGTGACCCCAAAACATACCTTAAACTACTATCTCTTTAAAACTTATAGTTGCAGTAAAAGAATTGTAAACTCATTGCGATTCAGGGACGATCTGGTTATCTCACTGTTATGTTTAGGAACTCTCCGGATTTGTGAATCAATATCTCTGGTGCCATTATCGCTAGCCACACATACTTGAGACCTCAGATTCTAAACCACCATAACCAGTGTTCATGATGTTGGTTTTCATTCAGTCTTTCTTGGACCTTTAAATAATCATATTTCCAGCCTGAATCGACCAAAGTTTAACAAACTTACCACCTGGTGGGCAATCAAATGCTCAGGATGCTGTGTACAGGCCGACGAATGCTGCACAGTAGACACGGGAAAGGGTGTGACCAAGGGATACTGTTTCAGCTCCCAGGCCTGAGGCTGTTTATTGGACCCATGGATTCTATATTGGAGAAGAGCCTGCAATCTCAAAGGTAACTAGCT
The DNA here is from genome assembly GCF_964263255.1 of Lissotriton vulgaris. NCBI lineage: Eukaryota > Metazoa > Chordata > Amphibia > Caudata > Salamandridae > Lissotriton > Lissotriton vulgaris. The sequence goes on from NC_141695.1 coordinate 1,117,296,097, forward strand.
GCTTCATGGAGGCATGTTTGCCAAGAAGATTGTTGGCTTTTGTGCAGATAACCTTCATTTTGTCATTGTTGTGGTAGATCACAACCAAGTCAGATGGCCAGCTTCTGGAGGATCAAGACCGTGAATGTGGCTTTCTCTGGTCTCCTGGGCTGGCTGAAGGGATTCATCTTGGGCAGCACTTCCTGTCAGGCAGTGAGCATAGAGCTGTAGGCCATAGCCAGAAGTTCAGGCTTGCTATGAGGCTGTAAGGGACAAGGAGCTCCAGTTCTGAAAGCACCAAATTGAGGAAATATAAATTTTATGGTCAAGAAATGTTCCCTAACGTGTACCCCACCGTCTCCATGTACGAGTTTAAAGTGCATGTAACTTCCCTCCTGTGCCAGCTATGAAGATGCAAATACATTTGCGTCCAACGTTAACATGTCCTCTTTCAGACCCGCCATGAACGGGTTGAATATTCAGTTCCTAAATATGCTATGCCAACGTCTTTTCGTGGTGTACTTTACACGTTTTTCAGCTCTGGCGAAGCAGGCCCCGAATTCTGCCATCAAGCCTTTTTCTGTCTTCTGACTCTGAACGCCTCAGCCTGGGCTGCCTCTGTACCCGTGACCTCTGCCTTACTCCCTGCGCGGCCCACGGCGCTTAGCTCAGCCTGCTGCCTGCCAAGACCGAATTCAACCTTCGCATTATCTGTTCCGCTCCTCGAAAATGCATTCCTACCTACTAGTTTAAGTAAACATTCCCCCAGCTGCAGAGAAAAAGGGCCCGGCCTCACTGTCTCCGTGCAAGAAATTCATAGCCTCTGTTACCATGGTAGGCCAATGCCCCCTCGCATCTCATGTAGACACTTAGACGCTTATACACGCACTCACAGTCAGTATAGAATAGCTTCTGCCCCAGAGACCTTTCTCTTCTAGATAATATGGTTCCCAAACATAAGATATCAGATATGATAGTGGTACAAGTTGATCTGACATGCCAGACTTCTGTCTCTTTCCGCTAGTGTAAATGTCAAGTCCCCTGCACCCTCCAGTCACACGTCAGTCACACGTCATGCAGCTGCGCGCGCATCCAGGCCTCACGATTTCTGCTGACATTGCAAGATTATGCTTTTGTTGCCACCCACTTATGACACTTGCATGTGACGTTTCTAGCACACACCTCTGTACACGCCTAGTTCACGCCTTCTGATTACGTATTGCTAGCACGTGTACGACCTTCTCTTGACTCTCTCAGCTGTTACGCCTTCTGTATTGACTTCTATTGTGTATATTAAGTATAAAAGTAATGTAATGTCAATAAATTATGCTCTATCCCTTCCTGCACCCCTGTGGTGGCAGGAATACGATATCCGGTCATGACCATTCCTTTTTAAGGAATAAAACCCCTAAGAACTCTAACACCACGGACTCTGTCTCTTTCTTTCCGATTGAGTTATTTTTGTTTAAGTACTTACCTGCATAGAAATTAAGACGGTAAATCAAATATTTACCACATTATTCTGGCGCCCGAATAGGGACCCCTCCCCCACCTCAAGCGCCGGTTGGTGCGTTGCAAGCTCTGTCCCCTGCCATCAGTTAGACGGAACTACGCGTACTGGCAGGATTTCCTGTATCTCCCTCTGGCCCACGGAGGTGACGAAGACTGCGATCAGCACCCAGACGAGGCGGTGAGGAGTGCGGAGGATCCCGACTGGAAATCATTGAAGAGCTCATTGCCCAAGGAGTGGTCGTAGAGACCGACTCCAATATCTGTAATTCCCCTATCATTCCGATTCTTAAACGTACTGATCCCAATGCACCGCCAGTATATCGGCTGGTGATTGATTTACGAGAACTGAATAAATGTATTGTTCCACAGTACCCTGTGGTTCCGGATATCTCATCCTTATTGACTGCCATTGATTCAGAAGCGACGTTCTTTACTGTAATTGATCTCAAGAACGCCTTCTTCAGTGTGCCCATTGATCCAGAGAGCCAATATCTCTTCGGATTCAGTTTAAATGGACGAAGTTTCAAATTTTCACGCGCACCTCAAGGATTCACAGAAAGCCCCAGCATCTATAGCCAAGCACTGAAAAGACAACTTGATTGTATCCAAATGCCAGTTAACACTGCCTTACTGCAATACGTCGATGATCTGCTGATCACCGCACGAAGTGAGCCCGAATGTGAGCAAGCATCACTGACGGTTTTACATTTTCTGGCCGACAAGGGACACAAGGTGTCTCCTTCGAAGCTACAATTCTGTGTTCAGCAAGTTGTGTACTTGGGTCACTTGCTGTCCAAAGTGGGGAGACAGCTCACTCCTGATCGCATTCAGTTAATTATAAATATGCCACAACCCCAGACACAAAAGGAAGTGCGGGCCTTTATAGGCCTCACCTCGTACTGCAGACAATGGATTCCTCAGTATGCATTTCTAGCTAAACCACTCATTCAGTTAACAACACAGGAGGCAGCGACTTCGACTGCCCTCCCTTGGACTCAGGAACATACACAGGCTTTTGAGGAATTAAAGAAAGCTTTATGTCAAGCACCAGTTCTAGCGACACCATGTTACAGCAAACCGTTTACAGAACGTGATGGTGCAGCATTATCTGTCCTCACTCAAGATCAAGCAGGTTCACATAAGCCTTGCGCTTATTTTTCAAGTACATTGGATTCAGTAGCGCAGGCACTCCCTGCGTGCTTAAAGTCAGTTGCCGCAACAGCCCCAGCTATCAGACAGAGCGACCCAATTGTATTAGGACATCCACTGACAGTACAAGTTCCACATTCTGTGGAGGTCCTTCTAAACAGAACCCAGACTCAACACTTAACAATAGCACGACTGACAGGTTATGAATTGACGCTATTCCAGCCGCACATAGAAATCAGACGCTGTAGCATTCTAAACCCCGCAACATTGTTACCTTCAATTATGACAGATCCAGCCCCGCATGATTGTATAGAGATCATTAATGCAGTAACAAAGCCCCGACGAGACTTAACAGATGTTCCACTGACAAATCCAGACCTGACACTTTATGTGGACGGTTCATGTATGAGAACAAGTACAGGAGAATTAGTGGCCGCGTATGCAGTGACCACTGAAACTGAAGTTAAAGAAACACATCGTATTGACACACTGTCTGCTCAAGCGGCGGAGCTCATCGCTCTGACCCGAGCCTGCATACTAGCCAAGAACAGAAATGTTAACATATACACAGATTCCCGTTATGCTTTCGGAGTCGTACACGACTTCGGAGTGTTATGGCAAGAACGAGGTTTTCTGACCTCTCACGGTGCCAAGATCCAACACGGTTCCCTCATTCAAGCCCTGTTAGATGCAATACATCTGCCTTCAGGCATATCCGTCATGAAGTGTAAAGCACATACTAAAGTTACAGATTCTGTTTCCCAGGGTAATGACCTGGCAGACCAAACAGCAAAACATACAGCATTGACTCACACCCAGGCAACTGAAGTGACAAAGACAATAGTACCGACACAGTGTATGTCAGTTAGGGATCCCACACTAGATGTAATAGATATTCAGACACATGCCACTCCAGATGAAATCAAGAAATGGACTGAATTAGGAGGGATTCAGACAGATCAAGGATGGATGACGAAGGGAAAATCTACATGGTTTCTCCCTGACTCTATGGTTCAAATCATAATAAATACAGCACATAGCCCAGCACACCTAGGAGAAAAAGCTATGTTAGATAGTTTACAGAATCTCTGGTACAACAAACACTTACGAACAGCAGCAAAACAGAAAGTGCGTACTTGCATGATCTGTTGTCAGTTCAATCCAGGTAAAAGCGTCCCTGTAGAGCAAGGTGGATTTCATCCTCCTGATCACCCTTTTGAAGTCCTCCAGATGGATTATATCCAGATGGACCGTTGTCGAGGATTTAAGTATGTCCTCGTAGTTGTTTGTGCACTTTCCCGTTGGACCGAAGCATATCCAGTCCCAGATTACACTGCCCCGACCACTGCCAGGCAGCTGGTCCGAGAATTCTTCCCACGGTACGGCTTGCCTCGTATCGTGTACTCAGATAACGGACAGCCATTCTCATCCGAGCTCATGAAACAGGTTTCCCTTCTGCTAGGATATCAGTGGAGGTCCCATTGTGTCCGACATCCTGAGGCCGCTGGCCTTGTAGAAAGGCATAACCAGACATTGAAAACACGCCTTGCAAAGATCTGTAAAGAGAAAGGGGTCGACTGGATAGTCGCCCTGCCAGTTGCACTGTTCTACATGAGAATGGTTCCCCATTCGAGATCAGGGCTATCCCCGTATGAAGTGGTTTTTGGCAGACCACCGAATATGTGGGGGACGCCCATGCCTAAGAAAATTACCGATGTTGATTGTAATATGCTGACAGATTACCTTGCCTCCTTGATGTCTGCACTCCAATCATGTCGTTCACAGGTTGCCGCAGCTTTTCCCGACAACACTGATGTAAAGCCACATGATGTCCGTCCTGGAGATGCGGTGTTAATTCGCAACTTCGACAGGAAAAGTCCGCTGGAGCCCCGCTGGAAAGAGCCGAAGATCGTCCTTCTTACCACGAGGACAGCGATCAAGGTGGAAGGCCGAAAGGGGTGGATCCACACGAGTCATATTAAAAAATGCAACGAACTGCTGCCAGAAACTGACTCGTCCACCCCCTCAAAGGACTGCCTCCAATCTAGTGACTGTAAACTTCCTAAACGAGAGAAAACTCCCCAAGAGGAGTATCGTACGAAACTTCGATCTAGCAAGTCAGACAGTTTAATTGTTTAAGTCCTCCCCTAGGTGAATCGGTTAAATAGTTTCTGACATGTATCCCCTAGATCGAGATAGAGAGAGAGAGAGACAACTCAAGAAACATACATACTGCAAATCACTCCGCAGTCACTGTATAGTGACATTATTGATTATGTTTTTTCTAAGTCTTTTGATTATTGTTGCTAGTATACTACTGTCAATATACTTCCCTATCTTCAAGCGTGAACAATCTGCTTACAATGTAACTGCCGAACATTCTTTTAGTGAATTACCGCCTCACGAACTCTCCTACAGGCTTGCGCTGCGCAACAACACATTCATTAGTATGTTACATCACTCCCATCTGACTAACAATGCTGCAAACTGTTGGATATGTGGCCGACTCCCTCCCTATCAGAAATATAAGGGAGTTCTGCCTCTCTTCCCGTACCCGTTCACTCACAATGGCTCCTGTGGTGCATGGTTTAGATTAATTAATTCTTTAGACTCTGCTATTGCTGTTTTCGAGGGGAATTGGATTTGGGGAAACCTGAACCTAGTTCTACTCAATGTCTGTTATCCCGACAAGAAGGGACTTCCCATTAGGACAGGAACTGATCTAGAAAATGAAGTATATGGATTAGGTAATTATACACTTAACCTCATGATTCTTACTGTTGAATCTGAAGCTGCACCAGTTCTCCCTGCTATGTCAGTATTACCAGTCACAGGTGTCTTATGTGTCAGAAAGAAGGGTTCAGTACACTTAGGTCATAGTAAATGTACTACCATGGTCGAATTCAGTGATCATGGCAAGTCTTCCTTTAGAGCTACTCGTCATTCCTATTTTGTTTGTGGCCATACCGCATACATACGCTTACTTCCAGATTGGGATGGTACCTGTTATATTGCCTTCCTTCTGCCACCTGTTTTCCTAGCCCCTCCTGATTATCACAGAAATACAAATCTAGTAAAGAGTAGACTCAAAAGAGATCTCCCGATTGTCGACTACACTGAAACGGCATGGGAGCAATACACAGATTTCAATAAAGGATTCTTTTTCTTCACAGGCCCCGTCCAAAACAGTAAACTAATACGAAGATTAACTAGAACACTCGAAGCAGTAGTGAATGAAACTGCCTCCGCTCTAGGCAACTTAACAGAGGAGCAGTCCGCCATGCGGGTTGTTGTTCTTCAAAACCGTCTCGTTATTGACGTCATCTTGGCAGATAGAGGCGGAGCTTGTAAGGTCATCGGGTCAAGTTGCTGTGTTTTCATTCCAGAAAACGCGCCAACGGTATATCAAGCTATTACACGTCTTCATAAAATTGCAAGTTTGATACATCAGAATCCAGGCACCTGGACTTGGTCCGGTTGGTTCTGGACAACATTGACTGCTTGGGGATGGAAGATCCTATCCTTCCTAGGCATTGCCCTTGTCATAGTATTCAGTTGCTGCCTGTGCCTACAATGTGGGCCAGCGATTTGTGGACTGTGTGCCACATCGTGCATTGCACATTCCAGTTTTCACTCAAACCGTAAAAAGAAGAAAGAAGAGCATATGATGTTACAAGAACAGACTGATCGATTCATGAGGATCGATATATCATGAAGGGTCCGTAGGGAACAAGGAGGGAATGAGGAAATATAAATTTTATGGTCAAGAAATGTTCCCTAACGTGTACCCCACCGTCTCCATGTACGAGTTTAAAGTGCATGTAACTTCCCTCCTGTGCCAGCTATGAAGACGCAAATACATTTGCGTCCAACGTTAACATGTCCTCTTTCAGACCCGCCATGAACGGGTTGAATATTCAGTTCCTAAATATGCTATGCCAACGTCTTTTCGTGGTGTACTTTACACGTTTTTCAGCTCTGGCGAAGCAGGCCCCGAATTCTGCCATCAAGCCTTTTTCTGTCTTCTGACTCTGAACGCCTCAGCCTGGGCTGCCTCTGTACCCGTGACCTCTGCCTTACTCCCTGCGCGGCCCACGGCGCTTAGCTCAGCCTGCTGCCTGCCAAGACCGAATTCAACCTTCGCATTATCTGTTCCGCTCCTCGAAAATGCATTCCTACCTACTAGTTTAAGTAAACATTCCCCCAGCTGCAGAGAAAAAGGGCCCGGCCTCACTGTCTCCGTGCAAGAAATTCATAGCCTCTGTTACCATGGTAGGCCAATGCCCCCTCGCATCTCATGTAGACACTTAGACGCTTATACACGCACTCACAGTCAGTATAGAATAGCTTCTGCCCCAGAGACCTTTCTCTTCTAGATAATATGGTTCCCAAACATAAGATATCAGATATGATAGTGGTACAAGTTGATCTGACATGCCAGACTTCTGTCTCTTTCCGCTAGTGTAAATGTCAAGTCCCCTGCACCCTCCAGTCACACGTCAGTCACACGTCATGCAGCTGCGCGCGCATCCAGGCCTCACGATTTCTGCTGACATTGCAAGATTATGCTTTTGTTGCCACCCACTTATGACACTTGCATGTGACGTTTCTAGCACACACCTCTGTACACGCCTAGTTCACGCCTTCTGATTACGTATTGCTAGCACGTGTACGACCTTATCTTGACTCTCTCAGCTGTTACGCCTTCTGTATTGACTTCTATTGTGTATATTAAGTATAAAAGTAATGTAATGTCAATAAATTATGCTCTATCCCTTCCAGCACCCCTGTGGTGGCAGGAATACGATATCCGGTCATGACCATTCCTTTTTAAGGAATAAAACCCCTAAGAACTCTAACACCACGGACTCTGTCTCTTTCTTTCCGATTGAGTTATTTTTGTTTAAGTACTTACCTGCATAGAAATTAAGACGGTAAATCAAATATTTACCACAAAATGGTCTTCACAGATCTTATTCAGGTGTAGCTCTTCAACTGGCTGGACTCATGTTCAATCTTATAACCTTAGTTTGTGATAGATTAATCTACAGTCAACCCCAAATCGGATCAACTATAGGTTACAAAATGGATGCCAACTAACTAGGCTGGCTCAGAAAGGATCTGATCCAGGCCAAAGCAGGGCCTTCAATACCCGCCGCCCTGACACGGGTGAGAAGGATGGAATGGTCAACCGTGTCAAAGGCGGCAGAGAGATCTAAGAGGACAAGGGCCTGGGAAGTATTGGTATCAAGCCCCTCTCTAAGGTCGTCCATCACAGAGATAACCATCTTCTCGGTGGAGTGCCGAGGGCGAAAGCCGGCCTGCCGGGAGGCAAGTCCACCACTCTCCTCGACAAAGGCACCTAGGACCTGGGTGACACAGGCCTCCAGGGCCTTAGCCAGAAAGGGGAGGAGGGAAATGGGACGGAAGTTAGAAGGAGATTAGAAGGAGTAGTTAGAAAGATCTGTGATTTCACTCCAGACAGGTAAGATGCAAGAGGGATGGGGAGAGGTTTGAGCATTGTTGATCTTGCATACTCATCTCCACCACAATACAAACACCTGTGTCCTTTGTAATATGTTCATGTGCTCTATCCATCTCCTAATTTGCTACTAGGTAAAAATGTGTGACTCTGTCACCTTGTCTTAGTTTTTTAAGCAATAGGTTCTACCTTTTGATCCACTGCCTTCAAACTTGCTTCTGTACCTTTTCCAGGGACAGTTTGATGGTTCATTGGACCAATTCATCTAATATTATTCTGCTACGGAAACTGAGGAACTGTATGGAAAGTGATTCCAGTAGTACTAAAAGTGCTTCAAGGTAAACTCATTGTAGAATGTGTGCTATATAAATGATAAATAAGAATCCTTAGCCACATGGTAACCGGTCTGAATGCCTGCAAGTCCACTAATGCGTTCATTCTTGCAAGGTTCATAAAATGAGCACAATTCAGTTGAGTAACAATACAGCTTCTATCAGTGGCAAGACAATGTTGTAGCAGTAAACTTAAACTACGCAAAATACGTTTATATTTTATTGTGTACCTTTTCTATAATTTCCTGGTTCCGCCGAATAAACAGCTGTTTTTCGTCCACCCAGTGAGAGTCCTGCGAGAATAGAAAGATTTAGAGGAATGAGGTGGGGACCAAGTGTGAAACAGTACACAAGAGTAATCACCCTAATTGCAGAGAGCTCATTTAGAATATTGAAGAACTAAGTATGCAACACTTCCTTATACCATTTGTTTACTGGGTATTTGTACACTGCAGGATTCTCCAATTATTGTGCATCATGGCTGTTTTGGCCAGATAGATGTTTACAGCTGTGATTCATTCAGCAGTGGTTCTCCACTGGGGAACTTTGGTCCCAATTTAGAGTTTGTCGGAACGGGTTGTACGTGGCAAAGGTGATGATGTACCCTCCCTGCCAAACTGAAGGTCCACCCACCTCTTTTAGAGCAGGCTGGACCACCAGTATGTTGACATCGGGGACTCCTCAATCTCCGCCACTAACATACACCTCCAAAGGCTCAAAAGAGTAATGGCTGGCAGAGGTTTTCTCATTTGTCCCCTCCCATATTTATAGTGGGCAGACAAATGGCAAGTTTTCACTGTCTGTCACCACCATGTAAAACCTGGCAGAAAGGGACAGTGAAAAGAGTCACATGTTCTGCACACTATGGGAGAACATCCTGTGGGGATGGGGTCATTTTTATGGAGCAGTTCGTCAAATTTTCAAAGCGGTTCCTGTGAATGCAAGAGATGTCCGCCAGGCTGGTGGAAATCTCAAAATTTGGTGGACGGGTACTCCCTCCGGTCAACAGAGTATGTTACTCCATCATCCTGGTAGAGTAAATTCCTGTCTGCCACACTCTAAATTGGGCCTTTTATTCCTAAGCCACTTTGGTGGTTTAGGTCTCTGTTGTCAACATACTGGAGGTGAGTTTGTAGGTTGTGAGTTATCCTCAACTAGGTGTTCCATGAGGAGGTGAGCCTTGAGACCTGCCCGCCGAACTGAGGAGAATTGCATTAGTCTGTCCATTTAACCTGTTTTAGCTGTGGTGTGTCACTGAATGACAATAGACATGGACCCTTACAAATAGCCTAAGTGATTGCATCTCACAGTTTTTCTTGTGCAATGTTTGAGGATCTGTTTCCCATCTGTGGTGTATTGTTTTTGACCAAGGTTCTAATGGAATTTTGCTCTCTCTCTCTTTCTACCTGTGATCCTTGTCATCGAAATGGATCTCTCCCCATCTTGCAATGTCTTTGTTATGAGTTTAATAGTATTCAATTATTCAACTTTGCAAATCAACAGAAACCTTTTGAGGGGCTGCTACAGGCTACCTTGTTTAAATTTACAACCAGGATGACAGACAGGAAAACAAAAAGACAGAGAGAGAAAGAGTAGCAGTGAACAGGTGAGGCTGGTGGACATGTGGGCCCATGCCCGATGTAATAGATCTGGCACTTCACAGTGCTCGCAGAATTCGTCGTTCGGGGTAGAGTGTGGAACCCTTAGGAGAGAGGTGAAAGTAGAGCCCAGTACCCCACCTCCTAAGAGAGCGCATTGTGGATCTGTGTCACCAGAAGAAAGTTTTGCTTCACTTTCTCTACTTCTACTGCTATCACTTCCCGAGCCTCTACAAGACATGTCTGGGCCCAAGAATTGTAGAGCAGGGTGGTAAGTGGTTGGCGGGAAATCTCTGTGAGTCGATTTACCTCGAATCTTGCAGCCTGACTTGGGTCTATGGTATCTCTTGGTGACTTTAGAGGTTTATTTTCCCTTTCAATACACAACTGTCAGTCTCCCTGGAGATCACTCGAAGCTGAGCTTCCAAGCTAGGCTTAAAACAAGTATTGAAAAGTTCACGACTGAACTGCTCTTGAAACTACAACCTAAATTTTACTTTGTTCAATAGTTCAATTTCATTGTCACATTGAAGGATGGGTGCCTGGTACTTTTCAATGATGTATTGCATGCATGTATACGTACCTACAGGCATAATCATGGAGACAGGCATAATATGTGACCCCTGCATTCAAAACTAGCTTTTGAACCAACATACGCTTGCATTTTGGCACTCACAGTTTTGTTTTTTACCATTATTAACCTGAGCCTAAAAGCTGATTAAAAGGGGGGATAGCCTTAAGGTGTCACACATGACATGGTGCCACCTGGTAGTTGAGGAGACCAATTATATCTCTGCTGCCTCTGGCGTGCCTATTTTGTGAAATGGGGTTGCACTGGTGAGGACTTTGATAGTCTGCACAACTACCCTTTCTGTACTTTTTTGTGCAAAAGACTTGCACTGTGGCTTGCTTCCGGTGCGTTACTTCTTTTTGTACCAGACTCTTTGACAGCTGGATATTTTTTTGGGTTCCGGAGTACCGTACTACTCATCAAAAAGCGCTTTGACGCCTCGTCAGGGGAAGGAAGCACTATTTAAGAACAATTACAATACCTTTTCTCTCTTTTTATGACAGATTCCCAAACCAGTTGCCCATGTTAGTTCATTTGCATGGTTCTTTCTCACACCGTGTCTGTTGTGTGAGGGTGGTTTGTGCTGATGTTTCCCTGTTACACTCATTTAATGTTAGAGAGATCTGTTTTGCTAATCTCTGCTCTGCCATTACTTTATGAACGGATTGTTTTAGAGCTGTTGTACCATTTTTATTTTTTTAAAGAAGAGCTTACACTTCTGCTGCCCACGTTGGGCTTGATTCACAGAACTAATCTGAGATCAAAACCTAACCTTACTACTTTTGGTATTCACAGAATGCACTTTCTACTTTTGGTTAAACTTACTACCTTTGGTTAAAATTACTACTTTTGGTATTCACAGAAGATATTTAGTAGTAGTAAAGTTAGGACTCATAACTTTACTACTACTAAATGCCTTCTGTGAATACCAAAAGTAGTAAATTTAGGATTTTGTCTCAGATTAGTTCTGTGAATCGGGCCCGTTGTGCCTATTCTGTGAATAAAAGAAGCTTCTAGAGCTTTCTCTCATGCTGTAGCATTTTTATGTTGGACAAGCATACACCACCTCTAGGCACGCCGCATCTGTTACAGGAGTCATGCTTGCACGCCTGCTCTGTGCTGAATCTGTGTGTGCAAGGGCATCATGCACCGATGCTGTTTGGGCTGCACCTGGTTCTGTTTAGGAGTGAGGGGATACTGCACTGCACTCCTTCCCTTGCTATACCTGTTTTGCGTATGAAGCTTGTGCAGTTCTTTTTTGTGCCTGGGTGAAGGTTGTGCTGCTTCCACAAGTGTTTCACCTTCCCTAAAAGAGAAGCTTGCTGTTTTCCTACCTTGGCTACTGCGTCACCTTTTAAGTGTAGAAATGATTGTGTTGACCCCATCATCTCTATACCAAGTAGAGGGGCAAACGTTGATGTTGAACAACTGACTGAGAGAGGCAATGTACACAAAAGAGAAAAAGAAGGCAGATTAAGGGCGAGGAAGAGAGAGTTCGATTAGGCTAAGAATAATAAAGAGGAGGAAAGAATGAAAGAGAGAGGCCGAGAAAGGGGAAAGTGAGATAAATAGGAATGGTAATATAAAGAAAAGTTCACAACTAAGATAACGAGAGTTAAAGGGAGAGGAAGAAAGACAAATACAAAAGGTGATGTCATGAAAATGGATAAGTGATAGCAAATACAAAGCAAATGAGAGTGAGGAAAAGGGTTTGAAAAAGGAAGCGAGAAAGAATGACAAGTAAGGGGAACGATGAGTTAAATAGCAAACATAAGTATAATGTTCACTTCAATACCCCCAGCAGTTATGGGGGTTCCCTTTATTGTGGTAATGTTAAAGGCCATGATGCTGGCCAACCACAGCTACTAGTTTGCAATTAATCTTTGCTACCATTGGAATTTGGGGCTTGGGAGAGGGATTTGACAAGCGTGCGGTGTGGGCCTCTGTTTTGTTTTGGCAACTACTGTTGCTATTCTGTTTTCAACCTGTTGCAAGCAGTGGATATGGCCTTCCATTATTACTGATTTCAGTCCCATAGAGCGACACTGGCACGTCAGATTGCATGAACCATAACCAACCTGCCCCTTCTGGGCGAGAGCCTTTTCCAAGTCTTCGATCTTAGCTTTATACCGCTGAACCTCAGTCAGGAGTTGTTCCTGGGCCTGTGAGGAGCAAGAAGAAAGTACAAATGTAAACATTATGACTAAGCTTTTCTGAGAAATCAAGACATTGCTTAACCAAACACTGGCAAAGCCAATAGGTCTTGTCTCTGTTACCTGTTGGCTTTGCAAATGTTTTTTAGCTTGGTGCATAACATCCTTGATGCATGGCTAAAGTTAAAAACAAAGGTAAATATAACACACAAAAGCATATTTTTGTTTTTTCTCAAAGATTGCATTGGGAGTGAAGGAAGCAACAGGGCTGGAAGCAACACGGAGAAGGATGGAGGAACAAGGAAGTAACAATGAGGAGGGTGGAGGTGTGTCAAAGCACCGTGGGGCGGTGATGCAAAAGCAACACAGGGGTTGTGGACGGAACACAGAAGGTGAGGGTGGGGATTAGCCACATCGCTGCGGCGGCTATGCCGCCGCAGCGCCAAAGGGGCGGGGCGGCCGCGCGGCGGGCGCATGCTGGTGACGGAACCGCTCCGTCACCAGCCGCGGTTGGGCTGTGCTCATGACGGAGCGGTTCCGTCATGGCCCCGCCCGCTCAATGGAACGCCCAGCGCAGGTGCGGAATCCGCGCCGCGCAGGTGCGGCGAGTTGGCCATGACGGAACCGCTCCGTCATCAGCACAGCGCCACCGCAGCTGGTGACGGAGGGGTTCCTTCATCAGCATCGAAAGAGTTAAGAACAGAGAGGGTCTGGTGAGGCAATGGGGAGAAGCACACAGGTGAGCAGAACAGGGAGGATACTGGTAAAAAGCACTCCGCAACACACAGCAACACAGAGTGTAGGAAGAAAGAAGTACATGAGGGACACAGCTTAAAACACAAGCACTCTCAAGGAATGCTTAACACAAAAGTAAAAAGTAGTGCTTAAAATATAAGCACTGGAAGCAGAGATGCCAGCCAATCAAAGAGACGGTAAAGAAGCAATGCTTCATTGGAGGGACAAACAAAAGATTGACAAGTTGGAACACAAAGAGGAAGCAGGCCAATGAGAGTGACAGGAAAGCCAACCAATGACAAGCTATGTGGGCTCCAAGACCCTCTATGTATTTGGTAAGCAACAATTTGCCTCACAATAGACAATGCATGAGCTGTCTAGCAAGCTAAGCCTAAAAAGGGCTTTAATATTCTTGGAAAACCAGAGAAAGCCAAGCTTTCGCACAAGGCAAGAGCGACTTTCAAAACTACAGTTCCAAGTCAGACTTTACATTAGTTCAGGCAACTATTTCCTCCAAAGATGCGAAAGGTAAAGCACATGCTGGGACCTGCCTTAGGTAACATGATAATGGATTTAACATAGGAGATATCTGCACGCCATGCAAGCTTTCGAGGGCTTAAATGAGCGACCAAGTTACAGCTGTATCATCAAAATGTGTGCAGGATCTGGCTACATACGTAATGGCCACTGGCTTTGACAGTTGTCAGCACAGCTAAAGATATGGTTTTCTCAAAGTCATTGCTAAACAGAAGTACCGTCCGGCTAGAAAAATGCTGAGCACACATAGTACCAATATATACATATACAGATGTACGTATATTTATATATATGTTTCTGAACTATTGTAATGTCATAAGATGCTAACGCGGGAGAAATCACAAACTCGATAATTTGAGGTGACATTAAAGTGTATGAGAAATTCTAGAGAAAATTAGCACTTCTGCAGAAAATAAAAAAAGCAATAAGACCCACCCAAAAAAACTGTTTTTCTCTTCACACTGCCATAGTAGTAATATAGGATTCCCCGTCCCGGGGGCATTACATTCTGCCACTAGAACTGAAATTCTCAGAAAAAAGAATAAGGTACAAGCGCAATTGTAACACCACGACCAGGTTGATGAGAGATTCTCACTAGGTGATGTTTCCTGCCACATCCCAAAGGGGAAGGGCGACAATTTGCGTTCAGAACCATTCATTTGCTGGGCTATTGTGGAAGATGAGTACTCAGCTTATATCAGCACACACACAACACAGAAAACGAAAACCCATATAAGAATGACAGGGGTGGAGCCAGGGGAGTGGCTGTGATATGCCCCATGAATACTTCCAGTTGTTGATGGTGTAGTTTTGCAGTAGCTCAGACTGGCAGTTTCCACTGCAGGGTACAAGTGTGGGGTTTTCCTCCACGGACAGTGGTAGGCGACAAGATACAGGTAACAGTCTTGTGGACTCAGGACAGGAATTAGAAGGGGGAAAAGCTGCATGCGGCATGCACTTTTGTTCAGTGGTCAGTCTGACAGTGTCAGAGGCTTTGAGAGTTGATTTCACCCAAATATAAAAATAGAAAAAGGTGAAGAACGGGCGTGAAGGTGCTGTCTGTGTGTGCATGTGTGCAAAGCCATCTGGAGGGACCGACAACATGAATCCAGCTCCCACGGACAAATGAAAACAAAAGAAATGAGAGTGACAAGGAAGTCAACCAATGGTAAGTAATGGGTGGGCTGCAAAGCCCTTTTTAGATTTTTTTAAAGGAACAATAGACTTGCTAGCGACAGTCTCAGGTGGGACTTAAAACAGGCCACATTCTTTTAAAAAAAAGTTTGTCATTAAAGGCTCTATAAGTCCATTGGCATAGTTCCAGGAATAACATTAGAGGTACTCGTTCAAGTCTTATTATTACTGTCACATTCTAAATCTTTTAAAACAACAAGGCCATTTAACCACAGCACTCGCAAAGGGGAATGGGAGAAATCTCAGAGTTCTTTCTATAAAAAAATGAAAGCTAAAACGTGTGATTATAATATGCAATGGTTAACACAAGGCATGGTGCAAATTTGCACCAAACCATAGAGAACATATTCTCCATATGGGCGTGGCAATGAAGTGCACCTCTTTACTAGGGAAGCACGCATGAACAACTAGAAGACATTGCACTGCATGGATGTCTATGCTAAAACCTGGGTCAGCTGCCAAGAGAACATTTGCATGTTCACTTTTGATCAGGCCCTGATATGTATCAACACATTTTCCCGTAGACACAGAATGGGCAAAACCCCTTTGATGCATCTGGCCCTTAGAGACTTATTATAGTGGGTGCGACAAAAATCCTCAAACTAAAATCAAACACCTCCAAATAGCACACATAGCAGTTCACAGTGCCATGCCGCGGTTCGAAACTGCAAAAAAAGTGTTTATTGTGAATTGTTATGATTGAAATGTGGCCATCACTATCTCCCAGTACATGGAGATGGTTTGCTACACAAGGAGTACATTTATCAGTTAACTAACTTACTGATGCCTTTCAGACTTCCACTCAAAGTGCAGCCAGTTCAAGTGTATTCCAAACATAATAGCTTTCTTCCCACCCATCCCTAGTACAGCCTGTTGCCAACAACTCAAATATCTTCAAAGTGGTGGAGGATGTCACTTATAAAAGAGGCCAAACTCAAGAAAGTCCAATGTATTTAGTCCCTTTCAGACGTCAATTTGTGGGTTGTGCTGATGCTGTACTCATGTTTAGAATTGCCAATGACCCGAAAGGACTAATTGACTCCTATGTAAATCCTATGGAGGAACTGAATAACAAAGTTAAGCTTTCTAAGTCATGTGATCTAATGCTAAATCGTAAATCAGCTAGGTCTAGAGTGTTTTGTGTTAAAGGTCATGTAATTTTAAAGGTACAAAGTTAAATTTAATAATACAATGAACTGGTCCTCCCTATTACTAACTAGGTAAATGAAACCACTGTGGGCTGTTTTTAATTTTCAACAAAGATCGGACCCAAGCCTCTGAAATTGATTAA
The DNA here is from genome assembly GCF_964263255.1 of Lissotriton vulgaris. Classification (NCBI taxonomy): domain Eukaryota; kingdom Metazoa; phylum Chordata; class Amphibia; order Caudata; family Salamandridae; genus Lissotriton; species Lissotriton vulgaris. The sequence continues at coordinate 1,117,312,630 of NC_141695.1, forward strand.
TATTTGTTAGACTAATGCATCTCTGTGGCTACAGTTAGTGTCAGTGTATGAGGTTTTGTGAATGTTAAGATGCCCCATTTTGAGGAAGATTGATTCTGTCACATGCTTTTAGAATTACCCCAGTGCACAACCCACACCAGCACTGTGATGGCTATATGTTCTTTTGTAATTAGGTTAAAACCCCTAGAAGAGATATTTTAGATCACTGTTGGCTAATTTGAATTTTAGCAATTGTTGTGCTGCCTTCATGCATCTTTTAATGTTATCTTCTGGTATGGTGATCTATTCTGTGTGTCAAATATCTGAAAAATACCGCCTTGCTAAGATCAAAATGTCGATTATATTTATACATCTGTTATCTTGTTAATCTTTTAATGTGGATTGACTGGCATATTTTATTATGTACTTTGTGTTTTATGACATTTATTACTGAATAAAACAAACTTTGATGGTTTACAACTTTCTGTCTTGAAGCTTTCGACGTATTATTAGACCGTTCAACCTGCTTGATTGGGAGCCTTAAAAATTAATTGACTGCAATGTCTTCCATTTTGCTTTCAAACCTGAAAAATACACTTATCCTATTTGTGAATTGTACCTGTGCGAATGATAACCTGTGACTCCCAAGTCCATACCCTGTTTTTTCCTCTTCCTGGCCTATGGTGCTGTATGGCACCAGCACTTCGAGCTTATAGACCTATAAACTATGGCACTAAAAGTCTGGGAAATACAAGAAAGGTCACAGTCAAGGAAGGCACAGAAAGGTACAGGCTTCACTGAGACATTGCACAAATAGTGTATATGCATTTGTGCAAGCTGTATTTGCATGTGTTACCACATTAAAGCCAGACCTATTGGCTTTGCCCATTGCTGCTGTGAATGTGTTTGCAGTATTTAGACTTTATTGGGATTGTTAAAGTCAGATTTTTTTTAATGGACTGAAGAGAGGGGCTAGTCAATCCAATGTGAAAGGGTTAGAGATTTGCATGTGCTGCTTCATTATGTAAATCTGTTATAGGAAGTATTTAAAGAAGGATGCATGGGTGTATTTTTCTCTTTCCCAGTAGAGGATAAAATTGAATAGAAAAATCTGATCAGAGAAATAGATGTATGGATTAGTAATACAATCAATGAAACAATGTTGTTTTTTCTGAAGTGTACAATATTCGGCATAATTGTTTAGGTGCTGTGCTTTTATCTCCCGAGAAAGTCATTAGAACAAGAAATAATTTATCAAGTTGATGTTTTTCCATTTAAGGGACTTCTTGTGAATAAATGTAATTTCCCCACCATCTCTACTTCTCTACCACGGTTGAGGATTTTATATCCCATTGATTAGATACTAGAATGGGGCATGAACAGAACCTGGTTTCAACGACTGAAACAGCACCAAGGTCAGAGTCTTGATGGAGGTGCAGTCGAGATGCAGACAACCCCTCCAGGAGGGCGGCTTTGATGTGATTAGAAAGAAATGGGTCACTGGGTGGAGAAGATGTGATTCTCCTGACATTGCTTTAGCAGATTAATTTATTATTGTGCTTATGATATCTCACTCCAGAGATTGTGGTAATAGGATGTGTTCTGGATTCTGTGGTTAATAAGATTTAGGTTAATGTGTAGGGAGAAATGCTCTAAAGCAGCAGCATGCTCTGTCTATCTCAGTCTTTATGCAGTAAGAAAACCCACGGGTCTATGAGGGTTTTACAGAAAATTAATTGAGCTTAATAAAACATGATTTTGGGGTTTTTAACCCAAAGCTTTTTCCTCACCACACCTGGGCCATGGTATTCTAACAAACTATTGTATTTATTTGAGCCTACGAAAAGCCTGAACTTTCTATATGTGTTCTGTTGGAGAGATAGGCAGTGTCCCATGCTCAGTGGCATTTACTCAAAGTCTTCAAAATGGAAACCATTTTTTTTTTTAATTCTTGTTTGTATTACTATACAGGGACGTAGCTTTGTCGATAAGATGGGGGTTGAGGGCGATGAGCAACAGAATCCCCAACAATCACGCTGGGATATCTTGATAAACACATTATATGAGAAGCACAACATGAGGGGGCTTACGAGGCAGTGGAAAGAGGGAGGGAGGATTGTTAGGGGCACTTAAAGCACAACTTTTCTAAATCAACATTTTTCAAGGCGTTCAAAACAGAGACGTGAGAGAGAGAGCCTCTCTGTGTGGGTGGGTGTTTGCGTGTGTGGGTGTCTTTGGAAAGGTGGACATGTAAAAATCACAGGTGAAATCTAACTGCCACTTCACCATACATGACTGAAAGCATTTGCACCCAACTATTTACAACGGAATATATTATTTAGGAGGGGGGAGGATGTAACACCCCAAAGAACCCCCTGAAGCTACTCCCGTTAATATAGTCCAAATGTAAAAGAGGACCTACATTTTCTCGCTGGAAGTAACTATTTTCTAACTTTTGTAATGCACTATGACATTCTGTCAATGACTAAGATGGCATCTGAATGATATTTCATTAACAAACAAGCCTTGGCAAAGCCAATCAGCGTCAGCAATTGGAGAGCTATTGGCTTTGTCAATGGACTTTAAAAAACATCTGAAGTATATGATTGACTAGCGTTGTCATTCCAGCATATGTTTGGAAGAGAGGGCGTCGCAGAGAAAATAGCAGTGGAGGATCAACTCAAAGTACCGCAGGAAACATCTGCCTGTAAATTGATCTCTGTGAATCCAGGTTTGTTCTAAGGGCTGCTTTACAACCTGCAACAAGTCCAAAGCAATAGCAGCGAGGTTGAGGGAGGGGCAAACACAGAGAGGAACCATTACATCACCTCCCGTGACTATGTCCTCTGAGTGCCTTTTACAGTTGGCACTGTTCACTGATACAATGCTTTTGAAAAAAGCCTAGGATATATATATTACAATGAGATATGTAAACATTCTTCACCCTTGCAGGTTTCTATGCAGTGCCAACAGGGGCGGCCTTAGGCATGTGCAAGCTGTGCACCTATAATAATCCTCTGAGGATGGATACATATTTGCGTGGCGGCCCCTGGCAGGGATTTGGCGGCCTCCGGCTCTGTTCCACTTCCAAACACACTGACCACCCCCCACCCCTCCTCACTGGCCTCCGCACTCCGCCCCACCCGGACCCCCTCTTCAGGGGCCCCCTACCTACGCTCCCTGCCCAGGCCCGCCATGAGCCTAGAGCCGCCCCTGGTGCCAATCACCCAGTAATGTGGTGTCTTGGCGCCGGGAGCTATCCAGAGCGGGAACTGCCACGCAGCAGAGGGAGTACATTTCAAGAAGGTCTGGGACCTGTCCCTTTCAGGGATATTTGAGAGGTACAAAGGCATGTTAAATTACAGTGTGCCATTTCTCGAGTCTCCAATATGTTCAGGCAGACCTGTGAACCTAGCAGAAAAAGATCACCATGCACTCCTAAAAAAATGCTATTTTAATGCATGCACATACATTTAAAGCAGGGGCAAGGAATGACTGCAGCTTTGAGTTTGAAGCATTGTTGTGAAAAAATGAGATTCCTCCATGAGGGGCTGTACTGCTTATTAGAGAGGGCGGAGGAGCGAAAAGTAATTTTTTTATCAGGCAACTCCCCAGAGATCTTGAGGCTCGCTGCTCTTCTCTCGATTAATTTGGTTTCATGCTCAAAGCAACCCAATTTTTCAAACACCTGGGGTCAAAACAGCAGAAGAGAACAAGTCCCTATCCCCCCCCCTAGCTACAGCTTAAAGCCTTTTTCTTTTAAAAAAAGCCCCCAAAACTCAGAAATTGGCAAACATTAAAAAAACCTAAATGCAAATGAGATGAAAGACGTATATTGCAATGTCCAGAAGCTTAAAATGTTTCTTAAAGGACCTGTTTTTCTTCGCAACCCACATGTGACAGGGATATCTGAAAGCAGCTTTCTTAACACTTTAAAAAAACAAGATTTACATGGCCATCGGAGCTCCAATCAACTGAAAACATGAGCGCTTGTGTTAAGAGCTAAAAACAAATAAAAAATGTAGGGGCATATTAGCAAGAAGATGCAAAAAATATCGCAGAGCCCACTTAGCGCAAATATTTCCATCGCAATCTATCGCTGGAAAATATCACCACGCTAACGCTGTATTAGCAACAATTAGCACCATGGTGATATATATTTCAGTGATAGTGGGAGGGAAGGGCCAACATCACGAGAAAACCAGCGATGTTGCATGGGGAAGGTGGAAAACCATGCTGATACGACCCTGTGGCCGTATCAGCATAATCCACCCCCCATGTTAGGTATTGCTAAATCATGATATTAGCAGGTATTGAAAAAACGGCGATGACCCCGGTTAGTGCGACTTTTTATATCGCAAACTGGGGCCAGGGCCTCCTTGCTAATAGGCGATAGGCCTGTTAGCGGCTGTTTATCAGGTCTGTTGGTCGGGAACGCCTACTTTGCATGTCGTTAGCGATAAATATCAGTGACATGCAAATCGGCACCCAAACCGGTCGCTTACGTCAGAAAGCTGTCGCTAACTGTTGTTAGCGATAGCTTGCTGATAGGGCGATACAAATATCGCCGCTTTAGAGGCTAAAAGTGCTGCTAAAGCGGCGATATGGCCCTTGCTAATATGCCCCATAGTTCCTAAAACAGATGGTATTGATATAGTAATTGGTCCCTGCTCTCGGAGAGGGCTAAACACAGCAAGAGACATGACACATGCATGCCATGGACAATGGAACTTGTTTTGGGACTACTGGTAGGGCTAGGGCCTTTATTGGACGTAGAGATCAGGGTTTTTGAACTGATTGGGTGCTTGGACTAGGGCTAAGATTGGCTGTAAGGTCCTGGTCTCCTATTGGTTCCTAGATTTTAGGCCAAGGGTTCCCATTGGCTGAAGGGGTCACCTGATTACTAGGGCTATAAAAAAGACCAGGCTTAGGGCTTCTCCGCCCGGGCGTCGAGGCTAAGGGCAGAGAGGACAAGGGCAGTTTGCTGTTTGAGCCTGTTAAGGGCAGAGAGGACAAGGACAGTTTCCTGTTTGAGCCTGTTCGAAACTGGTCGGGACTAGGGCCAGAAATGCTGCCCTTTTTCTCATTTAGCAATGCCAGTCCACACCATCCACATCCACAAACAGAGCAACACACTCACACCAAATATACACAACGCACAACACTATGCACAGATTAATATACCAGCATGCACTACAAACCCAACCAGACAACTACTACACACCCTACTATCCCAACTACCTCACATATCCACCATCACCTACAAACAGTACACAACTCTATCCTATACCACTAACCAATACACTCATCACTAACTCAACACCAATCAACACCATACATAACTACATCCCATTCAGACACACTCTCCCTGCTGTAATTAACCTAACAGACCTTCCATCAGTTGTCCAACAAACACCCTCCTCTCCCTTCTACCATAAAACCACAACTTCACAACACACACACTGCACGCCACCACACTTTGTAACTCTTGCAACACATATACTTTCAATGTAATAATAGATCTACATATTTATCACTTTCTTCTAATTTAGCATTTCCAATGCACTACCATATTTCTCAGCCTAAACTTTGCTCAATATATCTTCAAACCCAACCTACTGACTCGTCTTAAACTTCTTCTACTACTCCTTCCAATGCACTCCCCTATCTCTCATCCTATACATCTATCAATATATCCTCTACATCCACTCTCTCATTTATCCCAAACCCCATACTACTACTATGATTGCCAAAATAACCCTTTTTAGACTCTCTCCTACTCTACCCCTCCTTGTATCATCTGACACCTCTGTTACTATACTGATCCCCTAAAACAAACCTTTCTAAACTCTTTCCTCTGAGTCCTCCCCTCCAAAACTAATTTTTACTCATCCAAAAGCCTCCTTCTACTGCTAAGACCTAAAAAAAAAAAAAAATCTTTCACTCTTTTATCCCTCCACTATCCTTTTCAATGGAAATTAACAGACTAACATGTTCACTTCTCAAATTCCATATTAAACTATACTAATATACTACCCAAATAACTGAATAACATATCCACTACTCAAATTACTTCATATTTTTTTACTATACTAATTTTCAACAGTAATCGATTATGGGTTCTGGAGTGGCGTGCTACTCACCAGAAAAGCGATTCAACACTCATCAGGGGTAACAAGTGCTATATGAATGCAAATCTTTCTTCCCCTTTTATCCCTCCGCTTTCCTTCTCACTCCAAGTAACTGACTAATATCCACAACTGAAATTACTTCATTTCACCATATTAATTCACCACTAATCCTTTGTAGGCTTCCTGTATAGCGTGCGTCAACAAGCGCTATATAAAAACGAACCTTTGTCCTCCTCTATCCTTCTGCTACCATTCCAAATCCAAATAACTGACTAACCTATCCACCACTTAAAATGTACTTGCATGTTTCACTATACTAATTCAACACTAATCCTCTATGGGTCCCGGAGTAGCGCGCTACTCGCCGAAAAAGCGCTTCGACGCCTGGTCAATGGTAGTAAGCGCTATATAAATGCAATTACAATACAATACAATACAATTAGGAGAGTGATGATGAAGCCTGCAAATAGGACGTATATGGGAGGGCAGAAGCCCACAAAGTATATACAACATGTCTCTTCGAGACATCCGCTGTCTAGAGCTGAGACGGTGAGACCTATAAAAAGAGAGAGAATGAAAAAAACGCTATGAAGCCACCATTATTCAGCTCTGCTCAGGTAATAAAATGTGGCTATATCAATAGCCATAAAAGTGAAATGTTGTGCCAGGGCCTCTGTATGATTTAAAGACAATTTTAGAAAATGCAAAAATCCTCCTAGTTCTGCGCTTCTGCTGGATGGGAATATTTTTGTGGCATCAGGACATTCTGCATCAGGACATTCTGCTGCCGGACATAATAGTGCACAGCTATACATAGTTTCTTTTGAAAGACTGGTCTGTAACACTACCATATGGCCATGGTAAGTAGTCAAATACGAGCACAACAGTTCGTTTAGAAACAATTGTCTTTGCTTACCCGTAGCTACTTGAAAATGAAAGTGCAAATTTGAAAATACACTATTATTATTTCAAAACCCTTTCCGCCATTTTAACTGATTACACATGAAATGAAAATAACTGTACATTTCACGCAGGCGGTGGACCGTAAATTCTGAATGCAGTGATAATACATGGGTAAAAAAATTGATTTTAGTCTTGCCTCAAACTTGATATTAAATTCCAATTCAAAATACGCTATTATTTACAGTTTTCTTGTAAGTTAAAATACACTTGCTTGGCCTTAATCAAACTACGCTCAATATCGATTACTCAAAGAAGGCAGTCATTTTTCATTCTCTTTGCCCATGACATAGAACTACCGAAGCAAAAAGGGTGCAGTGAAATGTGCACAACCTTCTCATATGTTAGTTATGGGTTAGAAATCTTTGTTTTACATTCATCTGCTAGCTATAATGATTCATCTTTTAAAACAATTTTATTTTTCCCTCGCCATATTTTTTTATTGTTTACCAGTCTACTGGTGAAAGACAAACAACTGCATATCTTACTCTAGATGTATTGACACTTATTGCAGCAATACAGAAATTAACTTTATTTCTTCTGTGTTAGTTTACTACAGTAGCTCATGTTCCCCTTCAGTTGGGTTTTACTTTTTCGCTGAGTTCTCTTTTATGTGGATACAAATTTCCTCCTTGGGTTTAGATAAGTACAAAGAGAAATCCGGCTCTTTCTATGCCCTGTGTTAGCCTGTCCTTTTATTGCCCCTGAGGTTCCAATATGGTAACATCATGTCCATCTATATGGAAATTGGGTTCTGTGTTTTGCAGAAACAGTCTTGAGAGTTGTAAGATCACAAGCAGAGAAATAGGATTGTTGTCTTGAGAGTGATGCAACAGGAATGTGTGTTCTGCTTCACAGTCAACTCAATGGTTCTGCATCAGTTTGATTGTCCCTGAATTAAATTCTGGAACCTGCCAATAAAAATTAACATTCTTGAGAGCTTACTTCAGTTTAAGAGATTTTTGGCAAAAGAAATCTCTGTCAGGAGCTATGCTCAAGATCTTTAAACTATGGTGCAGGAGGGCGAAAAACCTTCCCACTGGAAAGGTAGGGAGATCTTCTTGTACGCCAAGGGATGCAGCGTATCGATTCTCCCTGGATTCACACAGCAAGCATAAGAGTATTCCTGTGCCTAATAAGGAAGAGGGAGGGGGCACCACGACTGAAAACCACTTCAATGAGAAGTGGGAAAAATAATCCCTTTTTATATACAACCCTCACCCTCTCTAGTAGTGGCATGCTTCATCGTCAGGTTCACCCTGACTCCTGACTTCTAATGGCAGGGGCGGTTCCTCCAGGAGGGCATTTAGGCGTTGCCCCCTCATTATTTTGCTGCAGGCAGCTGTGAGCAGTGCTGATATATAAAAGTGAAAATGGGTGTAATATATTAAAATCATTCCTTTAAAAAGTGTAGGGTTTAATTACACTTCACTCAGCCCGCCTGCAGCAGTCAGCAGTCTCAGCCGCAGGCCAGCTCCTTTCCATGTCACCTGTGTGTGTAAGTGCAGTCAACAACAACTAAGCATATCGAGTTGGTCAGTGCCTTTCCCTGGCCAGCCCGACATGCACAGTTTTCAGCACTCTTGCCTCCCGATTGAAGGACCTGGGATGGAGTCGAAGCCGCAGCCCCCCAGTCTCCTGATGAGCGGCGAGTTGTCCTGCCCAGGCCAATCCATCTGCTTTAGAGTCTCTTTGCAGAGAATGCAGAGCCTATGATTGGGCAAGTCCAGGGTGCATATTCACCAATCACTGCACAGCTTTATTGTGAAGCCCTGCAGTGATTGGTCAATATGCATTCGCTCTCAGCCTCTCTCTCTCCCCCCCCCTCTCTTCATGCATAGGTATACGCCATTACACAACATGGAGAGTGGAGAGAGAGAGTCAAGAGGAGAGCTCTGGGTCTGATCTCATGGCCCCTTCCTTGAGCCGATGCGAGGCCTCATCAGGATTCAGACAGGTCCGACCCACTAGTGAGTAGAGAAACTGTTTTAAGTTGTTTATAGCGTAAACTTACAGCGCTTTACATGAGCACAAGTTACCACAACATATTATATGTTCTGGTAACTGGTGCTCATGTAAAGCGCTCCAAGTTTGTGCTATATAAAACTGAAAAACAAGTCTCTTTCAAGTTACATTAAAGTCAGTGATGATGGGTTGTACAGTACAACTGTAACTGCCTTTGATGTAACTTCAAAGAGGTTAGTTTTTCAGTTTTATAGAGTGTAAACTTGTGTCGCTTTACAACCCATCATCCCTGACTTTGCTGTAAGTTGAAGAGACTCGTTTTTCAGGTTTATACAGTGTAAACCTGGAGCGCTTTACATGAGCACCAGTTACCAGGACATGTTATATGTCCTGGTAACTGCTGCTCATGTAAAGCGCTCCTAGTTTGCGCTATAGAAAACTGAAAAACGAGTCTCTTTCAAGTTACATCAAAGTCAGTGATGGCAGGTTGTACAGTACAACCCGTCACTACCTTTGATGTAACTTCAAGAGACTAATTTTTCAGTTTTATACAGCGTAAACTTGGAGCGCTTTACATCACAGCGTAAACTTGGAGCGCTTTACAGGAGCACTAGTTACCAGTAACGCGCTCCGAGTTTGCTCTATATAAAACTGAAAAAACAAGTCTCTGGAAGTTACATCAGAGGCAGTGATGACGGGTTGTGCAGTACAGCCCTTTACTGCCTTTGATGTAACTTCAAAGAGACTTGTTTTTCAGTTTTATACAGTGTAAACTTGGACTCTACATGACCACCAATTACCAGGAAATATTATATGTCTTAGTGACTGGTGCTCATGTAAAGCGCTCCAAGTTTGCCCTATATAAAACTGAAAAACGAATCTCTTTTAAGTTACATCAAAGGCAGTGACGGGTTGCACTATTGCAGAGTTAAGGTTTTGGACATAGTCATGTTTTGAATCACACGCTGTTGAGCCCACCTGAGGCTCAAACCTGCTTTCTCAGCTCGAAAGTCTGCAGCCATAGCCTTAGTCACAACCTCACCCACAAGAATGGCAGCATTTTCAATATAATATACAATGAAGTCCCAATTGTTGTTTATTTATCTTATGCAATTTACAACCATTGACAAAGCCAATAGTCCTGGCTTGATGTAGGTGTAATGTTACTTGTTGTGTTATATAACGGATGAATGAGTAGCAGTAAAATACCAGTGGGCACACACTATGCTAAGCACAGTTTTTTAACTTTAGTGTTTTAAGCCACGCCCTTAATTATAGCTGCCACGCCCCTATGAGGGACCCCACAGATTTTACATCCCACATAAAGCCTTGTGTGTCACCGAATGAAAATGGAAGTGGCCACTCTTGGGGAGGCAGAGAAGGAAACCATAAAGGTGATTAAGAGGTTGGATGGTCATGCTGGCATCAGTGCGGTGGTCCAGTTTATTAATGTAATAACTGCACTTTGACAGTTGCTTTATTAACCTGCTTGCGTTCTCAACTTTGCTTGAAAATGCACCGTTTGCCAACACTTTTTTTCAAAATGTTCTCAGGCGGAGAAAGCCCCCCAAGCCCTCCTTAGGCTGTTCGGCCTCGCTCGCTGCCCTCGCTCGCCGCAGTGTGCTGCACTAAACATTTTACCCTCACCACTTTCAAATGGCACCAGCTGCCACTCCCAAAGGTCAGGGTGGGCTCAATCATGTTATAGGAAGCTGTTTGCATATTAGTAACCAGGGAAGTTACATATACATAAAACTTCCTCATCCACTCCAAAAGTATCCCTTTATTAGCTGGGTGAATGGGAAATGATTAAAATAAACTATAGAAGGGTCAAAAGGGCTACAATGGTCCTATGACCCTTAACGTGCCAACATATTCATGACCTACACTGATTGCCTTACAAGGTCCAAGGCATATGTCAAGGCAAGTTTGTTTTTCTAATACTCCCTGTGATGTTTGTTTTCTCAGAAGTTTCATAACATTGCATGCAGTTAGGTATGCAAAGGCAGTGAATACTTGGTACCACAAGCCATGTGCCAGCAGACCACCGTAGGTATACCGATGGTAGGGAATCTTTACGGAAGTTTGACACAGGGCCACCCTCCCCTGCTCCTGTTTGAAAGTACCCACTGCCAGGGTGCCTTTGAGCCAGCAAGCGTTCACTGCCTATGCATGCCTAAAATAAAATATTGTCCATACAATAACATTAACCTTCTAAGAACAGAAACATAATCGGGGGAATATTAGAAAAACAAATCTGCCCTGAATTCCCTGGACCTTGTACAGTCTTCATGTAAGGCAGAAACATGTTGACACTATAGGGTCATATGACCATTGTAACCCTATTGCTCATTCTATAGTTTATTTTAATAATTTCCCACCCACCCCGCTAATAAAAGGATTCCTTGGGGGGTGGATGAGGATTTTTTTTATATGTAACTTCCCCCAACTACTAATCTACAAAAAGCTCCCTGGAACATGGTTGAGCCCAACCTGAACTTTAGGAGTCAAGGTGAAACCGAAGATGAAAGATGCCACTACTAAAGTGGGTGAGGGTTGTATACACGACACGACACAGTGGATCATAACATCCTTCTCCGCCGTGTCGAGCAGGCTGGCATCCAGGGCCCGGCTCTGGCCTGGGTCAGATCCTTCCTGACGGGCAGGTCTCAGACCCTAAGCCTGGGTGCCTTCAGGGCTCCTAGAGAGCACTCGCTCTGTGGGGTCCCCCAGGGTTCTTCTCTGTCCCCTCTTCTCTTCAACCTTTATCTTCGCCCCCTTCTACTTTCTCTGAGGCTGTGGGACGTCACCGTGTTTAACTACGCGGACGACCTGCAGCTCATCTTTTCTCTTAATTCCCCTTCTGCTATTCCTAACTTTCAATCAGCCATGTCCCACATTCTCCAGTGGATGGGCCACAACCAGTTAAAGCTGAACCCCGGTAAGACGGAGCTCCTCCTTCCTGGTAGGAGCCCCACCTTCTGGGGGCCGCAATTCTGGCCGGCGGAACTGGGCCCGTCTCCCACCCCCGTGTCTTCGGTGAAGAGCTTAGGGGTCACTATTGACTCCGCTATATCCCTAGGGCCGCAGGTGGGGACCGTGGTCTCGTCCTGCATTTACCAACTGCGCAGGATCAGAAAAGTGGCATATCTCCTGACACCTGATGCCCTCCTGCAGGTTATCATGGCCCTCGTCCTCTCCCGCCTAGATTTCTCCAACTCGATCTACCATGGTCTGCCTAAAACATCGATGGGCAGACTACAGGCGGTCCAAAATCAGGCGGCGAGATTGGCCTTAGGGATTCCGAAGTGGCAATCTGCCAGGCCCCTCCTCGTCAAACTCCACTGGCTCCCTGTCTCCTCCAGGGCAGCCTTCAAGATCGGCTGCCTTATCTTCAAATCCTTGGCTGGCCCCTGTCCCATTTTTGTAAAATCTCTCATCCGACCCTACTGCCCGTCCCGCAACTTGAGATCCTCCCATCTTCATTTCTTGACTGTCCCTTCCTACAAGCTCTGCAGATCTGGAGGCCGGAGATTTGCATACCTGGCCCCCAAGTTCTGGAATTCTCTCCCCCTTGCTCTTAAAATTTCCAACTCTCTGATCCTCTTTCGTAAATCTCTAAAAACTTGGCTTTTCCCTCAATCTGGTTAGTCTCTCTGTCCCCTCTATTTCCAACCAGCGCCAGGAAACCCATGGTGTCAGTGCGCTATACAAGCACCCCTTACGATACGATACGATAAAAAAAGGATCATTTTTTCATTTTCCGACTTCTCATTGAAGTAGTGTTCAGCCATAGTGCAAACACACCTCCCTCCCTTTTTATCTCATTAGGCAGAGGGACACTCTTATGTCCCTGTTCTTCATTATGCAAATGTCAAATTACCTTTGCCTCAAAGTCAGGCAACCTAATAATGAGATGGCTTTGTGAAAAAGTGTTTAGCTATGAAGAAAACAAGCATTCTGCCCTAGGGTCGATAATAACAAATGAGGTTCATTTTCAAGTTGCCACTAAACTCCCCTCCCTGTTCAGAGAAAGCTGAAAGTGAAAGCTGACAAAACTAGGGTTTCCCAAACCTTCAGAGCAAGACCTCATTGAAACTCAGCAGAAAGATGTGATAGGGTCAACTGCTCAATCAATCGATTTTGCCATAACAAATTTAGCAATTAGGACAGTAGAGATAGGGGAGGTGGGTTTTTAGTGGACAATTGCACCCCATGAAACAACATTTGAGAAAGACTGGTCTTGACGAATGATACACAGCATCTCACAGTGCAGCACGTGATTCCACTCTGATGAACTAGAAATTCACACAAGTGACAATGCTGAAATGGCTGAGAATTCAATTGTTTTCGACAAAATGGGCTGCAATGGAACAGCTTGACCTATGCTACTGCCAAACACAGACTGCCATGTATTCTAAAAGAACATTGTCCACCTGTACATTTTTGCATTGGAGCATTGCCTGTTCACCTGCAAAACATGTTGGATACGGCACCGATCTTGAAGCAAGTAATAGGTAGAGTGGTTTAAGCCACCAAAGCCCTGAGCCAAATATCTGCAGTGGCGTAGCTAGACCTAGTGCCGCCTGTGCGGGATCCTGTGTTTGCTGCCTGCGACAGGCGCATGCAAGAGCGAGGGGTGCTGCCGATTCCTGCAACAGCCACAGGTGAGAGTGGGGGGGAGGCCGCCGCCCCAAAAATCTGTGCCACCCATGGCGGACTGGCCCCACTGACCCCCCGCATGCTTTGCCGCTGAATACCTGTCCTCGATCTGAAAGTAACAAAAGTGACAGTGCAAACCACGAGATAGGTTTCACTATAAGGGGTGATATGATTGCTTCAGCCCAAGCCAGTGATAAGGTAACGCCAACATGAATGTCAATATTAATCATCTAGTTAGGAATGGCTCTAGGTACGTGCGTGTGCAGTTGGGCAACCTTGCTTCTGTGTGCTAGGTTGCCTATGTTACATTTTTAAACCTACGCAAACTTTGTGCATTTCATAAAGTGAAACATTGTGTAAAAGGAGGATTTTGTTGAAGAAAATGACCACAACAAGCTCATACTGGGATAATTCAATGAATAACAGGTTTACCAGGAAAATACATTTATTGAAGCCTTTTTTGGTAAACTGACAGGAACGTTATTTCAAATCCACAAAAATTGCTTCTTGACACAGTTGAAAAGTTGTGGAATACAGTCTGGTCTGCCTTAGTGAAAGACTTACACAGCCCCAGGTCACACTTGCCAAATCAAGGTATGCTCTCCTGGAAATGTGAACTGAGGGTGGAGTGTGAATTGCTGTAGTTAATAGAACAGGAACTCTTGGATAGCTAATACCAAAGATTGAATGCAGTGGCGGGGCGCTCCGCCCCGGGGGGGCATGAGCTTTGGGGGCAGCGGCCTCCCCCCACCTCACTCTTACCTGTGGCCGTGCAGAGTGGCAAAAGCAAGAATCGATTGCCAACACCCCACCCCCCATTCTTACGGCTGCCGCGGGGCAGGAAAGACTGGGACCGCCACGGGTGGCAAAACGCCTAGCTACGCCACTGTTCTATTGTGAGTGAAAATAGGTAAATGTTGACAGTGCGAATAAGGAAATGCCTTTTCATCATAAACCGTCACATTTTACACATTACTCCATAGACCTTCTTCTGCAACAGTCAACTTTGACTCAAAGAATAAAACGTTCCAGCAAAAACTATTGAGGAACGTGTTGACTGCAGAACCCTGTTTTTTAACCACTGCCTCCCACATTTAATCCAACACACATACTACTGATACACAAATCAAACAATAACAGTGTTGTATGTTTAGACCCAGACCTTTGCTTCTCTCTCTGCATCTAAGATGCCGCCGCTTTGCTCCTGCAACAGTGCATAGGCCCTCTGAAGTGCCTGGTACTCCTTGGTGAACTGCCGAAACCGAAGCTCAGACTCCTCCGCTGCCAAACTCTTTATGGGGGAAAAAGAGTAAACATAGCATTAGGAATGAGTGCGGTGAGACTGTTTGTTTCTTTGTTTGGCGATTTCTGTTGAGCACGAATCAGGCAAGTAAGACACAAGGACTAAACATTAAAAGTTGGTGAACAAGTAAAGTATAAGAAAGGTGCATACCAAGAGGATAAGGGCCTTATTATGAGTTTGGCGGTCCATAGGTCCTCCAAACTCGCGGTGGCGGTAGGGGACTGCCACACCAGCGGACCGACTGCTGTATTACGAGTACGGCAATCAGACTTCCTTGGGACCACTGCACCTGCCAGGGATCTGCGATCCTTGGAGTTGGTGTGGCGGTCTTGAGGCCACAATATAATTGGGGGTGTCGCTGGGGCACTGCAAAGCATAGTACAAGTTTCCTCACCACCACCAGCCTCATGGTGGTTCTCACTGCATGAAAATGCTGGAGGTGAGGAAACTTAGTATGCCCTACAGGGCCCCCTGCTCTCCCATGGCCTAGGAATGCATGCATGGAAGCACATGGTGTGCCCCCCTTTCTGCATACACCCACAGTTCCAGCACGGCATGGACTTTGCAGCCCATGCCATGCTGGACCATGCTGTGCCAGGCCCATGGCGATGCTTTTCTAAGGGTCGCCTATGTGCCTTTGAAAAGCCGCACTGTGGGACCGCCACTGCAGGACTGCCCACCCAGATTACAATTTGTAATCCAGCGTGGCGCCCTGCTCCCACACCACCAAAGTCGTAATCTTCCCCTATGTGTATATTATGGGACTATCTCAGATGGATCTATATGGTAGACAGAGGGGCAAGGATTGAGTGCCTCCAACAGGGGAATTGGTGTTAATAGCAAA
The DNA here is from genome assembly GCF_964263255.1 of Lissotriton vulgaris. Lineage (NCBI taxonomy): Eukaryota > Metazoa > Chordata > Amphibia > Caudata > Salamandridae > Lissotriton > Lissotriton vulgaris. The sequence goes on from NC_141695.1 coordinate 1,117,328,474, forward strand.
ATTTTTTTTTTTTTTTAAATAATCACACAGAATATTGTGAAATTCTGTTGCCCGTAAGTCATGTGAAAATTAAATAAAAGGGTAAGAAATGTATTAAAATAATTCCCCTTAAATACCGGTTGGAACTGGATTAAGGAGAACATGTCTCCCACAAGACATTTTCAAAGTGAACATGTCTCCAGCAGGGAACATTAATGTGAAGTTTCACACTTGAAGATTTCACAAAATTCCACAAAGTGCTTGCAACACTAAACAGACGAATTTCGTGAAAACTTAAGCATGAACTTAATTTCACCCAGATGTAATAAAAAATAATATATAATAACTTGTACAGGAACTATCCTACAACTACATGAAACACGATTGTGAATCTGAAAAATGGTCATGAAATAATCTTATATGTAGGCTACATTTTAATTAGAGTTTAATTAATTATAATATTAGAAAATAGTTGTGTGAGGCATATTATACTGAGGAGTCAATTTGCTGGTAAATTTGTGGAAGTGAATGCAAATTCAAAACTAACTGTTCCATAAATACTGATACATGCTGAAACCTTAAATATCGGGGATAGGATCTACGTTTCAACTAAAAGAAAGCTGCCTATTGGTCCCAACGCAGACTTATAGTAAGATCCCGCTACTGTCTAATCCCATGTGTTCGGTGCAACCACAATGAAATATCAGATTATGATTTGTTTTAGAAGGAAATAGCAAGCACAATGCTTTCAAAGATCATCGTTGTCATTTAGCCAAGACATAATAACTAGTTTTAGCTGTATAATTCATTTTGCTAAGCCACTGTCATCTAGAGTCAGATAGTAACAAATTCTGTTGCCTTTGATCAAATTTATTTCAATTACGCTTTCTCACAATGTGCCTCAGGTATGGATCCACATAATTTCTGGTTGAGCAATTTCCTCAAACTTAGAATTTTAAGTTCTTACATAAAACGCAGCAAATTCTAATGTGCAGCCTACCGTGAAATGAGCAAGTCAGACATGCCTTCATCTGATCTGGCTCATCCTCTCATGCATACACACCAATATGGAACAAGGCTGATTTTCATCAGATAAGTGATACTAAAAGGAAGGCAAGGGCTGGGAAAGGGTCAGTCAGGTGTCATGAAAACAAGAAACATCAAATAAACATCAGTTCTAAAAAAAAGTATCTTCTTGAGCTTAAAATGTAAAATTTACTGTTATAAGAAATCAGATTTACAATTTGACTATCCTATATTATCGTACGCTACATTTGCACACCTCCATTAACCTTGGGTCCTGTACTCTTCAACATAGCTACTGGAGGCAATATCTAGAGAAACAAGTTTTAAGAAGAGAATATGAGTAAGTTTTAGTAACATTAAATAGAAAAGGTTCCAGGTGTGATCAGTGAGAAATGAAAAACTTGTCCATATTTGAAGGTGACCTAAGAGGAGGATTCTTTGAATGAAGCAGGTCAGATGACATTTCCTACCTTTGGAACACAAATATGAAAAACTCTTCAATTTTTGGAGGTAATCTGAATGAATAATTTGTTAAATGTAGCAGATCAAATGATATTACATGGTTTGAGAAGACTAATATACATGAACAACGCTGTGAAAATAATAAAAGCCCGTAAAGTCATCATAAAAGAGACTGGGATTTCTTTTCTTTGGGACAACCATGATGCACATTGCAGTGTTCTGTGCTTTCTGCATGTTTCCAATGGACCCTTTAGAGATGCAACTAAAGAGGCTATTGTAGTGATCAGTGCAAGGGTTGATAGCCACGCCTACAGTGGAGAAATACAAAAAAGTTGTTGAATGGAACAGTGAGCATGGGATTCATGTCTGGGCAGATCTATGGTACTTAGGTGGCCTCACTTTGAAAAACACATGTAATAGATGGAATGTGTTCATTTATCTGAGCCACTGGTAGTTACTTGGGGCCACATTATAGTCCTTGGCTTCTCATCCACTAAGCCACTATATACAGACACATCCATGGCCACAACAACCTTGGTCTTGGCCCTGCTCCAATAGGACAGGTGAAGCCTGGAAATGCCAGACCCTCTCCTCTCCAGACATCAACACAAGCAACCCCACACCTGTTCTGACATTCTGTTTCTCCTCAGTTAGGTGTAGCTTGAGTCCAATTGCACTGTGAGCACAGAAGGCATGCCTTGGCACTGTTGTGTGCCTAAGGTAAGCCCACTTAGAACCAACGCCATCTGTTATCATGGACAGGCTTTGTTAAGTTTGCTTCCCTTTCACACAATAACCTTTTACACACATTTGCATGTCTGACAATGTTGGATTCGTTTTTCAGAAACGTCTTCACTAATAGATTTTGCTTCACCTAACATTATAGAAATAAACAAATATAGTTCAGCATTTAGGACCGTACCCTAAACTAAAATTCTGCACTTTGTGTGCAGTTATTGAGAACTTACCAGTGCATGCAGTAAAATGAAGGCAGCCATGCTTATCTTAGACATCAAGGCATCATAAACATTTCAGAAAGTCTTTACTATGGTAATTACACTCAAAGGCAGGTGGCAAAATCAGTTATTGAAAGGAAGGCACAAACTTGCTTGGCTGGTGATCAACATTACCTCATCCAGGTCATCATCCGGAGTGGCCGGCGTCCGGTCAGTACGATAAGATGCCACAGAAGAGGTTTCTGAATCCATGGAATCATCATCGTATCCAAAAACAGTGTCCACCAGATGTCTCTGAAAAGTGAAGGTAAAGGGGGTAACTGGAGCTGAGTTTGGGAAACTAAGTGGGAATCTCTGAAATATTTTTCATCCGTGAATATGTGTGATGAAACATGTGTGCAGCCTGAACATAGGAAAAGGGAAGCTTCAGAAGGATTGATTCATAAGAAACAACCACATTGGACATGCCTACCTCAATCACCCACCAGACAACTGCAATCGATGTCACTCTCTCTCTCTCTCTCTCTCTCTCTCTTTCTCTCTCTCTCTCTCTCTCTCACTCTCTCTCTCTCTCTCTCTCTCTCTCTCTCTAACTCGCAGATATTCAATGCATCCACAGAAGCAGAGCTGGAAGTCGTGCTTTTTCCTACATGGCCACCATGTCCTGGAATGATCTCCCTCAAAATGTCAGGACCTCTTCATCACTACTCAACTTCCGCAAGATGCTGAAGAGCTAGCTTTACAACTAACCCAGAGGATCTACTTCGGATGACCCACACCTACTCTCGTTTGAGCTACACACCTGCTCAAGCACCTGGACACCCAACTCACAAAGTAGCAACAACCCTCTGTCCAATAGCTCAATAACCAGCTAAGATCAACTCTTTGATGAAAGCGTTTTCCAACACACATTACGTGCATAGAATCCAAAGAACGTCGTTCACCATTAAACCAAATACAGTCTAGTTGTAAGGAAAAAGTACAAAAATGAATTAGACCAGCTCCCTAAAACCACTGGTTCCCAAGTTCATTATTGAATTCATAAGAATTTGAATGGGAATAGAGTTCAATTATTGGTGTCATTATAAAATGGTTATTTGTATGCAGGGTTAGCTCAGTGCACTCACTGTTGAAGCACTGTAAACATGGCATGCCACTGTTCACCAACTTTTAACGGTATCAACCCTGGAAGGAGAAAAAGCTCAGTGAAGCCAAAAGAATTCATACATCTAACCCGCTTTTCTACACATTTTCCTCCACCATGAACTCTTTCACAAGCATCATACAAACACACATATATATATACATGTTTGTCTACACATTATATGAACTATTGAGAAAACCTCAGACTCTAGCAATATGGCTTGGAATCACTGGCAACACAGAATTTAATAAGTTTATATTCCAAATATAGGTAAACACCCGGACATATGGGCCATATTTAGATCTCAGCATATGGAATAATCAGTCACAAATGTGACGGATATCACTTCAGCTGTAGTACGATCTCCATAGGATGTAATGGGATCGAAATATGGCGGACGGGATGTCAGTCACGTTTGTGATGGAGTATTCTGCTCCACCAAGCTCTAAATCAGACCCATAGTTACACTGGAGGAAGGCACTTCTAAACGACCTAGAAGGGATTACAATCCCAAATGTATCTCCATCTTTTTTTTTATTTTCAAAATCAGTCATGCAACTTTATGTTTTATAACGTTTGCTACTAAGTTTCATATGTCAGGCTACCACCCTAATCTGAAATGCGTACAATTAATCTGAGAAATTGAAATAGTGGTAAAACAAGGGCAGAGATTTTTGTCAACTAATTTTGTGGCATTGCCAAACAGTGTCATACCACCAGGAGAAGTTAGATTCACTCCACTCAGTGTGAAGTGTAAATGATAGGAACTACAGGTATGTTCCCATTTTCATCAGAGAGAACTCTAAAGGGAAACACATCAACCTAGGCATTGCACTCTGCTTTAGCGCATTCACATGGCAGTATTTCTGCAAAATGTTGAAGTACTGGATCAAGAAATTATTTTTTACACCGGATTTGACCCAGAAATCCAATACCCGAAGACCAGCTATTACACCAGCATTCCTGTATTCATTAGACATCTATCGCCCACTAGCCAGGCCTTTCTTGCCAAATTTTCAGGACAGTAATGATGCTAGCACTAGCAAATCATTGGTGCACTAGGCATTCCTTCATTATCCAGTGGCTATACCGGTAACCTTTCCTTTATTAGCCAATCGTGGAATCAATATCCCACTCTAATCAGCCGTCAGAGTAAACGTCAGAGAGCAAGTACAATGTGTGTAACTTTTTCCAGTTCTTTCAATGTAAGACATACATACAGCAAAACAAATGGTTGTCCTCTGTCCTCTATTTGTTCATCTTTCCCTGTGAATTCTTATAATTATATTTTATCAGTCTGTTGCTATGCACATGCACAATATATATGACTAAAATACACTGATTGGAATATCCTATTCATAATTTGTCTGCTCTCATTCACATATGGTCCGAACCTGTTTCCATTCATGATTAACAACATGGCCACTGGAATTATGCGATATTGCAGCTGCAGCGAATTTCACATAGTTATGCAGTTGACACATTTGCTACATAATCCTTCATCTGCTTCCTAATATGCAGATTTTAACAAAATAATTGTTTCTAGCTCGAAGGGGTCGAACATTACTAAAAACATGGAGACACATGTTCCTGTGCACTGGAAGGCCCTTTACAAACCTTGATTGGTTATCTTTCAGATGCTTATAACTGTATTTGGGTGTAAAATTACTACTTTTAAGATTAAACCCTTTGCCAGAGAGTTATCTTGTGTAAAAATGACAAAATAGAGTGATAATACTATATACTGTATAATTTGGCACTCATCAGCCGCATAACTCCAGTGGCTTTTATTAACAACACCAGGTATCTCACTTAGAGCATGACAGATGGTCATCCACCGCATCAAGTCATCGGATGCTGTGGCTTCTGCTGTCATGCTGGAGTCGCCCACCCTATAGTGCGATCTCCACATGCCTGGTGGGGATCACTGCCTTCAAACCAACTGTTAGAGCTTTCCTACAGCTGTTCTACGAATGCAGAAGAGTTTGCTGAGCAGGCATCATTTTCTTTGGGTCCGGATTAGCAAACATTCCAAAAACAGGAGACTGATGTTGAAAAAATAAAAAAATAAATAGCCCTGATGTATAGGGAGCTTCCTCCCTGTGCTTCAAGGTCTTTTCTTTATTTCCTTGCCCGGGAAGGCTCATCGGTGGAACCCCTGAGGCTCCACGATCTATGAATGAGGTGAAGGAATCGCAGGATGGTGGCATGGATGAAACAATTTATTGAGGTCAATCTGTGACACCAAACTCTAAAAGACCCATCATGTCAAATACACCGTCCTTTTCTTCAGATTTAACAACCACCTTTGTTTCCGGTGAACACAAGCATACCTTTTCAACTATGCTGACTGAATTTATATTGAATGTTCTACTTCTTTGATACATACTACATGCACACAAAAAGAGGGTGAACTATGCAATCGGCGCCCACCACTTATTTTTCGTGTTTGTTTATTTTTTTACTTGAATTTCTTGCTGCACTTAAAGTAACACCCTAGGCAAGTGCATACATTGGATTTTGAAGGGGTTGCCCATGCACATGTGTGTACACACAAACACACACACACGCACGCACATAGACACACACACACACATATATTTCCCACCCACTGGAACACCCTTTTCACAATTTCCCAATACCTTGATGGGTTTGGAGCTCCTTTTATGCTTTCTGCGTCGGATGAGTTTTTCTCTGTCCTGAAAAGTAAAAAAAAATAAAGTAAAATAGAATCAATATTTGTGTCATTAATTCACACCTCTTCCTAAAAGATTCTAGACATGCCTCTTTTCTTGACAAGCTGCAGTGAAACTTCCCCTTTATGATTCCTTTGGAAAGCATCAAGGGATAATTCGCGGTGTTATTGTACTCTTCATAAACCTAAAACATGACAAACCATTATTTGTGATTACTGGACAACAAGTCCCCAACAACCTATGTGAAACTATGTATTATTCATTTCTACCTTTTTGTTGACTTGCACTGGCGGCAGGGCGTCTATAGTTTCTTTAGATGAGGAAATGACTTGTGTTGTGGAACTCTCTTAATTTAGGAAAGCTTTCGCCTTCTCTGCCCCGGAGAGTAGATTTTAAAATGACCATTTTAAGTAGGTTTTACCTCTGTTCAATCAATGTTAGTCAGAGCTTCCAATGTTGGTTGGTGTAGGGACCAAAGCAACAGAGAGACAAAGCAGGTAATTTACACTTTGGCACAGGTCTCACCCACCAGCCAACCAAATCAGCATGGCCTCCGCTCCTCTGTTGGGGAGCCATCCACCATATATTGAGGTCCTCGCCTGTTGATGTGGATTTCACTGCCTTCTGTCTATCCACCACTGCAGCAGTTGCACAGAATCTACAGCAGTTAACCATGCAGCTTCCATGTTGTTTTGGGCCAGTTGGCAAGCGATTTTGTTTTCAGAAACGAACCCCTGAAGTTGGGGTTTGTTTCTGAATATCCAAAAGCAAATGTTTCTGATATGTGGTGAGTTTTCTCCCAGTGCATGTGGGTCACAGGCATTGGTTCCTGGTCCGGGCTGCCTGGTAATTCCTGGTGGCAGTGGCGTAACGAAACTTGAGGGGGCCCCCCTGCAAACTACATGGAGGGGGCCCCACTCCCATTCTCCATGCCAGTCTAGAGCTCTCAGGCCAGCGACCCGCCATACTGCAGGGGCTGCGGGGCTATTGTAACGCCACTGTCACCAATACAGCCGTTAGAAGTAACACTGGATGGTGGATTTAAAGGTTGGGCTTAGTCTGCCAGCAGGCTATCATAGGTGGTGGTCTATTCATTACAGGGTCCCTGCCATCAGTAGGCCCGGGGAAGTTTGACCAATTTTAGCTGGGTTTCCTGATGCAGACTTCTGTCATGATATACAGCATCGGGCCCACTCATCGTACAGTTTTGACAAGAGTGCATCCACTGCTCCTTCTCGTTTCCGTTTCGAAACATTAGACAATGCAACAATGCTGTATTTAAAAAGCAGATGTAACTACAAAGAGCAAATTTTGATAATACATTTTTATTAGCAGACAATAGCAATCTTAAGAGGCATTGCATAGCTTCATACACTCTTTGACCCCAATTCCAATACAGTCTCTCTCTCTCTCTTTCTCTTTCTCAGTCAGCCAGTCTCTCTCTTTCAGTCAGTCAGTCTCTCTCTCTCTCTCTCTCTCTCTCTCTGTCGGTCAGTCTCTCTCTCTCTGTCAGTGTCTCAGTCTCTCTCTCTCTCTCTGCCAGTCTCTCTCTGTCAGTCTCTCTCTCTCTTAGTCTCACTCTCTCTCTCAGTCAGTCTCTCTCAGTCAGTCTCTCTCTCTGTCGGTCAGTCTCTCGCTCTGTCAGTGTCTCAGTCTCTCTCTCTCAGTCGGTCTCTCTCAGTCAGTCAGTCTCTCTTAGTCAGTCAGTCTCTCTCTCTCTGTCAATCTTTCTCTGTCAGTCAGTCTCTCTTTCAGTCAGTCAGTCTCTATCTCAGTCATTCCCTCTCTCTGCCACTCTCTCTGTCAGTCTCACTCTCTCTCAGTCGGTCTCTCTCCCTGTCAGTCTCTCTCCCTGTCAGCCCCTCTCTGTCAGTCTCTCTCTCTGTCAGTCTCTCTCTCTCAGTCTCTCTCTCTCTCAGTCAGTCTTCCAGGCAGCCTCTCTCTCTTTCCCTCTGTCAGTCTCTCTTAGTCAGTCATTCTCTCTCAGTCGGACAGTCTCTCTCAGTCAGTCTCTCTCTCTGTCAGTCAGTCTCTCTCTCTGTCAGTCAGTCTTTCTCTGTCAGTCTCTCCCTCTCTCTCTCAGTCAGACTCTCTGTCAGTCAATCTCTCTCTCTGTCGGTCAGTCTCTCTTTCTCTGTCAGTCTCTCAGTCTCTCTCTCTGTCAGTCTCTCAGTCTTTCTGTCAGTCAGTCTCTCGCTTAGTCAATCAGTCTCTCTCTCTCAGTCAGTCAGTCTCTGCCTCTCTCTGTCAGTCTCTCCCTCTCAGTCAGTCAGTCTCTCTCTCTCTAAGTCAGTATGTATCTCTCTACCGCAGTCAGTCAGTCTTTGTCAGTTAGTCAGTCTCTCTCTCTGTCAGTCTCACTCTCTCTCAATCAGTCTCTCTCTCTCTATCAGTCAGTCAGTCTCTCTCTCTCAGTCAGCCAGTCTCCCTCTCTCTCAGTCAGTCTCTCAGCCAGTCAGTCTCTCAGTCAGTCAGTCTCTTAGTCAGTCAGTATTCATTCTCTGAGTCAGTCAGTCAGTCTCTCTACGCTCTCTCCACTCTCTCTTTACTCTGTCCACTCTATCTCCACTGTCTCACTCTCTCTCCACTCTCTCTTCACTCTCTGTATCCCCAGTCTCTCTCTCGCCACTCTCTCTCTCTACTCTCTCTCCAGTGTCCCTCTCTCCACTGTCTCTCTCTCCACTCTCTCGCCACTGTCGCTCTCTCTACTCTCTCCATTCTTGCTCTCCAACCTCGCCTCTCTCTCTCTCTCTCTCTCTCTCTACTCTCTCTCTCTCCACTCTCTCTCTCCACTCTTTCTCCACTGTCTTTCTCCACTGTCTCTCTCCACTTTCTGTCTCTCCAATCTCTCTCCACTCTCTCTCTCCGCTCTCTCTCTACTGCCTCTCCACTCTCTCCCCACTGTCTCTCTCTCCACTCTCTCTGCACTCTCTCTCTCCACTCTCTCTATCTACTCTCTCCACTCTCTCTCCCCACTGTCTCTCTATCCACTCTCTCTCCACTCTCTCTCTCTCCACCCTCTCTCCACTCTCTCTCTACTCTCTTCCCACTCTCTCTCATTCTCCACTCTCTCTCTCTCCTCTCTCTCCCCACTGTCTCTCTCTCCACTTTCTCCACTCTCCCTCCACTCTCTCCACTGTCACCCTCCACTCTCTCTCTCCACTCTCCCCGCTCTCTCTCTCCACTCTCTCTCTCTTTAATGTCTCTCTGCTTTCTTTCTCTCTACTCTCACTCCACTCTCTCTCTCCACTCTCTCTCTCTCCACTCGCTCTCTCTCTCTCTCTACTCTCCCTCTCTCCACTATCTATCTCTCTCTACTCTCTCTCCACTGTCTCTCTCTCCACTGTCTCTCTGCTCTCTCTCTCTCTACTCTCTCTCCACTCTCTCTCTCTCTCCACTCTCCCTCCACCCTCTCTACTCTCTCTCCACTCTCTCTCCTCTCTGTCTCCACACTATCTCTCCACTCTCTCCTCTCTCTCTCCACTGTCTCCCTCCACTCTCTCTATCTACTCTCTCTCCACTGTCTCTCGCTCTACTCTCTCTCCACTCTCTCTCCACTATCTCTCTACTCTCTCTACTCTCTCTCCACTCTCTCTCTACTCTCTCTCCACTCTCTACTCTCTCTCCACTCTCTCTCTCTCTCCACTTTCTCTCTCTCTCCACTCTCTCTCCACTCTCTCCCTCCACTCTCTCGCCACTTTCTCTCTCCTCAGTCTGTCCCCACTCTCTCTCTATTCTCTCGCCACTCTCTCTCTACTCTCTCTCCACTGTCTCCCTCCAGTCTCTCTCTCTACTCTCTCTCCACTGTCTCTCTCTCTCCACTCTTTCACCACTGTATCTCTCTCCACTCTCTACACTCTCGCTCTCCAACCTCTCCACTCTCTCTCTTTCCACTCTCTCTCCACTCTCTCTCTCCACTCTCTCTCTCTCCACTCTTTCTCCACTGTCTCTCTCCACTCTCTGTCTCTCCACTCTCTTTCTCTCTCTCTCCACTCTCTCTCTCTACTCTCTCTCTACTCTCTCCCCACTGTCTCTCTTTCTCCACTCTCTCTGCACTCTCTCCCTCTCCACTCTGTCTCTCTACTCTCTCCACTCTCTCTCTCTCTCTCTCTCCACTCTCTCTCCCCACTGTCTCTATCTCAAGTCAAGTCAAGTGAAGTCAAGTCAAATAATTTATATAGCGCGCTACATACCCAGAGGGTCTCAAGGCGCTTGAAGAAGGGTGGGGAATTACTTGTCGAATATCCAGGTTTTAAGTTGCTTTCTGAATGCTAGGTGGTTCTGAGTGAGGCGAAGGTGAGTCGGAAGTGAGTTCCAGGTTTTAGCCGCTAGGTAGGAGAAGGATCTTCCTCCCATGGTGGTTTTGTTGATGCGAGGTACAGCAGCAAGGGCTTGGTTAGAAGAGCGTAGCTGGCGGGAGGGGGTGTAGAAGGAAAGTCGTGTGTTGAGGCATTCGGGTCCAAGTTCGTAAAGTGCTTTGTGTGCGTGGGTTAGGAGGCGGAATGTTATCCTCTTATTGACGGGAAGCCAGTGGAGGTTTTTCAGGTGATCAGAGATGTGGTCTTTACGCGGGATGTCTAGTATGAGTCTGGCTGATGCGTTCTGGATGCGTTGGAGTTTTTTCTGGAGTTTTGCGGTGGTTCCGGCGTATAGGGTGTTTCCGTAGTCCAGGCGGCTTGTAACCAGTGCGTCGGTGACCGTTTTCCTAGTTTCGGTGGGGATCCAGCGAAATGTTTTTTTGAGCATGCGAAGAATGTTGAAACAAGATGATGAAACGGTGTTGACTTGTCTGGTCATCGAGAGTGAGGAGTCCAGGATGACGCCCAGGTTCCGTGCGTGGTCCGTCGGGATGGGTGCTTTTCCAAGGGCCTCTGGCCACCAAGAGTCGTCCCAGGCGGAGGGGGAGGTACCTAAGATAAGGACTTCTGTTTTGTCTGAGTTCAGTTTCAGATGGCTGTGCTTCATCCACTCGGCTACTTCTTTCATTCCTTCATGTAGGTTGGTTTTGGCGGTGTTAGGGTCTTTGGTGAGTGAGAGGATCAGTTGAGTGTCATCAGCGTAGGAGATGATGTTGAGGTTGTGCTGGCGTGCGATGGCCGTGAGGGGGCTCATGTATACGTTGAAGAGGGTGGGGCTGAGTGAAGATCCTTGTGGCACGCCACAAATGACTTCAGTGGCCTCTGACTTTAATGGTGGGAGGCGGACTCTCTGAGTTCTTCCGGCAAGGAACGAGGTGATCCATTCCAGTGCTTTTCCTTGGATTCCGATGTTTCTGAGGCGTTGTAACAGGGTGCTATGACAGACTGTGTCGAAGGCTGCGGAGAGGTCGAGGAGGATGAGGGCGACTGTGTCTCCATTGTCCAGTAGAGTTCGAATGTCGTCTTTTGCTGCGATGAGTGCGGTCTCAGTGCTGTGTTTGGCTCGGAAGCCGGATTGTGAGGAGTCGAGGGATTTGTTGGTTTCGAGGAAGGCGGCGAGCTGGTTGTTGACAGCTTTCTCGATGACTTTGGCCGGGAATGGAAGAAGCGAGATGGGGCGGTAGTTTTTGAGTTCGGTGGGGTCAGCTGTGGGTTTTTTCAGAAGGGCGCTGAGTTTGGCGTGTTTCCAGCTTTCCGGGAAGGTGGCGGAGTTGAGGGAGCAGTTGATAACGTCTCGGAGGTGTGGTGCTATGATGGAGTCTGCCTTGTTGAAGATGTGGTGAGGGCAAGGGTCTGTGGGGGATCCTGAGTGGATGGAGTTCATCAGGCGGATGGTGTCCTCAGTGGAGATTGGGTTCCAGTCATTAAGGATGTTCAAGGGGGGTGAAGGTGCGGCAGAAGGTTGGGTGGGCTGGTCTCCGTGTTGGTTGTCGAAGCTGTTGTGGATGTCTGCGATTTTGTCGTGGAAGAATGAAGCTAGGGAGTCGCAGAGGGTTTGAGAGGGAGTGATGTCGTTGGAGTTGGCAGTGGGGTTAGTAAACTCTTTGACGATGTTGAATAATTCCTTGCTGTTGTGGGCGTTGTTGTCTAGTCGGTCTTTGAGTGCGGCTTTCTTGGCAGTCCGGATCAGTTGGTGGTGAATGCGGGTGGCGTTTTTGAAGGCGTCCCTGGTGCTGGTGTTTGGGTCTTTTTTCCAGGCCTTCTCAAGGGAGCAACAGAGTTTCTTGGATTTCTTAAGATCATCGTTGAACCAGGGGGCGTTTTTGCTGCCTAGTTTGATTTGACGTTTTTTCAAAGGTGCTAGGTTGTCAGAGCTGTTGGTTAGCCATTGAGTGAGGTTAATGGCTGCTTGGTTGGGGTTCGAAGAGTGGGCAGGGGGGTTTTTAAGAAGTGATGAGGAGATCTGGTCGAGGGTGATTTTGTTCCAGTTTCTTCGCAGAGTAGGTTGAGGGTGGTTGTGGGTTGTGGTCTTTTTGTAGATAAAGTGAACGCAGCTGTGGTCCGTCCAATGGAGAACTGTGGTGTGGCTGAAGGAGATATGTTTGCTGGAGGTGAAGATAGGGTCGAGAGTGTGACCTGCGTAGTGAGTGGGGGTGTTAACAAGTTGTTTGAGTCCGAGGTTGGCGAGATTGTCCAGAAGGGTGGTGGCGTTGCTGTCGTTGCTCTTTTCCAGGTGGAAATTGAGGTCTCCCAATAGAATGTATTCCTCGGAGGGGAGGGCGTGTGGGGTGATAAAGTCAGTGATGACTTCATTGAATTGTGCTCGGGGTCCTGGTGGCCTGTAGAGGAGGGTGCCTCTGAGTGTGGTCTTGGGGTCGGTGTGGATCTGGAAGTGAAGGTGTTCGGCGTTAGCGAGGTTGACGTCTGAGCTGGTTGAGATGCGGATGGAATTCTTATGGATGATGGCGATGCCTCCTCCTGTTTGGCAGGGGCGGTCTTTTCGGATGAGCTTGTATCCTTCCGGGATGGCAATGGTGATGTCTGGGGCTGAGGAGGGGTTCATCCATGTTTCTGTTAGAAAGGCGACGTCCGGAGAGATGGTGTCGAGTAGATTCCAAAGGTCGATGGCGTGTCTGTGGACCGAGCGGGTGTTGAGCAGGATGCATTTTAGGTGGTTGGTGTCGGATCTCTGTTTGGATTTAGTGGATGAGGAGTTGGTCTTGGTGCCGTCATACTTGCAGGAGTTGCATGTGAAGGGTCCATGGGTGTGTCCAGGAGCGGCTTGGACGCAGTTGGGGAGTCGGCCGGGGTTTAGGGCTAAGAGAGTGGAGGCGTCGTATGTAATGCGGGTGGGGTGGGAGGTACAAGGGCCAGGGGGTCTGGCGCTGGGCGCGGCCAGGCGCGGACGGACATAGACGGGCTTACCTTTGGCGCACCTTCGGCGCGGCCTCAGCGCGTGGACGCTGCGCGTTGGGGCATCAGTCATAAATGGAGATAGGAGGGGGCGGAGCGAGGGAGGGGCCGCAGGGAGGTGTGATCGGGGTGGGGGGCGGGCTGGCAGGCACAATAACAAACAAAATGGCCGCAAAAACACAACGCAAAGCACCACGAGATCGTCACAGCACAAGTGGGGAATGCTATTAGAAGAGTGGGCAGAGGCACCTCTAAATGTACGAGCAGCAGGCAGAAATAATTCTAAACAATTAAAAGCGCAGCAGGCAAATTAGTGTGTCACTCGTGCGATGTGGGCGGAGCTTACAGCTGATTAGCGCTACCGGAGTGCAGAGCACAACCCAAACACAGCTGGTGGCAATGAAATACAAAGCGCTACGATACCCAGATTTCAGGGAGCCTGGGGGAGCGACCGATGCTGAGCGAGGTCAGGTCTCTCTCCACTCTCTCTCTCTCCACTCTCTCCCCCCACTGTCTCTCGCTCCACTCTCTCCACTCTCTCTCCACTCTCTCTCTCTACTCTCTCTCCACTCTCTCTCTCTCCACTCTCTCTCTCTCCAATCTCCCTCCCCACTGTCTCTCTCTCCATTCTCTCTCCAGTCTCTCCACTCTCTCTCCACTCTCTCTCTTTAGTGTCTCTCTCCACTTTCTGTCTCCCCACTCTCACTCCACTTTCTCTCTCCACTATCTCTCTCTCCACTCTCTCTCTCTCTACTCTCTCGCCACTCTCTCTCTACTCTCTATCCACTGTCTCTCTCCACTGTCTCTCCACTGTCTCTCTACTCTCTCTCTCCACTCTCTCTCACTCTCTCTCCACTCTCTCTCCACTCTCTCTCCACCCTCTCTCCACTCTCTCTCTCTCCTCTCTCTCTACTCTCTCTCCACTCTATCTCCACTCTCTCTCCTCTCTCTCGCCACACTATCTCTCCACTCTCTCCTCTCTATCTCCACTGTCTACATCCACTCTATCTACTCTGTCTCCACTGTCTCTCTCACCACTCTCTCTCCACTCTCTCTCCACTCTCTCTCTACTCTCTCTCTACTCTCTCTCCACTCTCTCTCCACTCTCTACTCTCTCTCCACTCTCTCCACTCTCTCTCTTTCCACTCTCTCTCCTTTCTCTCTCCACTCTCTCTCTCCACGCTCTCTCTCCACTCTCTCTGCCCAGGCTGTCTCCACTCTCTCTCTCTCTACTCTCTCGCCACTCTCTCTCTACTCTCTCTCTCCACTGTCTACCTCCAGTCTCTCTCTCTACTCTCTCTCCACTCTCTCTCCACTGTTTCTCTCCCCATTTGCTCTCCACTCTCTCTCTCTCCACTCTCTCTCTAATCTCTCTCCACTCTCTCTCTCTCTCTCGCTCCACTGTCTCGCTCCACTTTCTCTCCACTGTCTCTCCACTCTCTCTCCCCACTCTCTCCACTCTCTCTCTCCACTGTCTCCCTCCACTCTCTCTCCCCTCTATCTCTCTCTCTGGAGGGTCATGGGTACATTACCAGCAAGGTCTGCAGGCCATTATGTTGCACCCTCAATCTGGTTAATTATAATGTTTGGAGGAACAACAGTTGTTCCGTAAATATGATAATTTTAGGACTTCAATCACCTTGACATAAATCATTGCTTGCTAAATGAGATGATAGATATTTTTCTATATATGTGTCATTCAGGGATGTGATTCATTTTTGAACACTCACTTTTTGTAAAAACCCTTTATAAATATCACTTTCAAAAGCAATGTTGAGTAGCAGTGACTAAAAAAGCAGCATTGTTCTTATATAAATAACTTTTTGAAAGCACACTGTTGCCTGGAAACATTTAAAATTTGTAAGCACAATACAATACATCACAGATGGAAAATCCCTGATGGGAAATCCATCTGGCTACTTACTAATGTTTTCACTCGGGTCAGTTACAGAGCGTAAAATTAAAATGGGAGTACACTGGAAAATACAACCCCAATAACCAGTTGCAGGATTGCAGTGTTCCCCCAGTAGAACATCAGGTGTCCAAAAACTAATATGGTAGCTACTATGTCCTGCAGAAACTGCTGCCTCGTCCCTTCTCATATGTGCATTTCCCTATGGAGAATGCTCTCTCTGGAGCCCCCACCCCCATCCTCTTTCCGGGCCTGGCTCGTGGCTTGTCTGAAGAGAAACAATGTAAATTGTTACATTGTTTCTCTTCAGTCCTGAGTCAGAGCGAGGGATTCAGAGCAGGCTGCAGACACTGCAGCTGCTTCAGAGCCTCTCACAGATCTCGAACTGAGCTGTGGGGGCCCCCCTTCACCTACTGAAGACTGGGTGCCCCCCCCCCCCCCGCACTGCGGGGGCTGTGGGGGTGTTTGTTACACCCCTGCCTGGTAGCCATGAAAAGGAAATGTATATCTTATAGGTATTCCCTTTAATAGGGTGATCCTTCCAAAATCCAAGGACTGTAGTGGACAGGCTGCCAGTCGCAGGGTTCCCAGATCAGAGAAAGCTAGGGCTCAGTCGCTAGTAACCTGGCACTTCACCCATTTCTGAATGTGTGGGGTGAAGAGTGAGCTTGAAAGGGCTACCACTGCTCACATTCTAAGTGAGGCTCAAAGGACGAGTCATGTGCAGAAAAGGAAAGCAATACAAATCTTCATGACTTAAACATCAGAGCTGAGGGTAAATTACCTCCTGCTGAGAGTAATACTCTTTTTAACATAACTGAACAGTACTGCCTGGCATATTGCAATTATGCATTACTGCCAATGGTATGAAAATACCAGCAGACACATATGGCACTAGGGGTAATTGCAGTCTGTCGTAAAATAATACACCCCTCATATATTTTCATGCTTTCAGCAGTAGATCAAATAAAGCTGGGGTGAGGAATTTACACCTGTGCAGTTAAAGTCCTGCAGATAAAAAAAAAAACTTCAGTTTTCCAGTTTATAAGGCTACGGAGTTCAAAACAGTGGCGCCTCATTGCATAGAATTTACACACCATAAATAACCATGTAACCGAAGTTCCAGTTTTATTTAGCCATTTTAAGATCAAGTTACAATGGATCCTATTTTGTGCAGTAAAGTCGCATCAACTTTTGGGAGTATTTTTTTAATGAAAAATTGTTGGTGGTAGTACGACTATCGCCAGGGACCTGCTCTCCCCCCCCCCCCCCGTAGCTCTGGTCTGCCGTGGTATTTCTGCCCAGGCTGGTAGGGATTCGAGCCTAGGTCTGCCCCCTGTTGTAATTCTTCACTTTTAACCCCACATTTGTTTATTTTGCCTGAGTTGTATCTTTTCTTCACTTTCTGCCCACACTGTTGTTTTTTCCTTGTGTTGTACCTTTTCTTTGCTTTTTATTAACATTGTTTTTTTTGCCCTCATTCCTCTCCTTTCGAGCCCTTCCGTCCATTTTCCCGTTCCCCTACCCACCGCTGCTGCCCCACTGCCCCTGCTGCCCTTGCTCTCCGCCGATCCCGCTGCAGCCTCCCAGTTGTTCCTTTCTCCCACTGCCCCATAAAAGGCTGGCCGCTGCTCAGCCGCTGGCACGCTAAAGGCAGGCCTGTCTGCACCCTACCGCGACCAGCGCCAGGAACCATGAACCTCCGCCCGATACGACCCAGCAGCACTCCTCGCACTCAACCCAGGCGGCAAAAATAAATCCAAGCTAGCATCCCCAGCCGACACCCATGGACCCTTCAACTTTCACCGCTGCCAGCACACCTGCAGAACAGCTAAGAACACGGAACCAGCACAACCCGCCCACAAGAACACAAGCGATCCAAAGACACTGCAATGCACTCTCCTCAACGTCCGATCCCTCCACAAACACCCCACCGAAATCTGGGACCTCCTCACAGCACCAGTCCGGACATAGCGTTCTTCACCGAAACCTGGACCAACACCACCTCAGGACCGGACATCGCCATTGCCGTCCCCCAAGAATACAAGATCTCCAGGAAGGACCGCCCCACCCGCCTGGGAGGAGGAATTGCCATTGTCCACAAATCCACCCTCTGCCTGAGCACACTACCCGACGAGCCCACAGACCTGAAGGAACACCTTCACTTCAAGATACTGGCCAGCCCCACTGCCACCCTCTGAGGAACCCTCTTCTACCGACCCCCTGGATCTCACGGACCTTTCGCCAACTCCATCACAGACATCCTCTCCCCGCAGGCTATCGCATCCACCAACTACACCCTGCTGGAAGACCTCAACTTCCACGTCGACAACCAAATGGATCCAACACCACATCCCTCATGGACCACCTCCACAACATCGGACTCCGCCAGATCGTGACTGAGCCCACGCACTCAGCAGGACACACCCTCGACCCCCCTCTTCACTGCAGGAAGCACCATCACCTTCAGCCGCACCACTGGACTCCCATGGACTGACCATCATTGCGTCCACTTCACTTTCAGAACACCCTCCATCCACAGACACCAGCTCCTGCTGCCACGAAGAAACTGGCCCAAAATCACCAACAACCAGCTCACCTCCTCACACAGTAATTCCACTCCAACCATCGCCTTAAGACGACAACCCCAACACCACAGCCGAAGCCCTGCATAGATGGATCTCGGACAGCGCCAATACCATAGCCCCCCTCAAGAAATACATCAACACCCACGCCAAGAAAGCCAGATGGTTTACTGCTGAACTCCCAGAGTCCAGACGCACTTGCCACCACCTCGAAAAGTCCTGGAGGAACACCAAATCCACAGACGCCCACTACAACTTCAGAGCCGCCACCAATGCCCACCACCCACTCATCAGAGAAACGAGGAAAAAAGCGTTTGAAGACAAAATCTCCGCACACACAGACAACAGCAAAGAACTCTTCAACATCATCAAGGAGTTCGCCTAACCCACCAGCGAGTCTACTGACATCCCTCCCTCACAAGACCTCTGCGACAAACTCAGCACTTTTTTCCACCACAAAATCAAGAGTATCTACAACAACTTCCATGAAGACAACCAACACACTGAACCCTCACCAACCACCCCCAACACCCAGAAACCAGCGATTGACAACTGGGAAACCCTCGCCACTGAAGAAGTCAATATAGTCAGGGGGCCCCCACGTACTCCAGCCCCCACCACAACTTCAACCGAGCAGCCGACAGCATCGTACCCAAGCTCCGCCACACCATCAACTGCTCCCTGATGACTGCCTTGTTCCCCGATGACTGGAAACACACCAATATCCAGACCTCATGAAGAAGCCCTCGTCGGTTCCCACCGACCTCAAAAACTACAGACCCATCTCACTGCTCCCGTTCCCAGCGAAAGTCATTGAGAAAGCCATCAACAGCCAACTCGCTACTCTTCATCAAAGAGCACAACATCCTTGACTCCTCCCAATCCGGCTTCAGAAAAAACCACAGCACGGAAACTGCCCTCCTCACCGCAACAGACGGCATCCGCACCCTGCTGGACTAAGAAGAAACAGTAGCCCTCATCCTTCTTGACCTTTCAGCGGCGTTCAACATTGTCTCTCACCGCACCCTAATATGCATACTCCACGACGCAGCAATCCAGGACAAGGGACTGGATCCTCTCCTTCCACTCTTGGAAAATGCAACGGGTCAGACTCCCCCCTTTCCTCTCGGACCCCACACCCACCACCTACAGAGTCCCCCAGGGCTCCTCCCACAGCCCGGCGCTCTTCAACATCTACATGGCTCCACTCGCTCCTATCGTCAGAACCTATGGACTCAACATTGTATCATACGCAGAAGACACCCAACTCATCCTCTCCCTATCCAACAAACCCAACACCGCCAGACACAACTTTTGAGAAGGCATGGAAGGGGAAACATCCTTTACAATGCAACTTTTACCACGCAGTGCCTTTACATCGCAACTTTTACAATGCAAACCATTACAACGCATTGCACTGGGGGGGCGCTCTAGGATAGGGAATAAATTTAATTTACTATCCAACACCTTCCCTACTATCCACGGGGACTGGAGTTGGAATAGTAAATTAAACTATTCACTATTCAGCACCCCTCAACACTATGCGTTGTAAAGGCATGCGTTGTAAAACTTGTGATGTAAAAGCATGCGTGGTAAAAGCATGCGTTGTGATGTCATACATCCCATGGAAGCCGTCGCCAAGAGGGTGAAAAACAGCTGTCTACAACTAAACACCAACAAAACAGAACTACTCAACATGGACCCAAACCCCGATGCCGGGAGCGACACCTGGTGGCCCCCCGCCCTTGGGAATCCACCAAACCCACGGACCACGCACGCAGCCTGGGAATCATCCTGGACTCAAGCTCAAAATGGACTACCAGATCAACTCTGTTGCATCTTTCTGCTTCCACACCCTCTGCCTCCTACGTAAGACCTTCAAATGGATCCCCCTCGAATACAGAAAGACCGTCACTCACGCCATGGTCAACAGCAGACTTGACTACGGCAACGCACTCTAAGTCGGAATAAACAAAAAACCCACCCACAAGCTACAAAACATCCACAAAGCTGCCGCAAGACTGGTCCTCAACCTGCCAAAATACTGCCACATCTCCCAGGACCCGCGCACACTCCACTGGCTCCCCATCGAGGCTAGAATCACCTTCAAGATACTCACCCACGCACACAAGGCCCTCCACAACACCCGACCAGCATACCTGAACAGCTGACTCAAATTCCACGCACCCAAAAGGACCCGACGATCAGCCCAGCTCTCCTACGCCATGGTCCCCCGCACCAGAAAGTCCAGATCGGGAGGCCACTCCTTTTCCTTCCTCGCGGCCAGAGGCTGGAACGCCCTTCCGCTTCACCTCAGATAGACAACATCGCTCCCCATCTTCATGTGTAACCTCAAAACCTGGCTCTTCATAAGACGCCCTGCTTGATGGCCCGGAACCTGCACCATCCCCACCCCTTGTGCCTTGAGATCCTTACGGGTGAGTAGTGCCGCTTAACAAAACCCTGATTGATTGATTGATTGATTGATCGCAGGCAATTTTATCACGGGTGGTAGCCAAGTGCATCAGAATTTAACAGCAGGAGGTATGGCCTCTTTCTGAATGAGAGTCAATTACCTACAGAAGTTTCATTACTTTTTCTAGGAAAATAAATCAGCTTTCCTAATCCCATTGCTAATAACAGAGGCACTAGACCACTTCTCCTCCCCATCCCAGTTTCAGATTTTTCGCTCCGAGTTGTTATTCCCAGATATTATGGGAAAATGAAAGTTACAACACAATTTAAATACTACGCAAAATAAAAAGGAAGATAGACAAGGCATGTACTTTTAGATCCTAAAATCTACCCGTTGGATATGTTTGAGACTAGGGTGGGTGTTTAGCAGCTACATATAAGACAATGGAGCTCGTTTTAGTTCCAGTCACTGCATTATACTAAATTATGTGCTCCTCTCCCGAGCTCTATTGTGCTGCTCCTCAGTTTCCTTGCTCGCCAAACTCGTGTAGTTTAGGGATAAATGCTCTATTCAAAATTTTAGATTTACTAACTTGGGGGTAGTCATTCACTATAATTGATCTCTTAAATGAGGAAATACAAATTATCAGGAAGGACCCATGCTTGGGGAGTGGATTGGAAACGGTATCAAGGTTTTAGACATTTTACCTCCATTACAGGTGCAAATGACAAGCGAAATAGCCCAGCCCAGGATGACAATAGTGCAGTGATCTATGTGGGCATTTTGTCTCGTGCAGCTTGTGGAACCGTGGCATTGTTATGTGAGGGTTCCACGTGCTGAGCAATCAACAGAGAGACGGTTGGTGGTGGACTACGTCGCTACCCCGTCAACACCTACCCTTGTCAACTCGTCAATCACGTTCTGCTGCTCCACCACCTGCATTTTGAGGAACTCAATTTCTTGC
The DNA here is from genome assembly GCF_964263255.1 of Lissotriton vulgaris. Taxonomy (NCBI): domain Eukaryota; kingdom Metazoa; phylum Chordata; class Amphibia; order Caudata; family Salamandridae; genus Lissotriton; species Lissotriton vulgaris. The sequence goes on from NC_141695.1 coordinate 1,117,349,885, forward strand.
TCATCATTGGCTTGATCCAGGTCATTCAAGGATCGCAGCTTCTTTATGGGAGCATGCGTCGTGATTTTTTCTTTCTGTGGTAAGTAAAGCAAGTTATACATTAGTAGCAATCAAAAAGTAAAAAAAAAAAAATAGAATCGCTTCTTTCATATCCATTTGAGACTGGTAAAGGTGTTAACCCGATTTTAACTCTCTTAAATCTTTGCTTCCCCCACGCTTAAGCACAGCCACAAGTTCCCTAAGATACCCTAAGAGCAAACCTCTAAACTGCACCCACTACAACAAAGCAAATCCCACACAGGCCAACATTTAAAACCCACGCTCTCCAAACTGCAGACAATTAAGGGAGTAGCCTCATACTGTAAGTTTATGAAAAGTATAACTATATTTCTCAACACTTCTTCACTGCGCGACATGCGTAAGCTGCAGTTTGTCACGATAGTTTTTTCTCAGAATCTTAAGCACAGTAAAAACAATATTTCCACATTGGCATATTTATAAATCCACCCTCTCCCAAGCACACTAAATAAAACAGTGCATCCTTTACTCGCCTGCCAGGAATTACTTCCGGGTATAAAAAAGGGTACGATGTGCTATACAAATACTATGATACAAGCTATTCCAATTTTACTGGCCAGCCAGCAAAATGATGTTGGTGTATGCTGTGTTGTTTGATTATCAAGTGCTTGCCATTACTTCAATGCAAAAACATAACATTCAAACTGATTGACAGCACACTGTCCTGAGCTGCATACTAAGCATACAAGGTATGCTTGTTAAGATGTTTCTCCAAGTGGTAAAGCAATGAAGTATTCCCTGATGATCAGTCACCTACCATTTCTGCATTCTCCTTTGTGATGGTCTTAAGTTTCTCTTCCATACGTTGTAAAGAATGCATCAGTTCGTCATTTCGCTTGGTGAGGCACTTGTTTTTGTCTAGAAGAGGTTTGCACTGTTTTTCTGTTTCACGAACCCGCCTTAGCTGGAAAGAGAAAAACACCATCATGGCAATTTTACAGACACCCTGTTTCATAGACACTGCAGGCCTCTGCGTTATTTCATTAGGATTACAATTGACTGTGTCTCCCAAAAAGTTTGACAGATAAAGTTTGGGAAAAAGTTTTAAAATACAGAAATCAAGTTTTTTTGGGCAAAATTTCTCAAAATTTCCTGCCATGCAAGATACCAAGAAAAGTACAGACAGGGGTAAAACACAGCGGCAGGATATGTACATCCCGAAAAAGGCGAGTCTTTCCTTCACTAAAATAAACATTGTTTCTGGCATGCTTTCTTCAATCCATGAGATGATGCAAGAGAATCAAAGGGCAGGGATTTGAACCCGGAGAGCCCTAGAGAGAGGATGTTGCCAGAACATGTACGGGAATAAAAGAGTGGTCCGTAACCAATATTTTAAACAATAAATTAGAAGCCTTGCTTCTTCACCCGAGAGCAGACTGTGAGCATTTGATGCTCCATGCACCATAGGATTTTTCAATGGTGACGTTAAGATGATGTTGGAATCGCACTTAACCCCCTGAGCAGCACTTGAGGCGACTTGAACCCCCAGCAGCTTCAATTTGGATTTCTCCTGGGTGGCTACTCTGGCAACAGGAATAGGCTGCCCCCTCCTTTATCCTGAAAAAGACTCACCGCTGAGGTTGCAAACTACTATTACTGCACAAGTCGAGTCGAAACGTCGACACCTTTCCACCCTGTAGACCTGTACCGCCTCCCCAGATTGATCCATGAAAATGCATTGTATGCAGGATATATGACTTTACAGATTACATGTAAATTTATAAAACGTATAATGGACAGGCCCTGTTTGACTGGATTGCTGTTCCAGCCTGTTGAAATATCCAATTGTTAATTTTGCATCCTTCTTTGACTTATACCTTCCTATTCACCGCCATTTTCCTTCTTTCTCTTTCCTTGCAACCTCGTACATGCTTTTAAATTGTGAAAATAAACTATGCATAAGCAATGAATTAATTGTCTTGGCGCTAATTCTATTGTGGTCATGCTGAATACATGTACTCTTTAAATTATGAATGGAGTACAGATGCTTTAAACACCTGTTATTGATATAAATTATCAGTATTGTAGTTCTCACACAATACCGACTTCTTCCGTTTTTGTAATCAATTTATTGTTTAAAATATTGGTTACGGACCACTCTGTCATTCCCGTATTGCAGCCGCGTAGCTAGGGGGGGGGGGCGGGGGGGAGGGGGGGGGGGCGGTCCGCCCCAGGCAGCACCTTTTCTGAGGCGGCACCTTTTCTGAGGCGGCACTGACTGTCTGGACTACAGGGAGGCCGAGCCGAGGCAACGGCCTCTGTGATACAGTCACAATAATAAACAATTGATAATAAACCCGGCCGTTACCCAACCAGCAAGTTAGCACATACACTAGTCCTCCAGGGCCGTCAATCAGTGGTAGCGAGCGCGGCGCGCACGAGCGCCACCAATGACGGCCCTGGAGGACATTTTTGGCCAGCCTTCGCCGCACCGTAGCAGTGTGACGCGTTACGCGCTCACTGCCCCCTACGCTCGCTCGCCCGCCCGCCCCTCGCTGTGTCTAGAAGTCGGAGTGCGCGCCACCATTCTGACTTGCCTGCAGCTTACTGATAAAACAATTCAAGGTGAGACTGAGAGAAAGAAACCGCACCCAGACTCGTTTTGCACTCTATCGCGGCCCATTAGATTTGTATGTCAGTGTCTGGAGGTGTTTTGTTGCTCGTACTATCGCCCCTGGCAGAGCATCTTCAAGAGCCTGCATACCTATATAATACCCTGGCGCTGTGTACACAAGCTCTCTCTTTAGTCTTTAGATTAAAAGGCGGCTAATTGGAAATGTTGTAATAGTATGGGTAAATGATCCAGGAATCCCTGCTTTGAAAAGCACATGTGGTGATGTAAGTAGCTTTGCTTTTCATTAGTAATTTTTATTCAGGTAACACCAAACAACATCTGCTACTTTACAACTATCAGACTTCATTGCGCTGGCGAAGGTGCTATAGTAATCAGTGAGGAAGTCAACCAGAACCTGAACTCGCATAAGGGAAAATAATCACACCTAACAAACCTAAATGATATGCTCAATTAATCTCCATTGTGGAAAACTGACTTTTAAATGTGTCTAAACTTTCTAAAAATGAAAAAAATCTACTTTGCAACACTGGTACTTTGGGAATAAGAAGAAAACACCTGGTCTTTGTTTAATGAATTTGCATGCATGAAAATAAGTGCTTTTTAATGCTGTTGTGTGCCATATTCTTTTTGCATTTTGTGCGCTTAATTTATTGTAGTTTTTCTCTTACTTGCTTTTCTTCTTGCACTGACTGACAAAAACAACCTTTTCAGACAAGAGTTATTTATCATACTTAAAAGATTTATTTTTTTATACTTGTGGTGAAATCATACATTACATTTTCAAAGAAGTGATGGAGGTGAACATTTTCCCCAGTTCCAGCTAATAAGTTAAAGAACTGTGCTGTTTTAAGTTATTGTTCTTTTCTTCTAAAACTATTTGTTATTTCATGTATATATTGGTAAATAAAGTGATCCAGTCATAAGAGGCAAATTTCTTGGGCCAAGTCAAATGCAAGGTGCCCATGTTGGAAAGCTGGAGATTTAAAGATCTAGGGTTGATCATTGGGAAATAAATCCCCTTTTCTAAGGTCTGTCTCCTAGGTAATGATATGGTGACTGGCACTTAGAGACAAATTCTTTGAAGTATGCATCCCATAAACACACCTGCTTTCTAAAGTGAGCTGATGCTGCTTTGTACTTCACAAGTCCGTTTTCACTATTCTCTTCCTGTTATTCACCTCTCTATATTACAAGTAGTTTATTTTAATGAATAAACTACTATGTCTAACCTCGAAAACACAACTGCAAGTGTATTTGCCTCTCATAAGTTATTTGCAATGTATGCGTGGTGTAAAATTACCTTTAAAAAAATATAATTGATTTAAGTGCATGTCTCTGTTTGGACTTTAGACACATTATTTGTAAGACCTTAATGGATCTGGATCCACCAGTGGGCATTATCTGCAAATATGTTGTGTTGTATGTCCTTTACAAGATACTATGCTTGTTTTCAGAATGATATTCTTTTATTGTCGAGACGAAAGTCCAAGATCACCCTTTGCTGTGCACTTAGACGCAGATACTCTCCATTATTTTGCCCAAGCTTGTATCTTGTGAGTTTGGCCCCCTTGAACTCTTCACAGGCCTGAGAAAATGGTAACACTGATAGGTTTTCTGGGGGGTGAGTAGTAGCAGTATCAAGGAATGATGACCTCTGGCATCCACATATAAAATAAATTCCATACCTCACGGCAGATGGGACCTGTTGACAGAGACCTATTATTTCCACTAAATAACATTTACTTAGAGAGCCTTTGGGTCAGTCCCCTGTTCATCTTTGATTGGCTATGCTGTCTATCTCAGTTATTAATGGCTTGTCACTCTATGTTTGTGTTTATTCTGCTCAGGAACATTTCACTCTCACAGTATTCTGATGGGATGTGGTGTACTCTTTCACTGCCAACCTGAGGTAACTCTATTGTTACCAATTCAAAAAGGACTATTTTACACCTGAAGGGTACACTTAATCAAGCCTTTATCACATAAATCCATGTTGTAAGCAAAGCCATCCTTTGTTCTTTTTTTCCTGTAGAAGACATTTTCTTCACTGTTTTATCATTGCTTGAGTGGAAACCTGAACTTAAGATCGACATGCTATTAGTCTGTCTACTTTCAGATTGTCACAATCTGAAGTGGGCACTGTAATCTAGCAAGACTTTGGATCCAATGGATGTTTACCTATGTCTATTTTATTATGTCTTTATACTTTTTCCATAGAACTTGTCTTTCTCCTATTTTAATGGCCCAGTGGGTTTGTGCATTTCTCTAGTTTTCTGCTGAACTCAAACCCTTAAAAATCACTGATTATGATGTGCAAAACATACTATTGTTAATTTAAAGGATGGTTAATGTACACAAATCCATACAAATCAGTGTATGTGTGCACTTCCAGATATTAGCAGCAATACTACGTGTCTCTCGGAGACTCAGACATTTTTCAAGTGCTCACCGTCCTTTTTCCCCAGAAACCCCCCCCCCCCCCCCCCCCCCCCCCCCGCCCCAAGGGGCGGCAAACTGAGGGATAGCCCCGGGCGCCACAAGCTCTAGCTACGCCCCTGCCGTATTGCACCCAGGTCCGATTGACTTTTGGGTTACCCCGTTATTTGAAACGGCCAGAACATGTACAGCACAAATCCTGCTTGAAAAATCATATGTTACTTACAATAAATGAATTAGTGTGCTTTTAGAAAACACCAGGCTCTGCTTACAGCAACCTTAGCGTTTGCATGGCACTTTATATGTTTTCAAACAAGCTTTGCTGACCCAGCTACAAGGATGCATGTGATAGCAGACTGTATGCCCATCTGTGCCTGGCATGAAGCTATTCCCATCTGTAGAAGACCAACCAGGCAGAAACTGAGCATTTTCTAGAATAAAAGGGCTCTGTTCTCATTTAGGTTTAAGACAGAATGATCTGAAATGATGTCAGAATTGGAAAAAGAAGTATGCCTTATGGAAGTCACCTGTAATGTGGACCACTCGTCATTATTCTGGCACATCTTTATTTACATGAGTTATCTGAATATCATGGAATTCATGTCATTTTTAAAGTGCATGGTTGTGAGCCTGGACTCTGGTCTGCTCTTGAGGTTAATGTTATCACATCTGTTTAACAATTTAATTATACTATCAAATAGAATTCTGCTTGTCTAGTGACAATATGGTGCAAGCATGGTGCCAATTGAAGGAAGACAAGTGGTACAACACAGTGGGGCTAGAGTTATGGTGTACAAAACTGGTCCCTAAAGGCCACAGCCTTGGATGCTTCAAGATTCCACCATTATTGTTTGTGAAATAAATGTCCATACCATTGGCCCCAGTCTACTTCGTGTACCCTTTGGGCATGGTGACATAGGATGGTTTCCAAATGATGCTTACCAGTTCATTCCTTTCATCTACTAGTAGCGTATTCCTGTCTTCAAGTTTACGTATCGTGGCATTCAGTTCTGCCATTCTCCGCTGGTTCCTCCGCATGTCCTATCAATGAAGGACAACAAAATAAACATGTTAAATAATTTTAGCTGTAATTGAAAAAAAAAAGAAATTGCTAAAAAAAATTGAAATGGCATGAATAATGGAGAATTATGGCAGAAGTGGGCAAGGAGAAAGTCAACAGCTTGAATGGCATGAAAAGAAAAATGGGAGATACCATTGTTAAATGTCATTCAACAGAAAAAAGGGGAATCGAATGAGGGGCAGTGAGAGAAATTGCTTTGGAGTCAGCAATCTGATCTTCTAAAATGATGACCAATGGTTTCCAAAGGCATTAATGTAAATGAACTCCATTTATTTCATACAGGTTACTTTTACCAAGCCTATTATTCAACATCTCCCACTTCTTCCCCTGTTCGTTCTATAGTTGGGCAACAAGTTTTGTTTAAGTCAAACACCAGCATGAAATGTTTCTCTTGGTTACTTGTAACGTCATTCAAGGCTGTTACTTGTAAAATCTCCACTATTCCAGCCAGTTGGGCTCCAGAGACATTAAGAAGGAGTATGGGTCCTTCATAAAACTCTTGCACCATTATCACACACTGTAATTCAGGATAGTTATCAAGAACGAGACTTGACTCCAGCAAAGGTCCAGAAAAGAATTGGAGTCCTATGCTACCAGCCCTGTGTCACAGAAGCCTATCGTGTACAAGCTTACGGGGCTGCCGCAGTGCTCCGACCCATCGCCGGCCCGGCCAGGGATCTCTCTCTTGGGGCTGCTCGTGCCTAGGTTGCACTCAGCTTCTTTTACTAAGAAGAGCTGCTCATCCAGGGCCTCCTTCTGAAGTTGCAGCTTTTGCAGGAAGCCAGTCTGTGTCTCCAGCTCTTTTTCGAGAGAGAAGATGATCCTGTCCTTCGCTTTGATTTCATCCATCTGAAGAAAATGAGCAAAATAAAATCCAATGTCATTAGTGCTCACAGAGCATATGCCTCAACAAATATCTCTTTGTGATACAAACTACCAAGAAATGTCTTTACCAAATATTCATAACAAAAAAATTCTTCAAATGAAGAACAGGCAAGTTGCAAGTTTAAACATATGCTACTAAAATACACATTTTAACACTTAGGAAAAAACTATACTCATACTTTCAAAATTGTTTTCTCATTCAATGAACAATACATTTAACATAATGTTTCCTCATTAATAATGTAAGCACCTCACAGGGACCTTATCACAGTCTCGCCAACGCTTTTGCGTTGGGTACCTCATAGATGACAGGTGTACATATTCACACATAAGTCTCAACTTGGGGACCTGAACACTGTATCATGGAATGTCAGAGGAATGCTTAACAAAATGAAAAGAGGCGCTATTCTGCTGATAAAGACATTTATTGATAGAATCACACAACTTTGGGGAGAAATCTCAGACAGCCTGACACTACTGGGCGGGGACTGGAATGACGTGATGTCACTCTTGGATCGCCGGTGGGGGCTGTGGTGCGGGCCCCAGCTGGCGGGATCCAAACTTCAGCAGCTGGAAAACACACTAGGGTGGTCTGATTCGTGGTGGGCATATAACCCCTCTGAGTTGGGATTCACGTTCCTCTCAGCAGTGCATTGCTCGTTGTCAAGAACATATTATTTCTTTTTACCACATAGTTACATACACAGGGTTTCTCAAGTCTCTATCTTGTCCAGAGGACTGTCAGACCACTCCCCATTCTAACTCAAGCTGCACATAGGCCCTCAAAAGCACCCCCTTAGTCACCCTGCACCTTCGCAATTTGAAATACCAGCACATCCTCCATCAGGCCATTTCAGACTATCTTTCGTCCAATGTCATCTCTGCCCCCTCTAGGATGATCCTCTGGGAAGATCTCAAACCCACTATCCGCGGCATAGATATTTGCTTTCGCGTAGGCGAAAAGCGTAAACGCATCGCCCAAATAGTAGAACTAGAAAACCGCCAGAGGTCCCTTGAAGCCGAAATAGTCACATCCGCCTATCCAATACCACAACGTAACCTTCTCCAAATAGAACAACACATCCACCAACATCTCACTAACAAGGTGCATAAGATCTGGCTACCGACTCAACACAGGATCTGTCAATGGGGAGACAAGTCAAGTCAAATGCTTCATCAGTTGTGCCAAGCTGTGATGTCTCCCACTCCTGTTCCGGCTTTTCACTATACAGAGAATTCTGTACAATCCCAGATGATGTAGTATAAACGTTTGCGGCTTAATATACCATCCTATATGAGCAGAAAGCGATATTAATTTTTTTGATAGAGGAATTCGTAATAGACATACCTCCCAAAAAGATCCGTGACCACGTACAAGACCAACTTGATGCTCCCATAACCATGGAAGAACTCAGTGCAGCGTTAGCTAATATACACCCAGGCTGGACCCCCGGCCCTAACTGCTTCCCCAGTGACTTCTTACGGCTGCACATGGCACAGCTCAGCCCGTACTTTTTGGAAGCACTTCATGAGGCTCTTGAGCAACATATCTTACCTTCTTATTGGCGCCACGCCGGGATCGTGGTATTTCTAAAACCCGGTCAACCTCCAGAATACCCCTATTCCTACTGCCCTATCTCCCTCCTCAACTTTGAACCCAAACTCCTTGGCAAGGTCCTCGTGGACCGCCTCCGCACTTGTATCCACAACCTGGTCCACCTGGGCCAGTCTGGCTTCATGCAACACCGATCGACCCAGCACAACTTCCGGCGAGTTCATAATGCCATAGCGAAGGCTCCAGAGCTGGGCCGTTCTGTGGTTATCGACCTGGCAGACATAGATAAGTTGAGTTGGACATATTTATTCTGGCTCCTCCACTCCCTCAACTTTGGTTGCCACATTATGGCCTCTGTCTAATTATTATACACAGATCTCTCGGAATCCGTGCTGTCGATATTTATGCTTATTATGAAGCATCCGACCTGTCGAACATTTATGAGTGGTGGTGCAGCCCGCATACAGACCCAGCATTTGCTGTGGAGAGCCTGGCGATGGAGGGCATACCTCTCCTGAAGCTTCTTTATAGCCGCATAAATCTAAACTTCCTACTCCCCCCATCTCTCGCCAGCAGAACAGCTGTTCAGCTTTGGTGCTCTACTGTTAAGAAAATGTGCTGGGATGGCCGTCTGACACAGATGACCCCACTATGGCAGGGTACTTACCTACGTCCCTTTGTCAAACTTCCAGGATTCTACACATGGGATCTTCTCTGAATCTCTACCCTAGGGGACATTATACAGGGATCCACCCTTAAATCGTTTCAGCACCTGTATAACAATTTCAGCTGCACTGGACACAGTTTTATAAATACTTGCAGATGAGACATGCTCTGACTCCACTGATTCGTTCGCTGGGTGACCTACCGGAATTTCACCCCCTTGAGGGACGCTTACTAATGGGTGAACTAGGGGCGCACAAGATGTGGCAGGTCTATCAGACTTTAACCACCCACACTCAAACTTCACTATACAAAACCCGAGAGGAATGAGAGGCGGACTTGCCCGACATGACCGATGATGACTGGACAAAGGCCTTCGCTAATCCCTGGGAAGCCACTATTGCTACACGGTATCGGCTTATCCAGTTTAAATATATTCACCGGGCTTACTTCACCTGTTCCCGCCTCTGGAGGATGGGAGTTATCCATTCCCCTATATGCCTCAGATGCGGTGATGCTGAGGGTACCTTTTTTTCACATGGTGTGGAGCTGTGGGGCATTGCAGCCGTTCTGGCAGAAAATGTTGTCTTGCCTAGGCCGGGTCCTGTCCTGGAGTCTTCCATTTGACCCTAAACTGTTCCTGCTCCATAGTACAGAGGGGATAGGAGGGAACCGCTAAAAACAGCACTTATTGTTTTTGGGGCTTACGCTTGCCAAACAAGACATCTCCCAATCATGTAAGGGGTCCACCCCACCAACAATGGATGGGTGGAGGGTGGCTATGGACAGATGCATGGGGCGGAAATCGGGGTATATCAGGCACGTGGTTGCCTGCAGAAACAGGAAAATATTGTCCAGCTGGGCGACGTATCAGGATATAGACTTTTCCCCTATACCACCATCAGATCCTCTACAAACTCGGCAACTACATCTCACTGACCCCTATATACCCAAGGTGAGCCATTCTGTCATTGCTGCACATACCCTTAGAGACATCACGTTCAGTGAATCATGTGGTAACCTGTGCCTCATTTTAGTCACTGGGCCTAGGAGTTTGCAGGCTAACTTGTTGTTTAAATATAACTGGTACTACCTCTGCCAAATTGTATCTGTAATATATGCTTCGGGCTCCGCCCAATATGTACCATTAAACTCAATCAAATTTGTTATTGAAAAAAAAAATTAAACACCTAGCTTAATATAACTTTTGTTCAAGATTCCAGCCCATATATCAGTCTTGGGCGGTATTTATGACCTTATTAAATCATTTTGTTCTCTATTTCCCTGTGGCGACATATTCTTCCAAAAATACATATATAACTTACTCCTTTGCTATACGCTTAACACATACACTATATATGTGAAGTGCCATATAAAACCCACTCATTTAAAACTACTTTAAGAATCAAGGTACTTCTTTAAAATATTTTTTGAAAGGTGTTTAACTTCGTTCAATCGTATAGCAGGCTCATTCCTTCCCTAAATCCAGTGCATTTTTCTGGCCTGAGAAACTTGGGCAAAATCGGCTTATATATTATTTACATAAAACAATTGCTTGTACATTAAGTGTGTTGCTTCAATGTCAAAACCGTCCATGACCCCATCACCATTAACACTGTCATATAGATGCTGCTTTTCTATATACTGTGTTAAGTTAGCATGAGTTTATTAAGTGTTTAAACAACATATTTTCCTTTGGCTTCAGTTTGCACACGACACATAATTGTTATTGTAGCTTTCAACCTAGACGAAAGATGTGATTTATTTGAGAATAATATGTTATTACTCTGATATCACCACTCCGATCAAAGTTTGTTGTACCAGAAGACCCTTTGCATATAATATGGCTTCAATTTTAATAATCTCAAACTTTGCTGGAATATGGTTACTACTTTCAATAACAAGATAGGACCAGACATTCATATGACAGACACGATTGGGGATAAAATGCACCTCTGCATCATTTGAATAGTCAGTCACACCCTATACCCTGTCATCTAAAATGCTTACCCAGGTCTCGCAGATGAAAGCCCCAGTAATACATCATTGATTGGCCAAGTGCTCATGCTTAGGCAGTCAACTTTCTCAATTGCCATCATGAGATCAATAAAAGTGGTATATAGCTTCTGCCTCACTTGGAGGCTGTATCTAAAATAAATTATGCAGCCAGAATACCAAATCATGTGCATAATGTAACACATTGTGTGGATTATAATCTCTTTTTTTGTCATTGTAATACAGAAACATGGAAAGGGGATCTCAAATGCTATGCAAAGTACACAGGTTTCTAAAGGTATACACATCCCCCAGATCATCCTAAAAGGTATTTGCCAACATGTAATGATGTTGTCTTGCTTGGAAGTGCAGGGAAACTAAAACACTAATATCTTAAGGTTTTAATACCAAAAGTAAAATAAAGTGCTGCCATGTTCCCAGAAGTAATGCGTCCACTTTCGGTAGATTTACTTAAATTCCTAAAGGAATATGCAAGATTTTCAGAAAAAAGGGAAACAGTCAGGAATCTCTCATATCTTCCGCTAAATTATGCACTAATCTCTCTTCTGTAGGTGATATCGGGAACCCCAGCCCTGAACCCCAAAATCATTATTCACATAGGTATTCACAAGTATTGTTATTTTACAATAAACTAGAATTTATTATGTGCTATTTTTTCAAATATTAAAAAAATTATAATAATTGTAAAAACCTCCGCCAACACAATGGATGCAAGTGTGAAAAGAAGGTACACCAAAATCATATTTCATTGCACATACCCCTTAACAGATTAGTTTAAATCCTACCTATGATAAAATTAGTAGCCTTATTGAAATGCCAAGTCTTGTAGAAACACCAAACACATACCTTTAATTCTAAAGTCCAGTTTTTCACCTTTCCTCTAGCAACTGGTCCATCTGCTTTCCTTCACCCCAAACACCTTTTATACCATTTTCATATATTATGGTCAGTGGCACGCAGAAAGGTTGATTGCACTTAGCTTTTATGCTTGCCACAGAGGTTAGCAGACAATGCCTCAATTCAGATTTGAGGTAGTGCTCGGAAGCTTCTTTTGTATCTTTCTGGTTCTTTCATACCATGTAAGGTCATTTACACAAGCAGACCAGTCCCTAGATACCACAAAGTGTGCAATGCCTCAGGAAATATAGCAATCCCGTCTGTGACGACTGAGCACATATAATTTGTAAGCCTACATAAATTTCAGATGCTCACATTAGTAAGGGCAATGCCTGTTTTCTAGGTCGTAATAATCTGGCATGCACTCTAATGCCAATGCATTCAATGCACAAACAGTGGTCATGTGCACATAAAGTCTGTGTTGTTGGTAAAATTATCTGAATACATAGATAAGGCCATGCTTTGCATGTCAGTTTGTGGCAAGATGTGTGCACGAGTACGCTTATTTTCTGCTCAGTAGAGCGGTATATCTGTAATCAGCAGAAAAAATGCCTACATGTGCACCCTCTTTCTTTTATAATAAAAGCTGCGCCTCTCTTTTTCTCCATAACCCAGTTATGTCTTAGGACTGTCCTTCATTTTGGGGTTTCTCATGTCTAAACTATGGATTGTTGAAAGTACTTTTTTCCAATTCTTAAGTGTCCTGCAGGACAGAGTTGTACATAACATGCGTAAATGTAAGTGTCTTGCTAGGAGGCCCTGTATAATTAAAGATGTCAGATTTTAATAAGAAATTAATGAAAACGTTACATGAGTTCTTGTACTGAGTGCCTGCAAGTAAATGTCTTGGGAGTAACATATATTTACATGACTGAAGAAACAAAAGCGTTTCCATCCAAAGAAAAAAAACATAAATGAACTAAGAGCGATAATGGTAGCCAGGCAACAATTTTACCTCATCAGCAGCAGTTTAGCTTCTAAATTAAACAATCAAGAACTGAAAGATAACCAGTTAACTTTTTGAGAGTCTGTTAGACATTTATAAAAAGGGAATAATTTTCATTTGGTAACCCTTTAAGCTAGAAATAAAGTTTTTTTTTAATCTTCAATGTGTGCAGTAGATGGTGGAGAATGTGGCAAAAGAGTTAAATATATAACTATACGGGAACAATGCAGCCTTACATTCATATAATTGTTTTGCCCAGCTAAGCACGCATGCACTGAGAGGCTGAGGTGTGAGATGAAGATTTAGATCATACATTACAAAGAGAATGTTTGGATATGGAGATAGGTAGGTTCCATACCTTCCAGATCAGAGATGTAACAGATGTTAAACATATACAAAAGTAACAAGTATTGGCAAAGCCAAGAGGTCTCGCCTTTGGAACCCAAAGTCTTTGCCATTGCTTTTGGTGCTACTATACAGCATCGGCAAAATGCTGTACGGAATGGGCAAAAGAATATAGAAGGAAAAGTGTGAAGATACCGCAGGAGCAGCTGCATCATTTTATAGGTACTAGCATGTGTGAAATGTAAATGTAAATGTGTATACTTGTAAAGCGCACTGTCACTCCATCTCGGAGTGTCCTGGCGCTGTATACCGCTGGGGAGCCCTTCCTGGCTTTCCCTGTGAGATGGTCCCTCCTGGGCACCCCCAAGGTGAAGCCAGGCATCCCCGGCGCTGAAGGGGCCGTTGTGGAGATTAAGCAAGCTATTGCCCAGAGTTGCAAAGTGGAACTTATGGTTATAGTAGGCACCGAGGCGATGATGTGTGCATGCACATACACAAAACTATGCCGTTTTTTTTCTATTTACCAACTTGACATGTACCGGTAAACAAGAAAAAAAAAAGATGTAATGAGAAAAGTTGGAGGAGCTGGGAGCAATCTGCTGCTTGGTCCTCCCCCACAAAATTAATAAAAAGATAATTGTTTTTATTAAAAAAAAAAAATGGTGGGTATTGGGTGCAGAGCAGGAGCTTGTGGGAGAGAGCAAACAATGGTGGGCAGGGGAAAGGAGGTGAAGTGCATGAGGTAAAGCAACACTGGAGCAGTGAGAAAAGCCCACAAGCAAAAAAGCAACACAGAGTCTGGGGTCAGGAGGGCGTTTGGTGGGGGAGAATTGTACGAGAGAGAGCTTGCAGCACAAGTGAGACTGCAATGTGGAGCGTAAAGGGGTCGATATCTGTTAGTGAGAAACGAACAAGGCAAAGAGGTTGCAATCAAATGTACTCTCATGGTGTGCTTGGGCAAAAAGGAACATGCACAAGGTACTTGAATGGTGTGGAAAGGAGAGCAGTTCTACTGCAGGTTGTATAGGTCTTCTAGAATCCTGTGAGGTTCCTGCATGATGGTGTCTCCTAGTCAGAGGAATACAACAGGGAAGCCCGCATGTATGTGTTAAAGTGGCTATGCCAGATTATAATGGTTCTTTCTACATTAATGCATGTATGCGGTATGTACAGCACTCTGAAGGGATCAAAAGATGACATGACCGAGCTATATATTTTCACATATATGAATAAATAGATGTTAAGTGGCCGACCTGAATTTTTCTTTCCTTCTTGCTTTATTTATACAGGATAGGCATGCGTTCGATCTTTTTTATATTGCATGAGTAAATATTGGCATTCCTCTGTGATCCGAGACTGCTGAGCCCACCACTCTAACGCCTTGCGTGCGGTGCAGATTTCCGCGGTGTGCTGCAGATTGCAAAAACCCACGTTACATGACGAGCTCAGCTCGTCATCAGCATCGAAGGGGTTAAAGTCCTCAGAGCAGAGTTAAAAGCACCTATCATCCACCTGAAGAAATATATTATAATCTAACCCAGATATCGTACATTGTTGTGAGAAATTGGGTTGTGGTTTGATTGGATGTTAAGCCTGGTCAAGCAGAAACCACAATCTTGGTCAGGGTAAGGCACAACCAAACCCCAAATTAACCTGGGCTCAACCCTCTAGTATCTTGGGAGAGTAGTCAGGGTTAACTTAGAGGCAATTTGTAAAGTATTAGTGCAACACTTCAAACAGTAAAACAGTGACAAAACCCCTACAATAAGTACCCCACACCAGGTTGGAAAAATAGCGCAAAATGTAATAAATAAAAAAGAGCAACACAACAAAAATATAATTAGTGCCGAAAGGCAGAAAGAACGAACCGCAGCTATCTGGTTGCACTGGACTGGGCCAACCCCAAAAGTTCAGGCTGACCGCAATATAGCGCAGATCAGATACAGTTCCAGATTCACCCTGCTGAAAGTTTACCTTCTCAAGATTTGTTCCAAGACCCCTGTTCGCATTCAAAAGGGCTGCTGGGATCGAGGAGAGCATCGTGGACCGTGGTTGGCGTGCCATGAAGAGCAGGCCAGGCGTAGTGAAAAGGCAGGTTGGGGCTTCATGTTGGTGGGATTTCACCGGCGATCAATGCTTGCTGTGCAAAGCTGCAGCTCGCGCTGATTTTCAATGTGAGTGGTGCAGTTTCGGGCAAATGATCCCTGTTTGTGTTCACGAGGAGCCCAAAATCTTGACTTTAAGAGCCTGTGAGCCACACCAAAGGTCAAGGACCTGAGAGGCACTACTCCAAGTGAGGGGCTCGCTGAAGCTCAGTCCAGCAGCTGGTTAGGACCATTTTACGTCCCTGAGGCTCAGAGCAGGAGGCCAGCGAACTGGCCCTTCGAGGCAAACAAAAAAGAGAACAGAGAGGCAATCATAATTAGTAAAGTGCATAAATCGAGTTGTTTTTCAAAAAACGGAGTGTTCATATATGTTCACAAAAAAGAGTAGCGGTCCTTCAGGTTGTTCTTCAAATATTTTTTATTGTGGTCTTCAAACAGTATCTTGACAGAAATGACAGCCAACGCGTTTCGCCCAGATTGGGCTTCCTCAGGGCAAAAAGTTTTTTTACGTCAACAGCCCTTCAGTATAAATAAAGATTTACTTATAAGCACAGGACGTCAGGACCGTGTTCCTGTTCAAAGCACATTGGTATCCAATTTTAAATAGAAAGGGTGTGGACTCTATTACTCATAGACAGCTGTGTAATTTGGCACCAAGAGTGAGTTCTGCCATCCGTGCAGCATCGTACTGAAGCGCTGTTGACGTAAAAAAAGGTTTTGCTTTGACTGTCCTGTATATATCAGGGTAGTGCAACTGTTGATTCCTACTGCTATCTGTTGTTTGTTTGGAACTGGTCCTTTGAGGCACTTTCAGGTCCTGGGTTCAAGATGAAGTTGCAGGTCCAGTTCTTTCCCAGACAAGAGGGCAGGAGGTCAGCACAGCAGAGCAGCAGTTCCTGTATGGTAGCAGTACAGCATAGTGGTAGTCCTTGTGGAATCACAGCAGTCCTTCTTCCTGGCAGAATATCTACAGGCCCAGAAGTATTCTGAGGAGTTGGTGTCTGAGGTCCAGTATTTATACACATTTGTGACTTTGAAGTGGGAGAAGCTTCTAGAGGCATGCCTCTAAAGTGTACAGATGCCCTGCCTTCCTTGCCTGGCTCCAGACTAACAACAGAGGGGCATGCAGACCTTTTAATGGAGGAAGGACACAGCCTACTTAAGTGTAAGTGGGTCAGAGCCCAGCTCCTCCTGCCCATCCTATCAGTGATGGACCATCCAGTCACACCTAAGCTCCCCTTTACGTGTGGCTGTCTAGGAGGAGAACACAAAGCCCAACTGTCAGTACACCCAGTCATGTGACCACAGACAGGCTGCAGGCACCAAATGGTGAAGGCTTAAAATGCCAACTTTCTAAAAGGGGCATTTTCAGAATTGCAATTCAAAATCAAGCCTTTTATATTGTGATTCCAGAAACACCAAATACGAACTGGCTATCTCTTGCCATTTGGAAATCACACTTATAAAATGTAATAAGGCAACCCCAGAGTTTGCCTATGGGATTGATAGGCCTTGCAGGAGTGAATTTGTTTTTTGGGTTTTACACTTCCAGGATATATAAAACTAAAAAGTACTTGCCCTACTTTTTAAATACATTGTCCATTGCTCTCTTGGCTGCCCAGAGCCTACCCTGGGGGTGACTTATATGTATTAAAAAGTAAGGTTAGGGTCTAATAATTTTTTTTTGCCAGGTAGAAATGTCAGTTTGTACTGCATACACGGACTCTGCAGTGGCAGTCCTGAGACATCTTTAAAGTGTTACTTATGTGGGTGGCCTAACCAGTGCTGCAGGCCCACCAGTAGCATGTAATTTACAGGCCCTGGGCAGATGTAGTGTCACTTTACTATGGACCTACAAGTAAATTAAGTATGCAAATTGGGTATAAGCCAATCTAGCATGTTTTCAGGAGAGAGCAAAGGAACTTTAGCACTAGTTAGCTGTGATAAAGTGCACAAAGTCTGAAGGCCAACAGTAATGAATTCAGCGAGAAAGGCAAGAAGGTTTGGAGATGACCCTGCAGAAAGGGCTCAGCCCATCACTTGTCTAATGAGCAACAACATTATCTTAAATTGATAGGTGAGTTATCGATGCAGGGCCAGAAAATAATAATGAGGATAGATGCCAGACTTGTCCACTAGGGGAACAACAAGTATTTTGGAGACTGTCCAAATCAAATTGAAAATGGTATTTTATGTTATGTTACTCAGTACTTGTAGAGCGCACGGCTACTCCTGAGAGTGTCCTGGCTCTAGATCGTTATTTGATTATTATTCAATAATCAAAAAAGTACAGGGCACATTAAAAAATCACCAAAGTTAAAACACATGTATCGAAAAAAAAATACAATTCATAAACAGATAAAAGTTATTAAAAACTAAGACAAGAAAAAGCATCTAAAACATCGAGTTCATGCAACTCTTATCAACAATTTTCAGCTTAATTAAAACGGAAGTTATAGATTCAGTGCTGCATTCAAGTGCATAGCATTTTTCAAGAAGGACTCAACAGCGGTTATAACGGCAGTTTCAACAAGAATCTGCAAATAGTTAAAGGCTGTTCTATGCTGCTAGAAGGCCCTGAATCTAAGGATAGGCAACAAGTATCTGCGCCGAGGAAAATCATAAAACTACAAAATGAAATTAAATGTACCAAAATCTGTCATGATCTCCAATCTCAGGGGCTAATCAAAATATTGTCCTGGTGGAAAACATACTGCATACCGAATTGCACCCAGTCGAAACTTAGTAAGTAAAAATCTCCCCCACGGGCTTCTGACTAGGGAGAGATAAGGCTTGGGACGACATTAGTTTGGACAGTCATGCAAGCTCTCAAAACAGCTTTTTAAACTTCAGTCCATTTGTTTTGTTAATCAACTGAGGTGCCTGGTACAATTCTGGACATCCCAACAATACAGCTATTTTTTTTGTAACTTTATTTATTGAATTTTGTTAACAGTACACAGCAGCTCATTTCATGGTAACAGCTCAAATACATATGAAGGACAAAATCCATACAGCATACGAAATTTGTATATTATAATTTTTCCTGCTATTGACATATATTCAATAGTAATCCCCTTAAGTTATTTCTGTATTCTATACCTCGATCATAGTACATCCGAATAAAATTCTTCGTGCTCACTCATATATCAGCAATCACAGCACCCGCTGTTTCTCAGTTCGGTTACACCTGGCTGTTTGCCTCCTATGTAGGTCATTTTAGTCTATTTATTACAGTTAGAGTCTGTAATCAGTTCCCACGTTATGGGGGCGGGGGGGGGGAGAAGAGGAGGAGAAGAAGAGGAGGTGGGGCAATGAGCAACTCATATGCATTAAGTCAGCGCGCAAGCGCAAGTAATCCAATAATGGGTCCCAGTCCACGGTTTCCACGGAGCTCAGCATTCTGCGAGCGAGGTAGCGAGGAAGTCGAGCGGCAGCGGCAGCGGCGTGTTGCTCAAGCCGGCGTTTTGACCTGAGACGTTGTAGCTGGGTGTTGAGGCCGTGTTGAGGCCGCGAGCCGCGACCCGGAGGAGCTACAAGTGCTGCTGCCAACTCTACTTGCCTACACACCTGCCCACTTTCAGTCCTGCGCCGGTGCTCGTGCAGAGAAGCGCGAGCCACGGGAGAAGAGCCTGGCGGCAGGGGCGGCAGCGTCAGTTGGGAGCCGCAATCCATCAGGTGCCAGGGGCTGCAAGGAGCGCAGTAACACTTAATCCAGCTTCGCCAGCCCTCGCCAGCCCTTCCCAGCCCCACCAAGATCAGCCCCATCCAACCGTGCAGCGGTGGGCAGGGGGAAGGGGGCGCCAGCAGCAGCAGAAGCAGCCAGCAGCAGCAGTAGCTGAGGTAGCTGAGGAACCGCGTGCCGAGTGGAGCCCAGGAGCCCAGGAACGCCAGCCCAAGCCAGCTTAAGCCAGAGCCCAGAGCCCAGCCCAGTCCAGCTCAGCCCTGTCCAGTGTAGTGGGCAGTAGGCTTTGCTGTGGCAGGGAGAGGGGCCGCAACAGCAAGGAGCTGCTGGTGTCAGAAACACAGCGTGGGGCTTTAACAGCAGTACCGGGCGACACAAGTTGAAGCGCAAAAGACCCAGTGAGTAACCTCTTCGCCTCTGTGGGATTTACCTTTTGGGACTTCCCTCTCCACATTGTAACCGGTGTGATTAAATAAGTTAAAGCTGGAATTTTGAAAACGCTGAGGAGACTTTACCTGGGACGCTGTACCCTGCCTCTATCTTCAAGCCTGGGCGAAGGGCGGGCCCTCAGAGGCCCTCAGAGACCGCAGGAGACTGGGCTGGGCCCCCCCCATTTCGCCGAACATACTGAGCTTAAGACGCTTCGCCTAGTGTAGCAGTAAGCTGTGGGTACTAGCATTTAGCTAGGCTGTCTGTAAAGTTCGTTGTTTGTACTGTTGGGTGGGTCATACTAGTGTGTTAGAATAAGTCTCTATAGTGATTGAGGATGTTGTCTCCCATTAAGGATAAGCAACCACCAACAGGAGGGCTAGCCAGCGTACGCTGGATAATTTTATATTTAGGGTTGCCATCGGAACAGACAAGGAAATTGCCCTCTCTGAGAGACGGGCGGAGAGACGTTGCTCTATAGAATCTATTAAAAATAAGTGCTCATCCTTAGGTTCCCTAAAGCTAACGATTTCTCCTATTCATAGTCCCTCCTCTGCAAAAGGGGATTGCGAGGCATCCCTAAATGATAGTATTCCACTTCTCCTACAAGAAAGAACCCCCCCATTAGTTGATGTTAGTAATCTGACTTTAAATGAATCAGCTTTTAATCGCAATATGACGCCAGAGGTGGAAGTCCTGCTCGACACTCTGCCGCCACAAGCATATTCAATTCATATAGTAAAGGACACATCTAAAACCCCTAGAGCCCAAGGCCCTCCACCCAAAAGAAGAAAGAAGAGGGGGGACTCTTTATATAAAAATAAAAATAAAAGTAAGACTGTTTGTATCAATGATGGGCCCTCCAAAAGACCTACTCCCAGTGCATCCACACCACCCATAACGATTAATCCAACACCCACTCCGGCAAATGACCCATTTAGTAAAAATCTCATGAGTAGTATAGAACAACTAATGAAATCATTTACACTACCTTTAGTGGAGAGAATGAAGGGGCTAACCCACCAACTCGAGAAGCTAGAAAAGGTTATTGGGGAAATTAAAGTGGCAATTAAAGACTTATCTAAACCAGCTCTAGAGCCCCAAATCTCTTTTTTGCCTCCAACAACTAATGCTAAAAAAGGAACAAAAACTGCTAATTTGCCCATATCAAAACCTCGAAATATATTGCCCCCCAATGCAGCTGGGTCAAATAGTATAAATAATGATAAGAAGACAACGGAAGGAGTAATAGCAAAACCACTTGTAAATGCCCCAACATTGAACCCTCTTGGAAATGCCCATAAATCCACTGGCCAAGAAAAACCTGTCAGGACAATGCCAGCCAAGAGGCTCAGAGTTGAACTGCCCCGGAAGCAGTGCCGTACGTAGCTGTTCTTACCGGAGTGCCAGTCTTAGAGGATGGTTGTGGAGAAGATCAGCGCGGGCTGAAAAATAAGGTCATATATTGGCTGAGACAGAATTGCCCACTTCCTCCCCATATAAATGGGGTAATTCTTAATGTTAGGCGCCTCCCCTGGCTGGGTCAAAGAACTAAGGACTTAACGGGCGACATTTTATAATAAACTTTCGGGACGACAAAGTCGTCAGATATATTGTAAATGGGTTTCCCCAAAATGTTGGTTGTTCAATTGCCATACGAGATCTGACATCCTTTTATCCCAGAGGAATAGTTGCTCCGATTACTAACTTTAGGCCCCTGGTTTATCAACAAAGCAATTACATGGACCCCTCACTTTGCCATCAGAATTTCGGTTTTGAGCTTTCATCCCAAACGCAGGAAGGCTGCTTCAGACCATTCTTTCAACATCAGGCTAACTATTCCTTGCCCACCTTTAACCGATTCTCAGCATTAGCGGGCATGGAGGGAGTTGATTGACTTAGCATAGGGGGTGTAGCAGAAAATGAAGTTGTTGGTCTACAAAAGGAACCCTCCGTACTTGCAGAGTCAACCAAAATTAGCAATGCATATGTCCCTCCTTCAAAGCATACTTGGTCTCAAAATATATTGACTGAGAATGTGGATGAAGACGAGGGGCAATTAATCCCTCCACAAGTCCTAGGTTGTGGAGGTAAAAGGGGGGAGGCAGTGGATGACGTAATCAGAATAGTGTCTTGGAATATAGCCGGGTTGGCTGCCAAATTTAATAATAAAGAATGGCGCCAGTACATTAGTAAATTTAATATAATCTGTTTACAGGAAACTTGGGCAGTTGACAATAGCTCCCTACAAATGCAAGGGTACAAATGTTTCTTCGTCCCAGCAAGGAAATCCAGACCAGGAAGGGCTGTGGGTGGGTTAAATATATATGTAGACCTGAACCTCCATGGCACATGGTCAAGTTTAAACTGCAATTCACATGATATCCAAGAGGTACGGTTTAATGGTAAAGGTCTTAAATTGACAATGTTCAATGTTTATAATAATGTGGCGGGTGGAGGATGTGATGCACTGATAAGAGAACTGGAGCACAGACTGTGCCAGGACTCTACCTGTGAATCAAGGGTCCATGCCCAAAATATCCTTGTCATGGGGGATTTTAATTGTCATCTCTGCCCAGCCCTTTTCCCAATAGACGAAACATGGTCGCGATGCCCATAGGAGAATGGGGCCCATTTTGAGCATTCAACAGAAGGCTATGCTCTAACAAAATTTTTGAATAACCAAGACCTGGCTCACACTATGGATATGGTGCATTTACCGCAAGATGAGACCCTGCCACCGACTTTCAAGGGTAGAGGATGTTCGTCTTACATCAACTACATTCTTGCTTCAAGGGTTTTTAAAAATAGGATCTCCAGGGTGGGGATTGACTGGAACCCGTTTAGCAACCATAATCCCTTGGTGATAGATGTCCCCCATTGTGCATGCCCCAGCGGGAGCAAGCACGTTGCGATAATTGAGAGGGTCACTGACCAGGGTAGACGTCTCAGATGGTCCAAGATTGACGGAGAAAGGTTCTACAAATCACTGATGGAGAAGGGGAAATTAGCTTTTGTGGCATGTCTAGATGTGGCAATAACAGGACAGCAGCTACTTACAGCATTTAAAAATATTGCTGATCTTGTGGATGGTCTTTTAAAGACTAGCACCCCGATAAAAGTGACCGGCAGTCAACAGCGGTGGTTTGACCGAGACTGCTCTAAAGCCTTGAGGGAACTTAAAGATAGTATTAAGATAAGGCCAAGGGATGTTACACGAGTTGCCTCCTGTAGGAAAAAATATAAGAGTGAGCTGAGTAGGAGGAAAAAGGCACTACAAGCAGAAGGTTGGGCGGATCTAAGGAGGCGAGGGAAAAGAGAGATTTGACCGAATTCTGGAGAATTATTAATAGACCCACTTTCCAGGATGATACGGCCCCCAAACTAGGAACAAACATAACTCCTGACGCGTGGATTACTCATTACGGGGGTCTATATAACCACGAAACATGTACACCATATGAACAAGGGAATACTGACCAAGGCCAGCCTATAGTTTTCTCATTAAAGGAAATTAAGGCTGGAATCGAGGGGTTGTCCAAAAACAAGGCTCCAGGCCCAGACGGAATCCCGCCTGATTTGTTCCTAAATTCCGTGGAATTATGGGCCCCATAATGACAAGAGTCATAAATACTGCAATCCGATATGGCTTACCGCCCTCCTGGTCTACGGCCATCATTGTCCCTATTTCCAAAAAGGGTAACAGGGATGACCCCCAATGTTATCGCCCCATCTCCCTGATCGATGTATCCGCTAAAATCTTGGGAAGGGGGATACTAAAGCGTCTGTCGGAGTGGACAGAGGCAAACAACATCATCTCAGATATACAGTACGGTTTCAGGATGGGTCGGTCCACGAGCGATCAATGCTTGAACCTTTATATGCTAGCAGCTAAATACACCAAGGCCAGCAATGAATCCATCTATATGGGGTTCATGGATCTGGCAGCTGCTTTCGACCATGTAAACAGGGACAAGCTTTGGGGTATGATGACCAGTATGGGGATAGAGGTTGGCCTTATTAACATCCTAAGAGAATTGCACAGTAACACTTTAGCGCATGTCAGGTATAATATGGAGGGTGGCTGCACTGACTCTTTTTATTGTAGTAGTGGGGTACGCCAGGGTTGCATCTTGGCACCTTTTTTATTCTCCTTCTACATTAACAATCTAGAGCAGCATCTCCTCCAGCTGGGATCTGATTGCCCACGAGTAGGGACGCGTCAGGTACCTGTGTTACTTTACGCAGATGACGCGGTCCTCCTCGGTCGAACACCAAAGAGTATACAGATTTTAATTGATGGTTTTGTATCTTTTATAGGTTCTTTAGATCTTTTTGTTAACCTTGGTAAATCCTATGTTTTATCTGTTGGTAATAAACCATGCAACAAATGTACATTTACGATAGGGAGCCATAAGATAGAGAAGGTTAAATCATTCTCTTATCTGGGCTTATTATTTGATGGGTCTTTAAAATGTAACTACCTGGTGGAGGAATGTTGCCGTAAGATGAATGTCACCAATGGAGCAATTGCAGGTTATGGCCGAAGGTTGGGGAGGTGGTGCCCCGAACAGGTGTTGAACTTGTATAACTCCATGTGTTGCTCTAAAGTTATCTATGGGGCAGAGGTGTGGGGCTTTGTGAACTCTTGTCAATTACAGCGAGAGGAGAATAAATACCTACGCTCCATCCTGAAAGCCCCACACAGTTTAGCTGCAGCCATTGCACACAGAGAGTTAGGGATACCTTACCTTGAAGATCTGGTGAAAGTTAGGCCAATCCTAGCTTGGCTAAAAATTTGGTTAAACCCGGAGGCGACCTTAAGTAGGGAAATAATGAAGGACTGCTTGGGCAGAGAAAAATGGTTGCAAATCCTGTGGCTCAGCTATGTTAAGTCCGTATTGGACATTCTGGGCCTCGGGAATCTCTTTGCCGACCCGGCAGCAATTATCCCTCACCATAAGATGACTGTTAAAAAAGCGTTGTTGGCGCACACAGCCGCACAAAGAATAGAGTTAGAAAGGGCTAAAACCACGGTGTGTGCCTACAACCTTGTAAAGACCACAGAAGGAATGGAACCTTATCTATACCTGATACATAATGCACAGGATAGGTTCCTTATGAATCGTTTTAGGCTCAATCTTTTACCATATTTATTGGGATCACCACTAGGGTATTCCCCCACAATTGAGCAGAGGGGAACCTGCGGCTGCGACAATAGGTCTCCGCAGGATTCCCTTCATTTTGTATTGTTATGTTCATTTTATTCTGAACCAAGGCGTAGATTTTTGGTAGACATTTAAAAAAATTCTAATATAAAACGTGCTCAAGAGGCTTTGATCTTTCTACAACAGGCGACTGATCCTCTTACACTGTGCTGTATCATTCATTTTATTAGAGTAGCGGTTCGATTGAGGGCAACTAGAGGGGGGTGGGGGATTGTGAATTGGGAGACTCCTGAGACTGGCTTTTAAGGTTACAATGTCTTTTTTAAATATACTGTGATTTGGCTGTATTTAAATCGGGATTCATGTCAATTTAATTGTTTTTTAAAAAATGAAATAAGTTTATATCGTATGTTTGTACTTTTATGGTGATTTTTAATCATCGAATAAAGAATCCTGACTGACTGACTGGGTCCCAAATATCCCGAGGCCGTGACAAGGGTGGCAATAGCTCAGCATATGTAGTGAGCTGATCCTTGCAGAATGTCAGGTCAGTGAGCCACTACTTAAATTTGGGGGCGCGTCCCCGACCCCATCTATGTGCCATCCACCTTTTTGCTAAAAGAATACTTAACGCTGTAAATTTCCTGTGCAGTGGTGGCAATACTTCTGTGTATCCCAGTAATGTGATCATGGGCGATATTGGAACTCGAGTACCTACTATTTCAGAACAATACAGCTAATCAGGCTTGGGATTTTGTGACCATATTCAAGCAATCTTGAATCACTTCCCTATTGAAAGCTGCATGTTCCCTGCTCCAGACTATTATACACAAAAGCAGTGGGGCTAGTTTTACATAGTCTTCAACGTACCCCAAATTAAGGTCTTTGTGTACAAAAAAAACGAAACCTGGGGTTAGGTTAGCAGGGCCCACTCCGAGTAGCTTCCTACAGAAAAGTTTCTCTTCCTTTTGTATTCTCAAACAATTTGTTACCCCCAAATGGCGCACCATATGTAAGAACCAGTGAGCATTTCATTCTATAAATTTGAAACAATGGAACAATTGGTTTGCTGCTTATCACTGAGGAGAACCTAAAGAGAATCCCACATGCTTTATTAAAATGCTGACTTTTATTGTCCAATAATTCTGTTTATCAAAGGTTATGCCAAGATAGGAGAAATAACTCACCCTTGACATGACCTTTCTTTTAATGGTTATTGTTCTGGTTTTCCAAAGTTGCCCCCCACAGACCATATAATGAGTTTTGGCAATGTTTGTGTCGAGATCAATCTCATCCATAAATTTAAACAGCATGTCCACTAAGCCCCTGAGACCGTTTGACGTACGAGAAAGCAATACCACATCATCTGCGTATAAAAGGGACAGAAGATTAAAACTTTAGGCATGCCCTTCCCATTTATTGCCAAAAAATGGTTCAAACCATAAATATACAGTAGAAATAAAAGCGGCACCAGGACACAACCCTGTCTGACACCTCGAAGGAAGCAGAAGGAGTCCGTACATTCCCTATCCACACCATACTTAACAGAAGTAGCAATATCTATGTGAAGAGCCCATAGGAAATCAATCAATACCTGAGGCATTCCTAAATCAACCAGTAAGTTCCACACCTTTGACCTGTGAACCCAGTTGAAGGTGCTACTCAAGTCCATGAACACTAAATAAATGGAACCTTTTTTAGCCCCAACATATTTGCATATCAGCAGATTGAGGTTTAAACATTGCTCCTGTGTGCCACTACCCTCTCTTAACGGAACTAAGAATGTTATTGAGTTGGGCTCAATCATCTATTCTTTTCAAGATTATTCTGCCCACCACTTTGATTATCAAGTTTAATAGGGAAATGGGTCTATAGCAACATGGATCCTTCCAGTTTAGATTCTTGAAGACAGGTACAATAGAAGCAACTTTCCAAGACCTAGGGATGACATTTATGGCATCTGCATTTAAAATGTTTGTTAATAGAGGGATCTAAAAATGGATATTCACCTTGTAGAGGTCCATAGTGACCCCATCGGGACAGGGGCCTTATTAGAAGGGCTTGCCTGAATGGCAAAGTTTGCTTCCAACAGCGCAAAGTACCTAATAGGACCTCTGGTACTGCCACAATACTGTTCCCATTGAATAAAACATTTTAAAATGTGTCACCCATTGTTCAGGAGTTATGTTTGTACCTAAATCATCAGACAGACTTAAAGACAACTGTTCCCCTTTAACTATCTCCAAAAAACCTTTTGCATCACCAGAATTACAGTATGTATCAATCGATCCCAAGCTTCCTCTTTCATGGTTTGCTTCCTATGCCTAATGGCTGCCCTACAAGATGGGAAAAAGAGAACAGAACATCCCCCAAAGCTTTGTGGGAGACTGCCTCCAGAGAGGAGGGTTTTCCACATACTCTCTTCACAGACAATCAAACACAATTGACTTCCAGAGAGATGAGGAAATATTTAAGTGTGTGTGGGATAATACATGTGTCATTTGTTAAGCGCACTACATACCCGCGAGGGTCTCAAGGCGCTAGGGGGGAGGTGGGGGCGCTACTGATCGAACAGCCAGGTCTTTAGTATCCTCCTGAAGGTCAGCAGGTCTTGGGTCTGTTGTAGGCTCAGTGGGCGGGTGTTCCATGTCTTGGCGGAGAGGTGGGAGAAGGATCTCCCGCCGGTGGTTGTTCTTTGGATGCGCAGGACTGTGGTGAGTGAGAGGACAGCGGAGCATAGCTGGCGGTTGGGGGTGTAGAAGGAGAGCTGTCTGTTGAGGTAGGCTGGGCTGGTCTTGTGGAGTGCCTTGTGTGCGTAGATGAAGAGCTAGAAGGATATCCTCTTGTTGACGGGGAGCCAGTGCAGGTTTCTCAGGTGGGGGGTGATGTGGCCGTGTCGTGGTACATTGAGGATCAGTTGTGCCGAGGCGTTTTGGATGCGTTGTAGTCGATTGATGAGCTTGGTCGGGGCTCCTGCATAAGGAGCGTTTTTGTAGTCGAGACTGCTGCTGACTAGAGCCTGGGTGACTGTCTTTCTTGTATCTGTCGAGATCCATCTGTAGATCTTGCGGAGCATTCGGTGGGTGTTGAAGCAGGAGGAGGAGACTGCATTGACTTGCTTGGTCATTGAGAGCGTTGAGTTGAGGATGATTCCCAGGTTGCGAGCGTGGTCGGTTGTGCCCCCAGTGCCGTTGGCCACCAGGAGTCATCCCAGGCTGACAGGTTGGAGCCGAGGATGAGGACCTCCGTCTTGTCTGAGTTCAGCTTCAGACGGCTGATCTTCACCCAGTCGGCAACGGTCTACATTCCTTCATGGAGTTTGGCTTTATCGGTGATGGGGACCTTGATGAGGGAGAGGATCAGTTGAGTGTCGTCGGCATAGGAGAGTATGTTGAGGTCATGCTGTTGGGTGACGTGTGTGAGCGGGGCCATGTAAATGTTGAACAGTGTCAGGCTGAGGGAGGATCCTTTGGATATGTCGCAGATGATCTCGGAGGCTTCGGAACGGAATGGGGGGAGGCGGGCGCTCTTGGTTCTGCTGGAGAGGAAGGAGGTGGTCCATTCCAGTGCCTTGTCTCGGATACCTGCGCCATGGAGGCGTGCGCGTAGTGTGGGGTGGCAGACGGTGTCGAAGGCGGCGGAGAGGTCTAGGAGGATGAATGCTGCAGTCTCCCCCTTGTCTAGTAGGGTCCTGATGTCGTCGGTGGTGGCGATGAGGGCGGTCTTGGTGCTGTGGTTGCTATGGAACCCTGACTGGGAAGGGTCCAGGATTCTGTTCTCTTCTAGGTATCGGGTTAACTGTCTGTTAACGATCTTCTCGATGACCTTGGGTTTTTTGAGTAGGGCGTAGATCTCTGCGTGTTTCCAGCTCTCTGGGAAGGTTGCGGTCTCAAGGGAGAGATTGATGACGTTGCGTAGATGGGGTGCCATGGACCTGCTTGCTTTGTTGAAGACGTGGTGAGGTAATGGGTCTGACGGAGAGCCGGAGGGGATTGTGCTCATGGTCTTGATGGTGTCATCGACACTCACGCTGGTCCAGGCTAGCAAGGGGACGTGGTCGATGGTGTGCGGAGGGTCTGTTGTGTTGCTGTCTGTTGGGGCTGTCTGGGTGTTGAAGCTGTCGTGGATGTCTGCTATCTTGCGGTGGAAGAAGGTGGCAAGGGAGTTGCACAGGGCTTGCGACGGTAGGATGTCGTATGTGTTGGAGCTAGGGTTGGAGAGTTCCTTCACAATGTTGAAGAGCTCCTTGCTGTCATGTGCGTTGTTGTCGAGGCGGTCTTTGAAGGAGGTCTTCTTGGCAGCCCTGATGAGGTGGTGGTGGTTGCGGACGGCGTCCTTGTGTGCTGCATGGCTGTCCGGAGTTTGTTCACTGTGCCATTTCGTCTCTAGTTTCCGGCAGGCTTGCTTGGAATCTAGGAGTTCTTGGGTGAACCAGCTGGCCCTCTTGCTGGTGTCTCTGTGGGGGGGTTTCTTCAGCGGGGCGAGGGTGTTGGCGCAGTCCTCGATCCAGCGTCTGAGGCTGTGGGCAGCGTCGTCGGTGTTGGAGGGTTCGGTGGGTGGGCTGAGAGCGAGGTTTGCGTGTAGTTGATCTTCGGTGATTTTGCTCCAGGGGCTTCGGGGGATCTGTTGGGTGCCGTGGTGTGTGGTGGGTTTCTGGAAGGTGAAGTGTATGCAGCAGTGGTCGGTCCAGAGGAGTTCAGTGGTGTGGCTGATGGAGACGTGCGGGCTTGAGGAGAAGACGGGGTCGAGCGTGTGGCCGGCGCAGTCGGTGGGCGTTGTGACCAGTTGTCTCAGTCCGAGGTTGGCAAGGTTATCGATCAGGGTAGTGGAGTTGTTGTTGTTGTTGTTCTCAAGGTGAAAGTTCAGGTCTCCGAGGAGGATGTAGTCGATGGAGGTCAGGGCGTGCGTGCTGATGAAGTTGGCGATGGAGTCGCTGAACTGGGGGCGGGGTCCGGGTGGTCGGTAGATGAGGGTGCCTCTGAGGGTGGAGTTGGGGTCTGTGTGGATCTGGAAATGCATGTGTTTGAGGTGCTGAGCGCGTCGTCGGTGCTAGTCGAGACCCTGATGCTGTTCTTGTGGACGAAGGCGATTCCTCCATCGACTCGGTTGGTGCAGTCTCTGTGGGTGATCTTGTAGCCATCTGGGATGGCTATGGCGATGTCGGGTGCGGAGGAGTTGTTCAACCAGGTCTCTGTCAGGAGGGCGACGTTGGGGAGATTGTGTTGAGCAGGTCACAGAGCTCGACGGCGTGTTTGCGTGCGGAGAATGTGTTCAGTAGTATGCATCGAAGGTGGTTGAGGTCTTTCTTGCCGAGAGGTTCGTTGGCTCTGTGGCTTGGGTAGCTGCAGTTCCGGCAGGTGAAGGGACCGTGTGTGCATTTCGGGGCAGCCATGAAGCAGTTGTGGGTCTGTCCGGGGTTGAGAGTGTGCAGAGTGCTGGCGTCGTAGTGGCGGCGGTCGACGTGGCGGGGGCCAGGGGTTCTGGTGCTGGGCGCGGTTCAGGCACGGGCGGGCTCAGACGGGCTTGCCGCGCCCCAGTGGCGTGACTGCGTAGCGGCCGGCATGTGTGGGGAGGTGGGAGTGAGGAGCAGCTGGGAGGTGGGGGTAGCGAATGGGCAGTCAGGGGGCGGAGCCGCAGGAGATGCAGCGGCGGGGGCGGTGAGGGGCGACGAAGGAAACAGAATGCAAAAGGGCACAACAATTGAGGAGGAAACGAGTGGCAAAGAGGGCAAAATCTCACAAGTAAGGGCAGAAAGGTCACAAAAAAATGGACGTGGGGAAACGAGTGGCACAGAAGGCAGAAAGGTCACAGAAATGCTGGGGCAGCTAAGCAACAGAAGGCAAAAACGGGCAGAGAGACACGGGGGCCGCAAGGGGAGCAGAAGGAAAAACCAGGCACAGAGACACAGGGGCAGGGAGGGGAGCAGAAGGGAAACCGGGCAAAGAGACACGGGGGCACAGGGGAGAGAACGGGCACAGGCAGTGCTGTGCGGAGGGGGAGCGACCTACCTGGAAGGGTCAAGGGTCGCTCTCCGCACCGCGCAGCGGCCAGCCTATATGGGGAGGTGGGAGGGAGGAGCAGCTGGGAGGCGGGAGTTGGGGGCAGCAAATGGGCAGTCAGCGGAGCGGGGACGCAGGGGATGCAGCGACGAGGGGTGACAAAGGAAACAGAAGGCAAAAGGGCACAACAATTGAGGGGGAAACGAGTGGCACAGAGGCCGAAAGGTTCCAGTGCAGGGCAGATAAGGTCACAAAAAACGTTGGGAAATGAGTGGCACAGAGGCAGAAAGGTCCCAAGAAAGGGCAGAATGATCAGAAAAAACGGGGGGAAACGAGTGGCACAGAGGCACAAAGGTCACAAGACAGGGCAGAAAGGTCACAAAAAAACGGGGGAAACGAGTGGCACAGAGGCACAAAGGTCACAAGAAAGGGCAGAAAAGGTCACAAAAAAACGTGGGGAAACGAGTGGCACAGAGGGCAAAAGGTCACAAGAAAGGGCAGAAAGGTCACAAAAAAAGGGGGAAATGAGTGGCACAGAAGGCAGAAAGGTCACAGAAATGCAGGGGCAGCTAAGCAACAGAAGGCAAAAACGGGTAGAGAGACACGGGGGACACGAGGGGAGCATAAGGAAAAACCGGGCAGAGAGACAAGGGGGCAGCGAGGGGAGCAGAAGGGAAACCGGGCAGAGAGACACGGGGGCAGCGAGGGAGAGAACGGGCACAGGCGGTGCTGTGCAGAGGGGGAGCGACCTACCTGGAAGGGTCAAGGGTTGCTCCAAGCCAAGCATGGTGGGCGTGCCTTGTAATTGTAACCTTAGCAAAGCTCCGTCTGCCTGAGCCCGAATCTGCCGATATCCAGCACCGATCCTGACCCCAGTTGCTCTAAGGACTGTGCAGCGACTAGCAAAAACGTTGCCGCACAGCACAGGATTGGTCTCTGCTGCCATATCGCCTTGGACTGCAGACCAGAGCTCGTGAGGAGGAGGCTGGTGTAGAGGTAGCACATCGAAGGGAAGCAGGCCGTGGGCGTCTGAACCCACAGGGACAGCGTGGGTTCACAACGTCATTGTTGGACTGCTGTGCCGCGGCCTTGCACCTGGTGGAGGAGGCTCGGCACGACCTTGCTCTGTGGGGCCGCCCTGGGGCTTGCGCTGCAGGAGATTGCCGATACTGGGTGCCTGTGTCACGGTAAGATTCTGGCTCCCACCGAGGCCTACAGGTAGGTGCAGCCGGCCGCTCATTTTCCTGGCTTGATGAGGGTAGCTTGCTGGCAGAGGTTCTCTTCCCCCTGCCCCTACTTCGAATGCGCAGTGAAGGGAACCCCAAGACTAAACACCAAGTGGCGAAGGGGCTGCATTGCTGGTGCAGAAGACCAAGTACCAGGTCGGCGTCTCTGGGATCACTGAGACGAGTTGGAGGGAACTCGGACCCATATTGGAGCACCCCCCTGGAGCGGCGCTCCCCGTATGTTTAGCACCTATACACAGCGGTGCAGAGGCTCACTGGGGCCCATGAGAGGTGTGGTGGAGCGGGCCAAAAGCCCTAACTTACAGTTCTTCATCGCCATTTAGTAAAATATCAGGAAAGGCCCAGTTTTGTGTACGGGCGAGGTGGAGCCCTTAATCACTGGCTCTCTGTGCACACAGTTAGGGGGGGCTACCAGGTGAGAGGTCTGGTGAGTCCGATCCCATTAGGGGGCCCACTTGGCTGCCCTCCCCAGGCAGCGGAAGTGGCCGGGCTAGGCCCGGTGCAGCTTGCTGTCAGGAAGGCCAGAATCCGTGAGGCCTGACCTGGGTTTATGCCCCAGCATTGATTGTGGCGGCGGTTGCGACACATTGGGCTCCGCTCTGAAGAATAACATCCTGGGAACATGAGTCAGCAACGCAGCAGAAGAGGGCACAGGACTACCATTCATCGATGCATTATCCTCCATTTCCTGCCTGCACCTCCTCCTCATTATGGGCAAAGATAAGCCAGGTACAGCCACTTCCAAGCAAAGCCCTCTGGATCACTACATCACTACGGGTCCAGGGAACGAGGGTGCCGGAGGTCTGTCCCCAGAAAATGCCACCCTGCAGGCGGCGATTACTCAATCACGGGCTGCACTTGAGGCCCAGATAGGCGCTGTCGGCCCTGATGTTTCCTTCCTGCATCAGGACCTCCGCAAAGCAGTAGACAGAATTACGGAGGCTGAAACCCGGGTCTCCACTGTGGAAGACACAGTGACGACTCTCCAGAAGAAGGTGAACAAACTCACAGTCGTGACCCAGGAATTGGCTTTGCAGGTTGAGACCCAGAAGGTAGGACTAGGTGCAACAACATACGCCTAGTTGACTTTCCGGAGGGATGCAAAGGTAGGTCAATGGACGTTTTTCTTACAGGATGGTTCAAATCCTTGTTGTTAACTGGAGCTATGTCCAACTGCTTCGTGATTGACAGAGCCCACCGGGCCCTGACCAAGAAGCCATCACCGGGAGAACGATCAAGACCTGTGATAGCCCGACTTCTCAATTATGCAGATCGAGACGTCATACTACGATACGCCAAGACACATAAAGACCGAATGCTTTTCAATTCTCATCAAATCATGGTATTCCCTGGCTATACCAGATTAGTACAGCTACAACGTCAATTCTTTGTGGCTGCGAAGCGCAGACTTTGAGAACTGAACTTGTCCTATATGCTGCTGCACCCAGGCAGAATGATGGTAATCTTTAACTCTAAATCTTTCTTCTTTGATTCTCCCGAGGCAGTATTCACCTGGACTGATGAAAGGGCTCATCTCAAACCACACTCACCGGGACCACCGATTCAGACTCCTCATAAGGCTTGCACTAAAGTTGACTGAACAGAGGCACGTCAAGACAGCGGCACAGATCTCGCTCCAACTGGAGGGCCCACACTCACACTGAGACAACCAATTGATCCTGGTCATGACGGACACGCAGTCAAGCAATTCGGCCGCTAGCCCTTCCAGGTGTGTTTGGAAATACAATGACTGGAGTCCCACACACAGGCTTTAGGCGATGAAAGGACAGTCCACACCCCTGGACATTTGGTTTTATGTTATATAATGTTGGGATGGGTGGGTTCTCATAGTGGGGCTGCTTAGGACTTCACGTTTGGGACTCGAGTAATGTCCTCACCGTGACAGATACTCCTTGTTTTTGGAAGTATTGGGGAGAGGGAGGGTGGGTGGGGTGTTGTTGGTTCTTTATTGTTAGCAAAGTTCTGGACACCAAACACACAAATATGTCCATGCAGACAATTTAGTAATTGCGGACATTGACTAAGGAGCGGGTAGATGACACAACAAACATTTGACTCTCCATTGGGAGAACTGAACATAATATTGTGGAATGTACGGGGCCTGTTGAATAAAATCAAGCGATGTGCGGTACTCTGTTTAGCAAAACGGCACGACGCAGCTATACTTCTGTTGCATGAGACGCACCTCTTGGGCAATATAGCTCCATGCCTTAGCAGATTTGGTTTTGCCACGGTGTATCATGCAGGCTTTACACAGGGCGCAAGGGGTACAGCAGTCCTAATACATCGTCACATGCTGATCCTCATCTCAAAACACTGGCTAGATCCTGGTGGGCGATTCACAGTGGTCTCCAGCACAGTTGAAGGGGAACAGATAACAACTGGGAGCATATATGCCCCCCCCGGGACAAATATTCGTGGATAAAATTACACCGCTCTGGGGTGACCTTCCTGACAGTCTGATGATCCTGGGTGGTGACTGGAACAACGTGATGACTTAATAATTTCATCACGAAAATTACGGATCTTACTGCAAGTATCGTGCTATCCTCATCCAATTTCACCCTGCTGGGGGATCTCAACTTGCATCTAGATGATCCCCACGATACTGCAGCAAACACCCTTTGTACTAACCTTCAAGCGCTGGATTTACATCAAAAGGGGTTCCATGCAACCCACAACAGAGGCCATTTGCTTGACCATATTTATAGCAATATTGATGTCCTCGTAGTTGAGCCCCTATTCCATTACCTTGGACGGATCATTTCTTGATTCCTTATACCTGGCGTACAAATCCCCCTCCCCTCACCCACGGCCTCGTTAAACATCGAGGTAGGAAATGGTCCTCTCTCCCCCTTCTTGACTGGGAAGATGCCCTGGTTAGAGATAAACCTAGGAAGACACTGAATGCCTACACAGCAGCTAACAACTTTGATGATTGGATTACCTCCACACTTGACAGGGTACTCCCTGTACAGGCTAGTAACCCCACGAAAAGACCTAAAGCGTCCCCATGGTTCACGCCCACTCTCAAGACCATGAAATTAGCCTGTCGTAAATACGAAAGAGCCTGGAGACAGGACTGCTCCAAACTTAGGAAGGACGAACACAGAGCGGCCATTAGGCTCTATAAACAGGAGTTAAAGGCGGCACAAGCTTCTTTTTACGGTAGCAAAATTAACACAGCCGCCAATGCCCCTAGGGAAATTTTTAAAATTGTTAAGTCAATCATTTCCCCCCCTGCAGAATGCCCCTCTGCGGACGGTGCCCAAAACCGCTGCAATGATCTAGCTGCTTTCTTTACTGGTAAAATCCAGACTATATACTCCTCTTTTGGGATTGTCAATAACGATCCGGAACCCCTTGTCTCCACAGCCTCTGAGGCTTCTGTTCCCTGTAGGCTTGACACAATCCCACTCTTGGATATTCCAGTCCTAGACAAACTTATTTCTAAAACTACCTCTGGCTCCCCCAATGACCCTGCACCCCCTCAGACCCTCAGCAAGGCTATGGACGTGATTCGCCCGGTCATATTGGACGTGCTCAACACTTCCATCTCCTCTAAAGTCGTACCTCCGTCATGGAAATGTGCGATGGTGAGGGCCTTGTTGAAGAAGCCCAATCTTGACCAGTCCAACTTGGCGAATTATCGTCCTGTCTCCTTGCTCCCCTGGCTAAGCAAACTGCTGGAGAGGCACGTAAATAACACCTTGATGAACTATTTGGAATCAAATAGCCTTCTGCGTGCCTCTCAGACAGGGTTTCGCCCTTTACATGGGACTGAAACCGCCCTCCTAGCGGTAACAGAGGAGGCAAGAGCAGTGTTAGACCGGGGAGGAAAAGTCGCCATCATCTTATTAGACCTTAGCGCCGCGTTCGACACAGTAAACCATGTCACGCTATTACAACGTCTGGTGGACATGGGCGTGTCAGGCGCGGCCCTAGAATGGCTGACTTCCTTCCTGGCTGACCGCTTTTTCCAGGTCTTTGAGGGTGAGGTGGTGTCACCTAAACATCCACTCAGGTGTGGGGTTCCTCAGGGCTCATCCCTGAGCCCCACCCTGTTTAACACCTACATGGAACCCCTAGACAGGATAGTCCATCCCTTCGGTGTGTGTATTGTCACCTACGCAGACGATACCCAACTGGTGGTCTCGTTAGACCACTCGGAGGGATCGTCCAACACCTTAGGCCCCTGTCTGGAGGCTGTTGCCAGATGGATGCAATCTTCCTGTTTAAAACTTAATGGGGAGAAGACAGATGTCATTTTATTGGGTAATCCTTCTCCCTCTGTCTTTGCATCCATCTGGCCACCATGTCTGGGCCCACCTCCTGTCCCCAAACCCCAAATAAAAAGCTTGGGGATCTGGTTTGATACAGCCTTGAACTTCTCGGCCCAAGCCACAAAAACAGCCGCTACCTGTTTTGGATTGATGAGGATGCTGCGGAAGGTGCTCCCTCTGCTTCCATTTCAGGCAAGGAGGATCCTGGTCCAGGCCCTCATACTATCTCGCCTGGACTATGGGAACGCTCTCTATATGGGAGCCCCATCCTTTGTCACTCAGAAGCTCCAAGTCACCCAAAACAGTGCGGCCCGGCTGCTCTACAATCTTCCTCGCTGGCAGTCAGCAAGGAATGCCCTAAGGGAGCTTCACTGGCTCCCCATAGCGGCTAGAGTTCAATTCAAAGCCATGTGTATTCTACACAAAGCTTTCTATCGCCTGGGCCCTGCAATCTTACAGCCCTTGGTCACTCCCTATGCCCCATCCCGTGCCCTCCGATCCGGTACCCTCCAATTGGCTACCTCGATCAGAATCAGGAAAGCCAGCTGGGGAGGCCGCTCTTTTTCACATACTGCGGCTAAACTTTGGAACACCCTTCCTTTACCCCTGCGAGAAACCTCTAATCATCTTGCCTTCAGGAAAGCCCTGAAAACCCACTTGTATGCTAAACTCTGCTGATCTGCCCGAGCCTGCGTTAAGTAAGCTTTCAGTCATAAGCGCTACGAGGCCTCCGGGTAGATAGCGCTATACAAGTGCAATTTTCATTCATTCATTCATTCATTCATGACTCCCCAAGATAGGTGGCACGCACTGCGACCTGATAAACCCCCTTTCGCGTCCAAGCTGAATATCCTGGCCCACACATTGGGAGGGTCGGACACATGGCGAGCCTTTCACCCTTCGACTTCGAAGTTTTCATATACATCGGCCGTGCATAACTAGCTATTGCGACTGGACTACATATTTCTCCCACACAGTTTTGTACACAGAATATCGCATATCTCCATCCTTCCACGTGGTCTGTCTGACCAGTCACCTGTTCAGATTAAGCAACGCCTGAAAGTTCAGCGTGCCCCATGCGGGTGGCGTATGTCCGCCTGGCTCCTTCAGGACTATTAATATCAGGAGACTCTGCGACACGCCATCGCAGAATATCTTCAGTTTAATCTAGACTCATCTCCATTGTGTATAATACTGTGGGAGGGCCTCAAGCCATCGATTAGGGTAGTAGATCTAAGCTTCCGCACCGGCGAAAAACGTAGACGCCTGACTTGGATATTTGAGCTGAAAGAACGTCAAAGCCAGTTAGAGGTACAAGTATTAGAAGGGTCAGACCCAAGCTCTCGGGGTAACCTCCTACTTACCCAGCAACTAATCCATCAGCTCCTTACCGATGAGGCCAAGGAAGCATGGCTAGCGACGCAGCATAGGATCTACCAATGGAGCGATAAGTCCAACAAAATGCTTCATCAGCTATGCCAGGCTAAGACAGCCGCTCTGCACTTCCCCGGAGACGGAGGTCCGGGCATTTGCATCCTTTTACACCACACACTATCAACAGCGGGAGCTTATATCGGAGACTCTTATAGATTAATTTCTGTCAGATATCCCTCCCCGTAAGCTCTCCAACCAAGAAAGAGACTTACTGGATAGCCCCATAACTATAAACGAACTAAGGGCAGCGTTATCTATCATTCACCCTGGCAGAGCCCCGAGTACGAACAGCTTTCGCAGAGATGTCCTTAGTCCGCAAATGATGACGTTAGGCCGACATCTGCTCGAGGCACTGCATGAGGCTCTAGAGCAGTGTATCCTACCCACAGACTGGCGCCATACCGAAATTGTGGTGTTCCTCAAGACTTGCCGCCCTCCTGATGACCCAGCTTCATATCCTCCTATCCTGTTGCTCACGTTTGAGCCCAAGCTCCTGGGGGAGGTCCTGGCAGACCGCCACCATTCGTGCATCCAAGATCCCATTAATCTCAATCAGTCTGGCTTCATGCCACAGCACTCCAACAAACATATTATTAGGCGAGTACACATCACCAGTGCAGGAGCTCATAGACTTGGTCGCCCAGCGCCAGTTCTGCTGGCCGACATAGATAAGGCATTCGACTCTCTGGGTTGGACCAACGTCTTCAAACTCCTTCATTTCATAAACCTCGGACCACGGTTCATAGCATATACTCAGCTGTTATATACTGATCTCTCCGCATCTGTCCGTATGGCAG
The DNA here is from genome assembly GCF_964263255.1 of Lissotriton vulgaris. Lineage (NCBI taxonomy): Eukaryota > Metazoa > Chordata > Amphibia > Caudata > Salamandridae > Lissotriton > Lissotriton vulgaris. Next base: position 1,117,388,530 of record NC_141695.1, read on the forward strand.
GATATCGCTCAGCCCCCTTTCCCATTCGCTGGGGCACAAGACAGGGCTGCTCCCTGTCCCCACTTCTGTTTGCCCTAGCCATAGAGCCCCTGGCGGTGTGGGTACGTCAGGACCCGCTGATCCGGGGGTTTGACTGGACGCAAGATACTCAGACAGAATCGCGCTTTACGCCAATGATGTTCTCTTCTTTACGACCGAGCCGTGATTCTCCGGGCCTCGTGTCCTCCTGATACTTCGAATTTTCTGTGAAACCACTGGGTTGAGCACCAACCCATTCAAATCCACTTTTTTCCCTATATGCGGAGATCAGAGGCGCCAGGCTTGGGCTTCACAACTATCTATTGCTACCGAAGGCTTTAAGTACTTAGGGGTCTTTATATCGCCGTGCCCTATGAAGTCATGGGTGCACAATATCACCCCACTACTCCCTGCTGCCCACAATGAGACAACGGTTTGGTCACAGCTGCCTTTATCTTTATATGGATGATCGACGATCTTTAAGATGGTTTCCTTACAGCGTCTGCTATATAGACTTCAGAATTTTCCATATAATATTCCTCCTTCATGGTTTTCAAAATCTAATACGATTTTGAATCAATTCTTATGGCAGGGGGGAGTGATCCAGGTTGCACTCCATACATGCACACAATCTACATACTGCGGCGGTATCGCAGCAGCCGGCGCCAATTGCATATTACTCCGCCTCTCACCTTTTGGTGATTAATGAATGGTGGTATGGGTCTCGGCCAGATCCAGCTTACGCAGTTGAACAGATGGCCATGGCTGCACTCCCTTGCTACACCTCCTGTACAGCAACACGCCCCTTGAAACTCTACCTCCAGCTTGCGGGACAGTTATACAAATTTGGAGACGCACAGTCAGATCCATGGGTTGGTGGGGAATATTGACACGTTCCACTCCCCTCTGGCAGGGCACATATCTACGGATTCCATAAATTGGACCATATTGGGATCTCTATGCTTGGGGATGTCATGCAGAGCACTACCCTTAAGTCCTTTCAGCAGTTGCAAACTAACTACAACTTACATACATCTCAGTTTCATCGCTATTTGCAACTACGGCAGGCCTTAGACCCCCATATTTGTCATTTGGAGGCTCTACCAGAATTCCACCTGCTAGAAGACCACTTGCTGATGGGGGACATTGGAGCTCACAAAATTAAACAAATCTTTCAGATGCTCAATACTCATTCTAAGACCACCATCCACAAACCCAGAGCAGCATGGGAGACCGATCTACTGGCCCTCACAGATGATGATTGGACGGAAGCCTTGGCTAGTCCTCGGTCTGCGGTGGTGTCTTCACGCTACCGACTCATTCAGATCAAGTACCTCCACCAGGTATATTACACTCGTAGGTTGTGGAATATGGATTAATATTGGATCTTGCACTCCTGTTATTACAACATAACTCTTCTTATTCTATGCTCCAGGATGTCATTTGCCCTGGAGATTAAAAGGATAATTGGTCATTCATACTTTGAAAAGAGTAATGAAATTTTAGGAGACAAAGTATGAAGTACATTTTCCCATTAACTTTTGGAAGGAATCTATTGATGAAAATGAGGGCTTCAAAAAGCCATATTTGACTTCTAAATCATTAAGGGCCATATGTAGGTAAATGACATTTACCGAATCGTAAATACCGAATTTTACCGATTCGGTATTTACAATTCGGTAAATGCCATGTAGGTAATAATTCTTTAAATATTACCGAATCGGTAATATTCGGTAATTACCGAATCAGTATTTACCGATTCGGTAATTGCCATTGATTCCTATGGGCCTTGAGGCCCATAGGAATCAAAGGCAATTACCGAATCGGTAAATACCGATTCGGTAATTTTACCGATTTGTCAAGGGGGACAGGGTGTCACTTTGACACCCTGTTACACCCCTGATTCTGGCTTGTGTGCCATGTGACACACATACATGCCCTCAGGGCATGTATGTGTGCCACATGGCACAGGTGTACATGCACAGATGTGCATGTACACAGAAATTCGTTCTTTACCATGCCATTGTATTCCATGGTAAATAACGAATTTCTCAGGGCCTGTGGCACTGTTTCCAGTGCCACCTACATCCCAAAGTAGCGATTCTGCACATTTACCGAATCGGTAATTTACCGATTTGGTAAATTTTCCGATTCTGTAAATATGCAGAATCGCTAAATTTCAGGCCCCCTACATCTGGAAATACAAATACCGGTCGGTAACGGACGAAATCGGCCGTTACTGACCGGTATTTGTCCACCTACATATGGCCCTAAATCACATAAATGGCCAACAAATGTTTCACTATTCTCTTGTCACTGCTTCAGGAAAAATTAAAATGTGAAAACATTCAAAATTATAATGGTATCTTTTGACCTTTCCATAAAGTGCAGTAATTCACTTCAATATGGTGATAGTTGATTTGTGATTTCCAGAAACAAGTGTTAAGCATAGTCCTTGGTGACAAAGACCATCTGCATTAGAGTAACATTTGTTACTCAAGTAGTGACTGGAAAGGCGTGAAACACGTGTTGGCCATTCTTGTCATTTGATTTGTTTAGTTACTAGGTTGAGCATATCTAGTTAAAAAGTGTATACACGCCCGTCAGAAGAAGTGATGACCTACCACAATGACAGAAAAGTAGTTATTTGAGGGAGCAACTTTACATAACATAGTCCTAAGCAAGCTAATGGAAGGATTTAGAACTGGCAGGTATTCAGTAAACATGAGCGAGCACCAATAAATCTGTGTACTTCAAAGTCAGATTACTCCAAGAGGGCACAAAATTATGCATGAGTAAAATTCACCTAATTGGTGAATAATGAGCATGTGAGGTGTGGAGCCTTGAACGTTTGTGAAAGCCAAGAAAAATGAATGCTTGTGGTGAATGCCAACAAAGATGTGTGTTTGTAGAAGTTCACATACTTGTCTGTGGCCCCCGCCCACTGTGGGAATAGTCAGAGATGTGCTCCTTTCAAAAACTGAAGGAAATCTCTTTCTAGGATGGGAAGGAGAACAGAACACCCCAAAAACTTTGAGGGGGAGATGAAGGAGGTTTTTTTTCACCAATGTAGAAGAGTACCATGAACAGAGGGTAAATTTGTTTAAACAAAAAAACAGGAGTCACATCAGTTTCCAATAGGTACACGTAGCATCCTGCAATTGGGGCAGTTTCCCATGTGTGATCATGGAAAGGTTTGTGATTTTCAAAATGGCATGAATCTGCACTCATTCAGAAATGCAACTGGGCAGTGCAGATTTCTTTTTTTTCTCGAACCAAGGGACATATGTACAAGCCCCTATCACCGCCATAAAGTCACTTTTTCTGATGTTGTGGTGGCAATACGGGCTTCACCTTATTTACAAGGCAGTATTAAGCCACTTAATGTGGCTTAACACTGCCTTGTAAATAAAGCCTCCTTTCACGTTGTACTTAGCATTAAAGGGGAGGGCAATGGGTGTTTCGTTGAGTGTTCTGCTGCAACACCAATTGATTTTGACGCTGCCCCATATTGACAAGGGTGGCATAAATGTGGAGCTGTGCCAAAATTGAGACCAAAAAAACCTGGACTTACCCCGGCGAGATGAGGAGAAATGCTTTATTTTTCCTTATTTTTGCTGTTTCTATGTGTGCTGCATTGTGCAGCACACATAGAAACAGCAAAATGCTATTGATTGTTTATGTGCAGGAAGGTGTCCCTTCCTGCACATAAACAATCATTTAAAAAAATTACGTGTTACAACTTTTAAATGTGTGTGCATTCTGCAGCACACATATAAATTTCAAAATGCCATTGGTGATTGTGTATGTGGAGGAAGGGTCACCGTCCTGCACATAAACAATCTTTCCCTACAATGCAGGCACCCTTGCACAATGGTGTAAGAGTGCATGCATTGACGCCAGGCAGCTTCAATTAGTGCCAGCGCATGGTGAAATGCAGGGCTGCACCGTATTCTTGTAAATATGGTGCAACCCTGCGTTTTTGACGTGGCCGAGCACTGCCGTAAGCCAAAAAGGGTAATGCTGCGCCTCGTCACTTCATTGTGAATATGCCCCCATATATTCTGTGGGTGTAGATGCACTACACTTGGGTTCCAGTTTTATGCTTTGTTCCATACTATTTAAACCCACGTCAAACCAAAACAGAATTCAAAAATAGGAAAAAATTTCATTAAAATTACATTTGTGAAGTTGTGCTAAATTCACAACTTTGCACTTTGAAAAGGAACAACGTTTGACAACTTTACAAAACTTAGGCTGCTAGTGAAAATTTAGACAAAATAATTTTTGGTGGGCATATTTCCTGTAAAAACGTTTTCTAATTAGGCTTTTCCTGAGCTTATTTTTTTTAAAGTATTACTCTAATGCTTTTTCAACTGCCTTGATAAAATGCATGAGGTGGAAAGAGAAAACGTTTGAAAACTTCACAAACCTTTAACCTAAACAGTCCTTACCCTGCTCAAAATATAGACCACTTAATTTTTCTCACTCAGAACTGTCATCTCCCAGAGCACTTTGAACCACCTATTAAGCACCACCTCGCCATGCCTCTACTGCGTCCATTGGCCTTGTCAAAGCATAAGGTGAATAATAATTCCTTAATGGACACTAACGAGTGTTCTTCAAAGTGACTGTTGTAATCAACTTGTTATGTTTCACATACCATCCTCTCCAGGAATAATGGTTCCTTTTACAGTCCAATCCTAAGCCAGTTTCTACTTTTTGATCAGCATTTTGGATTGTAGCAAAGAATCAATTAGAAACACAAAAAGGAAAAGTCCCAAAAACTATGGTGACTGCTGTAGCCTGGCATGACTTACCAGTCTTCGGATGTCCCTCTCACAGTCCCACTTGATCTTGCTGATGGCTTCTTGGTGAGACTGGTGCTCACTTCGCAAGTCCCCAGCCTTGAGTTTGTCCGCATGAGTGATTTGAGTGAGGGACTCGTCCACTTGCTTCTTGGCCAGTTTCAGTTCTGTGATCTCCTGCAAGAGTTTAAGTCGCTCTGAGTCAAAGAGCCGCCTGGCCTCCTCGCGGGCCTCGGAGGTCAGGGCAGTCCTTACTTTATCGCTACTGCCATCCCTCAAGGCGTTGACCACCGACTTGAGGCGCTGTATCTCCACCTCTTTGATCTTGCCTGTCCGCGCCATTTCCTGCTCGTGTTGCTTGATGAGGTTCTCCCTTACGGCCTGCAGCTCCTTCATCTTCTCCTCGTGCAGCTTGGCCCTCAGCTCAGTCACCAAGACCGTCTGCTTGTGTTGCTCCTGTTCCTTAATCCGCTTGGTTTCCTGATTTTTCTCCCTTTCCAGTTTAGTCACCTGCAAGATGGAAAGAAAGCATATAGTTACCAGAAGGATTACATTACATGAGTCCTCTAGTTCTGCACCAGCAGGAAAAAAATGGGAGACCACACATGGTGAGTTGCCTAAAATATGTTACTCGTAAAATAAAAAAGGAGGAACTGAGGAGTAAGCTTTGTAGAACATAAACAGGGATCTATCTGTGAAAGGGATTTAAATGGAAATTATTGGTAGGGCTTTAGCTTAGAAATCAAAGTGTGATTGTTATAAACAAGAATATAACAAAGTGCTTTAAATGTACCCGCACTTTTTTTTATTTTGAGAGGGAGAATATCAGAACTTCACAAGAGAGATGTAATACTTTTCATTTGAGAGCACCCGCACTTCTCAGAAACTAGAAAGTACCTGCACTAAAATGCTTCCATTTCAAACACTGACTAAAACATCTTTCTAAATCAGGTCTAAAATATATTCATTTACATTCATATTCCTCCGGACACATGCTCGCCATGAAAAACTGTAAATGTAAAATAGGATGATATTAGCTCTCCGTAATAACCCAAAATTATAAAGTTCAAAAAATGCACCAATGCAGGGACAATCGCTTGAATGGCACAAAGCAAGGTATTTGAATCGTTAGGGGTCAATGTAGCTCCTTCAGTGACGTTTGACTGATGGGACACTGTGTAACTTAACATCTAATGGCCCTTGAAGGATTTAGTGGCTTGGCGTTTGGATCAAAGACGCAACGCATCATTACAGTCCCTTGTCTGCAAAGGATAAACCTGGCTCTCTGACTTGGCAGAAGCAAGTGAACTTGGCATGGCTACTGCCGCACTCCTGAAAACGTTGTCTCTCTATTTCAGGCAAATGATAGCAATAAACAGTGCGACAGAGATAGTCAGCACGCCTAGATGCCATCAAGAATGAGCATCAAATTCTCTTTCTGCCTCAGCACCCTACTGGAACAGCCACAGGTCAGAAGATTAGATCCCCATTCTTTCAAATTTGACTTAAGTGCTGTTGTTCTCCATAAAGCGCCTAAGAGTGTTTCTCATTTTTGTGTGACAGACACACCATCGATTGAAAAAATTGAACGCCAGCATATTCTTTGTCCATACCAAAGAACCATTGGATAACAAATTGTATTTGATGTATCACATGGGGATTCATTTGTACAAGGGTTTTAACTCATTTATTTAATATTATCATTTTATAACATTTTTGACCTTGCCCTCCCATCATGTCCCACAGACATAGATTTGGTCTGTCAGTTTAGTACTGAACAAAATACTCTCATGTCAACATGTTTCACTTCTTTGATAGCTTACTGTATCCCAGTGTTCCACAATCAGCTACTACTGCCTCCTTAAAGCACACTTCTGCAATAGTATCCATTTAGAAAGAAGGTAATTGACTTGTTCTCGTTAATGAATGTGTGTGCGAGAAAACGTCAATGAAAAAAGTGTTACCATGGTCACGTGAGTTCAGCACCAAGGACAGCAGAAAAGGCCTCACTTCATCATGGCCCAGTGGTCTCCAATCGTTAAATGCAAACACAATCGAACCACAGCCTCGTTGTCCCACCGGGACATTACGAGTACCGAGATCATCTTGCCTTCAAAAACAGGAGAAGTAGAGATGAATGGGCACATTGTTGTTTTTAAATAGCAGTCCCAGGGGCTTTTCTTATTTAAAAAAAGGCTGAAAAGCAATGGCTACTAATCTTCAAGGAGGACAAAAAAATACTCCGGGTGTCTATCGATTGACGCACAGTAGCGGGTCCTGATTTACAGTCGGAACGATTGGCTGATCAGAGCTTGAAAGAGGCCGTGACCTTGATTCATGGCCAGGCAGGGAGTGTCTTTTCAAGGAAAGAATCCAAGAACAGCAGAACTGCAGCAGAGTGGTCTGGAGTGAAATGCAGAGAATTCATTTAAGGCAGTAACTAAGAGAGGTTGAGATTCTTGCTGCAGAGTTAGTTAAATATCACGTGAAGCTTAAGATTGAAGGCCTTATTTACAAGCCCATTGCGCCGCCGTGGCGTCACTTTTTTAGACGCGCTAGTGGTGCAGCGTGCCTGCTCATATTTCCAAAGGCACATATGGGTACCCTGCGAGACTTTTCATGGCCCTGTCAATATGTTCCCCTTTCACTCATTACTCTGTGTGAAAAGGCGTTCCATGGGTGTTGCTGTGGGTGTTCCCACTCAACATCCAAGGAACCTGACGCACTCCCAGATTTGCAAAGCGTTGTAAATCTGGAAAGCGTCAAAATCCTACGCCTCCCCACGGGAGGCATAGGGAGTGGGGCAGCGAGGAGAAATACTTGTATTTCTCCTCTTTTTTTGCTCTTTCTATGTGTGCTGTATTCTGCGGCACACATAGAAGGAGCAAAACACCATTAATGATTGTTTTTGTGCAGGAAGGTATTCCTTCCTGCAAAACAACCATCATCCCTGTAACACAGGCACCCTAGCACCATGGCACAAGCGTGTATGCGTTGGGGCATGGCTGCTGTTTGTGCGCTGGCACGGGGAGAAGAACAGGAATGTGCTGTATCTTATAGTTACGGCACCTTCCTGCCCTTTTATTTTGACGCATGGCAGTGCAGCAGGAAGACTTGCTTCTTTGCCTGCGTCAAAATAAAGTGAACAATGCCCTGAATGTGAATATGGATTTATGTATGGTGCTTATATGGCACAAGGAAGCCCTGTAGTTATGCACAAGGAGGAAATTTATAGATACCATTTGGCATTATCACAATATGAATGAAGCGTGTAGATTGATTTAAGAGTGGCAAGAAACAATGCATTAAACACCAGAAAGGTATCTATGCCCTTCAGAGTGTTAAGTTTGCACTTGATGTAGATTAATGATATTTGAAATAGCAACTACTGATGTCAATAGGGTGCCATTCAGCTACCTCGTTTTCTGCAGTTTTATGTTTCTCCTCAGGGCTATGAGACAAGATTTCAGCATATATTTAGAGCTTTTGGCTGAAAAAATAGAACTGTAATACAGTCTTGACCATGGAGCCAGGCAGCTTTCCCGATATGCCAAAGCACGCCTTGATATTTCCTGAACAATGCGCAAGATGAATTTAAAATATTTGGTCTCTTCAGAGTAATGAATAAGCTCTCTGGCAAGTATAAAAAGAAAAATATTGCCAGCATACTGTGGGAGATAGAGAGACAGAAAATTACAAAGTTGGACAAACAGATATTGAATGGCTATTTATTAAGGTATTAATACTACTAATCAATAGTTAAAATATAAATGAACTATGGGATAGAGGCTTTATGAGATCACGTTTTTGTGGCACATAATCAGAAGATTAGTAGGTAAATGCCTGCCCATTCTACAAGAAAAGAAATAAAACCATTTTGGCCCAAAAATATCTAGACTTGTGCTTTTCATGGCATCATGACGTCATTAAGGGCTACACAGCTAACAAGTAAGTGAACTAATGATGAAAGTCATTAGTGTTGGCAAGACTGCTCCCAGGTATATAAACAGCAGACATGCTACGAAGGAAACTTTGCGGGCGTGACTAGCCTTTTGAGCTCTATGCTTACATCCTTACATACTTCCAGGCGTGGCCAATACAGGTAAGACCAGTGGGGTGGGACGGGGTGGGGGGGGGGAGTTGACAGACGACTGGATAGGTCAAGTTAAATTAAAAATAAATAAAACCACCTACCTTGCACTCACCGCATCACTGAGTCGCCGATGCAGGGCGCGCAAAGTAAGTGGTTTTATTAATAATTTTATTCAAGTTTACCTATCCCGTTGTCTGTTGACTCCCCCACCCCACCACCTCACCGCTCTTACCTGTGTGGGCCATGCCTGCATACATTCACAACTCTTTCCTGAGTAGAACGGTGGTAACAGTAGTGGGATGACTGGCATCTTCTACTAGCCAGAACCATTTTATAGCTCATTTTCACTCTCTTGCGGAGGACTTGCACAATGGGACGGACTGAGGATGAGCTTGGAGTAATTTGACTGAAGTGTGAGGGGGCTTGAAGAACTTGTACATACAATGGGAGGTTGCAAGTGAAGACATGAACAGACAGTGTGAATGAGCTTGAGGCAAATAGAAAGATAGTGCGAGGTTAATTGGACTAATAGGCAGTGTGAGGTATCCTGGTTGTAAGAAATTGGGTTGTTCGTTGACTAGGGTGTGAGCCCTGGTCAAGCAGCAACCACAGTCCTTGTCAGGGTAAGGCACAAGTAAACCCCAAGTTAGCCTGTGCTCACCTCCTTGGTAGCTTGGCATAGAGCAGTCAGGCTTAACTCAGAGGCAATGTGTAAAGCATTTGTACAACACTTCAAACAGTAAAAGACTGAAAACACACCACAAAAACGAGCCCACAACAGATTTAGAAAAAGAAAGTAATTTTTAATATTTATAACAAGACCAAAATGACAAAATCGAATCAGTAGAACCGAAGTCATTGAAATTTAAAGTGCGGAAAATAGCACTAAAAAGCACAAAGCGCTAACTGTGGGTATCTGATTGTGCCAAACCGGTACAAAAGTCACAAGCTCAGGCTGACTGAGATGACGCATGGGTCAGCTATAGGCCAGTTAGGCCCACTGAACAAAGTACCTTAAGTTCTGGTTGCTGAGCGTTGAGAGGATCTGCGTCGAAGATGTGCCACGCAGTCAAACCGATGAGTTGGTTCTGAGATGCGACAAGACTCTGGCGCGAGGTATTGTTGCGTCATTGTTGAGGATCCCCCTCAATGGGGCTTGTGATGTGAAATCTGGCATCGTGGATGCAGTGCACAGTCGGGGTGATGCGTCGGTTCCAAGGAGTTGCGAGGCTGTGATGTAACATCCAACATCGTCTATGAGGCTGTGGTCAAAGAGAGATGCAAGGGCCTGTGCCATGAGGTGGTTCATCAGTTCCCGAAGACTGCAGATGCAACGCAGGTCTTTCTGACGGGCCCAATCCCTTCAGCAGCAGTGATGCGTCGGTTCTAATCAGGGTTTTCTCCATTGTCCGGTTGCTGTTTTCACCCACTCTCCCCCGCGGGCCCTCCACCCCTGAGTGTTGCCACTCCCACCTCCAAATTGCTCTCCATCCCCTGACCCCTACTTAATGGGGGCCGCTGTTGGGCCACGTGCAGGGGAAGCCACCGCTACGATTCAGCAACCCTCCATGCACTCAACCCCGGAAGGAACAACAACTGCCAACTGTCGACGTTGAACACCACCCAAGGCCAGTTCTCCTGCTGACACTGCCGCCGCACCTTCATCCACCTCCAGACCCGACAGCTACTGCCAACCCATTGGAAGCCAGCGCACCCAAACCCCTGAGCTTCATCCTCCTCAATGTATGGTCCCTGCACAGACAAGCAGTAGAAATTTGGGTCCTCCTCAACACCCTCGAGCCAGACGTCACCTTCCTCACAGAGACCTGGACCAATGCCAGCTCTGCACCCGACATCACAACCGCCATCACCGATGGGTACAAGATCAAGAGGAAAGACCGCCCCAACCCCCCGGAGGTGGCCTCGCCATTGTACACAAAAGCTCCCTCTGACTCACATCCACCATCTCAAATGACCCCTCGCCCCCATGGAACACATCCACTTCCAGATCAACACCAGAACGACTCTACGTGCAACTCTCACCTACAGACCTCCTGGACGCCGCGCCCCATTCACTAACACCATCGCAAACCTCATCGTGCTCCAAATCCCTCACCTCCACGGACTATGCCATGCTCGGAGACGTGAATTTCCACCTCAACAATCTCAGCGACCCCAACTCCACCACCCTCCTGGACAACCTCGCCAACATCGGACTGAAGCAGCTCATCACCACCCCCACTCACAACGCAGGACACACCCTCGACCCCATCTTCGCAGAAGGAATCAACATTCGCTTCAATCACACCACGCAGCCCCTCTGGACAGACCACCACTGCGCCCACTTCTCCTTCTCAAAACCCACAGCATACAAGCCTACACAGGCTCCCGTGTAGAAACTGGAGCAATATCACCGAAGAGCACCTCAACGCTGCCCTAAGTCACACTCCTCCACCCACCACGTCCAACGCCAACTCCACAACCTACGTACTCCACAGATGGATCGCCGACTGCCCAAACACACTCGTCACCCTCTAGAACTCGGACATGCAACGCCCCACAAAAGCCACCTGGTTCACCACAGACCTCAGAGTATCCAAGCGCACATGCCGACGACTCGAGAAAGCATGGAGGAACAGCAAAGCCTCTGAAGCACGCACTGCCCTCAGGACCGCCATGACAGAACACCACCGACTCATCAGATCAATGAAGAGAATCTTCATCCAGGACACAATCTTCTCCAACTACTGCAACTCCCAGGAACTCTTCAGCATCATACAAGAATTCACCAAACCCTCCAGTAAAACCACAGATGTCCCCCCATCCCAGGACCTCTGCAACAAACTCGGCTCCTTCCACATCACAAGATCAGGACTCTCTGCAACAACTTCGACTAACAGAACCAAGGCACTGACCCAACACCGGCAACCAGCAACGCCACCCAGCAGACCATCACCGCCTTGACCCCTGTCACCACAGAACAGACCACAAAGACCATGAGGAGCACAAACTCCGGAGCTCTCACTGACCCCTGCCGCCGCACATCTTCCACAGAGTCGCCTCTGCCACAGCACTTCAACTACGTTGTACAATCAACTGCACCCTCAAAACAGGCACTTTCCCTGACAACTGGAAATGCGCAGATGTCAAACTCCTCCTCAAGAAGCCCTCTGCAGACCCGATGGACCTCAAGAATTACAGACCCATCCCTCTCCTCTCCTTTGCTGCCAAAGTCACCAAGAAGATCATCAACAACCAGCTCACAAAATTCATAGAATCCGACTCGATCCTCGTCAGTTCTCAATCGGGATTCTGCAACAACCACAGCACGAGACCGCCCACCTAGCCGCCACGGACGACATCCACACTCTTCTCGACCAAGGCCACACTGCAGCACTCATTCTACTAGACCTCTCAGCAGCCTTCGACGCCGTCTCCCACCGCACACTAACCACCAGACTCCACAACACTGGCATACAGGAAACAGCCCTAGACTGAATCCGCTCCTTCCTCACCGGCCGTACTCCAAGAATCAGTGCTTCATCTCCGAACCCACAGAAATCAGATGTGGAGTGCCCAAGTATCCTCCCTCAGCCCTATGGTCTTCAACATCTACATGGCCCCACTCACAACCATCATCAGAAAACACAGACTCAGCATAATACCCTATGCCGACGACACACAGCCGATCTTCTCCCTCACCAGAACCAGTTTCCAGGAAGGAATGAAGGCTGTTGCATCCTGGATGAGGAGCAGCTGCCTGAAGCTCAACTCTGAGAAATGGAATTCCTTGTCCTCGGATCCACTCCCTCCGTGAGGGACGACACCTGGTGGCCCCCTGCCCTCAGAAACCCTCCCACACCCATGGACCATGCGCGCAAGCTCGGCATCATACTTGACTCCTCCCTCACCATGCACCGACAGACCAATGCCATATCCTCTACATGCTTCAACACCCTGGGCATACTCTGAAAGATCCCCCGGAATTTAGAAAGACCTTCACCCACAAATTCATAACCAGCAGACTGGACTACTGGAAGGCCGTCTATGCCAGAATCAACAAATCTCTACTCCACAAACTCCAGACCATCCAGAATGCCGCAGTCAGACCTGTCCTCAGCATGCCACAACAAGACCACATCACCCAGCACCTACGAGACCTCCACTGGCTCCCCATCAAAAAAAGAATGACTTTCAAGATGCTCACACACACCTACAAGGCCCTCCACAACACCAGACCCCAATACCTCAACAAAAGACTCTCCGTCTACACAACCAAGAGAAACCTCTACTCCACCGACCTTGCACTGGCTGAATTCTCCCGCATCAACAGGGCTAGAACGGGAGGGAGATCCTTCTTCCACATCGCAGCCAAGACCTGGACTGAAATCCCCCTCAGCATCAGATGAACCTCCACACGGCAAGCATTCAGAAAGAGCCTCAAGACCTGGCTCTTCGGATGAGCAGGAGCTGCCCGACATTCCCCCCTTCCCATAGCACCTTGAGACCCTCACGCGTGAGTAGTTCACTTCACAAATCCCTGATTGATTGATTGATTGAATGAGGGATGCGACGCTTAGCAGAGTAGATGCATCGGTTCTACTCGGGGACGTACTACTCAACAGAGAAGATGCAATGGTTTTGCTGACAAGCACCTTAGGGCAATTTCCGAGGGTCCAGGACTGGGGTGGCACCACTTAGCAGGGTAGACTCACAGATGGCAGAGTCCAGGTGCAGGTGTAAGGTTGTTGGAAGCCTTTTGTGTCCCTGAGGCTTCAGATCATGGAAATACTGTGTGAAGTAGCCTGAGGCACATAGACTGAGTAATGATCTTGGTGCACATAAAGAGTCTTAGGTAGACTGGTCCATGTCAATAGATATTGTGAGGAGCTTGGAGCACTTCTAAAGGCTTTAAGGAGTTTGGGCTCATGGGTAGACAGTGGGTGTAGCTTGTGGCACATTCATAAATAGTGAGGTAGCTTGTGACCCATAGACAGTGGCTGGTTCACTGGTTCATCAAAAACATCAACTTGACATAGGAGGTGCTCGCTCCCACAGTAATTAATTTATCCCATAGCACTGCAATTCCACACCTTCTGCAAGAAGTACAGCCCAACCAAAGAGTCAAAGCAGATCATTGTAAGCAGTTGGATGCATAGTTACTTAGTTTTCACCCAATGCAATGCAATGAATCCACACAAATCTCTGGATTGTGCTGTGTTGCACATCTACTGGTTCTCTCTCCCCATGCACTGGTGCACTTTAGGCTGCCTTGTGTCAAAACATACACAAGGGTATGTGAATTATGTCAAATATAGGGTTTGTACTTGATGGGGCATTCCGTCTTTGTCGCTTATGCCTGTCAAGAGATGGTCACCGGTTGTCATTCAATTGAACGCCCTAATGATAGAATCACGTCTGAGAGCTGTAAATGGGCGCACTATCTCCGATGCTCGGGGGGCAAATACATATAACAGGGTTTCCTGCGGAAGCAGAATTGATTATATAATGGTGGACAGGAGGGCATGGACGTTAGTGGAGGATATGGTCGTTATTCCATCAGTAGATAGTGACCATAACCCCCTGTCCCTCACAATGGTGGATCTGTGGCAGAGGAAGGAGTACACCCCCTCTACTAGCTCGAGATTATTAACTAAGACAGTTGTACCATCCAATTGTAATAGGTTTCTCAAGTGGCCAAAGTTTATTATGGACGAGCAAAGATTAGGTGCATTGGAAGAAATTCTTAGTGAGCAGACTTTAAGGCTTTCTGCAGCATGTAAGGACGTGGCTGGTCCTGTGGCGGCAGAAACTATCTACGTTGATACTATAGATCAGATTGGTATTCTGTTTTCAGTTCCCAGTAAAAAGCGCCCGACGGATGTCAAGCCAGTGCAGAAGTGGTTTGATAGAAATTGCAGAATGAAAAAAAATAGTCTGATTCTTGTCATCAAATCTAGTAATCCAGTTCTTGTTCGGCAGGCCAGATTACATTATAGACAAGCCATCACAATAGCTAAGAGGGAGTTGGAAGAAGTACATTGGGATAGCCTAAGAGCAGCGAGTAAATCCAAAAATGATGAGCTATTTTGGACTTTAGTCAGAAGATCCAATGGCTGCGACCCGGATCAAGTCCCCAATCATATAACGGATAGGGAGTGGTTTGAGCATTTCAGGAAACTGTACGGGGGTGATGAGCATTCGGGTACTCCAGGGCCCTTTCATGGTGCCATGGCTACTGATTCTGCTGAGGCTCCATTCACTAGAGTAGACAAGAAAGAGGTGCTGGCTGCATTAACCAAGATTGTACCCGCCAAGGCCCCGGGATAGGATGGTGTACCGGGTGACCTTTTTAAAGCTAACATCGAAGATTGGGCCTCCTACTTTGAAATTCTTACGAATGCCTTGTTGGAAGGCTCACCGGTCCCAAACTCTTGGAAGGGGGCCGAAGGATCCCTATATACAAGAAGGGCCCCAGGGGGGACGCTCCCAACTATCGCCCAATAAGTCTTATAGATGCTGGGCAGAAACTGATTGGCAGGGTACTCTTGGAGAGGATTCTCTTGTGGGCGGATGAAAATAGTATTATATCACCCTTTCAGGCGGGCTTTAGGGCTTGCACAAGTACGATAGACCAGGCATTTAGGCTAGTACTCTTACACTGGAAGGTGGTTACCATTGGCAAAGGCGGTCTTTATTTGGCATTTATTGACCTGAAGACCGCCTTTGACTTGGTCCCCCGAGACCGCCTATGGCTGGTCCTGGAAGAGATAGGGATTCCTTCGCCCATTCTGAATCTCTTGGATCGTATGCATGACGGAAATTATGCCCGTATTAGATGGGGATCACAGGAGCAAAAAACTGATAAAATCCCTGTGAACAGAGGGGTACGCCAGGGTTGTGTACTGGCCCCTACACTCTTCTCGCTATTTGTGAATGGCGTAGTCTCCTGTCTGCTCGAAATCAATGCTGACGCCCCGGTCCTGGCGGGTGATAAAGTCCCTGCATTACTCTTTGCGGATGATACGTTGCTAGTATCAAAAACTCACGCAGGATTGCAGAAGCTGTTAGACCGCTTCTGTTTGTTTTGTAAGCTGAGGGGCCTTGCCATAGATACTTCTAAAACCAAGCTTCTTTACTTTAACCCGAGTAGATCGTCTAGATCTACCTTGTCTCTTGACGGGGTGTCTCTGGAACGTGCAAAAGAGTTTGACTACTTGGGGATTAGAATTTACGATAAACTTAAATGGCAGCCACACATTGATAAAATGGCGCTAAACCATAAGAGGGTAGTTGGAGTACTGGGTAGGGAACACCGTGCCTCCACCTCCAAGCCCATTGCTCCTGCCCTGGACATCTATGCTGCAAAAGCTGTAGGTTGTGCGCTCTATGGTGCAGAGCTTTGGGGCTTCGAATGTGTGGATGCCCTAGTTATCGCAGGGAACAAGTTCTTTAGGGAGCTTGTTTCCCTCCCGAGGGGTACCCCAACTAAGCCACTCTTGAGTGATCTGGGCCACCGTTCCATCAAGGACCTAGCTACTCTGCGCCCTCTTTTATACTGGGCCCGGGTATGGCGAACCCCGGAGCTCTCAAGGTACGCCGATGGCCTAAAAGAGGTCATGAACCTTCAAGGAGCTCATAAAATTAGTTGGTTAGCTAATATAAAGAAGCTTTTATTGGCAATGGGCCTTATAACTGCTTGGGAGTCTGGGGCATTGCTATCTAAGGCAGAAACTAAGCGGGCCTATTGGGCATGGGTCGATGATCAAGAGCAGAGGGACCCAAATCAAGGTAGGCTAACTGAGGTATTCCGTCAGCACAAGCCTAAGCCTTGCCTGGAACCCTATCTAGATTTTATTACGAAGCCTAGAGATAGATCTCTTTTCATTCAGTTTAGGATGGGCACTCTCCCTCTTCGTGACCATACTAGTAAGTGGAAGCCACCGCATCAAACTCCCGCTGACTGTCCAACCTGTAAAGGTGTCATTGAAAATATTGCTCATGTGTTTTTTGTATGCCCAGCCTATACAAAACCTAGACAGAAATGGCTCAAACCTGTGTGCCTGTTGCTTGGAACCAGGGACCACTCTGTTGCACTCAAAATACTTATGGCTGATGCTAGCACAACCTTAGTGTGTGGGGTGGCCACATTTTTAAGTTGGGCTTGGCTGATTAGGCTGAAGGCTAGTCGATGAATTAAGCATAAGCAAAATATCTTTTTATATATCCATATATCCACAAAGCTGTTAAAGTTTAATGCATTTTTAATTATTTATTGTATTATAAAAGGTTTTCATATGTAATTTCTTTTAAATGTATTGTTAATGAACTGTGTTTTTAATTGTAAATGTGCTTTTATGATATTATATATATCGAAATAAAGCTTTGTTGACTTGACTTGATGGGTACACCCTCCAGTATGAAATACTATGCTTAGATATAGTGTAACACTTGTTCCACTTTGTATGTCGCTGTACAGTGCAGCACACATGCAAAGTTTGAAACTTTTGAGAAACCAAAATTCTTCTCAAATGTTACATCTGCCTAGAAGAGGTGTTCAATTTTGTCCAAAATTCCTATATACCTTTTTTAGTAAGATGGATTTCTGTCAAAATCCATGGGTGATTCCATTAGGACACCTGTGTACCACCAATGGAATTCTCCCTTGATGCAAAAGTACCCAGTGCAAATGTCTAGTAAATTACCCCCACATTCCATATTCTATGGGTTTTCTGTAGCATCACACACAAAGAGGGACCAAATGTGTTTTATTACTTGTACACACCTTTTTAGTGCTCACGTTCATTTTAAATTGAACGAGCAGTAAAGTAATGTTCAATTGTCGGCTATGGTAGCCTTGTATTTGAGAACTGGGAAAGCCTGTATCTCAGTACACTTCACCAAAAGTCAAACACAGTTGGCGGTGTACAAAAAAATATATTCATTGTGGTACATGTTTACTGGACATGTCCTGGCAAAATAGTTGCAGGTCCTTTCCTTTGAATCAGCCATTCACTGCCTGGCCGTGTCTGGCCATGCGAGCATTTTTTTTTAATAAACCAAGAATCTTTTTTTATTTTCTCAAAAATAAAAGCCCTTTACTCACGGCCATCCCCTCCGGGGCGGATATCCCCGAATCATCTCAGCTGGAGGATCGTCCTCTAACTGACTTCATGATTGAACGAGCGACATCATTGACATACCACAAGCTCCTCAATAATTTACCTGACCCGCTGACCTCATTGAAAGAAAGATGGGAAGTGGACGCCCTGGACGAACACGAGTGGAATGAGGCACTAGCGTCCCCAAAAGAGGTAGGCATATCAGCCAGACTGAGACTCATACAGTTTAAGGTCCTACACAGTGTGTACTACACAAGGACACTATTACATCGCATCCACAGAATACAACATCCTTACTGTCTCTGTGGCTGTGGGGAGGAGGGGTCCTTCTTCCATACAATCTGGGACTGCCCACATATCCAAGACTATTGGAGACAAATAATGCGCACTGTGTCACAGACTCTGGAGACCTCTCTACTTCCAGAACCGCGGCAATGTCTCTTAAATGTGTGGGGACCGACTGACCTGCCCAGATGTGGCCAACTTTGGGTTACGTTAGGCATGATGGTAGGCAGACAAAATATCGAAATTAAAATATCGATATACAATAATATCGATGTTTTAATTTCGACAGTACAGAATATCGATGTCCAAAATATCGACAGACAGAATATCGTTTTTTTAAGGTATGTATGTTACTAATATCGAATTTTACTAATATCGAGAAAAAAAAATTGTGTTATGTATTTTATTATGTTGTTTATATGTTTGTTAAACATGTTTTGTAATGTATGTTTGAAAATTTGTAAATTTGTTTACATTTTGCATTTTAGTATCAGAGCGGGTTGTGGGTTTATAGGGGAATAGGGTGGGAAGTAATTTAATAATGATTAATTAATTAATATAAGTTTGTAAATATTTTTAATTAATAATTAATTGGTAATTAATTAATATTAATTAGTTAATTAATTAATATAATTTTGTACATATTTTTAATTAATAATTAATTGGTAATTCATTAATATTAATTAGTTAATTATATTAATTAGAGTATATTTTTTATATATAATTTTTTGTTATTGTTAATTAATTAATTGGGAAAAATAATATTAATTATTAAATTTAATTAATTACAGCTAATGTGCTAATATATTTACTTTATTGTTATTGTTAATTAATAATTAATTGGTAATTAAATAAGATTAATTAATTTTGGGTAAAGGAGTATTTTTAGGGTTCAGGGTCAGTTTTCTGTTTTTGGGTAAAGGGGTATTTTTAGGGTTCAGGGTCAGTTTTCAGTTTTTGGGTAAAGGGGTATTTTTTGGGTTCAGGGTCAGTTTTCAGTTTTTGGGTAAAGGGGTATTTTTTGGGTTCAGGGTCAGTTTTCAGTTTTTGGGTAAAGGGGTATTTTTAGGGTTCAGGGTCAGTTTTCAGTTTTTGGGTAAAGGGGTATTTTTAGGGTTCAGGGTCAGTTTTGGGTTTTTGGGTAAAGGGGTATTTTTAGGGTTCAGGGTCAGTTTTCAGTTTTTGGGTAAAGGGGTATTTTTAGGGTTCAGGGTCAGTTTTGGGTTTTTGGGTAAAGGGGTATTTTTAGGGTTCAGGGTCAGTTTTGGGTTTTTGGGGTACAGTCGTACAGGGTAAAAATAAAATAAATTTAAATTAAATCAATTAAAGGAAATTAAAAAAAATAAAATTACATTAAATTATTAAGTTTTTAATTTATTTTAAATGTATATGTATTAGTTTTGATTTTTGTATTGTTTTAATATTTTTATTTAATATTTGTAAAATTATATGTATTTTAAAATTATTTTTACATTATTATTAATACATTTAAAAAAACGATATTTTTAATTTCGATATTTTTGTACTACGATATTATTTTTTCGATATTTTTGTACTTACCTTTATGAAGATATGACTCCGATATTTTTGATTTCGATATTTTTGTGTCGATATTTTTGTATGTAGATATTCTGTCTGTCGATATTATGTCAGACATTCAGGCATGATAGTGGCCAAGAGAGATATCGCACAGCGCTGGGGGGCGGCAGAACTACCGACGAAGTCGCAGTGGTGCATGAATATGGATAAGATAATGGTGACAGAGAGGGCGGTATACTTGAGTCGTGCATGCCCGGGGAAGTGGAACAGGATATGTACCCCATGGAATGTGTATCGAGATGAAATTTGTGATCCTCTGCCAGAGGACGACCCGTGGGAGTCAGATGAAGAAGGGGAAGTAGGCTGAGGGGTCAAGAGAGGGTTGCAGAGGGGAGAGGATATTGTGAGTGGGAGGGGGCCCGGGTCCCGAGGAATTGGCAGTATGGGTAGACAGGGTTTGGACTGCTATTCAGTAACACATAGGTACATGGGCGTCGCTGCCCGTCACCTTGGGTTTGACTCCGTGACTATAAATAGTAACACATACTGTCGGGTAGACTTTCATTACAGCTTTACAGCACTAATTACTTTTGGATGACCGCAATGTGATTTCCTCATTGTTATTTTTTGTTATATTCCTAAAAAAACAGAAAACTAAAACCATTACTGATTAGCAACATAACGTCAGTTCTGTACCTTTTACTTTGCCGTGTGATGAACCTTTTACTTTTCAGCAACGTGATCAAAGTATGAACTTATCCTCATGCACGACATCCAATGCTCAATTATTAGCGGCCGGCCCTTTGGGGTTGTAGGCGAATGGCTGTGTACTTATGTAAAGGTACAATAAAGGTTTAAAAATAAATAAATATATAAATAAAAGCCCTCAAAACAGAGAAACAAACTCAAAACCAGTCCAAGAGAAGATTCTCCATAAGAATATAGAACATGCCCTAGTCATCCTATTATATATGGATTATATTTGGATGTGGCTTCATTATGTAGACCTTCTGTAAATACATAAGCATTTTATAAAAAAAACAATGCATATATTTGAGACATACTAACTTTATCAGCAACATTGAGGGTCTTTTGTTCTCTTCTGAGACACAATTTGGACATGTAATCCTTATACATCAATATTCAGCAAAATGGAGCATTCAGGGTGCTCAATAAGCTCCTGACCTCCATTCCATATATTTGACCCAACTGATTTCATCATTGCGTCAGTTGAAGGGCACTGACATGGGGCGGCTCCTCTACTAGGGCGGAGTAGCGTCGCCTACTGCCTTCTTGCAGTGGGAGAAGCAGAAACAGAAGCAGAAACATAAAATGGTAATAACTGATAGTTATTACCATTTTATGTTTGGTTGCGGGTGTGTGGGTGTTTGGGGCTGCTCTGTGAGCATGCAGGGGAGGAGTAGTGTACCTGCCCACTCACGAATGCGTATAGACCCATTTGGTCGGCCCCCTGGGTCCGCCCAAACTAGTCATGCGCACTCTGCCCTTCTCCATGTAGGCTGCATTGCAGCCTGCATGGAGAATATGGCTTCCCCATAAGCTGCTGGCTGGGCGGCATCCTGACCAATCACAGCGCTTATTGGCTTAGGGGAGGGAGCCTGGCTGCCTGCTTTTCTTTCCTGTTCCTGTGAGTAGGAGCAGCGAAGACGTGGGACTCGGCCGATGGAAAGGTAATTTAAATATTTTTACCCCAGAGAATGGGTAAAAACCCTTAATACATCAGACCATAGTTTCTAGTGGGTCAGTATTGATATTAGGTGAATTGCCAACACCTCAGGCTTTAAACATTCAATGCAAGGTATAGAGACAAGTATATATATCACCAAGCATCTGGGATAGTGGTGAAAACATGACACCCGACTTTTAGAAAACATGGAACGCAGTGTCACTTGTAATGCTCTGCAAAAAAGGTTCCTTCCAAGTTCAACAAAGATTGGAGTGATATTGTTTGTATTTGCAGTGATTCAGCTACCTAATAAAAAAAGTTGTGTGATGACCTGTCAAAATTGATACCCGAGCTGAAGTGATTGCCTGTAGTAGAACCTTGCCACTTGTTAGATGGTATGCTGAAAGCATCTTTACAATCTTAAGAGTTAATGAGGGGTGATATTGACTTTTTAGTCCATTCTGGTGCACTGGTTTCTAATGCACAGGAACTAAAACGCATTTATTTATTATTTCGTGCTGTATGTGGCATCAAAGAAAGAGTCATCCCAACTGTGTCCCTCAGCTGATGATTCTCAGCCCAATGGGCTAAGAATGCTGAGAGGGCCTTTTCACAGAAGTTTACATGGGAAGGAAAGAGCGAGCACACATGACCCAAAGACTCACTGAAGAAATATTGTATGGTTTACTACAATAAGAGTAATTTGCAAAAATCTATTTGGACCTCGTATACACTATAAGTACACTATCTATATACCATGTTCTTTCAGTGCAGAAAGCAAGCAATAATAAAAGCAAAACGTTCCATAAACACTGGAAGACACTTTTTCTGTTGTTTTTAGTGGCGCGAAAATGTGTAACCACTGATAACAACTGTTTTTTAAGATATTGAAAACACTGAAAAAACTCTACCAGAATTTACCAAAAATAGAAACTGAAAACAGGAAAGCCTAAATATAACATAACAAAACCTTGCATTAACCTGTTCGGTGCGTTACAGAGGGCGTGTGCGGAGGACACGCCCACTCATGAATTCACCCGCACCGCAGCAGAATTCGCACCGCGGTCAAGCGGGTTAAAGTACAGCACCACGCCAACTATAACTATGCCATTTGGTGCACCTGCCAGAAGATTAATATTGCCTAAACTGACCTTAAAATCAAAGCAAGAATTGTTCAGCACATGAGCCAGAACAGATGCAGTGCACCAATTGCTCCTCTTCCAGACCATTTCACTGAACTTAATCTTTCTGCAGAAAATATTTGCTTGCAGATCAAAAAGCATATCGCCCTTAATGCATGAGAAGGGGACTTCGATCTTAACCTTTGATTACAGGGGGAAAACCACTAGCAAATGTAATTCAGTAGGGTCTGGGTTTAATGAATAAGAGGAACTGCCCTTACTGGCTACCCTAAAACTAAATGTAACATTTTCCATAATATTTCTTGACTCTCTGAATTTTTCAGGCTGCTAATTATGATTGTTTTGTATGTGCTACACTGTCTTCACACCTATGATATTTTATACTTCATATATTTATTTGCATTTTGAATGTTTGTGTAATGGACATTTTTGAAATACTAACCTTTATTTTTCCCAGGTTATTGTTTACTGCCAATATAGTTGCGTGTTTCAAATATTTTTTTTTTACATGGGCGCAGCACATTTTTATTTCTAAGGGCTTGATTACTATGTTGGTGGACAGGGTTACTCCATTACAAACGTGATGAATATCCCATCCGCCAAATTACTATTTCATTATATTCTATGGAACTTGTAATACGGCGGACGGGATATCCGTCACAAACGTGACGTTTCAGGCCCATAATGTTTATCTCTCATCTCTGTATTCGTACCTCCTGGATGGTTGCATTATCAAGGTGCAACAAGTTTAGCTGTCTTTTTTCATTAAGTATCCCATTATTTTCATTCACACTATCTGGTGGTGTAAGTGGTACTTGCTGGTGTGAATAGTATATTTGTATTCCCCCGGTCAAACTAGTTTCACAGTATCACCGGAATTTAGAGGAGTTCCTGTGTAAGGCACCATCTTGACATGGCCCGCTTCCCATAAGACGCATATGGGAATGTTGATGTGCCGCACCTTAAGAACAGTGATAGTGCACTGCCTATGCTCGCAGGCAACAAGCGAGTCTTCCTCAACATAACCATTATCTCTAACCATTATATCTGATTGGTCTCTAACCATATCTGATCTGCTTTGCCTACTAATGATGCTTTTTAGCAATCATTCAACTACACTAGTCCAACATTCAGCTAGCAGTCTAATTATGTGCCAGGTCATTATTGCATTGTTGATTAACCCTCCTGTGATATCCCCCCTCTTTTATTTTCCATCATGTCTTATACCTCACAATTAGCACTGATCACCTATATTTTTTTCTCTTCCTTTCCCATTTTATAGATTACCCCAAAACAGACATTCCTCAATGTTATCTTCCTGCAAGGTGAGCTTACACATATACTTCCTCTGCTGTAGTTTCTAATTGTATCCTGAGTGCCTGTGACTAATTCAATACATTGCAATGATTTTCCTTTACTTTATTTTGTAGAATCTTTTATTTTAGGGTTTCTATATCCAATAAAAGTAAGACCCAGTCTTGTAAGGACCATCCTGATCACACCACAACCTTGCTGACATTTGTATACTTTATTTGTTGCTCCATAGGGATGCTGTTTTCTTATTCTTTCCTGATGATGACCCCTGAAATCTAATCCTGCTGTGACTGAAATGTCAACTACCCTGCAACTTTCTACCTCCTTCTCACAGCACAGGCTTCAATGTTAATATAGTTAGTTCCCTCCTCAGGTCTAAAGCTGTTTTCCATCCTTTTGGAAAAAGCATCACCATGTTGTCATTTTAAAATCATACTAGGCCTGTCTCTCCAAGGTCTACATTTTCCCCAAAAGTTTAGTGACAGTCATCATCATCAAATAATCTTTATTCAGTAGAAAGACTATAAAAGCACAACATAAAACAAGTTACGAACACATAACACATGATAAAATCATAAGATAAAATTACTCAGTTACACATCATCGAATTGTCTTTCCGTAGTGTCATGACTAAGTCACACAACATACTTTTTCCTTGAACCTCTCAATTAATTTCAATACTGCGAAACAGATTGTGGGAGACTCACAGCGTTGTAAAAACAGTAGACCTTCTTGACGAGTTTTGAAACATTTCCCTGCTAAAATTGGAGGTAAAAACCGGGTACGAAAAGCAGAGTATAAAGTGCAGAATAACATAAAATGGTCGGTAGACTGTGTGGACACTGATTTGCATGGGCAACGGGGTAAAGAAGCAAACCATGTCCCAGTAGCAGGGAAAGCCACCAGGAAGTGAATCATATTTATTCGGAGGTGGGTTAAACACAATCTGTGTTCTGGTGCCTTTATCTATGGTAGGTAGGGCTCCATTCCTTCACAAGTTTATAAAGGGATATACGTGTGGATAGCTGCCAGGTTCAGAACTTTCTCAAGTCTTATGTTGTCACTAGTTAGTGAAAGTAATTTTTGAACTGCTCAAACTTGGGGTCCCATTAGGAAGTCCGCCCGCCATCCCGTCGTGAAAATGGACCCCACGCAATAAGGGCGGGGGTTCCGTGGGTGCTATCAGGATGCGCCCGCCACAGTGGTTAGGGAGGCATGTTGTGCACTTCCATGCACAACATGGCATGCACTGCGCGGTGCCTACCATGTTGTGCAAAGAACTGCAGGGGGTACCATAGGTACCCCCCATGTGCACCTCCCACTCCTCCGGAGTCCTTGGGGGCCCGAAATGGGCCCTCCTTGCAGACTCGGCATTCCTAAATGCACATTGTAATATGGCTGGTGGTGTCAAACAGACACCGCCACCATATTGCAGCCGTTTCCACACGGTCGCAAGTTGACCGGGCGGAAATGCAGCGGACTGTCTTTCCGTCCACTGCGGACCCCCCAGCCATAATAATATGGCGGGGGGTCTTTTTAACAGGGATGGCGGGTGGATTGCCCCCGCCGGGCCGGCGGTGACCACCGCCGGCCCGGCGGGGGCAATCCGCCCGCCAAACTAATGGGGCCCTAAGTACGCATGGTCCAGTGGCTGTCTTTCTCTGTCAGCACCTTCAGTTTCTCGGTTTCTCCCAAGCCACCTCCCACACATCTATATGTAAATGAGAATGCTCACCTTTGACTTTTCCTGGTGCAGCTCTATCTGGATGTCAGTCAGTTTGGTCCTGAGTTCTTCATTGGCCGCTTGGAGAGCGAGGATAAGGGCTTCGGGCTTCTCGCCCTTGCCACTCCTCCACTTCTTTGCCATGGCTGCTAGCTAATGTCTACTTTCCCTTTTTTTACGAAATCTGTTTCAATGGGTGATATCCATGTTTCGGGGATGGAGATGGTGCCTGACGTATTACATCCCGCAGTATGCGCTGCACGATCCACCGCAGCGGCAGCGTTGGGCACACTGAAAAACAAATAAAAGAGTATGGAGCTGGGTAAGAGTGGTCATCTTTTTGTAGTGCACTATGATTCAAACAACAAGCAGAAAATGCAACACAACAAACTCGATTTTATTCTTACTTGCATTTTAATTGACACAACTGAATGCACTGTTCCCATGAAAGTTTTCCCTAATATTGTCAGTGCTATTATTATGATGTTTATTACTAGTAGTACTCATAGTTGGTTCAATTAGTGCAACTAATATTACTACTATACACGTTATTATGGTTATTTCTATTAATTATCCTGATTTACAAATCAAATTGATCCACATAGGTGAGCAAACATTTCAATCTGCTGTGGGAAAACCCAAATCTGTATTCACAGAATTAGGATTTGTAGATTTTACCAAGACACAAATTCCACTATTCACTAGGGAAAATCTGCAGTTGTGAGCTTGGAGGTAGAAGTGAGAAAAGTGGCGGTTAGTAAATACCCAGAAATATGTCACTAATTTCCAGTCATTTTATATGGTCACTGCCGTCTTGAAAATTATCCAAGGTGACAAAGGATACGAAAAACACCCATATTTCATGGGCTAGTACGAAAGATGTTACTCCATCTCAAAACATATTATTCAGGCGGAGAAGAAAAAAATAAAGGGGCATATTTTGCAAGCCCCTATCGCCACAGAAACGTCACTTTTTGACGTTCCTGTGGCGATACGGGGTTCGCCTAATTTACAAGGCAGTGTTAAGCCACTTAACGTGGCTTAATGCTGCCTTGTAAATAAGATACCCTTTCGCGATACATTCCTGTGGCGATACAGGGTTCGCCTTATTTACAAGGCAGTGTTAAGCCACTTAACGTGGTTAAATGCTGCCTTGTAAATTAGATACCCTTTTGCGATACGCTATACTTAGCATGAAAGGGGGAGGCAATGCATGTTGCGGGGGTGTTCTGCCACAACAACCACTGATTTTGAAGCTGCCCCCTATTTACAAGGGTTGTGTAATTATCATGCAGCGCCAAAATTAAGACCAAAAAAGTGGTCTTAACATGGTGCAACGAGGAGAAATGCTTCATTTCTCCTCGTTTTTGCTCGTTCCACACATAGAAACAGCAAAATGCCATTTATGATTGTTTATGTGCAGGAAGGTGTCCCTTCCTGCACATAAACGATCATTTTTAAAATGATCAAATGACGAGTTGCAACTTCTATGTGTGCTGCCCAAAGCAGCATACATAGAAGTTATAAATCGCCATTTAAGATTGTTTATGTACAGGAAGGCACACCTTCCTGCACATAAACAATCATTCCTACAACGCAGGCACCCTTGCACTATGGTGCAAGGCTGCCCGAGTTGCTATAGGCAGCGGTAATTAGCGCCAGTGCAGAGGGAAACTCAGGGCTGCACCGTATTGTTGTAAATATGGTGCAGCCCTGCTTTTTCAAAGTAGCCGAATGCGGCGTTCAGCCAAGAAGGCTAACGCCGTGCTCTCCCACTTCCCTAGTAATATACCCCAAAGTTACATGTCTGCTATGCTGACTCTAGAAAATAAATCTTTGTGAATAGACCAACATATGGCTATATTAATATTTATTGTCACTACAATCAAAACATTAGTATTACTACCGTTTGTATGTAATAGTAAACATAGAAATGTAATCATTGTTCTTTTGCTTGCTACTTTGGTTGTTACTTGTATTATTAATGTAATTATCGTTGTTGTTGTTGTTGCTAGTCCTATGCAGAACTTTCAGACCAAGAAGAAGGAAGGGAAAATAAAGATTTTTTTTCTCAACATCTAGCTGTTTTAACTAAATATATAGTAGTGGGTGTGGCTAAAATGATAACCTTTCCATAAATATGTTCATGCAGATCTTTTCAGGATCAATGATTAGTGACTGCAGACACCACAACTTCTGTTCATTAATTGTGAGTCTGATCCAGACGCCTAATTCTTTACTTATTGCAATGGCGCGATAGGCTTTAATGGTGTTTCTCCTCTTAGAATTGACATGTTTCTATTAAAATATCTACAGGGCGACTGGAATTATGTGGAAGGGATGGGCCAAATTATGTGGCAGGGTTGAGTAAATTATGCGACAAGTTAAGGCAAATTAAGCAGCAATATGCAGCACATTTTGCAATGGTCTTACTTTATTATTTTGCCATATGTTTAACACTCAAATATAGCAATAGCCTACAGAACCTTTGCAAAGGGCCTTCCGCTGCATGGCAGCACGTGTTGCTGGGTTTTCATAACTTTTGAACTGTTTAAGCTAGAAACAATTTTCTTGTGCTAAAATCTGCAGATTATGCACCAGATGATGAATTAAGTGGCAAATGCATCAAATCTACAATTATGTGAAAATCACCGTGGCTACACAATCACATAATTAAAGTGTCCCTAACTTTGTATGAATTAGCTTAAAACCCTTGAAGTCTCCGAGCCAGGTGGCTTTGAAGCCAGAGGTCAATAAAAAACTGCCCACATTTTTTCAGTAAGATTCACCAATCACTGGCTAAACTAGTTTTGTAGTATAAGTCAACGTGGGCAGGCAAATTTGCTGAATTTTCCATATATTGACATTTTAGAAGGAATAGTGGAGGTTTGCGGGTGATTTGTAGCCAACTGGGCCCAAGAGGCTCCTTCATCACTGAAGAGTGATAACATTATGCCAGTAGGCCTGAAAACCCTCTGGCCATACAAAGGCTCAGCTGCCACCAGGCTGACTCTGCCCCAACTATTAGAGCATTGTTAAGACAATGGCATATCAAGAACTATTCTCATTTTCCAATAGGCTGTCCGCATTAGTCTGTACCCTGAGTCGTGCCGGGAGGTGTAAAAGTAAAGCATGTGGTAGCTTTTTGAAGCCTATCACAACTTCTGTTGCTTCAGTAAATAAATACTGTATGTTACAGAAGTCACAAAGTAGGAGGCACCCTCTCTGTAGAGATATTCGTACCACAATCCTGGGGCTTAGTATTACACCTGGCCAAAGCTTCGATGGGAGGCAGAGCAGCCAGGATCTTCTGTTGAACATTTCATCAGGGGGTCCAGGAGGCATGAGTTTTACACCATTCTTCCCATTGGATATCGCCGCAGCCACTATTGCCGAGTCCCTCCGGCGCTTCTGACGGTCCTGAGCGAGGACCGTCGGAAGCGCCTGAGGGACTCAGCAACAGTGGCTGTGACTATTTCGGGTCACATTTTGGACACGTGAAAATTTGGCACGGTGTCCCAAAGAGTGGTGCTGGTACGTTCTGACTTAGCGCCCTCAAGGTCCACACTTTTCTGAAAAGACTGAGAATAGATAACCCCTCTTATGCCCTGATGAAATCGCTAAAATGTGGAGCGATGAAACATGTCGGCTTGAGGATATAAATCACTATGGTATACAAGTAACCATTTTTAAACAGGTGGGGTTTGCTGCGTCAGAATAAAACTGTAAAGCAAGCAAAGCCCCGCTACACAATTATTTTTTGTGGTTGGTTAGGGGTCTGTGTATATGTTTCTGTACACAACAATTTGGTGTCAGTGTTGATACGTTTGTCACTATTTGTGTTCTTCACCACTATTCTCACGTCCGCACTATTACTCTTTTTGTGCATGTTTTGTCTTTTCACATAGAGAGAGTGGCCAATGATGAGAAATGGGTATACCGGCAATTGTTAACCGGGAATCCCCTCGGGTTGTTCTACCGTGAGGTACTATCTCTACTTTTCACACCTTTTCTTGGGTGAACTGTATGTGGTCCTGTGTGATTTTATATTGAAGAAGTACGCATCTTGACCTAAGGACTAATGTTACTGGACATATCCCGGGGAGTATTAATGACAAGCAGTCCCTACCTTGTTGGTCTTTTATATGGATGCAGTTGTATTTAGGTGAGGCCCTAATTGTTTGAATACTGTTTGAGTTGGGGGCTGCCTTACCTATCTTCCTCCCCCTCTACCCCTTGTGATTGTTCCGTTCATTCAACAACAACAAAAGCTCAGAAGAAGCAAGAAGACTTAAATTCACTACCACATAAACTAAAGTACCTGTTACAATCCAATGGACTGAGCAAGCTCTGACTAACAGATGAACTAATAAATTACATTGAAATCCACACAGTGGTTGAGACATTTATTTGCAATGCCAGACCGACTGTGGCTTCAGTTCATCTTGTTAATGCCCCCAGTGGATTGTTGCCTACAGCAATAAAAAATAAGCATTAGTTTAGCACCTTTGTTGACTATCTTGGTGGCAGGGAGACTGAAAAAGAGCAGGTACTGAACACCACTTTCACCATAAGTGAGACGACCCTCCCAGAGCTGGGTTGAGCCACAGGGAGGGTTTGGGGTGGTCAGAACTGCAGTTGGCTTTTTGAGGAAGAACGTCATTACATCTAACAATATTTTGGAGTAAATTACTTCCATGACTAAGGAAATGAAGGTAAAAATAAAAGTGTAGGGACAGATGGAAATAAACCTTCTCTTTTTTTATTTCTATGAGCAAAACAGAAGGTACTATAGCCAATTGGAGTTGTAAGATTCCTAATATCTATACAGGAAATTTAAGGAGGAACAGTGTAAGAGATCAATATTACAAGGAAAACGAAGTAGGATATGTAGAGAGGTGTTAGGGACTCTCTTGGGTAATAAATATAAACAAGAGGTAAGAAATATTTGCTTATTTGCCAAAAAGAGAAACAAGGTAAATGAAATATTTGACTTGTTTCTTTTTTTAGGCAAATAAGGCAATATTTCTTGAAATGGGTATAATGAAGTGATGATATAATGTGTGCACCACTGTTGTTCTGATTTAATAAACACATAAACATTTAGAATTATCAATAGCAGTTAACAAATTAACCAGCTCTATCTTTCTTGACTATTAGATTGCGCGAGCAGGTGACATCTAATGGAATCATATTGATGTTTAGCATTGGGGGTGTGGAACTTGTTGCTCTCCCCATTCGAATGTCTGAGCCTATGAGAAAGATTCAACTAACTTGACCTTGCTATACCCTGTCTGTGGTGTAAGGCAAAATGAAAAGGACTCCCTCAGTGCAGAATGAGATGAAGAGCTCCTGAGTCTCCTCTAGCTCACCGATATTAACTACCCGTTGGCTGAATGGGGGGAGGCTGAGGGGTCGGTGGCCCCAGAAGGACTGGGGCTCCCTGCACTACATGAACTGTAGGGGTCTGTGTTATGCCCCAGCTGAGGGTGAGAATCAAATAACATACAAGAACACTTATGATGTCCACACTACAAACAATCAATCTCTTGGAGAAATTACTCCACGCAGGATAATGCGAATCTCATGACACTGATGCTGATTAGAAGTTAGCTCAGGAAGCGGTGGCCAAACAAATCAAGCTCACCCAGCATGCCTCCTAAATAAGAACTGCAAGTTGTTCAGAGGGCATCCAAATCACCTCTTGAGCCTTCAATCTCTGCTCCATGGCTTCTATCAGCAGTGAAAGAAGATTTCCTCAGATACATAATACCGCCTGGATGGGCAGCATAAGGGCAACCTCCCTGGCCAGGGAGTGGGGTTCCCTCGCGCTTGCACCACGCAGTGAGGTGCAATCACGACGCAAGCCCAAATTGCAATTTATAAAGCTGTGCAAGACCACCTTGCATGGCCCTAAGTGGCTTAATAAATCCAGAGTAATGCAACGCAGCACAAATCGCTGCATTGCATTACATTGTGCCAGGGAGTCTTTCCATGGGTGTTGCGTGGGATTCCCACGCAACATCCATGGATTTTGACACAATCGCAGATTTACTAAATGTGGTAGACCTAGCAATGAACCGAAATGCTTTGCCTTCCCAAGTGAAGCATAACAAGAAGAAATATCTTTATTTCTCTTCCTCGTTACTTCCTCTTTCTGTGAGTGCTGTATTCTGCAGCACACATAGAAAGAGGTATGTTCCTCAGGGGATTGTTTTTGTGCAAGAAGGTGCACAAAAAACTATCCTCCTTACAATGGAGGCAACCTTGAACCATGGTGTTTGGGTGCCTGTGTTGGCTCTAGGCAGCAAAAGCAAAACCGGCACAGGAACAAAGGCAGGAGTGGGCAGTATTCTTCTAAATACAGTGCATTCCTGCCCTTTACCTTTCATGCAGCACAAGGTGACTTGCTTTGTTGCACTGCTTATGGCCCTTAATCTCTTGTTTGATTCCGGTCCTTTACCATGTATGTCTTTACCACACATGCCTTTACCACACAATTCTGAGGTTAAGGCATGTTTGGTAAAGGGATGTATGGTAAATTTTATGCCCCTTTCCCTCCACTCTGAGTCCTAAAATCCTGGCCCCTGCCCTATAACCCTATCACCCAGCCCTAAAAATGACTCCACCCTTTAAATCTTAAACTATCCTGACTCCCGCTGCCCTATAAACTACCCTCTTGCCCTCAAAACTGCCCCTTCCCCCCTGCCATGAGCCCTGAAACTCTGCCCCCTACCTTAAAGCATATCTCAGCCTCCGCCCTGAGCCCAAAAATAGGCCCCTCACTTAAAACCTACCCCCCACCCTGAGCCCTAGAACTGGCCCCCTCCCTTAAATCCTACCCGCACCCCAGCCCACCTTACCTCATCGCATCCCCATCCTTTTGGCAGGCACTCCTTTTCGGTTCCTCTCCCCGCCAGTCAGAAGCTAGAACGCCGACTGCCTTAATCACGCAAATGCGTGGTTCAGCCATATGCGTGGTTAAGGCAAGCGATGTTCAGCTTGCAATATAACGGACCACGTGCTTGGAGCAGAGTTGTGAAGTCTGTTTCCCCTTTTGATGCAAAACTCTATCTACAAACAATTGCAGACAAGGTTTAGCTCTAAAATGAACTCCACTTCAAAGGAGGCGCTAACAGGAGATATGTTTTTATTGCCCCTTTCTTTTCTGAATATGCATGCATGCTGCACTGTGCCGCACTCACACAAAGTGGGAAAAGCTGTAAAGCTTGTCTAGGCATAGTACTTTGAACAACAAGGGTAATCCTGCCTGTAACAAAACCTATACTAGACTCACGTACACACCCCATCGCTGTAGCGCTAAGGTGTGTGCGTGGTGCTCAGCAGCTGAAATCAGCACCGGACCTAGTGAGAGGGGAGTAGAGCGCCATATCTCTGAAGATATGGCGCTCCCCTGCTCCCTCCCTGTCGTGCAACGCAGCACAGCCTCTAGAGTGCTGCGCTGCTCCGCGTTGTGTGTAGTTTTTTTTGTTTTCTGCCCCCAGGACTGATTGATTCTTGATATGGGGCCACTTGTCAAGCATGCAAAAGGCATTCAGCAAAATGTTCAAATGACTTCTGCCACACTCACATGGGTGTTCAGCCGTCAACGTCCATCCTCTCTGAAGCAGCCCAGATCTACACAGAAAGAAAGAAAGGCAACAGTAAACGGGTGAACATTACATGGGCAACAGTTTAGTCACGAGTATTGTGCGAATGTTTTAAAGGTTGACATTCAGAGACAAATTGCAATTGGCAAACAAGCGTGAAAGCAAAAAAAAGAAGCGCCTTGTTCGATTCGCACCTGGAAACCTCTGAAGTGTGGCGTTGGCGTGAGAAACAACTGCGGAAAGAACACAGCATTACCGCACGGTGAGAAACGCGCATTATTTGATATTGAAAATGCGGAACCCTCTTTTTTTTCTGTCCCACCCAGGGGAGGGAAGGAGTGGCTGCTGAAGGCCTGACATTTTTTCGAGGGGTTTCTGCGTGCTTGGGAGAGGAGCCTTCTGCTGCCAGCGCCAGTTACCCGCATGCCATTCTTCGGTAAGCCACAGGGATTCCACATGGTCGGAACCGCGGGCAAGCTTGCCCTCTGCTGCGCCTTCCTGCAGTCAGTCCGCAGTCATTCCTCAGTGCCTGATGCCAGCGCGTCGAATATAACCCAGCAATATTACCTAATCAGGCAATCAATGTCAATTCCTAATATGTGGATCTTTGCATATCTTTACATTAGTCTTTCCATGTTCCAAAATCTGATATTTTCTTACCAACATCTATATTCATTTGGAATACATCATGAGCGCTCCTTACATTTCACACATGCTCTATGCACCGAAAAATTATGTCCACCTTCCTGATGAGCATGGCCGGTTCTGAGCCGATTTTACATTATTGGGTGTTTGCATTTAAAGGGACAATAATACCTGCACATGAAAATGTACTTGCTGTGTGTTATTCACTTTTAGATTGACCATAGCTAATGTAGGCTTGTATTTCAAAATGGCTGACGTCAGGTTGCTTCACATCACGTGATTTACTTTATTCTGGGAGAACCTGACTTCACACTTACAATGCAATTGTGGCCGTGGTCTTGCTCTCATGTGAAATGTTTTCTTATACATTATAAATGCAGAGTGTCCTATTTATTTGCTCGGGTGCACATGCAGAGTACAGCTTGGTATGATCTATCCTGTTACGTGGCAGATTTATAATTGTAAGTTCAAAGGACGTATACAGAAACCTCATTATGTAAGGAGGTTCAGAAAATAATTAGTTAGATTTAGTTTGTGCACTAACTCTGAATGGTTCATTATATGGGAACCCAGTGCAGGCATAGCAAATGTTAAACTTGTGTGGTTTAAACTAATGAAATGCAGGTGAAAATTCAGAATCTTTCTTTCCGGACTTATTAGAAGAACGTTTTCCCGAGTTGTACGATGGAGGCACGGATGGGCCCCGAACAACGAATACGACTGATCGATGCATTCATTTGCCACGCATGCCTTTACTATGCATGCATTTACCATGCAAATTCGTGGTAAAGGCATTATTGGTAAAGGGATGAGTGGTAAAGATCTCACCCCTGCCCTTCCGCCCTGAGCCCTAAATCCCTGGCCCCAGCTCTATAAACAACCTGACCTCCCCGCTGAGCCCTAAAAACTACCCCACGCCTAAAACCTAATACTACCGCGACTCCCCCCTGCCTAAAACCCTGGCCTCTTCCCTATAAACACCCAACCGACCCTAATACTTAAAATCTACCCCACCCCTAAAATCTAAAACTAGCCAGACCCCCCCAACCTGCCCTGAGACCTAAAACCCTGGCCCCTGCCCTATAAACCACGACCCCCGAGCCCAAGAAACTACCCCCACCCCTAAAACTACTCCACACCCCCACCAAACCCGGCCACAGCCCCTCAACTGTCAGCGTCAAGGTTTCTGTCCTGACATTTCCTGTTCTTGTCCATCCGGATAACTAGACTACACACTCTCTGCACCACACATATGCATGGTTGCGCTTGCGGATAAACGGCACGCATGCCTGTGCCTGCATTAAGAAGGTCGTTTCCCGTTTTTCCCGACTTAGCAGAGTAGGGTGCTCTCTTTATGGGAGATCTGATTTTATTTATTTTTTCTTTATCAGGCACTTTTATTACAGTTCATTTTTGCTTTACGGACTTTTGGATTGTTATGAATTATATATTGACTAATGCACTCATATGTTAATTATTGATTTTCAACTAATTTGTTTATTTGTGTTGTAACCTTGCTAATCTTTTAATACACCTGTATGGTTTTGAACTTAACAACTCTCTGTCTTCCATGTCTAATATGCTTCACATGATGGAAATGTTTTAAACTATGATGTCCAACCTTAGTTATGAACTACAATTCATCAGAGAGCACTTGTATGGGCCCCACATGTGCACAAAGGAAATTGCTCCAACAGTTGCACAGTGGGAACCAGCCAAGCCCAAAAGCTGGGTGTGACCCAGCGATGTCCACTTTTATTTATTTTTATTGGATTTTCTTCGTGCTAGCATATCCAACAAGCATTTGCAATGCAATAGGTCTCGCATTAGGAACGTTTGAGCTATTGCTATTGTAAATGACAGATTTTTTATTTACGTGTTGGTTTTGAAAATAGTGTAATTAATAGCTTTGTCATTTACAATGCCAATAGTTTTAACTTTCGCAAATGTGACACCTATAGCATTTGTAATGCAATATGTGTTGTATTTACGTGACTTAGATGTATTGATATTACAAATAACAATGTCTTAATTTTTTTAATAATTGATACTTAAATAAAGTATTATTGTTTGGAGTGTATGTTTCAGTGTAATTATGTGGCATTGAGTGGTATTTTGAGTGTATGTTGCATTGAGTGCAGTGTAATTATGTGGCGTGTAATGATATGGTATTTTTGAGTGTATGTTGCATTGAGTGCTGTGTAATTATGTGGCACTGAGTGGTATTTGGAGTGTGTGTTGCATTGAGTGCAGTGTAATTATGTGGCGTGTAATTATGTGGCACTGAGTGGGATTTGGAGTGTATGTTGCATTGAGTGCAGTGTAATTATGTGGCGTGTAGTTATGTGGCACTGAGTGGGATTTGTAGTGTATGTTGCATTGATTGCAGTGTAATTATGTTGCGTGAAATTATGTGGTATTTGGAGTGTGTGTTGCATTGAGTGCAGTGTAATTATGTGGCATGTAATTATGTGGCACTGAGTGGTATTTGGAGTATGTGTTGCATTAAGTGCAGTGTAATTATGTGGCGTGTAATTATGTGGCACTGAGTGGTATTTGGAGTGTATGTTACATTGAGTGCTGTGTAATTATGTGATGTGTAATTATGTGGCACTGAGTGGTATTTGGAGTGTGTGACAGGATGAAAAGGAGGGGGATTAGAGGCCACGGGTGAAAACATGGCGAAATCCCAGCTGGCTGTGCGAGGCCCCGTTTATACATCTGCTAAAAGACACATGCATCTCCTGCCAATTAGAATTCTAATGAGTTTGTTTAGGGATGTGGCTTGTAAATGCTCACCCTCAGCAATATATTAGGGTATAGAAGGCTACAAATTTAAATGCCTGAATGCTAATGGTGCTCGAGTTGCCCCCTTTCTTCTTTAATAATGCTGTACTATAATTTAGTGGATGTTCGCTCTGCGAAGTCTCTGCTAGAGCGCAAACAACCAGGGAACTTAATTTTGTGAAAGGGAAAGGATATTAAAGTTCATATTCGTTACGTAAGTTTCTGATACTTATGACTCCTCTAGTGTGACTGTAAAGCTCAAATAACTGCAGTTTGAGGAGAGCATCTGTGATGCAAGCTATGTTATTCTGTTTTTTATCATACAGATATCTACAACAAAAGTAATTCTCAACTTTTCTCTCACAGGTGTAAATGCCCTGGAGACTGCAATTAAGAGTGGTTGAAAGAACCAGTTTGACCTTGAAGAGATTTTTTTGTAAAAAGGCGAGGTTTCAGCATCAAGTTGATGGGTGTATGCATCGAATATGCATGTGTGATCTTGTTGTGGTCACGCTTCTTTTCTGACAACTAGGTTTGCCTCTGAGGTGAAAAGCTGCTCTCCATCTGCTGGTATGTGCCTTCCCTGTAGAGCACAGCACCGAGGCGCTTTACCTCATGCTTGAAGCGGATTGTGTTCTTCAATAAAGCTACAGACTAACCTGGGGGCTGCACAGTCCCACCCATCGGGCCAGTCAACACGGAGCCCGAGATAAGCCGACAGACACCAGGG
The DNA here is from genome assembly GCF_964263255.1 of Lissotriton vulgaris. Classification (NCBI taxonomy): domain Eukaryota; kingdom Metazoa; phylum Chordata; class Amphibia; order Caudata; family Salamandridae; genus Lissotriton; species Lissotriton vulgaris. Next base: position 1,117,426,033 of record NC_141695.1, read on the forward strand.
CGTGGACTGTTCACGGACAGTACCACCAGCGATATGGGGGGATTAAAAGTAAGCCACTGGCTCTGCTCTCAAACCAGATACCCTATTTATTTATACAGATGCTCCGTAACCAGAGCTGAAAAGGCAGGCGCTGCAACACACTGCATTAAAATGTACAAGACAATTTTACCCAATAACCTAGTGTAAATTAAAACGCCCTGCCTTCTCAGTTGAGTTGTAGGTCACACATTCATCTCTGTATCTTTCCACACCCAGTGGCAGGGGGCACGACTCCTGACCCAATCAAAAAAGGCACTCTCTCCGAATGAACACACGCTACCTGCAAATATGCTGCTCACTTTGCTGTGAATGGAATTTACAAGCTGCAGGTTGCGACAGCCCCTCACCATCACAGAGACGTTTAATTTTGGTCAGGCGTCCGCTCATCAGTCAGTGCCGGAAATGAAGGGGTCTAGCAGCTATGTATGGGCTGCGCCAAGCCTGGCACGTAGGAACTACATACATTCAGCAGTGCCTATACATGGTCGGCTTTTTGCTCTAAGCAGCGACCTGCAGGCAGTAAAGCAGCTTTTTTTTTTACATCCAGCTGGGCCATAGGCATTTAAAATACGCAGTAAGCGCACTGAAACAGAGGAAGGGGGTGTAAAGAGCCTAAGGGAACAGCAGACGATAGCCAGAAACACCGGGGAGGGGAGACAGGGCAGAGCAGACAAAAGTCAGAAACACCGGGGGCGAGAAAGCAAATTAACTTGAAGCCTTTGAAGGCAAATGCCACGGGTCGCGCGCCTCAAACGCACAAGTTTCACACGGCCGGGAGAGGCACAAGAATAAACAAGTGTTTCTGTGACTCAGATGTTCACCACAAACACAGGAATAACAACATTACTGCGTCGCCTACCCTTCCTGCAGTTTCGCTTGCACTTTCTCAGCCGCACCAGTCTCTTTTCTATGTCGGTGCTGCACTGAAGGACACAGTCAGCGGCTGGATCTGACGTCACATCCCCGGGCGCCGCAGCTTGCAGCGTTAGTGTGGGGGGGGGGTAGGGGGGGAGGGTAGAGGGTAGAGGGCTGCGGCGGCGTGTGTATGCGTGCGTGTCTGTGTGTGTGCAGGGGGGTGGGGGGCGGCAGCGTGTGTATGTGTGCGCGCGCCTGTGTGTGTGTGTGTGTGCGTGCATGCAGAGGGGTGGGGGCTGGTTGTGTCTGTGCCGTTAATGCATGCGAGGGAAGCGAGTTAGTCTGCGCAAGCGCGGCTCAGACGCGCGCTCCCGCGGTCAAAACTGAGACTGCAAAAGCGCGCGTCTGAGTCGTGTCTTCATTCCGAAATACGGGTGACAATAGGTCTGAAGCAGACAGCAATCAATGCTTACGCATTGAATGCAGGTCTGCTCGACCTAAAAAGGACTGTTATAGCACTAAAGGGAGGAGGTAGTGGGTAGTGAGAAAAGGGAAGGAATAAGCTGTTAAAGAAGACCATCTCAAGCTGGTTAGCCTTAGAATAGTTTCCACAGTGTGATTCTATTCGATTAAACAAGCATTGGTAAAGCCAATAGGTCTTGCCAGATCTCATTTTTTACTTTTTTTAATTACACACATATGCCATAAAAATTAAATGTAGTGAAATAAAAAACATACTGCTTAAAAGTGAGATCCAATAGCTTAAAATAAAAAATATGACTAAAAAACAACAATTTCATTTGATTTTTGCTCCAGCACACATAGAAAGAGCACATTGTCTTTAAAGATTGTTTATGTGCAGGAAGGTGTCCCTTCCTGCACATAAACACTCATCCCTTCACACACAGACACCCTTGCATCCTGGTGCAAGGGTGCCTGCGTTGCAAGGATGATTTCCTGCAACACAGGCACCCTTTCATTATGGTGCAAGGGTGTCTGTGTTGGTGCTAGACCGCTTTATTTAGTTTCAGCACAAAGGAAAACACAGGGGTGCACTGTATTCTTGTAAATACGGTGCATCCCAAGGTTTTTCTAAATAATGCAGTGCAGCCCTCCTAAATTGTGTGCATCGCCGCGCTTCACCAATTTCTTGGAAAGATCCCCCTTGATGTTATTCTACAATGCAAGTGCTCCAGGAGCCACTAGTAGTAACAAGCACTGAGGAAGCCAATATGCCTCACCTATGAGAGAGCTATTGGCTTTGGCAATGTGCTTGAATCATGTGATACACCAGTGTGGCTGCTCCTTGCATGGCTAACAGTTAGTGGCATGGAGAGGGGTAGGGGTGGGGTAGATTGGAGTTGGGAAGACTGGGGTACAGTGGAATGGGGTGGAGTGGGGTAGAATGGCGTAGAGTGGAGTAGAGGTAGAGTGGGGTAATATGGAGTGGGTGGATTGGAATAGACTGGGGTGGAGTGAGATGAATTGGATTGGAGTAGATTTGGGTAGATTAGAGTGGGGTAGATAGGAGTAGGGTTTATTGGGGTAGAGTGGAGTGGGATAGAGTGGAGTGGAGTGGGGTACATTGGGGAACAGTGGAGTGGGATGGATTTGGGTAGATTTGGGTGGAGTGGAGTGAAGTGGATTGGGGTGGACTGAAGTGGGGTAGATTGGGTAGATTATAGTAGGATAGAATGGAAAATGAGTGGGATTAGATAGGGGTAGTTTGAAGTGGGGTAGATTGGAGTGGATTGGGGTACACTGGGATGGGGTGGGGTAGAATGGCATGGGGAAGACCGGGGTAGATTAGAATGGCGTGGAGCAGATTGGAGTGGAGATAAGTAGATTGTGGTCGATTGGAGTGGGGTATATTGCAGTCAGGGACTGGGGTAAATGTAATTGGGGTGGAGTAGGGCAGATTGGAGTGGAGTGGGGGAGATTGAGGTGGGGTACATTTGAGTGTGGTAGATCAGGGTAGAGTGAAGTGGGATATATTGGTGTAGAGTGTAGTGAAGTGTGGTATATTGGGGAAGAGTGGAGTGTAGTGGATTGGATTGGGGTAGAATGGATTGGAGCGGGGTAGATTGGAGTAGAGTGGGGTAGATTGGAGTGGAGAGGAGCAGATTAGAGTGTAATGGGGTAGATTATGATGGAGTGCAGTAAAATGGAGTGAGATAGATTGGAGTGGGATAGATTAGGTGGTTTATGGTACGGTAGATTGGAGTGAAGTGGGATAGATTGGAGTGGATAGGGGCAGATTGGAGTGAGATAGATTGGTGTGGGGTAGTTTGGAGTGGAGTAGATTGGAGTACAAAGGAGCAGAGTGGGGTAGATTGTAGAGGAGTAGATTGGAGTGAAGTTGGGTAGAGTGGTGTGGGTAGATTGGGTTAGGGTGTGGTGGATTAGAGTGAAATGGAGTAGATTGGAGTGGAGTAGATTAGGGTAAACTGGAGTGGGGTGGATTGGATGGGGTAGATTGGAGTAGGGTGGTTTGGGGTGGAGTAGGGTAGGGTAGATTGGGATGGGGTGGGTTAGATTTGAGTGGCATGTGGTAGATTGAAGTGATGTGGAGTTGGGTAGATTGGGTACAGTGGAATGCATTATGGTAGATTGGGATAGTGTGGAGTTGGGTAGATTGGGTAGATTGGAGTGGTTAGTTAGAAGTGGGGTAGATTGGAATTGAGTGGAGTCTGTAGATTAGAGAGAAGTGCAGTGGAGTGGAATTAGATAGATTGGAGTGGAGCCGAGACAGAATGGGAAAAAATGGAGTAGGGTCGATTAGGGTGGAGTGGGGTAAATTGGGTGGATTAGTGTAGGGTAGATTGGAATGGTGTAAATTGGAGTAGGGTAGATGTAAGTGGGGTAGATGGAAGAGGGATAATTGGAGTGGGCTAGTTTGGAGTGGGGTAGATTGGAGTGGAGTGGAGTAGATTGAAGTCGAGTGGGATGGGTTGGAGTAGGGTAGACTGAGCTGGGGTGGGATGGAAAGGGGATTTTGGGGTAAAGTTGGGTAGTTTGGAGTGGAGTGGAGTAGATGGGGTAGATTGGGGTTGGGTAGGTTTGGATTGGGGTGGATTTGAGTGGAGTGTCATTGAGTGGATTGGGGTAGATTATAGTGGAGTATATTTGGTGGATTGAGTGTGGTAGATTGGAGTGGGTAGATTGAAATAGAGTGGAGTTAGGTAGATTAGATTAGATTAGAGAAGAGTGGGGTAGAGTGGAATTGGATAGATTGGAGTGGGCCGAGATAGACTGGGGAGAAGTGGAGTGGGATCGATTAGGGTGGAGTGGGGTAAATTGTGTGGATTAGTGTAGGATAGATTGGATTGGAGTGGAGTCAATTGGAGTAGGGTAGATTTAAGTGGGGTAAATTGAAGAGGGATGATTGGAGTGAGCTAGTTTGGAGTGGGATAGATTGGAGTGGAGTGGGGTAGACTGAAGTCGAGTGGGATGGATTGGAGTGGGGTAGACTGGGCTGGGTTGGGGTGGAGAGGGGATTTTGGGGTACAGTGGGGTAGTTTGGAGTGGAGTGGAGTAGATGGGGAAGATTGGGGTGGGATATGTTTTGAGTGGGGTGGATTTGAGTTGAGTGGAGTGTCATTGAGTGGAGTGGGGTAGATTTTAGTGGAGTATATTGGGTGGATTGAGTGTGGTAGATTGGAGTGGGGTAGATTGTGGTAGACCGGAGTGGGACAGATTGGGGTAGATTGGAGCGGGGTAGATTGTGGTGGAGTAGGGTAGATTGGACTGGAGTGGGGTAGATAAGAGTGAAGAGGAGTTGGAAAGCTTGCAGTGGAAGTTGGAGTGGGGTAAATTGGAATGAAGTGGGGTAAGTTTGACTGAGCTAGATTGGAGTGGAGTAGAGTGGAGTGGGGTAGATTGGAGTGTAGTTGTTTAGATTGGCATGGAGTGGGGTTGATTGGGATACATTGGAGTGGGATGAATTGGGGTATAATGGAGCAGGGTAGATAGGAGTGGAATAGAGTGAAGTGGGAAGACTGGGGTAGATTGGAGCAGAGTGGGGTAGATTTGGGTCGAGTGCTGTAGATTGGGGTGAAGTGGGGCAGATTGGAATGGGTGGGGTTGATTGGGTTAGATTGAGTAGAGTGGGGTAGATTGGATTGGAGTGGGTTAGATTGGAGAGGGGTAGATTGGATTAGGGTGGTGTAGATTAAAGTGGGGTGGGGTAGATTGGGGTGACGTGGAGTGGGGTGGGTATATTGGGGTGTGGTAGATTGAGTGGGGTAGATTGGAGTGGAGTAGATTGGGATAGATTGTAGCAAAGTGGAGTGGGGTGGGGTAGATTGTGGTACATTTGAATACAGTGGGATAGATTGGAGTGTAGTGGGGTAGATTGGGGTGGGGTAACTGGTGCATGGTATGGTCAAGCACTGTTAAAACAGACAACACATTTCCTATTTAAATGACTATAGCACTTTCCCCAAATATGGCTTTACTGCACACAAATGATAATGTGTGCAAATGTCATCACCTAGTGTACTGATGTGTTTTGTTTGTATTCAAATATGTTTCTACCACACTTTAGAATTGAAAATTTTGTTTTTTTATTTATACTCATTCTGATATATTCTGAAACATCCACATAATTATTTTGTTGTTGTTGTGAGCTTGAAAAGAAAATCCTACACCCGTTCCTTTTACATGGGATTGTCACATAAACTCTCTCACTTTGAAGTCAGAGAAAGAAAAGTTAACACCAAGCTCCCTCAGAAGACAGAGCATGGCATTTGACCTCTGTCTTTGAATGCACAGCAAATGTGACAAGATAAGAACAAGATTTTAAAGGTCTGTTTACAGAAAGTGAGTTTGTGGGAGAATACAGTAAACAAGGACTGGGCAACAAGAGAGACAAGCTCATGCTGGACAACCTAAAGCAAATAAAGGCAGCAAATAGAAAGCCAGAAAATGTGAGTTACAAACCAAAAAGCCAATGGTAAGCAACAGGCAGAATGCATTCCTAGGTCAGCTTCCTGAATGTCCCTAAGATGTCTTTAACAAACCTGACAGCTGTCTGGTCGGCTTAGACCTAAAGAAATCTAGTCCATCTCACTAAACATTGAATATGGCATACCATTTAAATAGCTGTCACAAGGTGGTCACCTCCTCAGCTGCCTTTCAGAAAACATACAGATTTAAGGGAATGACTACGTAACAGACAAAAAACACTATATGTAAGCGTGATATGCAATATTTTTTTCTTAAAACAGTAGAAGGGTGAGAAGATAAAGCTGTCCCAATGACCAGACCTAAAAAGGATGGATTCTGGCGAGGCCGTTGTCATGGAGATGTCATGCTTTACCAGATTAGCACAGCCTGGGCTGCCAGTACTACATTTCAAACAGCAGAAACAAATGTTGCTGGGGCCGCCTTCCAAGCCCAGACGAAAACACAAAACCCTCAAAGGAGTACTACAATTGCAAAGTCTCCACACTACATGGAAATGAACTCTGTGCAAATGTTTCCAGCTGCCCACGTGGTAATGTTTCTTCACAGGGCAGATGTGTGAAGGGTTACTGAAACCTTGTTAAACGCAGTGGCACTTTGTGAAGCAGCAGACCAGCAATCTATAAAAAGTCAGTAGTTATCGTCTTAAGAAGGAAGTACACCAACGGGTTTTGGAAGAGGTCAGTCTTCAGTGACTATTTGAGGAAATTGTGTTCCGCGCAGAAGAAAGGTGGAATCTAGTTTCCAAGAAGGAAAGTTAGTCTGTGTCCCAAATATGCAGGGACCTCCCAGAGGGTGCCATGACTTGGGACCAGGTTAACATTGACCCGGAGGCACGATGACTAGGTGCAGCCTGCAGGCCAATGCACTTCCTATGTGCTTCAGAAACCTCTCTGAAGCTAAGGAATGCAATGACGAACAGTGCTGAAGCAGCAAGGCCATCTTAGTTTTGATTATTTGAAAAGAAGTTTGGAGTTTACCTATAAGCACCTAGTTCTCCATCAACAATATAAGTACAACAATAATATTGCTCCTAACTCCTATCCCCTCTCCCCTGAATCTCTCATCTTGCCTGTAGTCTGCCTAGCCCCCTGTACTTTGTGCCCTTTGACTATGCACTCTTTCTCCCCTTGTTGGGGAAAGATCCAATATTTATACTCTGGAGTCCACTGCGCCAAGGGAGCCACTCACAGCTGAGGTATGGTATGGCACCCCTGCCAAAGCACTCCCTCTCCCCTTTTTGGGGAAGGATCCAGTATGAGGGCCTTGGAGTCTCAGAGACCCCTCTCAGAGAGTCCACTGCGTAAAAGGAGCCTCCCGCAACTCGGATAGGGAAAAGATACCACTCCCCGTGGGATCACAGCTTACTGGGCTTTGGACGTTGCTTTGACTCGTCTACCGGTTTGTGTCCCTGTCGCCCTTCCCCTCCTCTATCCTTGCGGTGTCCTTCACCCTCCCCTTCTCTATCTCGCCTTCATTACCTGTCTTTTTCCCCAGCTCCTTCCCCTCCCATGAATCTTCCCCCCTGCCTGCCTTTCTCCTTACGTATTTGTGTATTTCAACCTTACAAGTAACTATGTTGCCGTGCTCTAATAACTGTGTAACCTTTCCAACGATGTAACCTGTAACTATGATCTGATGCTCATGTAAAGCGCTCTAATACCTCCGGGTCTAGCCAGCGCTATATAAAACTTTTAAATAAATAAATAAATATATTTAAAATAGTGGAAAATATTGAACAAGTGCAGTTAATGTCGCTTTCATTTATATTTGTCCTGGATGAATTGATATGGGTAAATTAAATGTTTTTATGGGAAGTAAATGGAGAAATAATAGAAATTTGATTGAGGTTGCCCAAAGGGGTCCATATCATGCCCACTGTGTGCCTATGCAAACATTAGCTTAAGCACCTCCATTTGCACACATGCAGCCATGTCACCTATAGATCAAATCATCTGTTGCATACATGCTCTCTGTTATGAATAGTGGTTTAACAAAAGGGAATCCCAGTAATCACCAGAGACCTGGGGCAATTGGTAGAACAAGGAAAAGAGGTATTTTGCTGAAGGAATAAGCTGACATTATGCTCAGTCAAATGACAATTGTAATCAATTTTAAAAAGTGACAAAAATACTGCAGTGAGTGCCGGTGTAGAACAAGACGCTCAGTGCTCCTTTATTAGTGGCACACATATGTGAAAAACATGATCACTCTGTGTCAAAATAATAAGTACAACACAGCCGATCATCACAAATTATATATTCAAAAGTAGATGTTCAATATTATCAGTCGACTGCGTTTCAATCCTCTACAAATAACAGGATCATCATCAAGACTCTAACGTCTAATATGAGTAAAATGATGCCAAATGTGTAACACTAGAAGTAGATGACATGCATAGAAGATGTGCACCATTTGTAAAGGCAGGCATACTGCCCAGTGCTGTATAAAGACACCTCACGAGCAATTAAAGAAGTGAAAGAGGAATCAAGCTAGCTTAGCAAGGTGAGTGCAAACTACACAATCGTTAAATGGCTAAGATTTCCTTCTAAACTAATGGTGGCTAACATTTTGAGCACGCCCCTAGTGCCACTCAATCGTCTTTAGTCCCCACAGGCAGGTAAGTACAAGTCTTATCTTATCTTATCTTATCTTTATTATACAGTTAATAAAAACTGTAGTGTACAAACAGAGCGACGCATGTTAGAATAAAATTTTAAAATGTATAAAATCGTGATAAGGTTCTTAAAACTGAGTGTTTATGCAGTGCAGTTAGAATGATATTAACAAATTTCCCAGCTCTTGCTAAGGCCTGGGCTGAATTGTTACTAAAACACAAAGTCGATGCTTCGCTTCAGTGTCTCAGCGATTGTTCCCGAAAGACGGGGATCAGTAGGTGACGTCGATCGGTGGCAATGAATGGGCAACAGCAAAGCAGGTGGAGCCAGGACTCATGTATGTAATTGCAAAACCTGCAAATGGGCTGCTCATTCCACCAAGCCCACTGTGGGTTAAAATTAAAGATTGGTAGGGCTAGCAGCCTGATGTATAATATTTTGTTGCAAGTCTGGGGGTTGAGGGAGTAGTTAAAGTATGATTGAGGTTTCCCCTTGATATATGATTCATTCAAAGCGGTGAAAAGTTTGTTTTTAGATAGCCCGGCGACGTCAGTCTGAAATGAAACTGAGATGATTTGTTTTGTTATTGTTTTTTTCCACGTTAGCAGAGGGATAGTTGGGTTAGTGAGAGAGGTTGGTTCAATCTTTAATGTAGAGAAGGCAAGGTGCAACTGTTTATGCCAAGGGGAGTGTTCGTCCTTAAACAAAGCTTGTAGTTGCTCTTTCAAAGATTGTCCTGGTGCTCGTAAGGTGTGTATATAGTATTTGATTAGGTCTCCCAGGCAGTAGAGGTTTGTACATGTCAGGCCCAGCTCGAGTCTCATCCTCGACCTCCTCACGTGCTGTGGAACGGAGATTTTCTTATAAGCTTTTGTTTGTAGGTTTCACAGAAATACGTCCATTTTCCCGGGAAAGGCTAAGTGGCCGTAGGTCACTGCAGGTAGTAGTTTGGCCCGTAGCACCCTTAGGATTGGTTCAGCTGAAGGGCTGTGCAGATGACGATTCAGACGCCTCAGGCTATGAATGATCCCCATACCCTTAGGCCAAAAGTGTCTATGGTGTGCTGCTTGGTTTGCCCTAGCGTTGAACCAAACTCCTAGGTAGTTGTAGGTAGTACACGTCGCTATTTGTGACCCCCCTGCTCTCCAAGTAAGATTTTTCTTTTTGTAGCTCCCAAAGATCAACATTTTGGTTTTTGATTCATTCATCACAAGATGGTTCTTTGTATTGTATTTATTGAGAGCAGTGAGCGATCTTTGCAATCCTATTTTCGTATGGTCCATGATGATGATGTCGTCGGCATATTGCATTGTCTGTAGGCGCAGCCCGCCCAGTTTTGGGGCAGCCAGGGCTGCGTCTGCCAGTTCCTTTGGTAGATCAGCGGTGTAGAGGTTGAATAGTAGCGGGGCAAGTACACAGCCTTGTTTTAGGCCGTTTTCAGTTGCAATTTTTGTGGATAATGTTTGTGCGCTAGTTTTAATCCTAACCCAGGTTTTGTGGTGCAAGGATATCAAGGCTGAGAGAAGAGGAGATAGTATTCCCCAGGAAGTTCAAGTCAAGTTCAGTCCCTGTCAGCACTGCACCCTGCATACAGGAGGGAAATTGACAAGCGCTTTGGAGGGTTCTGGGTACTTGTTCTACATGGCGTTACCCAGTGGTTAATTTGTAAAAAATAAAAAAAGTGTTGGGGCTCTCGACAGGAGGCAGCTAGCACCAGCCCATTTCTACTGTTAGCGCCACTTAAAACAGAACCAACTATTAACCATGAAAGTGGGGGGTGGATGTGGCATAATGTGCTGAGCTGCCGACTTTGGAGCTTGGAAACCAGGTTCGAGTCTCGGCATCAGCTCCACATCCTGTGATTCTGGGCAAATCACTTAATCTCCCCGTAAATGAATGTGTCCTTAACTGGTGCTCATGAAAAGTGCTGGTGTTGACGATAAAGTGCCAGTGCTATACACCGGAAACTCCCGGCTCAAATTAAGCACTGTTACCCCTCTGCCTTCACTGATCCAGGTGAGGTCAATACGTTTTCCTAGATCTCAGAGACCATTGATGTTCCAGCTTTAAGTGAGGAGGCATACCTCGCCATTCTAGAGTATCCTCGGCTCCCAGACTACTTCCACTTTCCTTATTAGTGGGGAATAATATTTCAGTAAATAAGAGAGAATGTGTTGAAAGGCTGTGTATCCTGCTTCTGGTGTTTAAGCCAAGACAGCAGGATGAGGTGCAGTCTGTTCCTGCTTTTTCAGATGGCACCAAGGTACCAATTTCTTATTTGACTCAAAGTGAGCAGAGACACAAACACAAGCTCTCTTAGTGAGTCCCCAGGAGCTGAAGGGGGCCAGAAAGCCCGTTGAGGAGATGTAACCATGGGAAGGAAGAGGGAGCAGGTGGTGGCAGGTGTAGAGGAGACTGTGGCAGGGCAAAATGGGGGGGGGGGGCAACAGAGCAGGAGAAAAGGTCCACCTGAGGGAGGAACCCAACAGACATACAGTAAGAAAAAGACATGCATATGGAGCTGCAGATCCTTTAATGGGTTTCTTTCTAGCTTAAGAATAGATCACAAGTAATCTAACCTGAGGAGCAGCCCACTGCTTTTCCAGTAGGCATTGAGGTCAGCAGAAACACAAAGGCAAGTACTCTCACTGCATCCAGGAGTTAAAGAAAGGCCTGCACTGGAGGTGAGCAGGGGTGACCAGAACAGAGGATCTGTTGGGATTGAGTGTTTAGCGGAGCCCGGAGGCGAGAGGATGACAAAGGGGGAAACTAGCAGCAAAAAAGGGGAATGACCCACCTGAAGGAGGATAACAAATATACATGCTAGAAGACAAGAACAGACAATTCTGGGGTGCAGCTCCTAGAAATAGGCTAATAGAAGCATTGCCAATTGAGCACAGTTCATCAAATCTAAGGACCAACCCACTGCTGCTTTTCAGAATTGTCTCGAGGTCAGCATAGGCAGAAAGACAAGTTCTCACAGTACCACCAGGATCTAAAAAGAGGCCCACATCAGGTGACAAGGGTTCACTAGATCAGAGAAGATCAGAAGGGGTGGGATGTTCAGCGGCGCTTGCATCTGAACTCAACACAATAGAAGGTATGTGTACAAACTGGGAATCAGACATACAAATTGATAGCACTGTGGCATGTGAAAATGAAACCAATTTCTGAATTTGAGCACATTGTTCATGATATTGTTTTAGTTACTTCAGAAGACGTGAGTGCACAGCCCTTGCACTAAAAAAATGTATCTTTCGTTATTTCCGGCTGACTCAGGATATAATCATTGTGGCCCGCCAATCCTGAGGCCAAATTGGTGGTGCCACTAAAGTGAGCTTCTGACTGGGTCCTCCTCTAATACGTTATATAAGCCAGGCAAAGTGACCGTTTCCAGCAGTAAAATCAACATATAATCACTCCCTGATACTTTTAAAATCTATTACTACCCAAAAAATTAAAACAACCAGCACTTAATTTGTACAGGTGGTGGTCACAGTCACTCATTTTTGGGGACTAAGCCTTATATTTCATCCTCAAACTATGACCCGGCCAGACCAACATAGAAAGAGAGAAAATAGAGAAGAAGGAGGAAGTGACAAAGCGACAAAAGTAGGATGGAAAAGGGACAGGAAGTGTTTGGGGTTTGAGGTTGAATGAAGACAAAGGTGACGTGGTGTTTGGCAACCCTGGCATCCAGCAGTGGCTACAGAAGCCCCTAAGAAAAGCGTTGGTGCCTACATCTCTATTTCTTTTTGCAAAGTAAGCATTGCAAACAGCTCACCTTATTTATCAGTTTTTTCTTCACAGTAAATGACATGAGTCCACAGTAAAAAAGAGAAAAACAAGACAGAAGGCTTTTTCTACCTATGCCCCCAGAATATAGAACATCATCCCCATATGCATCAGGACTTCCCCAGTGCTGCTCCAATTTAAGAAAGATCTGAAGACACACTTCTTCCAAGAACACTACATCACACTGCAATAACAGTCCAAAACCAGCTACCTCTCCTACCACTCGTTGACTTTATGTTTGTCTTTGACCGTGGTAAGTTGTCCGTTGCCTTTTGGCTTGCACTATACAAATACCACATAGAGCTACGCTGGGCCTCCAAAAAGTGTGACTGTGTTCAGAACCTGTGGGTTGCAGGTGCATGCATTCTCAACACCAATCACATTATCTAACTGAAAATGTTTGGGATTCTGAAATGCGCCTTGCTATTACACTCAAATGCGTAATAAAAATAGAGCTGAGAATGAAAACTATTTTTTCAGATTTCAGTGTGTACTGCTACACGCCCTTGAGTTTCAATTTTTGGCACATTTCTAAGAAAGTGCAATTCTTCATACTGCTCGTGCATTGTTCCATTTAGGCAAACACAATTTTAACATGTAAGTGCTCTCTTTGGAATATTTAATCATTCAGGTATTATTTACACATCTATAGGCAATGCACACCTGGTATATATTCGGTAGTGATTCCTCAGTGGACTAAAACATCCACTGCACTGATTTGTGTTAAATCCAATGAATGAATGACAAAATCTATAGAGTGCACTGCTGCCACAAGGCGTCCCAGTACTAAATGCAAGGTAGCAAAGAAACAGAGGTAACATAAAGTGGTGTTTATTAAACAGTCAGGTCTTCAACTCGTTTCTGAAATGGTCCTTATTGGCAATAATCGCAGGTTCGAGTCCTGGATCGGTAAGCTCAGCCTTTCATCATTATGAGGCTGATAAAACAAGCAGTGTTGGGTAACAATACCCATGTGTTTTCCCACTCAAGGAAACTGGGACATGACTGAGCACGAGTACAAATTATGTTATAATGATGAGGATTGGACAATAAGCAATTTGTTTTTAAATTTTAGCATTTACCGTAAAGGCCATTTTTTTCTATGGTCAAGGTGACCCTTTTTACCTATGGGAAAGGCTGGAGCCATATAGAAAAGCAGTACTGCAAAAGACATAGGGACATATTTACAAGGGATTGCGCCACTGGAATCACTTTTTCCGAGGTTCTGGTGGCGCAATGCCCTGCACCATTAACGCTGCTTTGTAAATATGGTACCCTTTCACACAGTTTTCAGCATCAAAGGGGCGTGCAATGGGTGTTGCTGTGGGCATTCCACCTCAGAACCCATTGCTTTTTGATTCTACCCCAGATTTACAAGGATGTGTGAATCTGAGGCAGTGCCAACAACTGATGCAATGCAAAAACAAAACAGGCATTTGATTGGCGCATCAAAGAGAAATGCTTTTTTCTGCCTTCTGCAGCACACATACAAAGAGCAAAATGCCATTAATGATTGTTTTTGTGCAAGAAGGTGTCTCTTTCTGCACAAAAACAATCATTATGTAATGGTGATTTGGTACTTCTATGTGTGTTGCAGAATACTACACAAACAAAAGTAGCAAATCACCATTATTGATTGTGTATGTGCATGAATGCACCTTCCTGCACATAAACAATGTTATGTTAACCTGATTTGTAAAGCGCACAGCTACTCAACAGAGTGGCCCGGCGCTCATCCCTGCAATGCAGGCACCCTTTCACTATGGGGCAAGAGTCTCTGTGTTGGCACTAGGCAGCTATTTTTAGTGCCACCGCAAGGGAAAACACAGGGGTGCACCGCATTCTACTAAATACAATGCATCCCTGCATTTTTTTAAATGATGAATCGTGGCGCTACAAAATTTGCAGCAGCATCGTGCTGTGACATTTCTTCGTAAATATGCCCCACAATGTCATCCCTGGATTGGGGAACCAAAACCACCCCTGGCAAAAATGGTCAAGCCTGCCCTTCTCCCTTCGTCTCCTCGCTCTCTCTCTTTCATCCATCCATCCTATGTCTCCTCTACCTCCCTGATCGCTTTCTTTCTTACTTCCCACTTCCTCCCTCTCTTTCTCTATCCCTTGAAGCCTCCCGTGCCTGATGTAGGTTACCTCAGGGTTCTTGGAAATTGACCGAGGCACCAGGAGCAGCCTTGGGGTTTTAAATCCGGCTCCAAGGGCTTAAGACCACTGGGGAAATACCCAGTGGAGTAAAAAACCTGTGCAGTCCTACACATTGTTGTCATAACAATAAAATAACAGCAATATTAATAAATCAGTTAGTACCTTCCTCGTTAGTCACATTTTCTTTGCATAGGGCAAGATTTCTACCCTTGCATTTCTATCCTTTGAGTAGGTCAGGACTGCATCATTTGTACATCTAAGTATTTTCTTTCCTTCTCCTGTCGTGTTGTTTTTTGGTTTTTGTCTCTTGCTCGAGATCAATGTGACAAAGGGAGAAGGGTGAATCCAGGCTTTGTTTTACAGAGGAATACAATGAATTCCTATATTAATACAGGTCAGGAAATAGCTAAACTTTGACATTTTAGATGTTTTTTTTTTGCTTAGCAAAATTCGGTATTTTATTTTTTTACGAAATGGATTTGTTCTTGGGATAAGTTGTATTTTCTTTGAGTCTTCCAGTTTCCTGCTATGCATTTAAAACATAAATGGAAGAGCCAGGCGGTGGATTGTTCTTCTTATCCTTAAACAGATAAAATAAGTTTAACTAATATAATATTGTACACATTTGCAGAGCGCTTAATGTTGCAGGCTGGGAGACATACCTGGCTCATGGCTAACCAATGAGAGCTTCTTCCTATTTGAGCCAGCTTTCCAGAGGCGCCAGCCTGCCCACAAATTTGCTGACAGCCTGGCAACCTCTGCTGAATTGAATACTACGTCAAGATACTGAAAGGGCTGTTCTGGGACGAATATATTTAGTAAATTCAATAACAATCTTTTTCACTGCACTCAGATCAATGTTTCAATCTTAGCAGCCTTCACAGTGGACCAAAGGGAAAAAGTGGAGAAAAGCTGCATGATTCCTGGCAGAAATATTTGAGGCAGCAAGACCTAACAAAACCAAGCCCCTGAACGTTCAATACGCAGAAGGGCGCAGGCCTGGATCCAAGACAATTAAGATTGATTTTGTGGCTCTTTACACATGAATAGTTGATTAATGCATGTCTGCCCATATTTGCGTTAATCACCCTTTGAGTAAATTGAGTATAGTAAGACGCGCTGCCGGTTAATCAAATAATCTCTCCAAAGCAGGTTCCTCCATTGCGCTCTCTTCAAGTTACTGAAGCGCTTCTCCGAGGAATGCAGGAGCACACATTGCCAAGTTCTCTGGCTGGCTCCATGATCTTGACCGAGAAAGATCTTGAGGGATTCAAAACAGAAATCACCGATGTTGCTTCTCCAATTTCAGAGGATGGCGTATATGTAAAGTGGAATGGAGGCGTAATCTCAAAAAGGTTCATAAAGAAATACCTGCAAACCTGTGCCAACCCTAAATGGGCACAGATGAAAATATCATCTGCATTCACAAATGTACCTGATGCACATCAAATTCTGCCAATCCTGATTCCGATGACAAGGGATGAGAATTTCCATGCAAAGAGTGGTCACTGAGTGCACATAAATTATATTTCAGTGCACAAAATGCTTGCAAATCGCGCTTGCAAATCTGTCCCACTGTGTCCAGCTAGTTGTGGCATTAACCTTTAACACCAAAGAACTGCCTTCAAAGTTCAGTCAAAGCCTGAATAATCAATGTCTCCTAATGTCTTTTTTCTAATGTAGTATCAGAAGCCCAGAGGGGACAATCGCCGCAGGGAGCAGAGAACAAGTATAAATGACAGTACAGAGCGGACAGTGCCCAAATGTTATGGTGCAATGAAAGTTATAGGTTCGAAGACTCATCAGCTGTAGAATGGACACCACAGACATCTTGAAATTAAAATAATTAACAAGCATTAGCATAGCCAAATGATCTCACCTTTTGAATGCCAATGCTGACCTACCAGTTTTGCCATTATTTTTTGCCTCACTCGATTACTGTGGGAGGGGCCTCCATGTAAGAAGTATGCCTGATTGTATATATAGAGTCTGAGCACTATGAGAGTTTTAAACGGTTGTTAATTACACAAAAGCATGTGAAAATCTACTGCATTCCCGTCAGCTCAACATTCTAGGCAAATCATTTAATCTCTCTACGCGCTCAGGTAAAGAGCTTAAATATCTTCAGGTCGTGATTGCTCTATATGACGATGTGGGTTCAAGTCTACGCATCGGCTCAACATTCTGAGGAAATCATTTAATCTCCCTGTACCCTCATATAAACCATTTGAATACCTTCGGGTCGAGATTGTGCAATATAATTGTGTGGCCGCGATAAAAACAGACAGCACACGGTAATGCAAACATTGAAACAAAAGAAAGACATGATTGCTAATTACATCACATGATATGCATACTGAAATAGACAAAAGACAAATCATGACTTTTCTGACAACATTACGGTCAATGCCATTTACAGATATTTACGTCCTTGCACGTTATCGTAATTTAAACTACATGCAATCTTCACAGCAGTATTTTCTAATGAAATATGTTTATGTTTTGATATTCAGTCCCTTAAATTAGCAATATAGTATGTTGCCCATATAATCTGCCTAACCTTAAAATGACTATCTCCCAAGGTATTAATTTGGGAGCGAATGTGGCATAATGGCCAGAGCTGCTGACTCTGGATTTGATAGAACCAGGCTTGAGTCTCTGCGTCGCTCAACATTTTAGGAAAATCATTTAATCTCCCTGTGTGCTCATGTAAAGTGCTTGAATACCTTCAGCTCGAGATATCAATATATAATGATGTGGCTGTGATGGTGACACATGAAAGTGGGTGCCGTGGGAATTAAGCACTGAAAAGATTGAGCGCTTGTGTGCAGTGCTCTTGAACACCCACCTTTTCGTCAACTATTTACTCCCACTGAGCAGCGCTGTAGTACTTGTACTTTTCCTCCTGACCCATTTCAGCAGATGTAAAAGGTACACTCTTTAACATTTGCTAAAATGGGTCAGGAGGAAAAGTACAAGTACTACAGCGTTGCTCAGTGGGAGAAAATAGTTGACGAAAAGGTGGGACAAAGAGGAAGGATTAACTACTCTGAAGTAAGGATTTTTAAAGGAAACTGACATAAACAAATGAAAAGCAGCGGGACGGCTGTAAGCCCACAAAGAATATACAGCATGTCTTGGAGAGACAGGGAAGCGCTGCCTAGGCTCGACCTAAAAATGACAGTGACACAGAAATGCTCTTCTGAAAATTCCAGAAGTCCACTGCGCAATGGCCTTTAAAAGCAAACCTGCAGTCAGGAGTTGTGGGCGATGAAGCAGTGGATTGTCTTAATGCTATTAGTAACCCATAAGACCTGGTTCCCGAAAACTCTGGGCTTTCCTAGATCTTCCAACCTAGCAAACCTTTTTATAATGTGAGAGGGACAGGAATTGAAACAGGGAGGCAATTTTAAGATCTTCACTGCCTAAAAAGCTGCAAAGGGGCAGTAGAAGAGGGAATGGCAACTGAAAAGGGTGTAGCAGGAGCATAACACACGCCCCTGAAGCCCTTGGAGTGCAAGAGCACCCAGGCCCTTCAGTGGGGCCCAAACTCAACCTAAATTCCATGAACATCCTTGAGACACCAGATTGTTAGGGTCCCCTCACCACATTCTGCAAGGGTGGTGCTATCGTTTTGTATTACACCACTGGGGTTTAAAGCCAATCAAGACGTTTCTTCTACCTTTTAGACTTACAAAATCAATATTTCTAGACCTCCTCAGTTACAGAGGAGGATGTAAAACCCTCAATACATCTTAAAGACACAGAGTCTCTAACAAGCAACAAGAGCTGGAAAGCTACTCTATGCATGGCTTCCCAGCTCACTGTGTGATATCGGCTGTTCACAGTGACCAGCTGAAAAGTGCTACCATCATGTGAAACAAGGTGGCACTGTGTGAGTGGGCACATCTGCCTTCATGTCGCAATATACTTATCCTAATGAAGCGAGTTTCTTTGACCTTGAGTATACAACCATGGCCACTGGAGTTATGAGCAATGTAGGCCCAAATTCTGCAAGAGACTAGACGAACATATGCAAAAAAAAAAGAAATTGTGCAGCAGTCTTTGTGGTTAGAGGTAGGTTATGTTGTACATTTTGTACCATTATTTTACAGCTATTATGACATTTTAACACACGTACGTTCCTGATATAAAATAAATCCCAATGCTCA